>NC_135497.1:51236761-51836761 GCF_052857255.1 Amblyomma americanum
AAAAAAAACGTTGCCTAATCCACGCGGAAAGGGCAGGGAAGAGGCAGGATAAGGCGGGGAAAATTTTTTAAAAATTAACGGAGGGAGCAACCCCCCAAAAAACATCCCTATGAAAGCAAGAACAGCGGCTGTTAGAAAAATTTAGAGGCGATCTATTAAACTGATGCGGAGGAAATGCGATAGCATTCTTCTTTTATCGCCAATATATTCCAATTATGATTATATTCCAAGTGAGATTCTGCTATATAAGGAAATTCATCTTTTACTTTAGCGGTTCCTCTTTGCTCTCCCCATTTTTTCATCTCCGGTTGTTTGTTAACTCCGGCTGTGGTAAATGGCTAGGGTAACTGCAGCAAAGCGTCCAGATGTGGTCTGGTCGTTTCACTGACCTGTTCGTCAAAGGGGTAGCAGTATAGGCGCGCAGAGTAGGGTACCTCGGGGCTCGTAGAGTCAGAACAGTTTGTGCACGTGCTCGAGGGGGGCGGACCACATCCGTCGACAACATTCGGGCTTTCCTTTTAATGCGACAGCATTAGGACGGCCATGAAGGCTGTCCGGCGTCGGCGTCTGTGAAACGCCTCCACCTGCCAAGCGTGGCAGGCGGAATGTGGTGTTGAAGCGGGATTTACACGACGGAGTCCTTCGGGGAAGTGGTGTGATGGCGTTGCCGCCCTGCGCAACCCCCTCCCCCGCTCCCGC
Organism: Amblyomma americanum; assembly: GCF_052857255.1. Lineage (NCBI taxonomy): Eukaryota > Metazoa > Arthropoda > Arachnida > Ixodida > Ixodidae > Amblyomma > Amblyomma americanum. The sequence goes on from NC_135497.1 coordinate 51,237,461, forward strand.
GTTCCCACGGGCGGTGGATGTGCGACGGACACCGAGAGGGATATCACTGTTGTCAGAGGGCCTGCGCCGCTCCTCCGCCGCAGCCGGATTCAATCAGCGATTCCGGTGCCGCCACTAGCGTCCAGCAGAGCGCCAGCCGCGAAGTTGACAGGCGCTCGAAGAAACAGCCGCGCAACCCTTTCAACCGCAAGAGGTTTTGTAGCCGGCCGAGCAAAGGCCCATCACCCCCGAGGGAGCTCGACGCCCTCGCGCCGGCGCCCAAATGCGTCATGTTTTAGTGACACATAGACAACACCCCGGTCGAGAGGCGTGGAGTTCTCCCCGTGTGAATCCCACATTCGGTATTCACACGAGGGAGAACTCCACGCCTTTCGAACGGGGAATTGTGCACAGAGGAGGGAGGTTGCCGCGAGAGCAACCCGCCGGGTGGCTATCGTGGAATGTGGCTTCTCTCCACCTGTCACGGTTGGCATGTGAAGAGAGAGAAGTCCCCCTCTCCACTTGTAGAGAACAGAAGGGAGAGGCAGGACTAAGAATGACTCAGGAAAAGTGACAATGACTAAGAATAAAATGACACGGACAACAGTTGGCCTACATGCAAAATGTAGAGCCTCCCGATCGAACATGCACCCAACAATTATGGGCAAAAGTATTTTTGCTGCGGGAAGCCGTTCATGAACGCTATTTTCTCGTACAATGTAAGATTTGACTATAACAGTCAATATATTCGGAGATCATCGAACCGCTCGAGGAAAAAACGAACCTCTCAGACAACAGCAGGTCTGCGTGCAGCCCCCAGAAGAATTATCCGCGCAGAAATGAGCCTAGCGGGAGCTACCCTTCTACAAACTCTCATGTCCACATTGCGAGATGCAAATACGAATGACAGTGGAATAAAAGGAGAATCAGTCACAATAGAATCTGAAGAAAATTTGAAGAGTAAAAATTAATTAGAGCATCGTCTAGTTTCTCGGCTCTCCTTCAATCATTTGAGAAAAGCCTGAAGGGCGACGTGACTTTAATCGGAAATTACGTCCTTAATTCAAACGCTAGCTCAAAAAAAACTTGCTATACTTAACCTACAAGCTCCATAGATTCGAATCCTTACATCTAGCCGAATTGCCTGAAAAGGGTCTCAGCTTCCCTTTAGAAAAAAGCAAGGGCAGGCACGAATTCTGAGACACACCCTCACCCTCAACAGTGCATCTTTCCCTTCCTCACCCTCGCCCGCGCATATTTTTCTGAGCCAATCCTCCCTCACCCTCACCTCACCGAGTGAAGCCCTCATAAGGTTAGGGTGCCCACGTCTGGTTGGTCATGACTCGCGAACATCGATCTTACGCGCTGAGGGGTCGAAATTTTGCGCTGCAGCACACGAATCATGTCGCCGAGAAGTGCGCCAGGTATTGGGGAAAGCAGCGAGAGGTACCTTTCGCGTGCAGTAACAACGCCCATGCCACGAAAATGTAGAGGTAGCCATATCATCTCCGTCCTTTGACAGGTCCATCTCACCTCAGCGCTGTAATTTCACTGCTGCCTATTTGGTAGGATTATTAGTTGTAGCCTTATAGGCTGCCGCGGTGGCCGAGTGGTTATGGCGCTCGGCTGCTGGCCCGAAAGACGCGGGTGCGATCCCGGCCGCGGCGGTCGAATTTCCATGGAGGCGAAATTCTAGAGGCCCGTGTGCTGTGCGATGTCAGTGGGCGTTAAAGGTGGTCGAAATTTCCGGAGCCCTTCACTACGGCGTCCCTCATAGCCTGAGTCGCTTTGGGACGTTAAACCCCCATAAACCAAACCAGTCCTAGCCTTACACTGGCGTGAATGAGGGCCCCACTTTTTTTTTCAGCGACCAATTCATATCATAGCTAATTCTTCATCATTATGGCGATGATCTACATCCACGGACTCGAGGTTCTACACGCATTAGCTTGCATAGGTTGCAAAGGGTTGCGGAACGCCTGTGTCCACCTACGCCTCTCCCCGCAAGCACCCGGGGACGGCTTTGCCCGATGCGCAATTGTGGGAGCGTGCAAAGGCTAGCCGCGCCCCTACCACAGCCGGTAAGTCGGAAGCCATACTTACTTAGCTTTCGTCTTCCGAGGAATGAAGCGTTGATGTAGGAAGCAAGGAAGCAAGGAAGGCCTCAGACGAGCGTTGATGTCTCGTAGCTGCCCTTACCTCTTTTTCCTTTGCTTCCGTTCCCCTGCACGCGGTAGCTAGCGATACTCCCAGAGGGCGTTTGCGACACGCACTAGAGCGCGCCAACACAGGCAATGAGCAGACGACGCCTGCCACCACCTCCGTGGCTTTCGATGGAGGCGAAATTCTAGAGGCACGTGTGCTGTGCGATTTCAGTGCACGTAAAAGAAGCCCAGGTGGTCGAAATGTCCAGAGCCCTTCACTACGGCGTCCCTCATAGCCTGAGTCGCTTTGGGACGTTAAACCCCCATAATCCAATATATATATATATATATATATATATATATATATATATATATATATATATATATATATATATATATATATATATATATATATATTAGCAGACAAAGTTAAGGAAATGAGGGGCTCGTTTGATAAACTTATGACGGGAGCCAACAATCATATACCTGGGGTGAAGAAGAAGAAACGAAACCTTCCGTGTGCTTTCGGCCAACCTTTCGGCTGTTCAGCAGACGAAAACATGAACAAGCACTGCCTGCGAATTACAGTACGTGGCATATGCAGTGATGACTCAAAGTAAAAATATCTTTCAGAGGCATTTCAAAGGCTGTTCAAAACTCTTTAAATCAATTTTAGGTCTGTCTTGAAAATGGGTGAAAATTACGTTAGCAGACCTATAACACGTCTGCTGAGTGCCAGCGTTCGTTGCCTGCCCCTGCGTCATTCTTTCGGTGCTTCAGCGCCCGTTTTACTTGTGCTGGTGCAGCGAGTTGAGCTATGCCGGGAGTACATATCAACGGGACATTGCTATGTTCCCAAATATACGCCAAGCAAAAGAAGAAAGGGGCTACGCCAGAGGATCGTTATGTACGTATACAGCCACGTCCAAAAGCGATACGCGTGAACATTGGATCCTCAACACTATCTGTAATTTCTCTGTTGTGTGCAGCCTGCTTTCGAAGAATCTGATTTCGGAGATGACTGCAAGAGGCGGCTACTAAATACTGATGTGTTTAGTTAGAATAGAAAGGGCTTGAGTGGTCATGTCGCTATATGCCCCGCGCCGCAACGGCCGCCGCTACCACCTACCAGTCTGCCCGATTTAGCGGCAAAGCCCGGGCGATCCAGAGCAGCTCTCCGAATTCGCGAAGGAGCAAGATATCCGCCGTGGTCCAGTCTGAACTCGGGATCTGAATCCAAATCGCCCATCGAAACAGCTTTTTCGGTTTCGCGGAGCGAGAACACTTGCTCCGGGCCACCGATTGGAATTACGCCGTGAGACTGCTACTCTGCAATGGTAGTACAGCTACAATGGGAGAGCGAGACTCTCGGCAGGCATCTTTATAAAGGAGACGAAGTCTTTAATAAGAGCCCCCCCTTCCTCTGTCCTATTTTTTGCGAGCCCCTGACGGAGCACAGTTGGCAACGGCACGAAGAAAAAGCTTCATTCACTGACGCCTTGTTGGGCGTTAAGGGTACAAGAGATGTAAAATGTAATATTATTCAAGCGAGAATAAGCCTGCGAAATTTAAATTTAATCTAAATTCATTTAAATGTAAATCTGCGAAAGCTCGGCGTCTGAAAGCTACTTACGCAAGGCTCTAGTGTAGCACAAGCTTTTTAAGATAACGCATCTGAGAATAAGTCAAGGGGATGGGGAGGGGGATGGGGGGGGGGGGGGGTGAGACTTGAGAGCTGTGTGTCAGTGTTTCCGTCTGCCAATTCTGCTTCCAAGTTTCATTAGGGCATATTTTCTCAAGCACCATTTCTTCTCTCCGCAGCAACTCCCCCTCCCCCTCCTTTTTTTTAACACAACCCAAATCCCGCAGAGCCTCAGAGAAGAATTCGGAGCTTCAAGTAGGGAAACGACTGCCATCGCGAAAGATACGGGCTCCCGGTCAGGTATTTGAGGATGACACGGCGAAGGTGAATTTCGGTCTACCAGTACTATCAAAGGTGGAGCTTCGAAGCGCCCCTGAAAGCTGCCTCCTACGTAAACTGATAACTATAAAAAGTATAAATGAACTGCAACGTAACTTTAATATATAATTAGCTATAAAATAACAAAATTATCTCTCATGCGATCAAACCGTAAAACGGCTGTTCTTTGCAAGTGTTATTATCTTGCTACATGCGTGGCGCCCTGTGTGCCAAGTATAGTGATTTTCTTGCGTGTTGTAAAAGTTGCACTTCTTGCTCTTTTTTAAAGGAAGCAGTTGTTACGTACTCTGTGCCTTTGGGGCAACAAAGTAGGCGACCACTCGACTTTTTTCGGTGAATGGAAACTGCTGGGAGTCGCCGCCACCGAAACAGCGGGGCTGCATGGTGCGCATCACAGTGGCGCTCGCTAGGCTTCCGCGTCATCGCCGCGGGTTAGGCGAAAAACGTTTGAGGTCACTGCGGTAACACGCATTGGAGGAATGCGAAAGCATTGACGCCTCCTCGACACTCGTCGCCTCTCTTTGCTTCACTCGTCCCTTATCCTCACATTTACTCGATTGTGCACTGACGTAAATTCACGCCATTTCTCAATTACCGCAATTAATTACCTTGCTTAATCAAGTTCCATCAATTGCTCCTTTTAAGTTTTCAGACTTGGCGCCACGCTTCGTTTTCAAATTTGGAGCCACGCGTTGCCCTGGCTCCGCCCACTTTTTGGACATTTTTGGCCGTAATTAATTAACTAATCAACTTACCGAACTAATCCTTTTTTCCGACATCAACCTCACAACACCCTCTTTCGATTACAACCGTTCGTTTGGTGCTACCTCTTCTAAGTTCCTCACAACCGCTGCGTACACGTTTTGCGGACATGTATTGCGGACAACCCCTTGTTGACATAGCCTCGTAATGCTTTCGCATTAATAAGCGTACAGAATGCGCCTTCGCCACTGGTGAATGCTATTGTTGGACTAATGCATTATTTTTATTGTGCAGAAAGCGAAACGCGCTTCGCCACCGATCGCCAGTTTCGAGGCCAAAAATGACCACTCAAACTCCGTTTGCATCTATACGAGTAAATTCGAGCAGCAGCGAGGCGTTTGACCGGCACTTTGCAGCAAGTTTCAAGTTTTCGTCGCTTGTCGCTTTATATCATCCGTTGGACGCATAAGGACAATCATGTGGTGCCTTGGTTACCTCTGGTTTATATTTCCTGTATATCTTGCTAACGGTGGTGAACACCGCGAATGACAGGGACAAGGGAGGTACAACAGGACAGGCGCTGACTCGCAACTTAAAGTTTATTAGGTGGAATGGGATCGAATAAACAAAAAAAACATTTTTTTTTCGCGCATAACCCAGGCGTCATACACTAACACACAAAGGAGAACACGTGCCCACACATCGGAGTGACACAACTCAAGAGATATGTCGGCAGAGATACCTGCGGCAGAGATACGTGCTGGTCGTCTAATAAGTTCGCGATGTGAAAGGCTTCCACAATTTCACGAGACATCTTATCGCGCTGCTTGAAAACAATACGCGTGCCTTGCAATCTTGGTGCGCAGTCCCTGTTCACTTCACATCCTCGGCAACGTTCTACCAGTTTTGACCCATACCCATTTTCCATGCACTTTTCGTGTTCTCATAAACGCACATTCAAATCCCCGCCGCGGTGGCTCAGTGGTTACGACGCTCGACTACTGATCCGGAGTTCCCGGGTTCCAACCCGACCGCGGCGGCTGCGTTTTTATGGAGGAAAAACGCTAAGGCGCCCGTGTGCTGTGCGATGTCAGTGCACGTTAAAGATCCCCAGGTGGTCGAAATTATTCCGGAGTCCTCCACTACGGCATCTCTTCCTTCCTTTCACTCCCTCCTTAATTCCTTCCCTTTCGGCGCGGTTCAGGTGTCCAATGATATATGAGACAGATACTGCCCCATTTCCTTTCCCCAAAAACCAATTATTATTATTAGCACGGACCGGTTTGGCCCACTTTTTCACAAGAGACACAAGTCGACGACGCAAACATTTATTGCGTTAGCGTCCTGTCGCTGCTATTGTTTTCTGATCATTAAATATCATTCGTTAAGATAAGTTAAGTACCGCGGTGGCTCAGTGATTATGACACTCGGCTGCTGACCCGAAAGACGCGGGTTCGAACCCGGCCGCGTCGGTGAAATTTCGATGGAGGCGAAATTCTAGAGGCTCGTGTATTGTGCGATGTCAGTGCGCGTTAAAGAACCCCAGGTGGTCGACATTTCCGGAGCCCTTCACTACGGCGTCCCTCATAGCCTTAGTCGCTTTGGGACGTTAAACCCTCCTAAACTAAACTAACTAACCAAACTATTTAGCCCTTCGGGCAACCCTAGAATGCGACGGTGAGTCAACATGCCTAAGTGCTGAATAGCAGTGTGGTGTTTTCGTTGGCATGCGGTGGGCATGCTAACGAAAACACGGCTGATATGCTGATACTGCGCTGCAGTTGTATTTCAAAAAAATAATAAAATGTGGCTGATAACCCGGAAGCGTCTAGCACGAGACTTCTCTCAGACTATATACCTGGTTCCCAGACATGAAACGATGTTCCAGACTTACTTTCGTTCGCGCTGCTGCGATTGTGTCATCTATCATCACTGACTCGTCGATTCTTCCGGGTTGGCTACGAAGAAAGGCGAAGCTCATCCCAGTCTCGAGGCGCGCGTAGACGCAGGACGACAGCGCTCGCATGAACGAAAGAGATAGCAGGCCGCCTTGAAACGCGCTGGTTCACGACGCGAGTCACAGCTGGGCCACAACTGATACACAGGCAACGGGCGCTACGCACCGTAAAAGAGCCGACCTGTGCGACAAGCTTTCTTATCAGCGACTACGTTGTTTTGTTCCTTTGCTCGTGTCAGACCGCACCGTGTGTGCGGATCGAATGAGGGCAAAGTCGCCCTCTCTTACGCCTTCGGCGGAACTCTGTGCGCGACAACAGAGGTTCGGGGTGGCGTTGCAGAAGGTGGGAATCAGAGAATCACTGGGCTTCATTGGAACGGAACAGCCAAAATCTCCGAGGCACGGTTTTAGCTGATAACTGTCTGTCCGAGGACTGTAAGTGTACATACACTCGTCAAAGCCACCACATTCAGCACGTCCATGCAGACGCGTGTGCCCACATCCAAGAACGCATGCTATCAGCCAAGCAGTTGCCTTGATTAGGACGAAGAAAGGAGAGCCGTCCTTAGAGCTTCAGTAAACAAATCCTCCCGGAGACACAGTGTCCAGCTTGCGATACTCAAACATGCACATGAAAAACTGTGCGCTAAGATCTGCATCCGCGGGTAGCGTTCTCGCGCGTTTCGCTGAAGCAATGCGAAATGACAGAATTGCCGGAGGCACCAATATATTTTTTCTCATGTTAGTGCACGTTAAAGATCCCCAGGTGGTCGAAATTATTCCGGAGCCCTCCACTACGGACCTATTTGTTCCTCTCTTCTTTCACTCCCTCCTTCATCCCTTCCCTTACGGCGCGGTTCAGGTGTCCAACGATATATGAGACAGATACTGCGCCATTTCCTTTCCCTCAAAAAACCAATTAATATTATTATTATTATTATGTTCAACGAAACGAAGACAATGCAATGTTCCAGCATAATGCGCCACTTTAATCCGCAAAGCTGGCGTGGCCGCCGGCTTCGTGTTGCTCGCGGTGCGCTTGTCTTCTGCAGCTTCTCACGCGGCTCTTCTTTTTATTTTCATTCGCTTCCTAGTCGAGATAAGGGCTTCAGGTTCAAACGCAAGCTCCTGTTACCTCCAGGCCATGCCTAAAGCCAAGAGGAAACTCTTGATAGCCACACTACGTTCGCCCGCCGCGTAGGTCAGCGAATGAGCAGGTAAACGGTGCGTTCAAAGTTCCCAGGCTGCAGGGTTGTCTTGTCAGCAGCTAATTCTGGCAATTCAGACGCCTATGAAGCTGTCAATGTTTTCAGAGATTAGAGCAATGCTTCTCCTGTCACCTGCAGAGTTCGTTTTATGGTGTTTCATGTTCCAAAGTGACTATCAGGGACGATATAGGGCTGCGCATAATTTCGACCACCTGTGGTTCTTTAACGTGCACTGACATCGCACAGCACACGGGCCTCTAGAATTTCGCCTCCATCGAAATGCGACCGACGCGCCCGGGATCGAACCCGCGTCTTTCGGGTCAGCAGCCGAGCGTCATAACCACTCAGCCACTGCGGCGGCTCTATCACACAGAGATTGTGAGCTTCGGTGGCGTCGTAAACGCATTATTTCGTTCTCTGAAAGGCACAGTGCCACGATAGATGGATAGATGGATGTATGTTTGGAGCGTCCCTTTGAAAATGAATGGTGGCGGCTGTCACCATGCTCGGTATTTTTTCTTTATGTTTCTTCAACTTCGAGGTTAAAGAGAACCAGTTGGGGGAAAATAGGAGATATTTTATGAGCACGGATAAGAGCGCAATTAAGAGCGCACATTACGATCGATTCTGTGGTGCGATAGGAAAGATTAGCGCTGCGCTTTTGAACACGCGCAAGACAGCAGTCCGAATCCCCATACTGAAAAAAATTTTCTCTTCCCTGTTTTTTTTTCTTTTTGCGCCAACAATTAACAGCACGTAAATTATTCAGTCTTCCCTGATTGTGTGTTACCTTTCAGGTTGCATTTTGAAACGCTTTCGAGCCATATTGCGCTTTAAAGGCTACCAGACGAGACAGGAAGCGATAATGATGATGATGATGATGATGATGATGATGATGATGATGATGATGATGATGATGATGATGATGATGATGATGATGACGATGCGAAGCGGGAAGTTTGTGTACTGTATCGCTAAGAAAACAATTACGTGTTGCAAATTCCAAACTACACGGTTCAAAAGCAAAAGCGGCCTGAGAACTGGCACCCTTTAAGTTCTTTCGGCGCTTTATGAGAGCGGCAGCGCGAGAGCAAGTATGCGTAATATGCGGGCGAGGAAAGGTCCAAAGTATATTTTGGGTGCGGGTTTCGGCCGTCTTTGTGTGCTTTGGTGGAACTGCCATCCTCACGGACCTTTTAATTCGGCTTATATACTTTAGGAGACATTAAATAGCGACTGCTTGAACGGCCAGGCTCGTCCTGCTACTCGGCTGCGTTTACGAAATTAAAAGTGTTCGAGGTGTTTCAATGGCCGCTGCACGGCTTGTACATGCTCATCTTTGGAGGCCTTTCTTCGCATCTTTCACTCCATATAGTCTACAGCGCACATTAGAATCCTCTCGGTGCAGGTGTACCGCGCAGCTGGAGAGTTCAATTACAGGGCGGCATGAATTTGAGGCCTGCCCATTCAATGCTTCGCAGCGCATGCCAGTCCCCACGACAGCGTTGCGCTCTTATTTCAAGAGGAAACAGAGCAGTTTGCTGTAAATGCTGCTTTTGACGCCATGCTGGGATGCTTGTATATACGCATCTCCCAGCAGTTTACACAGCGCCGCTGAACGGATTAAGTCTGACGGTATACCTTAGAGTTTCTCTTACCTGTTGTCTCCACACATACTGATGCGCGAAGTGCCTGTCATTACAAAAGAGGCGCACTTGGCAGTTTTCAATTCTAATCCGACTCGGATTTTGCTCGTTCGGCCACATGGAGAGAACAGTCTAGGTGGAAAGCTTTCAGCGTCCCGCTTTTTCGTGACGTCGCTGCGAAGAGAGAAACTGCGATGCGCTGCTCACGTCGCAGCATCCGGTGCTAAACGGGGCTCGGTTCTTTTCAGGAATATTTCATTACAGACAGCGAATCGAAAATTGACCTTAGTTGTACCCGCGAATATTCCCTAGGAAGAAGCCCTGCCCAGAATAAGGGGGGCTTAAATTGCCGAAGAAGATCAGGCAATTTTGAGCGGCTGAGGGGGCCGGGTTTTCCATGGTTTTTTGGATATCGTCTCATTTCAATGAAGTCTCTCGGAGAATTACTTCGTTATTCTGGGCCAGTAAGAAATTCTTCTCAGGTGTGACCCTTAGAGGCGAAATTAGAGAGCTGGAGTATATTTTAACGCACTGCCGGGAGGCGCAATTCGCTGCACTCCCATTCGCCAAAAGAAACGCCTTAGGAACAGGCGAGGCTATCGAGGCATTTTCCACTGGTCACCGATGGGCTGTGCCGCATAATGTGTCTTCGCAAGGTCAAGGTAGCTCGGAATGCGCACAGAAAAACTGGCCTGCTCCACAAATCGCGCCGTGAGCGGAAAACGGCGAGCCGTTGTACGTATCTACACCCAGCCTTAGCCAGCGTCGAAATTTCTTCTCGAAGGTCCCCGGTGCGAGCCAGTTAGGCTCCCGGCTTAGACGAGCGTGTCAAATGCTCGACGACCTGTCGGCATACGGTTCCGAGAGGGACCGACACCCGAAATATACGCCTAAAAAGCGGGAAGCAATTCCGTTCAGCGGGCCGCGCCTTGCGTTCTCGTGTCCCCTATCTGTGTGGGCGCCGTCGCGGGGCAGCAAAGAAGCACCCGACCGCCGCGGCCTCTGTTGCCCGTGCGCCCGAGTGCGGGTCAGAAATAAAGAGACAAGGTAGAGGGCGGGTGACCGGGCCTTTTTATTCCACCACTTTCTGGGTTGGTCCGAGTCGACGGCGTCATTAAGTGGACAGGTTGGAGCCTTCCTCACGAGTGGTGCTAGGCAGGGAGCCGCCTGCGAGAAAGGGCACAGCGCGTCGGCTCAACACGCGTTGGCCGCAGTCAAAGAGCGCGCCGCTTGATATTGCGTCGCATCACGCAACGGGGCGGGCCCTCTGAGCGCGCCACCCTTGCGCCCAACCACCACCTCCCATACCTTTGAGAGAGAAGTGGTCGCAGGGTGGCTGCAAACACCAACTGTGGTCGCACAGGCTCCGTCACCGTATTCTGCACGGTACGTACATTCGATGGTACAGCTGTCTGAGATGGGCTTGTCACTGTCAGTAAACTAGCGTCCGCGAAACCTCGGTTAAATGCCTTTGTCTCCACGGGATGGGCACCCTCCCCTAGAGCTTCACACGACCCCCTGCATATCACGTCGAAGCCTGTGCTCCTCACGTTAAGCATTATCTCTGCTCGCTGCGTTCAACATCGGCTCCGTCATTAAGCAAACTACACGCGAGCCACACCTCAAACTCGCATCGGGAGCGTCAGGCACTAACTTTTCTTTCTATCGCTCCCCTCATTCTTTCCCCCTTACTCTCCTCTCCCTGTCCTTTTAATCCCGCCAGCCGCAGCTCAGGCGCTTTACATTTCGATGGCAGATGCCGCGGCTAGCAACATCTTTTCCTTTGATTTTTGTTTCATTAATAAAACCACTAAAACCTTCAGGCAACGTCTATACGCCTCGACTTTTAGGCGCATGCTTCACAAACTGAAAATCTCGCAGCAACATGAAAACAGTGCTAGTGAACTTCTAAATGCAAAACATACTGGACGCCTAGCAGCTACACAGCTGAACTTAACAATTGGTATACGATAAATAGGCACTTTAAATTCCTTCAAAATCGCAACATTCTAACTCAGCCAGTCTCTGAAGCAAGATTCGCTTAATGATATGGCTACTTGTAAAGTAGGAAAGAACTGAAAGCGAAGCAAAGCAACATAACGCGGAAACATTGGCGTAGCTGTACGTGATTCTGACGGCATTTAAATAGAGGTGCGAAGTAACGCAATGCATCATCGAAAAAAAAGAAGGGAGGCACAGACCTGCGCCCCTGCCCACTGCTTAGTACAAGACGGTTCTCGACCAAAATGTAAAAGCAACATAGAGGAGTGTGCATTTGAATGAGTGGGGAAAGTCTAGACATTTAACTTCTTCGTTTCTCCAAACTGCGGACTGCGGGCTCACATGAGCGGTATTTAATCAAGAGTTAATGAAACGCCCCAGTCAAATAACTAGCAGACAGCTCGAGCACTATGGGCAGAATTTGACTTCAGTGTTCATTCTTCCCTTTCGTTATCCTACGTCTCAGAATTACAAGCGAGAGATGAACAGCTGACAGCTGCAAAAACGAGCGTCTGCATTTTTTTTTTCATGCTGTGTTATGTGTAACTTCGCGGTGCAGAAATGAAAAACCTCTCGTGCATGGTATTCGCCTTTTGACTGTCAATGACAAGAAGGAAAAATGTTTGTAGGTAGGGCACGGAAGGAAAGGTGAAAATAATGGAGAAGAGGCACTGCCAGAAAGTTTCTCCACTACACCTCCCTCCCCTTCCTACCCTCCCTGCTGGAGAGCCCATGCTTACGGTTTGTCCACATTCGCCTATTTGCCCCCACTCAGGTTGATTTTGCGCCCCTAGAAAACGGCTGGTAGTATAGTATATGGTAAGCCTTCTCATGAAACCAGCTCGATCACTGTGCTTTTTAAATTCAATATGCTGTTTTGGCCACCGACGTCCTTTTAGTGCTGAATGTAGGAAGCGCAGCCAATTCCGGCATAGCCTGCCCTTTGCGTCAGAAAAGCATTCGCGACCGATGTTTAAACCAACGGACTGTTCCGGCTGTTTCATGTAAGCTTTTATGCAATTTTTTAAAAATAGGCTTTGAGTTAGAAGAGCACTTTTTTCAGCATACTATCGTCGTCGGTGTAGCGCACCATAATGAAGTTAAGATGTGCTAAATAGTAGGCTGCTTAACTATAGTATTGAACATTTGACTTTTTTACCTATTACTGTTAGTTTCATCTATGGAGAGGTGTGTGACCCACCGTAATAGTCAAATCAGTTTTTCGAAAACGCAGTTGCCCTCGGCGCTATGGCCCAACGAATTGTCCCACTGAGCGCCGAAATACATGTGCTTTCGAGAAGTTCGCCGGCAAAGCAACCCCTCCAGTGCAGGCGACTCGTCGAAAACCGCCTAGTGCGGCTCTGCGTTTGTGGAAAGGGCGCCTAGCACTTGCATGCTTTGACGCGATCAATGGCTGAACCGCGGCCACGCGAGCCACTGCTTTGTGCCGGCGGGGACCAGCAGAGAGAGGAGAGAGGAAAGCAGGTGCGCTACCTTTTCTCCTGATGTTTAGCCGCACACTTTGGACAGCGCTTGGTCTTACGGGCCTTTTTAAGAAATCTTAGTCTCTTTTCCTTTTCTGCGGGACCTGTGGATTGAGCACGGGGCCCTCTGTTCCGATCAAGACCTCGCGCACCACGTGGCGTCACTAAAACATCGCAGGCCTTAAACGTACGGCCCTGACCGCGTACGTGACACCAGTGCCCGACACCCGGCAAGTTGTGCAAGAGCTACATACACAACCTATCTCTTAAAAGGAGCCAGAAGCCGCAATTTTAAACTTGGCTCACATTGTGCAACAGTGCAATTCACTGACCATGCCTGTCAACCCCGTGAATGGCTGGCATATACAGCGCAACTAGCAACAACCCGATTCCCCGCTATACTGCAGCAACCAGCTGCCGAGAGTGGATGACTCAGTTATTAGCACTCAAAATCCGGTTCATAATGCCCAAGTGAGTTAGTCCTTGTTATTTGCTGGCAGTGCAATACTAGCGACTGGTACTCTAAAGCATCCGCCTCACGATGCGTTCAAACACAGATGCGCAAAAAGGTTTCTGTTCGTGGCAACCAGACTTACACGAAACCTCGGACCAATCAATGGGGGCGTAAAAAGGGTTCTTCATCAGGTCATCGAAGCCACCCTCGGGTCTGCATCCAAGACGCCTTTTTGGATTCTGAAACGCAAAGAGAAGGACCGACGCACGTTTTAGCCTGGAGCATTCAAAAGGAACAGCACGCGCGCAGAGAATGCTTGCTTCGAAGAATACGGCATGATTCTCGGGAATTTTAGCTCTACTCACGGGCAGAAAGATAGCAAAATAAAGGAGAAAAACGGTGGTTAGGCCGAATGCGAATTAGATGCGCTAGCCCTTCGGTTTTCGCTTCGGGTTTCGGTTCAAGGCTCAGACTTTGTGCTGCTCGTTCTTTTTTTTTTTTTGCTTTCTGAGTGCCCTGCGTTCGATGAACTCTTAAGGTAGAAAATTTCAAAATACGCTTCCCTTGAAATTCGGACCGAAACACGGCGTAGAAGCACACGTGTACCGCACTACATGAATTAGAATAAAATGTCGCACGGGAGCCGCAAGTTGAGTCTCACCCGACGCTCCTTTGTTGAGAGGCGCCCAGTGCACTTAACGCACAGTGTTCACGGCAACCAACGCTGCGGAGCGGGCACGATTCTCTGTCGCGAGTCATGCAGAGCGTTCTTTGTGCAGGCTTTATCCGCATTGAGCGAAGACTGCGCTAGGGCAGAGGTATACTGCGTACAATCGCCAAGGTTACGAGATGCTCGACGAAATGTGCCCTTATTCTCATAGCTGGAAGCGCGTAGAGATCCTTAAGTACCATCTTTGCCAAAAGCAACCAGGCTGTAGGGTAAGGTAAGGAAGTCTGTAAGGTAGGTAAGGTAAGGAAGCCACTTGTCCTCACCTTTGAAGACTATTTCGATATTTAGGGGATCAGTGATGAGAAGCAAACCATGCACCCTGGTCGCTATTTTTGGTAAATATCGTACGCAGAGCCGCTAAAATTCCACACAGAAAGCAAGCAGTGCTGGTAGCAAACGTCCAGTGGAGCGGACGAAGCCTGTCACCAAGCGCGCACGAGCTTAATTTGTCTTGAACCATGCAGCATACGTCCTGCGTGGTGTGGCGCTATTTCCTCGTCCAGGTGGCCGCGTACAGTCGCTTGAGGCTCTACTGGCACGCTTACAGTGCCTAGAATACGGTGGCAGCGTAAAAGAGCATATCCTGCCTCAACGCGGAATGCCATTCGCCGGCACGCTGCGTCCCCATGTACACATGCCCAAAGCCGTGGCGAGAATTGTTGGCCTTTCTGAGCGCGAGGCTAAAAATTAAAATTGCGTGATAATGCCTCGCAGAGAATAGGTTTGAACCGAAAAAAAAATGACTTCGCGCAATGAAAAGCAACGGGAGCTTACCTCTTTGAGGATTTCTCTCAGCAGCGTTTGAGCAGACCTCGACAAAGTCCTTGGAATTTTCAGAGGTGCAATCAAGGCCACTAGCCAAGGGGAAAAAAGCAAATAAAAATCCAATGAAGCACAACACACACCAAAAAGTCAGCACGCCGCAAACTAGTCACAGGAGAAGAGTAACGTCAGTCGGAAGGCAAGCAAGGTAGGCAAGCATGCAGTCACAAATGTTCAAGCGTCCTCAGTGGTCGCCTCAACTGCCTGCTCCGCCTCGCTCGGGCCGGTCTCCTCCACAGGGGTGTTTTCAGTCGAGCCAGGCGCCTGCGATGGAGCGCCCTTGCTCTGGGGGCCCAGAAGCCAAGCCTCAGAGTCCCAGACTGCCGCGGACCCTGCCTCCGCTTCGCTGTCGCCCTGATGCTGCTCCGTAGTCTGCGTGTCAGTGCCTGCGTCGCCAGACTGTTCATCCCCCACGCCCAAGCTGCTATTGCTGTCCTTGTTGTCCACTTGTAGAGTCAGGTCCTCAAAGGACGGCTTTGGGCTGCGCCGCCTTCTTGCTACCTTTCGCCGCCGGGGTGACTTGCGTAATATGCGCTTGTCCCAGCCCGCATAGCAGTACTGGTCCATGACGAGGTGGAATTTGGACAAGCGCAAGCTGACTACAGCGGTAGTTATCATCAAGCCGGCAAGCAAGAGGAGACCAGTCCAAGCACCATGGTAGTTACCCAGCAGCGTTCCGCAGAAAAGGCTGTAGCCCTGGTTCATCACTTTGTAGACGGTTTGGCACTCCGCAGCTGCAGAGTTTCGGTTTTTCACACGCAGTTGGCTCAGCATAATTTCTGCCTTGGTGATCATTTTCAGGTAAAAGTCGGACAATGCTGGCTGCAGAATGTCGTCGTTCAGCTCACCGGTGCTGTTGAGAGTGAAGGCCCGGCTCACTCTGGTCGTGCAGTTCTCCCCACATCCGGTCTCCTCGGCCGCGTGACCCGCGTCCTTGCGTTCCAGCTGCTCGGGAAACAAGTCCAGGTTGTGAGGCCGCGATGCACTCGGCTCCATGCAGGAGTGTATTATTCTGCTCGGAATAAGGCTCGTGTCACCGGAGAGAAGTTTCGTGGCCGCTTCGTCGAGGATGTGCCGCTCCCTGCCACGGTAGGGCTCGCAGATGTAGCACTCGCCGACAACACAACCGGAAAGCAATACGCCAGCCAGGGGAACAGCCAGGACGCTGCACAGACTCAACACTGCCGGGCAGTAGAGCATGATGAGACCTGCCTTGTGAGAAAATGCGTTTCGCAGCGTAGGTGCCATGCCTCGATCGTGGTTGAGGATGCCCATCGCTAGCGCGATGACTAGCAGAGCGCCCACGACGCCGACTACCATAGCCAAGACCATCATCGTGAGTGGAGCCAGGGAGCCAAAGAGGTGGCGCAGGCCAAATTTTTTTTCAAACTTCTGAAACTTGACCTTAACGGCAGTAAGCTTCTTGATGTTGCCGTTGCCGCTTTTCTCGACCATGAAAGCCCTCGTCCAAAGCGCTCGCGCGAGACGCATTCTCTCTGCCACTGTCTTCTTCTTAAACATCTGCGTTGCGTTCTGGACCAACTGATGCTGCGCCTGCTCAAGACTACTGCAGTTCACGTTTAAAAGCCCGTCGTTGTCGCCAATCATGGCGCGTAGCAGCTTACCGCAAGAAGGGCCTTTGGATTCGAAGGGGTTCACGTCTAGCCTCTGCTGCAGGTACTCCTTGAAGGCCTCGCTGAAGTCGGTGTCCAGCTTCTGTGCCTGCAGTGCAGCCTTCTTCAGCACCGAGTGCGATCTGTTCCATGGCATGGGCGTATGCTTGGCGCGAAAGTATCCCTCCAGCTCATCCAGGCCACGGGCGTAGAAGGTCGACGTCTCGCGCAAGGAATTCTGGATGCCGAAGGCGAAGCCCACAATCATCACGTTCACGATTACCGTCGAGATGGTGAGCGCGCCGAGGGCGACACAGTGTCCGTTGTACAGTTCGTTGTAAATCGGGGTGATCACCTGGACGCGCTGGCCCCCGCATTTGCCCATGAAGCGGAAACCCAGGAAGGCGAGTCCCGTTGGCACCATGAAGCCGCTGATGGCGAAGAGGGCCACAAGCATCCGGAAGGCCGATGGTTGGTACTGGGCCAGGCTAGCACAGATGCTGAACAGTCCCCGAGCGTTGCCGATGCGTTCCAGTAGCTGCGCATCCTTGGGCGATGAGACGAACAGCAGGGCGAGACGGCGACCGAATTCACTCCAGACGGGGAGGAAGCTGCCGTCGTGACGCATCGGGAAGGCCCTACCCCTTCCGGGTCATAACCGCCGGAACCCTATGTGCCTTCGGTGCCGCTGCAGCGTGGCCAAAATGGCTGGCGGAGAAAAGAACACGCGTGGCCGCACGTGCCACGTGCAGGCACCCAGCCGCGGCTGCTTGCCATCCACGAAGCCGAAATCCAGACCACAGAGCCCGCGCCACGCGGTGTGAGCAATGTGCACTGTTTATTTGCCAGCGCCGGATCCCACACTTCTCATTTTATAAGCTTCTGCGGCTTTTGCTCAGTTTTAACTCCCCGTGGCATTGGCTGAGCGGACCCTGTAGACGCAGTAGCAGAGCTCCGTGAACTCTGATCAGCAGACCTGGCCGAAATGAGTTCTTTCGGTCGCATGTCGTGAAAGGGGCAAACGGGCTTTGGGGGAATCTTCGAGATTTCTACGTTGCACGTTTTGGGTGTCAGAGACGCCGCACTGCTAGAAGTCAGGAAGTCCCGCGCCCGTTCCAGCTGAGAAATCGGTATCGTCATTGTACTAGTGTCAACGACACACCATTGCTGCTTCGATCGAGTTTTAACATTTTTTACCCTGATGGCTGGCTCTCCTGTGGGCGTCTCAGTATCTGTCAGACTGCTCGCCGTATCCTCTGAAAGCATGCCTAACAAGTCCTCGGAGAAGAGGTCGTGTGGCGGCTCAGGTAGGCGCAACGGTTCCGTACCTTGCGGTTTTCGTTGCGCGAGATCGAGATTTTTTTGCTGTTTCTTCTCTGCTTTACCTTCCCCCAGTGCGGCGGTATTCCTGCTTTTTTCGCTTCCTTTTGGGCTACTATCGCTGCCCTTTTGAGTGACACTACTACCAGTTCCAGATCCGAGGCGCCCCAGCTTACCACTGGCGTGCCTGCGTTTGCTGTCCTGAGGATCGCTCCCGGAGCCACTACTTGACTGGCCGCTTTTTGCACTGCGAGCTCTGCGCTTTTTTTCCCTTTTCTGCTTTCGCGTCGGAGGCGGCGGTGGCTCCGGGAGTTCGGGAGGAGGAAGCATAATGAGGTAATACTTTGACAGCATTAACAGTGTGGGCATGCCGACGGCGAACAGCAAGACCGCTAAGAATAGCGTTAAGAGCAATGATTTCAAATATTCCAGGAATGAGTCGCAGAACAGTGAAATCCCAGTGTTGACAATGCCGTACACTGGAGAACACATTCCTGGCCCGCTGTCCTGCCTCGCTACGACAACAGCTTCCCTTGGCGAGGCTCCCGGCGCTAAGACCAGCTCCGATTGAGTTTTGAAGGTCGCGTAGTGCTCAAGGACCGAACACAGATAGTAGAGAAGGGCAATTTTCACCGCGTCTGTGCGCCTGTTGTGGACTGCGGGTGCTAGCCTCTTTGGACGCCTAGATGACGTCGGCGTTGCGAGCTGGTGATCGTAATGACTCCAGGCGCTTTGCGCCCATGAGAGCAACTGAGCCTCGTGCTGCTCGACGGCAGAAGCTGCGGCCTCGCAACGCGGGTATCTGGAAAGTAGCGCAACCAACTTGGGCACTGTTTCTTTGGTCTCTTCCTGCTTTTTTTTGCCTGAGGTGTCCATATTCTTCTTAATAAAAAAGTTTATCGATACGCCTTCGCCGCCACAGTGTCTCAATACGTCACTGACGTACATTTTGGCAAATGCATCGGCTTTCTCGCTGCGCGGCCACACCATATCTTGGGCGTAATCAAACTGCTGGTAATCCTTCCTTCTGTACGCATCGCAAAAGTAGCACTGCCCTGCGATCGCATGCGGCATGCTGCGCTTGATTAGAAGCAAGGACGCTATGCAAGACAGGAGCATTAAGCAAGCCGCTGCCAGCAAAGTATGGCCAGCAATGTCCGATATTAGCTTCCTCTTAAGCGGGTCTTCATCTTCCGAGTGGTTTTTGTGCCCGAGCGCAGTTCCTGCCGCCACGACGAGTGCGACAATGGCGAGCGAGTAGACGGCAATGGGTCGCAGTATCGGGTGGGCGTAGTAGCCCCATATTCCGGTCATCTCGTCGAACCAGACAAACCGCTGCATCATCTTCGCTATGCCTTGTTCTGTCATCGTTCCGTTTTTCTTTTCGGGTGCTTTAGCTTGCACTTTTTTCCCTTGTTGCAAGTCATGGACGGAAATGTCTGCCAGGATTTTGGCGGCCGCACTTCTCTCGCGCGCGGTAGCCCTCCACGCACCACTGAGCAAACTTGCCGTCCGGTTCCAGTGCTCCGGCCTCTGCCTCGCAAACTCGACGAACCCCGGGAAAGAGAGCCTTTCCACTTGGCTTCTCGAACCACTTCCCAGTTCCTCGCTGGTGAGGTTTGTGTATACCCTCAGGTCGTGTATCGCGTTCTCGAAGTATTCCGGAGCCTGGCCAATGCTGGAGCCGAGGCCGTAGTTGGCCATAAAGGCAAGCACAAAGGCACAAAGTGCGAGTATGATCACTCCCTGGGCGACCGTCAGGAGCTTGGTGTAGTAATACATGTAGGAGGAGTCCACCTGTTGTCGTCTTTCCCCGCCGCACTGATTCGCGAAGCGTGCGCCGATTACACCTGCGCCGACGAGGGCCATCAGTGCCCAAGCGAACTCAGTGAAGAGCAGAAGCAACTTCGTGCCAGGCTGGTGGGCGGCCACGAAGTGGGGCAGGTTTTCGGGCGCCACTCGGACGTCCTTGAGAAAATGATTGTCTGTTGGGCGATCCGTCAGCATTCTGAACAGGATGGTGAATATAGCGCTCCAGGGCAGCAGGTAACACCGGCTGTCGAAAGGCTGCAGGTGGTAGCGCTCGGTCGCCCGCAATGTGTCGGGCCATTGCTCTCTGGCCTTGCTGGGGACAGTGGCACTGCCGTCACCAGACGCGTCGCTGTGGGAGTCGCTACGTGGCACAAAAAGGGCGAACAGCGCAAGCACAAACATGAAAGCTGAGGCGTTCATGCTATGCTTCCAGCCTGCCCCATGGTCCCAGCCGGCGCTCAGCCGTGCCCGCCGGGGCTCGCGCGAGCTGCCAGGCTGCCAGGGCAGCTCGCGCATCGGCAAGAGCCGCTTTCGCCGCGTGAAGAGGGCGGGGCAGTCACTGGTATCCCCGCGCCCCGGGATTGGAAGGAATATTGCCACCGTGGTCCAACGCTGCCAGAACAGCGAGCACAAAAGTTTGCAGGTAATTGCATGAAGCGGTGGCCGCCCAAAGCATCTAGGTTTTCTTCTAGGGTTTGCGTACATGTGCAATTGCTGCTTAGACGAGTTACAAAAATCATTGCTGCCAATTTCTGCTGAGCGTTCGTTCACGATATCACTAAGCTCCATGTGCCAACTGCGCAGAAAATAATTTTGTAATTTATAATACCGACATTACGAAGGCAGATGCACAGGGCACCACAAACGTCATTTTCATGCCGGGAGCGTCGGGAAGCGGCCACCATATACCTTCCAGATCCGTTGGCGGGAAGAGGGGCTTTGCGGTGCTAAATCGTTCCAATGACTAGCACAAGGTAGTCAGTGCAGAGGACTTGCTCTAGTCATCGGTGTGGTATGCGCCCTTTATGGCCACGTGATCCGATCTAGGTGCTCCATCAGCGGGTCGTTGTTCCGTTGGAGAGCGAGAAGCGTCTGGTAGTTTTTCTCTCCGCAGCGCGTTAAGCTAGTGCCAGAAAACTGTGCTACTGGCACCGCTGTTAATCGGGGGGACGCAACGCAGCATACATGTTTTAGCGCACTGCCTGATATCATGGTAGTGCTAGGAGATTCGGCCAAACGTCATAAGAACTAGAATGTTACTCGGACGACTGAATGCAGGCAGGGTGTACGCGCTAACCCATTAGCTTTTTTCATCGGACAGCCCGTCGAGATAGAAGTACACCGCTAAAAGACTGGGAAAATAATGTTCCTCCTTATGAGAACTCGAAGTGCAGACAACATAACACAACATAAGTGCATCGATTCAACTCTGCGTTGGTAGCAGCGCTTTGTTTCATGTTGACTATCATTTGGTAAGGCCACCATTTTCAGCCTTCATCCGTACATTAACAACAAGGCAGTTTTGTTCTGTTGCTTTCTTCTGTCAGATCAACTAGCCCACCCGGCCGCCTGAGAGGCATGGGTTCGGAAAACGTCACATCACTGTGCGAGGCTCGCCTCTCCCTTGACTGCGACCACCTCAGACTGAGTACTTACGGCGGTATCGGATGTCCCTCCGGGCCAGGTGCAGGTCAACACCTTTCTCAGCAGCGTAGATGGCCAGCGGCGTTTTGCCGACCAGCATCACGAAGAGCACTATGCCGAAAGACCACCAATCGGCAGACATACCTGGAGCGGGCCATCGCGGTGCTTTACGTCAAGGAGCTTATACGATGGACTAAGCCACACATGAGCGTTATCAGACCATAATCACTATCGACAAGTATACCATTCAGTTGGACGAGTTGGCATAAGTTCATGTTGGAAGTAACAGCGCCCAAAAGACAGAGGAACAGAAGAAAGGAAGGCACAGGACGAGGCGCTGACTCGCAACTAAGGCGTTATTCATAAAACCTGGGGCATAATAAAGGATCAAGGAAAGGCATGACACGTGAATTAAAGCAAAACATGAAAACGAAAAAAATTTGTGCGCGCCGCTCAAAAATTGCCAAGAAACTAGAGCTTTTTTTTAGATAAAACAACACTAGGTTTATTACCGCAACTGCGTGGATCGATCCGTTGCGACAAAATATGCTTCTCCCACTTCCCGGAGCGGGGTCTGGTCCTTGTGGGAGTACAACACCTGAGCGTAATGCAACAGAGCAGAGCACCTTCGAGCGAAAGCTTTACTACACCATTACCCGCTTTCGCAGACTCCGTCGCTTTCACCTTTAGCAACCTTCAGCCGCTCCGTAGCTGCGCTGGCTCGACCGTGCGACTAGCTATAGTCACTCGCCGCGGTGGTTCCGGTGCGCGCGCTCTCAGCCGCCCCAGCTGTTGCCGCCGCGCAAGCGCTCTCCCGCTGTCAGACGGTTAGCTGCCGTTTAAAGAGGAGCGCACCGTTCACTAAGGCAGTGCACGCTGCGCCGTGGTCCGAGCGAACCTGGGTCATCTCGGAACGTTACGCGAAGGACATTGCAACGTCGTCAGCAAGCGACATTTCACCACCCCGCGGATATCACTCACTTTCGTTTTGTACAACTAGGTTTAGAAGAGTTAAACCTTAAGCAATTTTTTTTTCATCACTTCGCACCTCCCACAGTGTGTGACAAGATGAGACCGGTCATTCCCGTTTGCTAGATTACTTTCGTTGAACAAGCGTTTCCAAGAACACCAAAATAATCTAGCAAACAGCAATGACCACTCTCAACTTCTCACATACTGTCGGGGGTGCGAAGTGATGAAAAAGAAAAAAAAAATGCTCTGCTCTGTTACATCACGCTCAGGTGTTGTACTCCCACAAGGACGAGATCACGCTCCGGGAAGTGGGAGAAGCATATTTTGTCGCAACGAATCCACGCGGTTGCGTTAATGAACCTAGTGTTGTTTTATCTAAAAAAAGGAGCTCTTAGTTTCTTGGCAATTTTTGAGCGGCGCGCGCATGTTTGTTTTGTTTTCATGTTTTGCCTTAATTCACGTGTCATGCTTTTCCTTCATCCTTCATATACCCAAATTTTTGGACTAAAGCCTTAGTTGTGAGTCAGCGCCTCATCTCGTGTCTTTATTCTGGTCATTTGTCTTTTGTGCGCTGTTATTTCCAATGTGAACTATCAACAAGGCAGTCCTGTAAGGCAGAATCTTCATTCTGCTATTTTTTTTTATGAACATCACGCGCCCCTTTGCTAGCGCCAGGTTTGCAGTGCTGCTTGCGGCTCATCCTGCGTAATATCCGTTCTGAAAAAATAGGTGCCTTGGTTCCCTTGGTTGCAGTGTTGATGAGCGCAAGAGCGAATCGCAACGCCCACATCGATGCAGTCTCGTTTCCTTCTGTGGTCGGCCAAGTGCCTGCCCCAGTCTTTCAATACCCGATTCTGCGAACGATAGCAGAGATGACTCCAATCCCAGGTGCAACCCAGAGACGTCATCTAACCCATCTTTTTATAATTCTTTTCCTGTGTCTCCTTTAATTCTGGAATATATTTGCTGGTGAGGATCTGGTACGCTGCCTCTTTGAGCGGCGCGTCTAATGCGGTCTGCTTTGTATTGCATGCTGGCTTTAGCTTTGCTGAAAATCAGGCTCCAGGTGCGCTAGGTTGTTGCTGGGAAATAGCAGTAGCCAAGGGAACAATCGCGAAGAAGTTGCCCAAACACATCAGATTCAGAGCTAAATCTCATGGTACGACGCTGTTCCACAACTAGCCGGCTCACAAGAAGTTAATTCACAAGAAATGCTCCGGGCAGTAAGCGCACCGACAAAAAGGACTTTTGTGAAGCTCGCCTACCACCCTCCTGGTCCTCCTGCCCGTGATTTCTTGTTGGTCTCGAAGTAATAAGGTTGTGAGGAAACACGCCGAAAGAAGGCCCGTTTTACACGCAGCGACTAGGGCGAAAATATTCGGCCCCGTTGGTGCCGCAGCGGTGCGATTTTCGGTCATGTTTTCACATGCAACTCGTGCCCAGCGAATTCGGTCGGAGGGGCACGCAAGGTTTCTTAATGTCCGCGTGGGCAACCCATGATTAAACGCGACAGACATGCTACACGGAATGAGCTGACGAATTTATAACCTGCGTATTTTTAGATGCTAGGCGATATTTCGTATCTTTTTATTGGAATAAACCGTTTTCCTTCTATCGCGACAACCACTCCCACCTGACTTCTCGTCGCCCGCCGTCTCGGCACTCCTCATTGGTCAGTCGCAGACCGAACACACCGACGCTGCGATTGAACTCCAACCGGACGGAAACCCGTCGCAAGCCGTGGGTGGACAGACCGACCCAAGCAGCACAGTTAATCGGCCCAATATTGCAAATGTATTGGCAAAGGCTGGTTGTAAAGGACCAGTGTGACATGTCCAATATCGGGCCAATTACCTGTGCTGCTTGGGGACGGCCCTCCCCAGTCGCAGACTGACAGAATTCGCAGCGTCGCAGGCGAAAATCACATGCAGTTGATACGGGCCCGATAGTACAGTCACGAGTAATAAATGATCAGCACTAGTGACGTGGCACCGGAACGGCGGATAGAAACGCCCGATGCTGCGGTTACGAACATGCCGATAACCATGGTGTCAAGTGTATTCGCAAAGCACGGAACCACGCCAGAGGGCGGTGCGATTTTCGCAGCACCGGGGACGTCATTGTGTTAGTCTTTTTTACTCGCGACGGGACGAATCGCCGTCAAGCGTCGTTTCCAAATAACTACCTACTACTATACGAGAAATGAAAAGTTGCCACCGATCGTCAATGAAGTAACCACACCCTAATCACTGCTCTAGGCGACGAAGGAGAAGATGCGCATACAGGAAGTTCTTCATAGCAGCTTGCTTTTCGGCTGCAAGCTTTATCTGCAACCAGGTGACGTTACTGACCATATGGTAGTAAATGCAGTGTAGTAGACACTGTAGTGAATTTAATATAGAACGGTTGCACACAAACGGCGCAAGCTTGTCTATGACCATTTGCTAAACGCATGCGGGGTTTAACGTCCCAAACCTGCACACCGGCTCCGGATTAATTTCGACTCGCTGAGATTATTTAACGTCCATCCTGCGCCATGGCTCAGCTGCTGAACGTAATAGCCGCTTAACCAAACGTTTCTCAGCGGCCAATTGAAAGAAAACTGCGACAGGGACTGCCACATTCTTTTTTTCCCTCTTGCCACTGGTCACCTCTGCCTTCGATAGCGGAGCAGGCGTAGAATGTGCTTTCTGGCTCTACTCTTACAGCAAAGGCGAAAATTACCAATGGTGGAGGTACTAGAGAACAGTCGCAAAATGCACCGCTTAATTACACACTCCTGAGTATTCCTAATGTTTGGTGTTGAAAAGAAATGACGAAGCAGTAGACGACGTTTCATGCCAAACGATTGTCGACTACGCTTCAGGGGTCTGGTCCCTGGTTTCCTGCTTACCATAGAGCTCCTGCCTAATGACCTCTGGAGCCATGTAGGCCAGAGAGCCACAGCGGCACCAGGCTTCGGTG
The DNA here is from genome assembly GCF_052857255.1 of Amblyomma americanum. Taxonomy (NCBI): domain Eukaryota; kingdom Metazoa; phylum Arthropoda; class Arachnida; order Ixodida; family Ixodidae; genus Amblyomma; species Amblyomma americanum. The sequence continues at coordinate 51,262,894 of NC_135497.1, forward strand.
CCGATCTGCAAAAAAAGCGAGAGGAGGACAAAAATGAAATCAATGGAGTGAGTTAACTTTTCATCAGCTACTGACTGAAACCTGCTATCGGCTGCATGAGGTTGGTTTTCGGTGCGGCTAATCGTATCAACTCCGTTGCGAGATCGGCTAATTTATTAAGCGCGTCGCTTACAAAGCCGATGTATACCTCTGGAACATAGAGTTGATCAAATATACAAAGTTTGGTCGCAACGCCCGAGGCCTTAACCGCAGCTTCAAGGGCTTGCAAACAGTGCCGGTGTGTAGCGCGCATTATCTGCCGTCGCATTGCTCCCGGAGTTCCTTTGTCAGCGGCCGATGATGTCGTCTTACTCCATTTAACATGTCGACGACTGACGTCATTTTGACAGCTAGCCATCCATGTCAATGCTTGACTGCTGCAACGCCTTGAATGTTGGAGTCATTAAAGCGCGTGTTGTACATTTACATCGCGCTTCTGGTGAACACATTTTTCAGAACGCACAAGAAAATTTGCAGCAAATGGTAACGAGTTTGTTTTGGCATAAGGGTGCTTAATTTCCGTTTTCAGCCAGCTGTTAATTCAGCTGTTCGCCGTCAGGGCGCCTGAAGCGAGTGTGAACTGCCCCGACAGCTCAACACAAACCGAGTCCTCGCCACACGCTATAGCAGCGTTAAATCGCCCCGTATGCCCTTCATATTAACTTGCAGCACACATGCGTAAAAATGATTTTCCAGCTTTGGCAGCGACTGGAGTCTCCTTAGCGACCTGTGTTAGTGTCCCTGTTTCGTTAGTTTGAGCTTTCGTCACGCTCCCGACTGAAATCACGCAGCGGAGCAGTTTGCACCAACTGCGTCTTTTGAAAGTCAAAGATGTGCTGACCTGGCTGAGTCCAAAGTCGATCAGCTTCGCGTTTCCGCGGCTGTCAATCAGCACGTTTGAAGAGCTGATGTCACGATGCAGAAATCCTGCGAAGTAGCGAATAGAATACAGTTAGAAGAACGGGACAGACTAGGGAAGTATAGCAATACTATCGGGGCTGCTGGGTTCCAGCACGTGATATGTGCAGTGCTGTTTTGTTTCTCGTCTCTGTGGTGCTCGAAAGTAGTGCAATATGCCAGCACCGTGCGGATAAGTTGTACAGTGTATACCCTCGACAATTAGATCATCTTGTTAATCCGAACTGACACTTTGGTTCCGTCACGCATCAGGTGCATTAAAAACTCTCATCTTGATACCAACTCCGAATCATTCCAGCAAATTTTTGTTCCCCTACAAGTTGTAATTACTAAAAATCGACTGTACTTGGAAAAGGTGCCTGACCTGCCAGTGAAAATGTACGCGATAACGGTAAGTTCCAGTGAGCCAGAGGCTTACTGGACCGCGAAAATGTTATAATTACGAAGCAGAGAAAAATCGATCGTTTGTATAATTGGTTGGTTTCGGGGCACAGCGCCTCTGGGAATATTGTGTTTATTCACCTCCGGGGCTTGCAAGAACGATTCACCGGGAAGGGGAAATAATACAGGAAGAAGAAAATTAGAAAAATTTGAAAGAAGCATAATACCAGAAAATGAAAAGACGAATATCTTCAGAAGTATTTCTAAAGCACGGGTCAGTTTAAACAAAAGGCAATCAAATACAATAAATTAAGATAAAAGGAACTAAATTAAAATAAACTACAGTTATCTTCCTGACAAAAATTATTACACTGCAAATTTCCAATTGATCAACACCCCAAATAAAAAAAACATGAGTAATTACTCCCTTATTCCCCTTTGTTTTGAGTTTCCTTTCCCCTTTAGCAGTGGCTGTCTGTTTCGCTGAAATTAATGCTTAAGAGGTTTAAATGCGACAAGGTAAGCGCAAAATCTAACACAAAACGCAAAAAAAAGTCGCGACAAATCAAGACACATGTAGGAACGTCAGCTGAAAACTACAAGCTCAGATATTTTTTGTAATATACAGGGTGTTTCACCTAAGACTTTCTGCAATTTTTAAAAAATTAGGCTTTGAGTTTGAAGCGTGCTCTTTTCGGTACAGCATTGTCAGCTCAGCAGTGCAGAACATCAGAACACAGCTAAGATTATAGGAGGCTGGTTAACTAATATTGAATAGCTAACATTTTAACCATTAGTGTGAGCACTGCTGCGTGGACGGGGCAGAGATTCTCACGTGCCGCGTGCGCCACGGAGTGACGCAGCTTGATAGGCACCGCTGTTCTGCCTCCGCAGAAGCGCGATTTTCGAATGGCGCGCAAAATGGCCCAAGATTATTGCACCACTGCGGCGAGGGAACTGCGTTGTCAAATGTCTGAGAGCTGATATGAATATCAATTTTTAAGGGTCATCACAAAGTGAACAAGGGAGGAAAAACCTCAGGGTGCTTGCCGACGTTTCGGCAAAGGGACTTGTCTTCGTCTGGGCAAAGCATTCCTCATTGGCGGGGTTTAAGTAGGGCTTTCACTCTGAGGAGGAAGGTCCTGTGAGAGGGAGGAGGGTGTGAAGTGGAAATGGTGTTAGGATGGGGAGGGTGAATCATGGGGAGGGGCTAACAACTTTAGTAGCCATCATGCCTGTACAAGATTCACCCTCCCCATCCTAACACCCTTCCCACTTCTCCCCCTCCTCTCCCCGTCACCGGGCCTTCCTCCTCGGATGGATGACCCTATTTAAACCCCGCCAGTGATGAACGCTTTGCCCAGAGGAAGGCAAGCCCCCTTGTCGAAGCGTTGGCAAGCACCCAGAGGTTTTCCCTCCCTTGCTGACTCTGTGATTATCAAAAACCATCTGACCAACCTCTCTCTACCATGGACTCCAATTTAAGGGCAATAGTCATAAAGTTGCTATTCAATATTAGCTAACCAGCCTGCTAGTCAGCACGTCTTAGCTGTGTTCTGATGTACTACACCACTGACAATGCTATTCCGAAAAACGCGCTCTTCCAGCTCAAAAAGCCTAATTTAAAAACTGCTGAAAGTCTTAGGTAAAACGCCCTGCATAAAGTATACAGACATATAGTGAAGTGAATAAAATCATCATTAAATGTTTTGTGATAACTACAGTGCTTGAAACAAGCTATTCTAATTACGGCACGTTTTTTGGGATTAATGAATATGTGTATGTAATTGTGTTTTGGCTGTGTGTGCTGAGTTGGAATAGTTAACGCCAAAAAACAAGGTCACCAGAAGGAACGAAGTGGGCGGGATGCGCTAACAATTCATAGTTTTTACTGAAAGATTACTTGCTTTAATACAGTAACTGCTCGTTAACAACCAAAAGGAATCAAACATTCAATCTAATCCAGACCAATTTATTTTCATACCATTGCCTGCATTGTCTGCCAATTTTGTTGGTAATCGCATGAATGATAGAGAGACAGACACTAATGTTTACAGGAGAGGTGTGCCTGGTGGTCAACCTGATAAGCTATACCGAGGCCTTGCTGACACATGTGCCACCAGCTTTCAATTATTTTCTGCCAAGCATCTGCACATAATTGTTTTTTCTTCTTTTTTTTTTCAAGCGCAGGACGGCTCTTCCGGCATTCACGACAGCGGTCTGCCTCCCGTTGTCTTGTCCAGGTTTCTGGCGTGCCCCTCATTCAGGCAGTGTTGTAGGGGTTACCGAAAAAAAGTAACTAAATACGTTACTCGTTACGCTAAGAAAAAAGGAACGCGTTGCCGCCCTACGTTACCTATAAAGAAAAGTAACGCGTTACCGCTACCGTTACTGAAAAAACTACCGCACGTTACTTTGCCGTTACTTCATCGCTATAAATTTTAATTAGTGCATCTTCGCTGCAAGAACTCAAGATGACAGTTTTATAAAGCCCATATTTCACATAAAAATTCTAGCCCAAACAACCATTTTACGTGATATTTTGCAGAAATGTGCAGGAGCTTAGCAATGTTATAGTGGCCTAAAGTTACCTGTAGAGTTACATGTGTTGGATCCTAACTCTGTGGCACATGGTGAAGCCATCTTCTGAATGTGGCATTAAACACTAAGTGGCACTTCATCATCAATTATAACCTCACAAGGAAAACATCGTTGAACTAATTCTGAAAAATGTGATGTTCCAGAATGCTCGGCATGCTTCCACACTTTAGAGAATTCCAAAGTAGAAGACTGGGCGAGTTGGTATGTACTCATACTGAGTTCAGTTGTAAGTTAGCGCTCGTGTTGTCGTTTCCTTTCTTCGTCCCTGTATTGTGTGCGCGGTTTTTCAGTATCAGTTTTATAGAATTGTGTGTGTGAGTTTTTTAAGAAGGAGAGGTAGGCGAAGGCGAGTGTGGGAATGCGTGTTCGTGCATGTCTTTCGTGCTTTATTGCTATTCTATCTTTTTTTTAGTTGGACGCGTGGTCAAGAGCAGGTGTTTTCTGGCATGCATGCGAGCCGCAACAAAGGTCGTCGAAAGCACCTATTTGTTTATTTGCAACATCACTTTAGGTGCTGTGCGATTTTTTTTCTAGGAAAAGGGAACGGAGTGGGTCACAACTGGAACAAAAAGTAACTAGTAACGTGACACCTCACGTTACCGAAAAATGTTAACGTAAGTACGTTAACCGTTACAGGTCTCAAATGGTAACGGGTGCGTTACTAAGTTACCGAAAAAAGTAACGCGTTACCGGTAACGCAGCTACTTGTAACGCGTTACCGCCGACACTGCATTCAGGCAACCGCCTGTCTGGCCTATCGTATACTTCTCACCGCAGGCCAACGGTGTGGACAAAGCCGTAAGCGAGTCAGCAAGGCCTGAATATTGCTCACAAGTCTGCATAAGACCTCGTTAATGCACTTATCAATACAATAGGCAGATGAAGTAGGCGGCATGGCACCCCTGTACGTTCGGTTCCTTTTAATTTTAACGAGCACCTGCTGTATAGGTTTGGTTTTATGGGGTTCAACGTCCCAAAGCGACTCAGGCTACGAAGGACGCCGTAGTGTAGCTAGGGCTCCGGATAATTTCGACCATCATAAGGTTTTTTAAAGCGCACTGTCATCGCACAGTACACGGACCTCTAGAATTTCGCCTCCATTGAAATGCGACCGCCGCGGCCGGGATCGAACCGGCGTCTTTCGGGTCAGCAGCCGAGAGCCATAACCACTGAGTCACCGCGGTGTCCCAACATTCGCTGTACAAAAGCACGTGACCTTTCAGTAAATGTGAGTTGTTCGCGGCGCTGTGTTGCGTCCGCTTCGTTCCTTCTGTCGTCTCTCTCTCTCTCTCTCTGTGCGTGCGTGTGTGCGTGTTTACGGTAACTATTCCAGCTATGCAAGCACCAACTAGGCGGGGCAAATTTTCTAGCGATTACGTTCACCTTGTGTGAGTAGACGGCGCGTGCCGAAGTGTGCTGTATCAAATGAAACACAAGATATTGCCAATGGGAGCGACGATACGCGAGAGACGTAGTTGGAGGCTGAGTACTAGCGCACTTGATGTTCATTTCAATGTCGAGAAGTGCACTATGTGTAAGTGTTAATAGGTCCATCCTGTATTTCTCCTCCAGCAGCTACTGTTTTTGTATTTTTGTTTTCGCGTTGCGCGTTTCATTTTAACCTCGAAGCGAGCTGGTTTTTCTGATATATCTTATGAGAGAGGCTTTAGAGATAACTTATGATGACGAACAGCAAGACGGGCTTTGTTTTATATCAGTGAGGCTTGCTGCACGATAATAATTACACACGATAAAGCAGAGTGATTCGGGCCTATCCCTGAAGTATTGATCGGGGATATGTTATTCCGTGTACGCTTATCTCTTACCACTTGTATTGTTGTAATTCGTTGTAACCTGTGCTGCCGTAATTCGTGCAATGTGTGGCTATTTTATCTTAATAAGCTTCCGCACCAGGCTTCGATAAGCTTTAAACTGCAGGCGACGAGTTTAAATGGCGTTCTTCGCGCAAAAAGAAAAAAATGAGCGGGGGGGTGGGGGGGGGGGGGGGAAATCAAGCAGTGTCAGTGCCTCCTATAAGAAGAAAAGGCCTCTGCTCTCCTCCTGCGACGTCACTCACCTTGGCCAGTTCACTACACTACGGCGACCCTCATAGCCTGTGTCGCTTTGGGACGTTAGACTCCGTAAAACCAAACCAAACCTATATAACGGCATGAATTTAGAACATAAAGCACAAGAAGTGACAGCAGCAAATATCTCGCCACCGTCGCTTCTTATCTTGGCTACGGTCGTTTCTAGAGCCTTGCGTTCTAAATTCATGCCGTTATATGGCCAACCAGTTAAGGTTCGTGACGTCACAGGAGGTGTGCAGAGGCCTTTTCTTTCTAGGAGGCACTGGCTGTGTCCATATAGACAAACCCTATGTTTACAAACAAATGGGGCGTTCGCGGCAGCGGACACGCCTGGATGAGGAGGAGAGAGAGGAGGGGGGGGGGGGGGGGGGGGGCTTAGTTCCCATAGGAATACATGGAAGCAGAAGTTTTTCAAAGCAGTTTACTGATTTCACACTGTACCTATTATCTCCCTTCGTGAAGAACAACCAAGTTCATCCTATAACAGATTCTGAATGTATAAAGCAGCGCCATTTCAAAGGCGATGTATGTTTAAAACAGCGCGTAACGTACGAGTGTGGGTGATACCACGCGGGGGACATGGAAAGGCAGTGCGACCCATAGGAACACATGTAAGCGCCTTTTGGGTTATGTCCGGCTTCACAACACACATTTATCGTGACGTTTTACGTAGACAGCTTCGCTTGCATGCGAAGACAGTTTTGCTTGCATGCGTTTCTATGGGTTGCGCAACCGTCTCGTACCCCAACGGCGGTTGACTACCATGCGCACGTTTCGTGGTGTTTTAAAATACATCGCCTTCGAAATGACGCTTCATACTTTCAGAATTTGTTCTAGGATTAACTTCACAGTTTGTCACTAAGGGACGACGTCACAGGTGCGCAGTGAAATCAGAAAAAGTGCTTTGAAAACTCTTACTTCCATGTTTGCCTCCCCCCCACCCCCCTTCACAAATACATGCACAATTTTCGAAAAGCGTCGTGCATCTCAGCTGCCGATTGCTACGATGCCCTAAGCCTTTCTTGAAGCATCAGTTTTGGCCTCCGCACGGATAGCGACGGTGCTCTTGTTCATGAGCAACCTTATCCCGCGATTTTTCTCCCTTGTTGCGTGTTCATGCAGATTTTGATTACAAAAGGACACATTTTAGTAAGCAACAAACACGCCCTGGTCAGAAACAGTGGAGCAGCGCAAGAAACCGGGTACTAAAAACGATGTCGTTGTCTCTCCGCTCGTTTTTTTTTTTTTGCTCCGTCCGCTCGTCTTAGGAAACTAAAGGTCGTCGTTACTCGCGAAAGAACGAGAAATTGCGCAGAGACTACGACTATAGGTTTTCTTTGGTCGGCAGCACACCATTGGCGCACTCTATGTACAAGCTTAGCCGTGTGTAGCATCATGCATAACTACACCGCACGTAGACAGGAAGACAGAAGCGGTGAGGTGTCGATTAATATTGCAGTTTTTGCATTGTTTGCTCTCGTGGAAGAAACTAGCCTGCGTTTCTCGCGGCCACCTGAACCTTATAGCGTGGGAAATAAAGAGAAACGCTCGTTTTCACTTAGGTTGCCAGCCGTAGACGATAGCAAATGTGCTCTTTTTTATCGATTGTAACTTCAGTCGCAACAGCGAATTTCAATAATTTTTTTTCTGAGGGGGCATTACTTGAATGTTTATTATTTTCAAGACGTGCAGTGAGCTCGACAAGCGCGGCCCCAGTCCCCTTCGTAACAGAAATGCACTGAAAAAAAAAATTAACTAGTTGGTTTATTAAGGCAATTTTTACGTATCTGGAGATCTTTCTGCAGGCAGAAAGATCATTCCCCTCTGCATACAGTCTGTCTACAGACAGCAAAATTCAACGTTCGCGTCCGGAAACGCATTCTACAATTAACACTGTTTTCGAATTATAAAGCTAGCTCGTATGGCGATGTTAACTGTACACCGGTAGTTAGAGCGGGGTTCGTGCGTTCTTTGCCCTGCATAAATAGTGTCAATGCTATTACCGATATAACATACCCATTTTCTTTTCGAGCCATAGCATTCAGGTCCATTGGCCCTTGATTTGTTGGTGACCAATGATTCTGAAGTGGGTATTTTGATGTACCACGTCCCTTTCAATCGCTACTTGAAATGGCGAGCCTAAACAAACATTTTTCCGCCTAAATAGTATGCTCAGGCTTCAAAAATAAATAAGTACCATAAATGAGATATGATAACGCTAAATTCTGCAGGAACAAATAAATCACTGCTATGTGTGGCACATAGTGAGAAAGAGCTTCCAGTTTGCCATGTGCGCAACTGCACGTTGCGCCTCACAGGGTTAACACAGGAGGCCGCACTGAAGCTCGTCGCGTTCTCGCTAATCGAAATATCTAATAAAGTCTCTCATATCGATGTCAAAAATTGAAATATTGCAGTGATGGCGGCATGCTCAGAGCTATTCATCGACTATCGGGGACAGAAGTGTCCAGGATGTGCTATAAATTTTATCGCCAAGGGGCGGTCGTGTGCGGAACGGTGTTTCAATCCTTCGGCTTCATACACGAAGCAACGCTCTGGCAACGCAGCGATGCATTTCATCGAGCGGCGGTGCGTCCTGTGGCCGTATTTTATAACGTTTAACATTATTGCCATTCCATTCCGCCGTGACGTCAGTGTGACGAAAACAACAGCAGGTAGGAAAGGAATCGGCAAATCACTGACAGACTGTTCGCGACGCCGCCGCCATAATTAGTCGCTCAAACTACGCCCAGTTTCTTTGCAGAGACCGAATTATCGGCGTTAAAGCTCGTCAAGCGTGTCGTGCTCTGTCACTCGAGACACCGGTCGGCCAGTGCGACACGGGCTCGAGACGCGTTTATGCAAAGCAGCGGGCATCATGGGTGCGTTTCTGTCACGGCTACCGTGACGGCTAAGACTCTAACGCCCTACGGCAATGGCAGCAGCGACCAATGAAAGGTGAGCAAATGGAATGGAAAGGAAATGGATCGTTACAGAATACGGACACAGGGCATTTCAGTCCCTGATAGTAGTACACGTATACGCTTCAGAATGCCGTGTGATTATAGTCTCGGCGGCACGGGAATTTAACGTCGCGTGATAACTTCCTGTGTAGAGTCGCCCCACCAAAGAAAACGGAGGTGCCCTCGGAGAATTTCTTCACACCGGGAGCGGTTTGTGGTGCTCCACCGTCGGGGCCTTCAATTCTGTGTGGGTGCATTCGCGGATGGGGCAAGCCCGCCGTTTCATTTTCTTCTCGCTTCTTTCTTTTATCTTCAATTTTCTTTCGCGCAGTCCTGCTCAATTTTATTTTGAACGGATTAAATGCGTTTTACTCACTGCCAGGGGGTGGAGAGCACAGGTTGGTAAAAGATTATTGAGAATATACTAATTTCGAGAAGAACAAACAAGGCACGCTTTGTGAGAGCGTGAAAGAGTGCCTGCCTTTTTCGTGAACGTGCTGTATGGCCAAGGCGACCTGGGCCGACAGCAGGCGAGCAGTCTCCTCCTTGAAAGGCCCCTTCTTGCGCACCAGGTCGCGGATGGAGCCCTCGGGCAGGTACTCCATCACGAAGCACCAGCTGCGACAGACACCGCACGCTCCCATCAGTTCGGAAAACAAGAACCGCGCCCCACTGGATGCGGGGGGCAAAAGCGATAACGTAGAAAACCCCCCGATGCCAGTGGTACCGATTTGGGGAATTCATCACGCTTCTTCAATGAGCCCGCGCCACTAAACAAAATTTGTTTCTTTGCTTGTTTTGCCGCAATACGTTTAGGGGCGGCTGGTGTTGCAGAAACGGTAACATCCACATTAGCGCATTTTATTGTGCAGTCGGTCAACAGAGAGACAGTGTTCGTGCGTGAGTGTAGTGGGGTTAAGTGGGAATGTGGATAGGTGGGGATGTGCTCGTGAATTTGCGGATAAATGGGAGGAATAAATGGCAAAAGAATGATGTGTGAATATTTTAACGCGATAGCATTAAGGAGATCGTGTCGCAGGAATTCCTTCGTCAGCTTCGTTGACCATGAGCGAAAAATCCATGAAAAATCCTCAGAAAAGCAACCTATAGGAGGCAGGTGGGCCACCTAGATCACGTGACCTTGCGGCGTCATCACAACCTGCCGATCGGATTGTGAGCAAACTGCCCACTATGGCAGGTGGCAGTTAAATTAATGATTGGTCGCGACAGGTTGGTGGCAGGAGCAACTTGGATCGCACAAGTCCCACCGCTGGCAGCACCTGCCATCGCGGGGGGCAGTGAAGTATCGCTTAAAGGGGCTCTGAAACACCTTGCGAGGAGAGCACATCAACTCGCTCAATCACTACATTGTGTTATGAGCAGCTGAGCCATGTAATACACTGAAACACGCTGCTGAGTACCCACAATCACGCGCGAAAGTTGGCAAGCCCTTTCCGGCCACTTTTCCATGCTCGGACCCTCGTCTGACACTCGCACCTGCGCGTACAAGTTGAGAGATGGCTATTGGTTAGATTCTTTCAGACGCCAGGCAGCTATTATGGCCGCGGCCAGTAAGCCGCGTAGCTCCGGCGGGTCAGGGAGCTTCGCCCCCGTAGGTGGGGGCGGCGAAGGAGCGCAAACTTATAAGCGTGCAAAAAGTGACCGGACGAGAGGATGAGGCGCGAAGATGCTGAAATTAAAATTTTGCCTACCGATAACTCGGCTTCTACAAAGCGCATTAAAAAAACTCTTGGTGGGAAATATTCATGAAGCGCCGTCCTTTCTCATCCCAGGCATACTGGAACTTTATTAAAGCCCCTGTCAGAGCCCCTCAGACCGCTGCACCATTGCGCCAGGAGTAATATGAGGACTCCCAGGGATATATGAATGGTAAGTAGATACTGACCAATTCTGCAATTTTGCTGGCGATCAGACCTCACCATTGGCTGCATGTCGCACCCAATGGCAGCCAGTGGTCAGGTCCGGTCGCCTGTTGTTGAGAGAGCGCTGCAATGCACGTCACCACTGGCTGCATATCGTGGTCAATGCCAGCCAATGGTGAGGTCCGGTCGCCAAACACCCAATGGCTGGGTTGCTTTCCACACACGCTTGAAAGCCGCGGGTATAGCTGAGTGACCAATGGCAGAGGACCAGATGGCCGCGAAGTGGCGATTTTAAAATGGTCATCTTATAGAATATGGCCACTGTTATTGGATCACAACGGCTGTGGACAAAGGTGCCAAGCAGCGTTGTGGAAGAGGAGTTAAGTATGCGACGTTGGCTTCAGCTAATTAGCGGAAACACCTTACATGCAGCGCGAGAGGGACGGGCTCCTGGCTTGCAATAAGGTAAGGCACAAGATAAACGCGTTGGGAGCTGGAAGTGTAAACCGCGCCACCGAAGGCGTACGTCCCTGCCGTGTCAACTGGCACTCGTACTGTATTGCTCAATACTCCGTTACTTCGAGGTTTACTTTATTTAAACACAAACATGAAGTTTCTAGCATCTCCGGCTAGAGCGCTATTTGGAAACTCCGCTACGAGGCCTAGTTCGGACTCAACGATGAAAAATGGCTCCATGAACACCGTTTTCTCGTGAACCTCACGCGCGGCGCTGATTTTGGGACTGCACTTGCCCTTTGTTCATCATGTGATTCCTGTTTCCAACGGTATGTGCGCGCTTGTATGCTGCCTTTAAGCGCTGTTCATGTTGAAGTTGCGGTGAGGCCCAGTAATTCTGCGCATATCTCGCTCTCAAGCCTCTCTTGCAGTTGGCTTTTTCTGGGACGAGGTTCGCAAACCTTGTGTAGTACGAAAGTGCGTTTCATATCTGGGCGGAATGTTTCTTGGGGGCCACCAATCGCGCCGTCGTCTCGTTGTCTTATACGACTGCCTACAGTCACTGCAGGGAGTTATCACTAAACTAAACGCCTGGTTCCGCTAGCTACAGCTGACGTCAGAAAATCATAGGCGGAATGCTCACTGAATGGCGAAGAATGCGCGTCCAATGGTCCGGGCGCTTTGCTCCGCTCGTCATATCGGAGCAACTGACACCGCGGCGGAAAGACCATCAGTCCTGCAGAACAGGCGTCTGCCAGAATACGAGTCCGCCAGTGCCATTACTTTCGGAATGACCAGGACAATTTTGACTGTTTCGATCTTCTGTAACTTCGTTGGGCAAACCTGAGCGTTTGTTAACATTGATGAAACGGCTTATTCTTATTCAGTTCAAGCTTACAGGGAAGCACCAGTTACGATGACGAGTCGTACAGTCTAACATCATTTGAAGGTTATCGCTGTCGTTTCGGCCGATCAGTTAGAATAAATTTTTCTTGCTCTATACCTATATATAGTGTAACTCAAATTGTTCAAATACCCTTAAACAATTTTGTTGGTTCCCGGAAGATCTATATTCAAATATTTAAACTCTTTCTTGTGATAATAAAAAGTTGAACACGACTGCAGGATAGGTTTGGCTTATGGCTTATGGGCGGTTTAACGTCCCAAAGCGACTCGGGCTACAAGGGACGCCGTAGTGAAGGGCTCCGAAAATTTCGACCGCCTGGGGTTCTTTAACGCGCACTGACATCGCACAGTACAGGGGCCTCTAGGATTTCGCCTCCATCGAAATTGACAGCCGCGGCCGGGATCAAACTCGAGTCTTTCAGGTCAGCAGCGGAGCGCCATAACAACTGAGCCACCGCGGCGGCGACTGCAGGATAGATGAACTAATCGGCTAACTAAGCTCATGCATTTCGCTCAGCCTTCTGGCAAGAATAAACCGCGTTAGGGCACTTTAATCCGAACAGGTCAACCCCAAAGCGATCACCTTCAAGTCGCGTGAGACTGAACGCGTTTCCTGGAAGGCGATAAAAACAAAAGCCCCACTAAATAGCCGAAGATAACCGGCTACATCGGTGCCGTCGAGCTCGGACGAAGAGGTAGACGCATACAGGGTGTTTCGCCTAAGAATTTACACAATTTTTAAAAATATGCTTTTCGAGTTAGAACAGCGATTTTTTCGATATATATATCATTTCCAGCGGTGTAGTACATCGGAATACAGCTAAGATGTGCTAACTAGCAGGCTGGTTAATATAATTGAATAGTTAACTCTTTAACTATTACCGTTAGATTCCTTAATTAATGAATGACGTGTAGCCCACCAAAAGTAATATGCATATCAGTTTTTACAATTTTGAAAACACTATTACCCTCGGCGCTGTGGTCCAACCGATTTTGGCTGCATCGCACCAATACACATGCGCTTTCGAGAAGCTTGCAGGCAAAGCAACCTCTCCAGTGCACGTAACTCGTCGAAGTAGCCAAAGTTTGTTGGGCCACAGCGCCGAGGGTAACAGCGTTTTCAAAATTGTAAAAACTGATATGCATATTAGTTTTGGTGGGCTACACGTCATTCATTGATTAAGGAAACTAACGGTAATAGTTAAAGAGTTAACTATTCAATATTAATTAACCAGCCTGCTAGTTAGCACGTCTTAGCTGTATTCCGATGTACTACACCGCTGGTAATACTAGGACGAAAAAAGCGCTCATCTAACTCAAAAAGCAGATTTTTAAAAACTGTATAAAATTTTGTAGAAATAAACATACGCTCGCCAAAAGTTTCGACGGAAAGGAAACACGACGTTTCGGGGCCCCAAAACGTCGTGTTTCCTTTTCGTCGTAACTTTTGGCGAGTGTATGTTTATTTCTACAATGTTCGCCCCTAGCCAGACGGTATTCCGTCCAACTCCGGACTGTATAAAATTTTAGGTGAAACACTCTGCATACGCGAGTGTGTAGTATTTAGAAGTAAAGTCTTGATCCTGTAGTGCGTAGGAAATGAGCTATACATCTGCAGTTAATTGCAGGACACCGCTCGGACACTGCTCGTTTTCATCCAGACGCTCTATACCAAGGGCGAAAATGCGATTCGTATCAGGACTGCGTCTCTGTGTTCCGTGTTACGGTGTACCTCCTCTGATTTCACACACTGCTGCAAACTAACGAGTGGAACTCCCAAAACCTGTTCTCCCGCCGGCAGCTCAACTGTCGCATGTTCAGATACGCTCTTGCGTGCCTACGGCTTCGCGAGATGGACATCGCGGAAATCAGCTGTAGCTTCTAGGAAATACATTTTGGCAACGCGTAGATTCTCACAGTAGTGACTTCAGCAATTTTCCCCAAAAGTGTGAACATCGGTCAAGCAGCACTGCAAGCACGCCTCAGTCGCAAATCTGCCAGATTACTTAATAGGTGAAAAATTTTCTCCTGGACGCATATTGTCTTCATGTACTGCGTACGAGGCATGTAGTGAAGAGCGCTAACGCGTACAGCGGAGCTGAATGCCACGGCTGTGGTTTCTATGAAGCATAGAATAAGCAAGCCGAAAGCACAGCAGGGTGGGGTCTTGGGTGCCATCCGACAGCGGCCGGCATTATGCAGTCGAGCAGGAGGAACATGAGCAGCCGCGGGTCCACTCTGGTTTCAGAGCGTGATAAACGACCCCGCGCGCGGCCTGAGTGAACCTGAAACTCTCGGACGCAGAGCGCCGTGTCATGCCGCGTGTGCTCAAGCGAAACCTTCTCCTCCGTCCTTTCCCCCATTACTTGCCGTTTCGGCCCCGGATGTAGACAGTTTCCCTCACCGAGAGTGCACCACGCGCAGAAACGGCGGCGCCTCTTGGAAACAACTGCGCCTGTAGACCATTCTGATCTCTGTATATGGGCGAAGCAGTATTGAAATTGCTGGGCTGTCAAGGCGAAAGCTTTTACACGTTCGTGCACAGGCAGCATGCATCTATGAAACTTCTGTTCCCGCATTTGCTATCCTTTGCACCGTGCATCGTGCTGCACAGTAGCAAAACCTTGTTCTCAGCAGCTGAATACGGCTTTGCCCATCGATCGAAGATAAAGACTCCGCAGACAATAGACGTGAGGCGTGGCGTTGTGCCCTAGATTGCGATGACGCACGTTTCCGGGAATGTTTGACGCTACCAAGCGGTCTTTGTATACGTTTCACCGTGAAGTAGTCTCGTGCGATTTGACTTTAATAAACAATCCGTGGTGAGACAGTCTACAATTAAAATGGCAGTGCAGTGTAGAGGAATCCTTCGGTTAGGTAAACAGGCGTATTCCTTTAAGATTTTTGCCGAAATCAACACGGTAGGAGCCTTTAATCTGAGTGGGTTAACACTGAAGTGATCACCGCGTCAGACTGTGCAGCTATCCGTAGCGTTTGTGAGCCGTCAGTTATCGCTTGTGTGCCCCCGCGCTGATAACATCGACATTCACAGTGCTTGAGAATAAGGCGGAAGGTCGCAGCGCAAGCGCCTTCTGGGGGCGGCCGTGCTCAGGAGCGATGCGACGTAAACTAACCACGCTGCGGTGCTCTAGCGCCACCCACGCATTGTTTCGGGGAAATTTACTGGTATGTTGCACGCATGCGCGACACTATCACTAACGCTTTGTGCTCTCGCAACGCTATGCGATACTACAACTGATACATAGCGTGCATCACTCGTGCCCTTCCTAACCCCCCACTTCGACTAGGGTATAGGCGCCATAAGTGCAGTGAAATGCCCGTCAGTGGGAGAAGTTGGGCTGCGCGTCAGCTGCTCTCCAGCGCTTTCAACGGGTGCCCAAGCGAGCAGTGTGCCAACGTATCCAACATGGGCGAGCCTTCAGAGTCGCCAGCGCTTTGCAAAAATGCGCCTGAGGCCTCAGCCCTTCTTACCCCTTGGCCGTCTCGAAGTAGGCGCGGAAGGTCACCACGTAGGGATGGTCCGTGACGGCCTCCCAGACAGATTTTTCGACTTCAACGCGCTTCCGCTCCTGCAAGACGAACCGGCTCCTTGAGACACTTTTCGCGGGTCAACTCTGCCGCTCAGTTTCACCTTTTCCGGGTTTTGGTTCTTCTTGCGAATGTACTTGAGCGCGGCCAACTGGCGGTTGACGCGGTGGCGCACCAGGTAGACGATACCAAAGCTACCCCTGCCTAGCACGTTGAGGGTGACCAGGGAGTCGAGGTTCCAGCTGACCGTCTCCTTAGGGTTGATCCAGATGTCGGTGACCACCTTTTTCGGAGCGCTCTGGCAGAAGGAAGCACAGCGGCACTCGTAAGGCACCCGGTCAAATGCCGCGTGTCAGCTGTACAATCGTGAAAACCACCGGCTGCATCGTCTGTAGTTCCCGAGTACTTACAGAATCTAAAGACGATGTGGACAGACCCGTCGGGGTCCTGCTCAATGCAAAATCCTCATCAGTTTGAACCCGGGAAAACTGTAAAAGCGAGAGCGTTGCGGCTCAGCGAACTACAGACGATGCCAGATCGTGGCTTGAGAAAGCGCTTTGGGCTACGTACCGCAGTGCTCGTGCCGGCCTGGTCCATGAACGACTCGACCTTCTTGTCAGCTAAGCCGACCCCGTCCACCACTTGCTTCTGTTCGAGTTCCTTCTTCTTGAGTTCAGCCTTAGAGTCGTGCGACCGGGACTTGGCACGCGTCGCCTTGGGCTCGACCTCGGCGGCCGCCTGGTCGTGCTCGTCATCGTCCTGGGGGCGCTTTTTCTTCTTCTTCTTGGCCACCTTGGAGCAGGTGGGCTGCTGCTGCTGCTCCTCAGGCTCGGCAAGGACGGCGTCGGGTGGAAGAGGACTCATCATATCCGAGGACTTCCTTCGGCCCGCTACCAGCTCCTTGACCGCCACGTTCCGCGAGGCCATGGGATGACAGCCGCCTTCCAGTTGCTCCAACCGCGCTGTCGGCCCGGAAAGCGTCGCCAAATTTTGCCTGCGCCGCGAGAGATGCACGGGGCGGCAAGGCCCGACATTAGCAGAGGTGCGCTTTTTCTGTTTTCCGCAGTTTTCACTCTGAGTACAGACCACGCATCCCGTGTCTAACCGCTCCCTTCTGCTGCAGGCAGAGGTGGGCAACCTCATGAGGTTTCGACCTCATGGGGTCTACATCAACCTCACGTCGAGAAGTGAGGTCGGCGACGTACGTCTTGAAATTTTGTGAGTGAGGTCAGCAAATCAAACCTCAACCTCACGTGTGAGTTTGAGGTTGAGTGAGGTCGTCATTCAGTGAATTCGAAATTTTGAGGTCAAGACTTTTTGCAGTTGTCACGTCTTACTCCGACGAGTGCCGCTTCCGAAGCGGAGTTGCAGCGAATTACCGCAGTGTTCATGCAATGACGCTTGGTGTTCGGTTTCCCCTGTTTTGACAACCCTATGTTACAGTTCCCTCTTAGCTTCCGGTGCTGCGCCGTAATGTCCGTTCAGTCCGAGCCTACAGAAAGACGCACCCTTCTGGTCTTCCCGGAAGGAGTGTTATTGTCACAGCACGCCACTCTCCCTCCCCCTTGCCCCGCTGGCGTAGCATCCGGCTGCCTACCGGTCGGCTCAAACTCCCGGGAGCGCGCAAAGCACGCAACTCACGTTTACCCGCGATAGCTTTGTTTGATGCCGCAAACAAATAAGTACAGGCCAACAAGCACGCAATAAATTCGTCGCAACGCGGATGGCCCCAAGCAAGACTGCTTGGTGTTCATGCTTGTTGCCGGCACTGACGTCATGGCTCTTGCCTTCCAGTCGAATAAAGGGGATCCTGCTGTACACTACCAGCTGACTTAAGAGAAACTGGAGTTGTCTGCACAGGCGAGAGAATGTAATTCAGGTGGTTCCTAACAAGGACACCTGCTGATTTGATTAAAAAAGCACGAAGCCATAAAAACCTGTATAACACCATCGAAGCTTTTGATCGGTGACTTCCCCTTTCGAATCTCACACTAATTCTGTATATTCCCGTTCCGTAATGCAAACAGATGCAAATATAATTTCGCTTTTTTATCCTTCCGAATAACCTCTCTTTGGTCTCCCGTTCCTTGTTCCTTCTCGGAAATTCGCTTATTATGCTGAAACCCCGCACAGCATAGGAGTGTCGCAGCGGCGAAAAAATGCACAACTATAATGAATGTATGGTGGTGTGGCAGCTGATTCCTTTTCCTCTTTTTTAATGAAGATGTGTGAACTGAACTGATTACATGCTCGCGCTGTGCAGCTGAGTCGCTGTTTCAAACCTTCTAATAAGACGTTTAATGGGGCACGCTGTTGTTCGCTTCTGTTTTTAGTGTCCGATTTTTGTTTGTATGTTTCTAATCATTCGCTTTTTTTTCTTTTCTCGTATGGGATCAGTTAGGTTGGCGGCCTGCCTTGCAGACGACCAGGCACTACACGCTACCTTTCCTTCATCTATTTTGCAGAGACCCATCGTTCACCTTAAACGGCTTCGCAGAATGCTCGCGCGGTGCTCGTGGGTAAAAAACGTCGAGGATGCTGGCGCACCATTCATTAGTTCAGTTTTGAAGGAAAACAAGTGGTTGCCTTAAAGCAGCTTGTCTCAGACTGGTTGACGAAATGGTACCCAAAATTCTATTGAGGCGTATGAGTACCTAGGCGGGTTTTTTTTTCCCTGGGGCGGTCTCGGAAAAAGATATCGCTGCGGGGAAATTTGAGCGGAGAGCCATGGTGCTCTTGACAGAGAGAGCGGTTCACGCTACCCACTCTAGGCCAGTTATTTTGACCCGTGATTTTAATACTTGGCACAGTGCTCGAAGACGTAATCTAGCCCTTTCTTTCAAAATGCCGCGGGTTCATCGAGTCATCGGTGAATTCCCAGGATTTCAAACGCATTACCATATCGCCACCTGGAGGGAAGTAGCGGAAACGGGGGAGGGTCTTGACCTTCCAGAATCATCAACATCATCATCCTTAAATATTAGCTACAGGTATTCCTATTTCCCCGCACAATAATTGTCTTCGGTTGCTGGGTAATGCGCAATAAACAATATTCTGGCAACTTTTATTTTAGTAGCGGTATACCGGACTTCCCCGGGCTCATAAGGATACACTGTTAGCATCATCATCATCGCCATCATCTCGAGAGTCTAAGGCATGTGTCGTTGCATGATATTTGTAGTATGCACACATGAGAACTGGCGCGTTTACCTGCTGTACAATCCGAATGTCATTAATGTGGACCGGGTTGTGGGCACTCTTTGTAATGCGTCATGCGCGCATGTGTAGTAATGTGGGATCCATATGGGTCTTGAAATGGGGGTGGATGGGGGCCTGGTATGACGAGAAATTACATCGTTGTCACGTGAGTAGGTGTGATGTCATATTACAGCGTCGTCACGTTACTAGGTTTGATGGCACATTACATCGCTGCCACGTGACCTGGTATGACGTCACACTCACATGACGACATCAATAATTATAACAATTAGTCTTAGCGTTACCTAGTTATATTAATAAGCATTAATTAATTATGTGACGTCATCGTCTTCGTCGCGTGACTCGTCGGTTCGTAATGTCGCTTGGCGCCGTTTCTTGCGCACACTTTTTTGCGGATATGACCTTGAAAGTGAGCCATCTAATGCTTTCGCATTAATAAAAGAAGCCGCTGGCTTCTACATAGACATAAATCCAGCGTGCCTCTGTTGCTGTACTACAGTCGCAGCTTGTTAAAGGTTTTCGAAGGCAACATACAGGGGCTGAAAAGAGCATTCTCGCTATGCCGGATAGAGCTAGAAAATCGAAATATACTGATATGCGTCTGCATAACCATCGCATTGGAAAATACGTCGACGACCAGGTTCTTTATGTTCGGCAACTATTCTCTAGCCTGAAAAGGGTATCGTGAATACCTCCCCCCTCCTCCCAATTTCTGATAGATGGTGTAGAAGGACTGTGTTTGTCAATTGCCGGTTCGGGCACGAATGAGCGAGAGGCTTCCAATACGAACAAGTGTACACGAAGCAGGTTGCCAAATATTGACACATATAAAGTGCTCATCGACGTACTGGTGGTAACCGCGTATGGGACACCCCTGCCCGCAAGCCATGTACTCTCAGAGGGTTCATCCCAGATTATAAGCTTCTCCTATTGCGTGCACATCAATAGTGTCTGTACACACCCGATTAAATAATAGCAACATCATTTTGGCTTTCCTGTCTCACAGGATGCTCAGAATTGTCTTTAACTGAAAAACTTCTTAATCTCTTTTTGTTTTGTTTTTCGTTTGTGTTCTGAGGTCGAGCAGCCGACCTCAAGCTCACAATTTGAGGTTGAGGTGAGGTTGAGTGAGGTCAGCGGTGGCCTCAGGAAAAGTGAGGTGAGGGCGTCTAAGAAGACCTCAACCTCAACTGATGAGGTTGTGGTTGAGGTCTCTGGCTGCAGGCCCAGCACAACCTTGAAAAGAGAGGGCGTCTGGTGCACGGGAGCTGCACTCCATCGCACTGAAGCCGCGCTACTGCGTTCAGGAAGCCCAAAGCCCAAACGCGTTTTGATCGACGAACTTACGGTCTGATTCACCAGCGCCAAAAGTGCCAGCTGCAGGATGTATTCAGTTCCCGCGAAATCATAAACACGCAGATAATGTACGGAGCATGCCCGCAGCGCCCCCCTTTATCGGCGGAGCCGCGAAGAATCAAGTGAGGAGAGGAGGACAGGGGGAGGAGGAAAGAGTAAGCGCGCCTGACGCAGCTCCTCCGACTCATGTTACAGCAGCTCGGCGCAGCTTTCTTGATCTTGAAACGCGCACTTTCGGCACGTC
Organism: Amblyomma americanum; assembly: GCF_052857255.1. Taxonomy (NCBI): domain Eukaryota; kingdom Metazoa; phylum Arthropoda; class Arachnida; order Ixodida; family Ixodidae; genus Amblyomma; species Amblyomma americanum. The sequence goes on from NC_135497.1 coordinate 51,283,499, forward strand.
TTAGTTAGCCGGCCGAAATAATGCAAGAGTGATTAACTTACAAATTACACCCTCAGGTAGTGATAAAATATAACTTCAAGGATATACTAATTAAGATCCCAAATGTGCATTTACTTCATTTATTATGAGTGCTCTAAACGCGTGCACTTGAACATTTTAATTCGTCTGTCAGAGAAATTCGGGTGAAATTGGTGAATTTGAGATTACATATTTAGACAGTGATTGATTATTAAAGCTCAAAGTGCAAAAGAATTTTGAAATTGCTGTTCGAAAACTGCGAAAAATAAAATCTCGGGAGTTAGCCCTTGAACGCATCGCGCATTAAAAATAATGCAGCTGTTACGTCCGTGCTCGTCAACTAAATTGCTGCATATTGCGGCGGAAGTTCATCTTAGAGCGCATATTTGACGACGCTGTGACTCACAGATGAAATACGGCCACTACGAGCACTGCGATACATTACTGCGAACCTTTTTATAATCGACAGAGAGGTAATTTGCTCATATAACGAATATATCTGAGCGCTGATGATCCCACACGTATTCGTAGTCACGAGGTTGAACGAAGCAGACGGCAAAAATGCACGTCAGTTGCATAATCTGCCCAAGTACAGCCTTCCTCTGGCTCCTCCGTTCTTCAAAATGCTGCTAAGACTTGCGATTGCGCTAGGCCTTCTATAGTGAGTGCCGACTTTCTAACTTCCTCGCGTGTGCAGACGGAATTTCGCTTGTTCATGCTTCCCTCTTCAAGTTTTATTACTTCTGCTCATAACTGCGACGTGAGGCTCCCTTACGTGTTTTCTTTCTTCCTCAAGTTCGTCGCTTTCTCTTACGATGTTCCACTCACCCAACCTTCGCAGACATTTTTCCTCTCGTCCTTCGTCTCTCCCAATTTGTTTTTTCGTCTGCTGCGCTTTGCTATACTATTCCATATTCACTACCATGTGATAATTTATAATTTCAAAATTTTGTAGCTACGATATTCAACTCTAATACGAGTATTTTGCAAAATTTTTGCAATTAAATAAGTAGCGGTGCGGGATTGTAAAAACGTACACCAGTGTCGTCTGTTTCATGATGCGCTGTAGCCTACCATGACGACCAGCTGTTGCAGGCTCTGCTAAGTGCCAGGTGAGCTTTTGATACGGCGTCTTCTCAAGTTAACACGGCATGCCCTCTTGATAAGAAGCTTACTCAGACATCTGCTGGCTTTTTTTTATGTTCGCATAACATATGCGAGACGTAGAGCACTGCACGGGCCTCAGTCCGTGGTCCGAGCCCGGCTCGAGACCGCGGCTCAAAGCCCGAGCCAGGCCCAGGTGCCAGGCCCGGCCTCAGTAGTGGTAATGAAATGAGCCCGGGCCAGGCCCAGGCCTGCGGCTTCAAGCCCGGGCACGGCCTGGACTCACTTAATTACCATTACTGAGGCGGGCCTGGCACGGGACGGTTCCTGAAGCAACGCAAGGGGTAAAATGGTCAGTGCAGTAGACGCCTATACTACGCAAGTAAAGAAGCTGCCGGCAAAGGCTCTCAAATCGCAATAACGCTTGACGAAATTCGCTTCGTAAGCACAAAACTAGGTGATGAGACGTATTCACCCACTTGACTTTTTGAATAGTAGTCTTGTCTGTGAGTAGCTCCGAAGTTACGAGAGCCAAATGAAAAGGGTTGCATACACTAGGGGAGACAGCAACAGTTGTGTCGCACCTGGGCTCACACGCGTAACAGACTATACTTTGCGTTACATCTAGATGCTTAATCAATTCTTACGTCTCGCGGTGTCAAAATATTAAAACATCCCACAAACGTACGTAGCAACGACATTTCTTTATTTATTATTTTAATGAACACGATTTCGCGGATTGAATTTATGGCCGTCCAGTGGCCCTGTTTCAATGGAAACGAAAAGGAAAAGCGCCTGTTTATTGCGTAGCATGTGTTAAAAGACCCCAAGTGGCCTTAACCAGTATGCTCTCCCCCAACGGAGCTATGTGTTTTTGAAAGGTAAAGACACACAATCGAAGACTATCTTTGAAACAAACGACTGCCTGTCGAGCGATTGAATGAAGGGCCCTCTCCAGCGGTTTCTATGAGGCTTCAGATATTCAGTCGCGAGCGGTAACAGAAAATCGATCAGATAAGCAGCGCCTTTTGGCAGAAGCGACGGCGTGTGCTCGCCGATATATTAAGCAGCCTAGGCCGGTGGTGGCCTGTACTTCGGTAGGCGAAGGCACTCGTGCCGATGAGCCGTGTGTGAGGCTTTACAATGCTCCACTAAGGACGCCGCAGCTGTTCAACCGGCAGCTGTGTTGTTATGGTTGATATATCCTGCGAGAGGGGCCCTTCGCTGCCACTCTTCAGTCGCTCAAAAGCGTCATTTAACTTCTTCTCCAGTAACGCTCAACCTGCGCTCAGCGAGACTCGGAATTACTGCGCACCCCCGACCCTACAGTACGTGAGTTTAAATTGACAAAGTCAAATTAATCCGAGCCTGGAGTTAATCTCTGGTCTTGGGACTGCGTCCCCTGCTATATACGGTTTTCATTAGATGGACACGCATTTATTGCCAAAATCGCAATACATTAGTAGAGCTTGTGTTTCAGTAGCTCCGAAAAAGGAACAAGAAGTACCCTTAAATGAAGCATGTTTTGTCTACGATCATGGGTACACAAACGGCTGCCAGCACGAAAGTGATGTGTAACTGACTAAAAATTTAATTAACCCTAATTTGGGTAGACGACAAATGGCACGCTTGTGCGAGAAGTCGCAGAACAGCTTCGGTGGCAGCGCTTCCCTTTGCCTAGCACGCCCTGGTTGACTCTCTCTTTTTTTTTTTTGAGTCGCTACCAAATCAACACGCATATAATCAGCGCTTGGTTACTGCAAAGCCGGAGCTTCTGCCGGTCTTCCTCAACGCTCGCGTGATCGAGACTGATGAAGTTGAAGACAGCTACGTGTATCTGAACTGGCTTCGTTCACCGATTTCACCGAGGCCGAGGGTTGACGGTGACGCACTTCCAATTTCGCGCATGACCGTCGATAATTTCGACGAAAGACTTGGGAAGACAGGCACCCAAAAGGGCTCCTAGGCCTGAAATCTACCATAGCGTTGCGTCTGGTGCAAGTGAAGTTTAGTAGACCTACTTTGCCCTATGGTAGCCTTTAACGGCTAAGTGCGCCGGCGCCCTGCCATCGTTGCTTCGCCGCCGCGGATTTCGGTCGGTGAGGCGCCAATAGTACGCGCACTTTTGATGCCAGACGGCTGAGTCCTGGAGTGGTACCGCACGGCTTGGCACGGCGGATGAGCGGTGTAAAAACACTGATAAAGGCCTCGCTGGACGACGGTTGCCCAATGGCGCAATACGTGTCACGCGGAGAAGTATTCCCAGGATGCTCGAGTATTCCTCGGTAGGCGTGACTACTGAGACGCGAGAATTTCAAAATCAGCTCCGCCACCCGACAGCCGGCGGCGGCATTCGTCCGACGGCGTAAGACTACGGCTAATGGCCGAAAAAAACCGGCTGCAGCTACGGAAAAACCGCGTCCAGCAACCTGCAGCTAGAAAGCGACGGCAGTGGGAAGAGGCCCGGGGGCGTCTGAAAGAAAAGTTGGGCGAAGCGGACGGGGACCGGTAGGCCAGGCCGGCCTTGCCCTACCGTGGGCCCGCCCAGCCGCACTGTGCGGCGGCGGCGGCACCGGGCGCGGACGCCGTGTGCGACCCCCGGGGCGCCACGGCGGTGTGGCAGCGCTCACCTTCGCTTCGGAGTCGGATTTAGGCCATAGGAAGAGGCGGTGGTCCTGGGGCCTCACAGCGGTCTCCGGGCAGCTCGGGAGCCCAGAGCTGGCGCTTGCGCCCAAGGTGGTCACCCGCTCTTCGTGCGCGGTGCACGCGCAGCCCGCGATGGCGAGCCAGACCACCAGGAGGCACAGCTGCCGCATGTCTTCGTTTTCCTCCGTATTCGGGTCCTGCAGCATCGAGGGCCGTGCTCAGAAACGCATTTCAATCGGCTTCTTATTGAGCCAGAAAAACTCGCCACTCGGTAGCGAGGCCCCGGACCGCGTGTACTCGCTCTCCGGGTATTCAACCAGCTTCGTAACAGACTTTTAAGCGCGTACCGCTGCGGCTTTTGCACCTGCCTCTTCCCGCCGTCCTTTTGATTCTGTTAGACTTTAAAAAACTTTAAAATATTTATCAACTCACGATCTGTATTCTTTTCTCGTTGCACCTCCGTTTTATCTTTATTCGTAGCTACAGCCCCATTCACTTTGCAAAGTTCTGAGACGATGAGATCCGTGAAGACACCGTGCCTGAATGAGGGGTCCGTACGCTAAATGCCATTGGATCGTTGAAATTTCATTCAGTGGAAAAAAACACCCTAACCGCACCCCACCCCTCCGCTTTTAGGACCCGTGTTGCTGTGCTGGTGTCGAGACCGGCGCACTGAGCCGGCAATGGTCCATTCTTCCGACGCGTAGCAAGATCTTTCTTTTAAAGTTTTTCCGCCGCTCGCAACGAATAGTGAAATCTGCCATAGAAGACCAATGGGGAACGTTTTTTTACAACGAAAAGAACGTGAACAGCAAAAAAAACTTGCAAGCCTGTCCAGCGGAGATCTCCGGATATATTTATTGTTATGGTGAAATAGTGCAATACAGGAAACAATTGTGTTCATAAACTATTTCCCGTTCAGAAATGCTTTTACCCTAGAAGGATAGGATAAGCAGCGCTTGCAGACGAGTTGTGTGTATCGTTTTCCTTTCACTGTCCTCGTCTGCAAGCGCTGCTTATCAGATTACGGGTTTTATTCAGAATTTCTGTGTATGATAATGGCGAAGGAAGGATCGGAGCGGAAACGGTATAGGATGCGTGCTAAACCGTATGGCTCTCAACGTGCGAGTCTGCGAGATTGTATGCTGTGGGTGTGGTAGATAGAGCATACTTTACTGAAATACTTTCCTCTGCGTATAGAGGCCAAAGAAAAGTTAGGAGCCCAATTCATACAATCCTGCCATTGCGTCAGCTGATTTGTGAGACATTGGGTTGTCGTCGTGAAAGGGCATTTTCTGGCCATTTTAGTGCGCTAGCACTAAGACGTCGGCCCGCTCACCGACTGGGCCACTGTGTGTCTGGCTCCGCCGATTACCTTGGTGGCCCTCCTAAGTGACTGGTGGGCCACCTGGGTCGCGTGACCTTGTGATGTCATCACAACCTGCTCACCGAGACAGGTGGAAGTTCAGTTAACGACTTGTCGCGAGACGTTTCTCGGGGAGAGCAGCCTAGCTCGCACAAGCCCCACCGGCGGCAGCACCTGGCATCGCAGGGCAGTGGCACATCGCTTAACCGCTGCACTCCTGCGCCAGGAGTGCATGGTATGAGGACTGCCAGGGATCTACGAATGCAAAGTATAGAGTGACCAACTCCGCACATACGAGCATTAATCCATTAACAATATCGCGTCATGCCCTTAAAGGGGAGCTTGAGTGTCCCCACCAGTTTTAGTGCGCTGTCACTAAGGCCTCCACTCCCCGATTTCGTCGGTATTTACCTTGAAAACCGAGCCTCGAACCACAACCGAATTGAAAGTCGAGGTGCTGCTGCACCTAATTCGCATTTAGTCACCCACGCTAAATCGCCAGTCATTGGTTTTTTTTAATTCATCCTTCAAATGGTCAGGTAACATAATAAAATCATCATCAGTCTGAGTACGCCCACTGCAGAACAAAGGCCTCTCCCATATCCCCTCAAATTAACCCTGTCCTGTGACAGCTGCGGCCCGCAGACGTTCGCAAGCCTTCCGCCCCCGTGACTCTTCCGCCTACTTCTACGCTTGCCTTCTCTGGGAATCCGCCCTAAGAGACCACCAATCATCTTCCCTTCGCATTTCATGCCCTGTCCTCGCCCTTTTCTTATTGACAACAGCAAGGATATCTCTCGTTTGTTCCCTGACCAACTCGATTCTCTTCCTGTCTTTTAACGTTACACATGCCACTTTCCATAGCTCCCGCGTTATCCTCAACTTAATTTTCACCATTTTCGTTAGCCACCATGGCTCTGCCGCAGATATGAGTACTGGCAGGATGCGAATATTGTACACTTTCCTCTTTAGGAACATTGAGAAATTGCTGCCTATGATCTCAGAGCACCTGCCAAATGCACTCCAGCCTATTTTTATTCTGCTAGCTGTTTCACGCTCGTCGTCTGGATCTGCTCTCACGACCTGCCGCTTCCAATGCTTCGCCGCCTAATCTAAACTATTGTTCCATTCCATGACTGTTGAACACTGCTTTAGTTTTTTTTCATATTAATCTTCAGACCCACCGCTATACCCTGCCTCTTTAGGTATTAAACCATCGTCCACAATTCGTCCCCTAGTTAGCCGTGCAATGTCGTCCGCAAATCGGTGATTACTAAGGTATTGTTCGTCACTTTTGCCCCCGCCTTATCACAATAAATTTTTCTCAATACATCCTGTAAACATGCGGTGAACAGTAGTAGGTAGATCGTGCCTTTCTATCTGACACACTTCCTGATTGTGATTTTACCACGTTCCCAGTGGATGACTATATGGCAGCTCTGCTGTCCCTCTGTATGTTCTCCAATACTGTTGCATATGCCTCTCCTATGTCTTGGTTGCGCAATGTGTGCATGAATGCTGATGTCTAGACTGAATAAAATGCTTTATCGTAATCTATGAATTGTATGCATTGGGGCTGGTTATTTTCTGCGCAATTCACTTTCACTCCGTTGATGGTGCGGATATGTTTTACGGCCTACGGTAACCGCCCGGTTACCGTGAAAGGAGGAGGATTACATTGACGTCGCTTATGACTTTGGTGGAACGCGCCATGGCAACCCGCCACGATGAGTGGTCCGAACCAAGTGACGTCACGTAGGACAGCGTGGTTGCTCTCTCTCGTTACTCCTCCCATCGCTGTTACGACCTCCCGAAGCACGTCCAAAGACGTCGCCTTTCAGAATCACGCATTGGTGCAACACCTGGAACACATCTCCCGACATTTCTCAGATCACAAGGCTTCCTTCGTGACTGCCGAGAACTTGGAGAGAAGTGCCACTTGGAGAGCGAGTATGTCTGGAAAATAAAATAGAGTGGTCTATAACTGTACATATATGCAGGTCGCTTCTCAAATTCCTTACCTCAAAATATCACGATATGAAAACACCTCTACAGTTGTCGCTGAATCTCGTGCTTCGCAGTGGTAATTCGTCCTGAGAGTTTTTCTAGCGCAATATTCCCACTCTCTACGCTCCTTTAACAGATCTGCAGTTCCTTTATCCTCGCCTGCACGTTTACGTTATAATTATTCCAGGTACTGTACAGATGCGCATGTAATTTCTCGGCTATCTTAACTATCTCACCCGCATTTGTAATGACATTGCCGTCCTTGACTCTCAGTGCGTACATCTGATTTTCGTCCATGTCAAATTTCCTCTTTTAGGCTACCTCCGTTTTTCAGAAATGCTCAATCTCCTCTTCATTATATTTGTTTATGTCGCTCATTTTAGGCTTACTGATTAACTTTCTCCGTTCTGCCAGTTTTATTCCATCTACAGGGTCCGAGGATTCCATGATTTCGAGCTTCTTAATTCGATCTTGTCTCCTGGGAGAGCTTGCCAGTGTCCTGCCTAACATCCCTGCCCCTACTTCTATTGCGCACTCCGGGATTATATTGGCAAGATGATCGTTCATTGTTTCTACACTGAGATCATGGTCCGCGGTTAAAGCGGGATGTCTGCTGTCGAGCGAGGCCCTGAACTCCTGTACTTTGCCTTTTGCCGCTAACTCGTTTATGTGCTTCCACTAGCCTCCTTCGTTTCCTGCTCAAATCTATGCAAATTCTGGACCTCACCATCCTATAGCAGCTACGCCTCTAGCACCTCCACATCGTCTCTCCTCCTTTTCCTGTGCTCTTGTTTGCGGAAGAAGGTATTCATCACCCTTTAATTGTTCCATTCCTCGAACTCTTCAATAGCTCCCCCTGCTATCCCTAAAACATAAGCCATAGTCTCCTATTGCCCTCACCCCTCAGCAGTAAGTGCAGTGTTTTCATTGCCGACTTTGTCTTTTCATAGAAGTTTTTAAACTTCTTGTCTTCATATCTAGATGTGGGTGCGTAAGCCCTGTATCTGTTGTACAATAATTGTATAATACGTAGTTGTTATTGTTTTTTTTCATCTACAAGTAGTCGATATCAATTATTCCTTGACTGTGTTAAAAAGCGGTGGTCTTCGTGTGGGTCAGAATTGCTACTTCTAGTCGGGGGGTGGGGCAGTGGTGAATTGAGTTTTCGACCACAGCCACGAACTGACACAGAAAGTCCTGCAGATTGCGATGCAGCATAGTCGAACACTGCTTGGAAGTGTTCCTCCGCGAGGGCTTCTGGCCGAGAGTCAATAATCGCGGCACTCGTCGAGCACACAACTTTGCAAATGCGATTATTCATGCCGGATTTTGCGTACCCCATCAGTGACTTCGCGCGCTTTCAATCTACAGTCCTGCATAGCAATGCCATAGATTTTTTCCCCATAATTCCCATAATCATAGGCGTGTGCCAATATCTCTATAATGGGGGGCGGGGCGTGGTCGCGCCCGTTTCTGTCTTCTGGATAGCAGTGAACAGTATGATAATAAATCTTCGCCCCCCCCCCCTCTTCCATGTCTGTTAGGCTGGGGCACTGCATGCCCCTCCTGCCCTCCTCTGCGTACGCCTATGCCCGTGATGGTGAACGCGTGTTAGCGTTCTGAGCGCTTAATTCTCGCATTTTGAGTCCATATCTTCCCAGGGTTAAAATCATTCAACCAGAAATAAAAGCTGCTCAGCGCTTGTGTACAGCCAATCTCAGCTTCGATCAGCGTGGCCGTTTACTTGCGTGAATATAAATAATGTTTTACAGCGCCTGGCCTTGCGCTACGCGCCCCGCGCTGCATTCATCGTCGTCGGGTGAAGCGCGCTAGCCCATGATCAAGGGGCCATTCCGTGCACCCAGGCCGCGCCTCGTAATAACCTGATGGCCATCAGGTCGCCGCATGACGACGCCCCGAAAAGCCTCTCGGGAAAAGATCCTGAAATGACAGGACGGCACGGCACCCAGCGCGTCTGCGCAGTAGCGGCCGCCGCGGTGATGATAAAACCGCGCCACTGGCCCTTAGGTGGCACCTCAGTCCCGTTGTGCGATGAAGCCGAGGCGAAACGTCGTGATGAAATATTAATAATTGGTTATGAAAAAAAAATTGGAGGTCGCTTAAGCTTCGTCTTTAAGAGTGAGACGCGACAGCGTGTCGCAACGTTGCCGAGGAGTACACGGAACGCCATCGCCCGTCCGTCGCGACGCGTATCCGGTTGGACAATTTAAGGAAAGGATGCCTGTCACACATATCTCAGTGGACACCCGAACCGGGCCGTAAGGGAAGGAAAATGAAATGAACAATTGCTTTTAAGCAAAGGAAATTGACGCCTGTCTCACATTTCTCGCTGGACACCTGGATCGCGCCGTAAGGCAAGGAAAATCGATCGATCGATCAACCAATCAATCGATCGATCACTTGATCAATCAATCGATCGATCGATCACTCAATCGATCGATCATTCAGTCAATCAATCAATCAATCCATCTATCCATCCATTAATCAATCAATTCTTAACGCTGTCGCGTTAAAGTCCCTTCCCTTACGGCGCGGTTCAGGTGTACACCGAGACGCGCCATTTTTCGCTCACGGCCAAAGACGCCGACGACACCGGCTTTTCTGCGACACGAGCTCCTTAACGTTGTCGCGTTAAAAGGAAAGGCGCAATAAGAGTGGGGAACAGCTCAACCGAGGGAAATGATGAAGGAGGGCAGTGAGAGAAGGGAAAGAGCTGCGCTGCAGAGCGGAGGATAATTTCGACCGCCTATAACGTGCGCTGACATCGAGCAGCCCACGGGGCGTCTGTGGCATTCCGCGCCCTCGGGCTGAGCAGCCGAAAGTCATGACCGGGTCGCGGTGGATATGCATGCGGGAAACGTTTGCAGTTGGTCGAGCAGAGGACGAAAGCTCTCGAGACGTTCAACTCTGTGACCGCACAATTCTCCCACCGTAAAGTACTCGTTGCAAACAGGGCGTCAAACCGGAACTGAACCCGTACTTTTGCTCGGAGCCGAAACCGAGCAGAACCCATATATTTTTCGCCATCTTTGAACCGAACCCTAACCGGAACAATTCAGAGGAAGTTTCGAACCAGTTCGCGGGACTCGGTTCAGCCCACTTTTGGTGCACCGCGGCACCAAAAGTGGGCATCATTTTTTTTATCAGACAAAATAAGAGCCCTCAACGCCCAGGTTTAGCCACCGAGAGCTGCGTTGGGCAGTACGACGAAGATGAAATCCTACCTACCAGCGCAAAACAGGGGATAAAAGAGAGCCTTGGATCTCCCATCCAACATTTCGAGCGAGACGAAGACAACTCCTCTTGTCGATCATGAAACATCATTCGTTAATCATAAAACAGTTCACAGCAGACCAATAAGAAACCTTGAGACTTCCTCATTCAACTCTTTGCTGAAAATTTTAATTGAATCTCTAAAGCTGCTCGAACTCGACAGCACTGCTTGAGAGCAGCCCTCCTTTATCTGTGCATTGTGCTACCACCCATATGCGAAACATAGGTGCAACTATCCAGCCCCGTTGTGCAACATTTACTTTCGAAGGCATTAACTGTCTCGCACAGCAGATACAAAGTAACGGCTGCAGAAATCAGGGAAGCTTTTTACGCAGTCCAGAGTCTGTTTGTTGCAGGTGATGGAAATAAGCACAGAAGGGCGGAGAAGGGCGGGCTTGCGGCCGCAGCAGAAGTAACCCCCCGCCCAAGAAAAAAAAAATAGCAGAAAGAATGAAAACCAGTTTTCGTCCAAGATCAGTCGTCACAAGAACAGCGTAGCTGACGGGCTGTGGTTTACTTTCCGAGCACTTAGCGGGCAGGTACTTCTTTCAGCGTTCCTGCAAATTAATTTATGTTGAATTCCATCGTTGTCGCTCCGTGTGTCTCATAATGAATCTGACCTGTCACATCTACCACTTTTATTTCCGCATTCACTGCCCCTCAACTTGCCTGTTGATTTCATTTGAATTTCCGCCTCCGCGATGGCTCACTGGTTATGGCGCTCGGCTGCTGACCCGAAAGACGCAGGTTCGATCCCGGCCGCGGCGGTCGAATTTCGATGCAGGCGAAATTCTAGAGGCCCGTATGCTGTGCGATGTCAGTGCACGTTAAAGAACCCCAGGTGGTCGAAATTATCCGGAGCCCTTCACTGCGGCGTCCCTCATAGCCTGAGTCGCTTTGGGACGTTAAACCCCCCATAAACCATTAACCATCATTTGAATTTCCCTGAAGTATCGAGAGCGACGACCATGCGACGTTGTAACAGAGCACACATGTCCACAACGTTGGCACTGAGGTATAATTGCGTCAGCAAAGGCAAGTATCCTCCTTTGCAGGCTATCATTAAATACGCCGACTCTGGATAGCACGACAGGGTGGATGTCAACACGTGTCATGCTTAACGAATGGCAGGAATTGAGAAATTCCGTGACGATTTTTCCTCTATGAAGGCGGGCTTTACCCCCCGGAGGAGTGGCGGGGCTTAGAAAAAGTGGTGCCCGCCCTGACGCCAGCTGTCACAGCCACTGCTGAAATTTAGAAATTTACAGACGGCGATTTCTACAGCATCTGTGTGAAATTTCGCATAGAGGTGTCTAAAATGGATGTCTCGGTCGCATCCAACATGGCTGCCACCATGAAATTGAGGAGCAGCTCTTGTTAGGAAGCCACGTGTTTTGTGTCATAATTTATCTAGATCCTTGATACCACATCAAACCGCAATTTCTGACACGGAGAAATTCTTCACCTTAGTACTTAGAACGATAATGGCATCAGTAAATCGGATATTACTAAGGTTTTTCACAATTACAGTCCAGCCCAGATACATTTTTCCCACATATTTCGAATTACTGGCTATATCAAATACACAAATTACCCCTTCCAAAATCCTGTGTAGAAGCACAGGAAAGTGGCGCAGCATATCGAACCCCAATTTCGCCAGTCGTTCGATATATCGAACTTCGCGCCGCGCCTCTGCAAGTGGCGCTTCACCCAACGGTGCTCTTCGATCACTTTTTCATGTGGAGATGGGTCGGCTGCGCTGCCTTGGACACCTGCTGGCAGCGCTAGGGCTGTGAGACCGTGAGACAAGGTGAACGTGAGGTGTGCTCAGGGTAGCTTTCGATCCGTGATGCTCATTTTCCGCTCCACACTATTGTCTTGCTGTGAAGCGCAACTGGCCTGGCGTGCTTCGCTGACGAAGGCGTTGCGGAAACCAACTGCACCTCCGTTTTAATAAGCGATCATTATATTTGTAGAGTACAGGTGGCAGGATTAGGCACATTATGATAGCGAGTTTCCAGTTCCAAAGAACCATCCACTGCAGCAACGACGCAACGCATGTTAGACCTATAGCAGCACCCAGCGAGCTGTGGGCTGCCAGCGCGCCTGCGGGCGGCACATTGTTGCAAGGAGCGCTTCACTAGCGTGAGTGCAATACTTCTACGTTGCAGATGAGCTTATCTATTGGTGACCTTATATACATAGATTTATCGATATATCGAACTATTTCAAGATCCCCTTTCAGTTCGGTTTGGTTGGTTTATGGGGGTTTAACGTCCCAAAGCGACTCAGGCTATGAGAGACGCCGTAGTGAAGGGCTGCTGAAACTTCGACCACCTGGGGTTCTTTAACGTGCACTGACATCGCGCAGTACACGGGCTTCTAGAATTTCGCCTCCATCGAAATTCGACTGCCACGGTCGGGATCGAACCCGCGACTTTCGGGCCAGCAGCCGAGCGCCATAACCACTCAGCCACCGCGGCGGCTCCCTTTCAGTTCGATATATCCGGGTTCGACTTACTTGCGTCTTCACGTTTTCCCACTCCAACGGGCCTGAATGCCTCTTGTGTGCACGCGATTAATAACAGCGGCGAGACTGCGCCACCCTGGGTGACAACCGTCCTGATTTGTGTTTGATGACTTTTCCTGTGCAGTGTTATGGTCGCGTCGTTCACACCCTATAAATACAGAGAGCGCTGAAAACTTTATTGCGGTGCAGATATTGCCTAGCAGCTTTAAAAACATCTCTTCCACGCCATGATTACGCAATGCTTGCGTGATTTCTCAATGACTCACATGGTTTTAAGCATGAAACGCTTTTAGCTACTAATCTCAGCAAACTAAGGCGAACATCGTCTGGAAATCAAGGCAAACCAGGAGCAGGACATGAAAAACTTATCCGCAACGTTCCGAAACTTTACTTCCGAAAAGTAGCTACCAAAAGAAATTATCAAGTGTTCAAGCTCTGCTACGTAGCGCTCTAAACTCATTGAAAGCTGTCGCTGCGCTGCTGCCGGTATTGCTAATGTCGAAGACCTACATTAAAGCCAGACCTATACATACTTTCTGACAGCCTAGACCACCACAGCACTCGGAACGGGCACATAGTCACGTGCCTGAACGCTGGTCACGCGGACAGCGCTTGTCACGTGATGTTCCGCGTCCTCACTATGTTCACATGACCGTGAATATCCGGTCACATGGCCGGATGTTGGCGACGTACGCTGTGAATCCGTCAGGGAGGGCTCCATATTCTAGGCACTATACACGGAGGAAGGGAATTCCGTAGAGGCCGAGCTGCGCGCCAAAAAGTATGCCGGAAGTCACGTGCTTTTGCAAGGCCTACTGGAAGTCTTTTTCCAACGGCGCAACCTATAGTAAAGCTGGGCGCAACGTCATTGTCTGCAGCGCATGCGCAGGCGCGCTGAGACGGCGGTCAAGGAGAGAGAGAGAGAGGGGGGGAGCCTTCGTGTGCGGCTTCAAAAAATGTGACACAGCCGCCTTTCCTGAGTTATTTCCTTCGTCCATGACTCCAGTAGCATTTCCTGTAAAAATGTACCACACTTGAGTTCCGAGTAGGATTCGAGCCATCGGCTGTGCAAACAGGGAAGCTTTGTTTCCCCAATAGCTTAGGCTACTCGACTTCCTCTGCAGCCTCTCGTGCTACGTGTTCTAGCTGGTTTCATCCGTTCGCTCAGTGAATGCTTGCTAAGCACGCCGAAGAGCGCACAAACTCTATCGCGAGTCAAATGCGAAAGCAGCGACAGACGCTGAGCGCGCTGCCAAGCACTAAAAAAAAATATATCGGCGGCACGCAGCAGTATGTAAAGCACACCGAAAACGGCAAATGAGGCTGAGAGCGCTGTCCAGCTCAGAAAGGATGTAGAAGGTCCTGAAGTCGCGAAAGCGGCCGGGGGACCATACGCGCTGTTTAGCTTGCAGAAGAGAAGCGGGCGAGAAAGCTTCGGGTGTTTGGACGATCCGTGAGACAAAGCCGTGCGTTTAACGTGTCACCGTTCAAACTAAGCCCCATTGTGCGAATTGTGTGCGCGTATAACGCCATGGCGCCATTTCATCCAGATGTTTTAATCAGTACTGAACTCTTTCAAGGGAGCCTGCTGTACTCAATGCGACTGTATACAATCTCCTGACTGTTAACTGTTTGTCATTCAGCGTCATCGTTTGCATTGCTCCTTTGTTATTTTTCTTATTCTTTATATTCGTTTTTTCTCTTTCGCTGCTCTGAGTGCATCACTGTAGAATGCCTATGGTTTTTTTTTCCTCACATTTCACAACAGTGACCAGCCTCCACAACGCGTATGATTGTCAGTACAGCTGCCGTGGGCGTGTGAAGTACAACGACTGTCCTGCACGTATACAGCTCTCCGTTTATTTGCCTTGCTTCGCAGCCATAAGCCAGATTCACATACACCTCGCGGCATAAATTTACGCGACATTCGACTTGGGTCGCCACTGTCGCCAGGGGCCTTCTCTATTACTGCGTATTAAAATGACCAAGAAATCATGTGTGTGCGTGTATGCGTGTGTGCGTGCGTGCGTGTGCATGCGTGCTTATATGCGTGTGCGTGTGCGTGTACGTGCGCGTGTACGTGTACGTGTGCGTGTGCGTGCGTGTGTGTGTGTGTGTGTGTGTGTGTGTGTGTGTGTGTGTGTGTGTGTGTGTGTGTGTGTGTGTGTGTGTGTGTGTGTGTGTGTGTGTGTGTGTGTGTGTGTGTGTGTGTGTGTGTGTGTGTGTGTGTGTGTGTGTGTGTGTGTGTGTGTGTGTGTGTGTGTGTGTGTGTGTGTGTGTGTGTGTGTGTGTGTGTGTGTGTGTGTGTGTGTGTGTGTGTGTGTGTGTGTGTGTGTGTGTGTGTGTGTGTGTGTGTGTGTGTGTGTGTGTGTGTGTGTGTGTGTGTGTGTGTGTGTGTGTGTGTGTGTGTGTGTGTGTGTGTGTGTGTGTGTGTGTGTGTGTGTGTGTGTGTGTGTGTGTGTGTGTGTGTGTGTGTGTGTGTGTGTGTGTGTGTGTGTGTGTGTGTGTGTGTGTGTGTGTGTGTGTGTGTGTGTGTGTGTGTGTGTGTGTGTGTGTGTGTGTGTGTGTGTGTGTGTGTGTGTGTGTGTGTGTGTGTGTGTGTGTGTGTGTGTGTGTGTGTGTGTGTGTGTGTGTGTGTGTGTGTGTGTGTGTGTGTGTGTGTGTGTGTGTGTGTGTGTGTGTGTGTGTGTGTGTGTGTGTGTGTGTGTGTGTGTGTGTGTGTGTGTGTGTCAATGAGCAACACAGAAACTAGGATTCCGGCCACACTGATGATGGTATGGTGCAGGTGTACGGGGCCACTGGCAATGTGTTCTCAGGAGGAGGAGGGAGATTTTAATGAAACAGGAGAGTGTGTATGTGTCAATGACCAACACAGCGCGATTCCGGCCACAGTGATGACGGTGCACTGGAGGTGTACGGGGCCACTGGCAATGTGTTCTTCACAGTCGTGGGATGCTGCCGTGACCATACTGTGTACCGTAACACGAACAGATTGCGATCAGCTGCAACCTTGAAATGGGGCCTCTGATGAGGCCCACGCCTTTAACCCCATTTTCTTCGGAAGCAAAAGAAATACACAAACACGTATCTTCGCTCTAGCGTGCGCTTTGGTTTGCAGCTTCGGCAGCAGGTCGTATTAATATTCTGTACCTGCATCGCCACACGTCACACACGTAACCTGCTTACCAATAGCGATGATCGCAAGTTTTATCTTACGTCACGAAGGATGAAAAATTCACATTACTTCTGCGCTCACCGTTTAGTGAAATAAGTACAGAGTACACTGCTTCAGGACAGACAACTTTATTCCAGACAGAGTTTGGTACTTCTCTTGTCCCAGTTCGATGAAAATGATCAAAATGATGCGACAACGTGGCACATTGCTTGTCACCTTCATAGGTCTAGCATAATTAGTAGAAACTACGGTCAAAGACAGCATAATTTTACGGCCACAAGAGCCCTTTCCCGTTTTTTGTGTTGCAGACATTTACAGCCATGAACTCTTTGCCCATTTACTGCCAGCAGGTAAATAATTCGCGCAAGTAAACACCGGCATGAGAAGACAAGAACCTTATCCTAGCATTTCCAAATTATTACGTGCAAAATTACCGCATCTTTTATCAATTCCATCAATGACGCCGCAGTGGTGCTCAGAATCCAGCGCATCTTCGTCTTCCTCGTCCTTACTTTCGGTATTGATGCCGTTCTTGCTGCCGCAGTGGATATCGGCGGCAGTTTTTACTTAGTCTTGCAGTTATCTTTTTTTTCCTCATAAACGGTCGTTGTGCTGCGGTTTCCTTAGCACCTTAGAGCAACGATGATCTATGCTTTCACGCAGATGTGGCCGAGTGCGTCCTTACGGTGTTTCTTTTCCCTTAGTATCCATTTATTGCTGTTCGCTTAAAACATATCAAGATGTGCGATTTTTTCTTTTTGGTTTGGGTTATTTCATGTACACACGTTGGAGGCCGTTGTGTGCTCTCAGCGTCATAAGAAACGCGAAAAGCGAAACGAGAACATCTTAGTCAAGGAAGACTGAATGCTAGGGCAGTTTATTTCCATTTCTGAGGCGCGAAGACGACTATTTGGAAGTGTTAATAAAGTCTGCATGTATCTCTTCTTAAGGACGTAATATTCTCGTCTTTTTGTGCTCGCGTTTCATGTGACGCTATTGCACTCTCACGGACAAACTAACCTGAAATTAATGAGAAACGTTCAGAAACTATAGGTGACTCCGTGCAGCTAGGAGAAAAATGAACCAACAACGAGATAAATACCAGCCCCAGAGGGCTGCTTTCGTGTCGCTCCCGTCAAATAACCCTGCAGTGATCAGATTGTCAAGGCTCGTTCGGGAAATGAAGGGGCAGCAGCAAAACGGTGATTTAAAGATCTTCCATTGTGGAAGGCGCCCAGGCACGGGTCGCCGGAACGACACAATGAGTGACAACAAAGCGAAGGCCCTATCGATTCGTCTAACGCCAATCCAGTCGTGCTTGTCTGCAGTGTGGTGTCGGGGTCATCGGTTCATCATCTCGCCTCTGCACGGTGCCACCATTAGTTTCTTGTCGGCGCGTCTTTATGTCAGGTTACTGTGTCCATGGCTGCACAAGCTTCTTCCGAGCTTCATTTCACTTCTTGCTCTAGTGGACACATTAAACACAGGCAGGCGGCTTCATTTGGAGTAGCATACCAGGTTATCTACGAGACACACCTCTCCTGCAATAATTAAAATCTCTTCCTCTCTCCTTCTATCTGGTGACTGGTATTGGACACTACGTCGCTTTGAACTTGAAAGAGAAAAATATATTAGAACTCTAGACGTAGTATTTTCTGAACATTTGATCTGGAACGAACAATAAATCTAGTCTGTGCAAAAGTGCTGAAAGCCGTTGTAATATTAAATCGGTGCCACAATTTGTTTCCACTCAATATAAAAATACTCCTTTAAAATTCCTTATTTCATGCACATTTAAATTACGGCACATTAATTTGGGGACAAGCACACATATATATGTATATCATTAAAGCTTGCATCAATGTTCATCATTCAATACAAACACAGAGATTTCTTCCCAAGAAACTTAATGTTGCTTCTGAAAAATTCTCTGTTTTTATCCCACTTGAGTTACTGCGCTACGGTAAGGGGAACGACCACCACAAACACACAAAAGCTTGCAGGTTGCAACGCAAAATTATAAGAGTTATAACATACTCACCATATGATAGCAATGCAGATGAACATTTTCTGAAGTTCGAAATAATACGGGCTGAAGACATCTATAGCTATAATTTATTTTCAGCACTGATAAGATAACGCAAAGAGAACAGTAATATGCTAATTAGCCTAGCAGAATTTTCCATTAAACAACGCTCAAGTCACGACACACGAAATCCAGAGCATTGGAATAGTGAAGCGCAACTCGCCTGGCGTGCTTCGCTGACGAAGGCGTTGCGGAAACCAACTGCACCTCCGTTTTAATAAGCGATTATTATATTTGTAGTGTACAGGTGGCAGGATTAGGCACATTATGATAGCGAGTTTTCAGTTCCAAAGAGCCATCCACTGCAGCAACGACGCAACGCATGTTAGACCTATAGCAGCACCCAGCGAGCTGTGGGCTGCCAGCGCGCCTGCGGGCGGCACATTGTTGCAAGGAGCGCTTCACTAGCGTGAGTGCAATACTTCTACGTTGCAGATGAGCTTATCTATTGGTGACCTTATATACATAGATTTATCGATATATCGAACTATTTCGAGATCCCCTTTCAGTTCGGTTTGGTTGGTTTATGGGGGTTTAACGTCCCAAAGCGACTCAGACTATGAGAGACGCCGTAGTGAAGGGCTGCTGAAACTTCGACCACCTGGGGTTCTTTAACGTGCACTGACATCGCGCAGTACACGGGCTTCTAGAATTTCGCCTCCATCGAAATTCGACCGCCGCGGTCGGGATCGAACCCGCGTCTTTCGGGCCAGCAGCCGAGCGCCATAACCACTCAGCCACCGCGGCGGCTCCCTTTCAATTCGATATATCCGGGTTCGACTTGCGTCTTCACGTTTTCCCACTCCAACGGGCCTGAATGCCTCTTGTGTGCACGCGATTAATAACAGCGGCGAGACTGCGCCACCCTGGGTGACAACCGTCCTGATTTGTGTTTGATGACTTTTCCTGTGCAGTGTTATGGTCGCGTCGTTCACACCCTATAAATACAGAGAGCGCTGAAAACTTTATTGCGGTGCAGATATTGCCTAGCAGCTTTAAAAACATCTCTTCCACGCCATGATTACGCAATGCTTGCGTGATTTCTCAATGACTCACATGGTTTTAAGCATGAAACGCTTTTAGCTACTAATCTCAGCAAACTAAGGCGAACATCGTCTGGAAATCAAGGCAAACCAGGAGCAGGACATGAAAAACTTATCCGCAACGTTCCGAAACTTTACTTCCGAAAAGTACCTACCAAAAAAAAATTATCAAGTGTTCAAGCTCTGCTACGTAGCGCTCTAAACTCATTGAAAGCTGTCGCTGCGCTGCTGCCGGTATTGCTAATGTCGAAGACCTACATTAAAGCCAGACCTATACATACTTTCTGACAGCCTAGACCACCACAGCACTCGCAACGGGCACATAGTCACGTGCCTGAACGCTGGTCACGCGGACAGCGCTTGTCATGTGATGTTCCGTGTCCTCACTATGTTCACATGACCGTGAATATCCGGTCACATGGACGGATGTTGGCGACGTACGCTGTGAATCCGTCAGGGAGGGCTCCATATTCTAGACACTATACACGGAGGAAGGGAATTCCGTAGAGGCCGAGCTGCGCGCCAAAAAGTGTGCCGGAAGTCACGTGCTTTTGCAAGGCCTACTGGAAGTCTTTTTCCAACGGCGCAACCAATAGTAAAGCTGGGCGCAGCGTCATTGTCTGCTGCGCATGCGCAGGCGCACTGAGACGGCGGTCAAGGAGAGAGAGAGGGAGGGGGGAGCCTTCGTGTGCGGCTTCAAAAAATGTGACACAGCCGCCTTTCCTGAGTTCTTTCCTTCGTCCATGACTCCAGTAACATTTCCTGTAAAAATGTACCACACTTGAGTTCCGATTAGGATTCGAGCCATCGGCTGTGCAAACAGGGAAGCTTTGTTTCCCCAATAGCTTAGGCTACTCGACTTCCTCTGCAGCATCTCGCGCTACGTGTTCTAGCTGGTTTCATCCGTTCGCTCAGTGAATGCTTGCTAAGCACGCCGAAGAGCGCACAAACTCTATCGCGAGTCAAATGCGAAAGCAGCGACAGACGCTGAGCGCGCTGCCAAGCACTAAAAAAAATATATCGGCGGCACGCAGCAGTATGTAAAGCACACCGAAAACGGCAAATGAGGCTGAGAGCGCTGTCCAGCTGAGAAAGGATGTAGCAGGTCCTGAAGTCGCGAAAGCGGCCGGGGGACCATACGCGCTGTTTAGCTTGCAGAAGAGAAGCGGGCGAGAAAGCATCGGGTGTTTGGACGATCCGTGAGACAAAGCCGTGCGTTTAACGTGTCACCGTTCAAACTAAGCCCCATTGTGCGAATTGTGTGCGCGTATAACGCCATGGCGCCATTTCATCCAGATGTTTTAATCAGTACTGAACTCTTTCAAGGGAGCCTGCTGTACTCAATGCGAGAGAGAGAGAGAGACTCTTTAATGAAGAAACAGAGAATTTAGCCGGCGTTTCAATATCGCTGGCATGCTACTCTGCGTAGGGAGGGGAATTTGGGAGATAAAGACTGAAGGAGAGCAGCGTGGAAGAGGTGGAAAAAAAACGAAGATAAAATGCAGCCATGAAATGGGTACTAAGGATGAAGTGGCGAGTATTGATGTAACCTATGAAATGATGGAGTACATAGTCCGACGAATGGGCTGACGAAGTTCACTGCAAGAAGAATGCATGAAGGTAACCTGCAAGTGAATTTAGAGCTTATCGAGATGTCCAATGTCTTTTAAATATGTAAAAAGAAAGTTCATTGCAAGTCTCTGTTGCCTGAAGCAGGCTAAGGGGCCTAAAACTTTCTCCATTGTTAGGGGCACTGGGCAGAGCTTCTGCATGCAATGTTCATAGTACGCACGCTCGTTAGCATACGCAGGGCACTCAAGCAGGATATGTTCCACAGTTTCTATCGAAGCACAGTTGTCACAATGCGGACTGTTCATTTGTCCAAAACGGTATCGCAGACCATTTGTATATGCAGCATTCAGACGATGTCGGTGATAAAGTGTTTCGAGTTGTCGAGGAATTCTGGGTGAGAGTCTTGATCTAAGATGTGGGTCGATTGAGTGAAGAAATTGGTACTGATGTGTCGGCAAACTCCAAAGCCGATACGTTTCTTCGTACGCAAAACTTTTAGCCATTTGGGACGCACACTGTATACAGTGCGACTGTATACAATCTCCTGACTGTTAACTGTTTGTCATTCAGCGTCATCGTTTGCATTGCTCCTTTGTTATTTTTCTTATTCTTTATATTCGTCTTTTCTCTTTCGCTGCTCTGAGTGCATCACTGTAGAATGCCTATGGTTTTTTTTTCCTCACATTTCACAACAGTGACCAGCCTCCACAACGCGTATGATTGTCAGTACAGCTGCCGTGGGCGTGTGAAGTACAACGACTGTCCTGCACGTATACAGCTCTCCGTTTATTTGCCTTGCTTCGCAGCCATAAGCCAGATTCACATACACCTCGCGGCATAAATTTACGCGACATTCGACTTGGGTCGCCACTGTCGCCAGGGGCCTTCTCTATTACTGCGTATTAAAATGACCAAGAAATCATGTGTGTGCGTGTGTGCGTATGTGCGTGTGTGCGTGCGTGCGTGTGCATGCGTGAGTATATGCGTGTGTGCGTGCGTATGTGTGCGTGTGCGTGTGCGCGTGCGTGTGCGTGCGTGCGCGTGCGCGTGCGCGCGTGTGCGTGTGTGCGTGTGCGTGTGCGTGTGCGTGTGCGCGTGCGTGTGCGTGCGTGCGCGCGCGTGTGTGTGTGTGTGTGTGTGTGTGTGTGTGTGTGTGTGTGTGTGTGTGTGTGTGTGTGTGTGTGTGTGTGTGTGTGTGTGTGTGTGTGTGTGTGTGCGTGTGTGTGTGTGTGTGTGTGTGTGTGTGTGTGTGTGTGTGTGTGTGTGTGTGTGTGTGTGTGTGTGTGTGTGTGTGTGTGTGTGTGTGTGTGTGTGTGTGTGTGTGTGTGTGTGTGTGTGTGTGTGTGTGTGTGTGTGTGTGTGTGTGTGTGTGTGTGTGTGTGTGTGTGTGTGTGTGTGTGTGTGTGTGTGTGTGTGTGTGTGTGTGTGTGTGTGTGTGTGTGTGTGTGTGTGTGTGTGTGTGTGTGTGTGTGTGTGTGTGTGTGTGTGTGTGTGTGTGTGTGTGTGTGTGTGTGTGTGTGTGTGTGTGTGTGTGTGTGTGTGTGTGTGTGTGTGTGTGTGTGTGTGTGTGTGTGTGTGTGTGTGTGTGTGTGTGTGTGTGTGTGTGTGTGTGTGTGTGTGTGTGTGTGTGTGTGTGTGTGTGTGTGTGTGTGTGTGTGTGTGTGTGTGTGTGTGTGTGTGTGTGTGTGTGTGTGTCAATGAGCAACACAGAAACTGGGATTCCGGCCACACTGATGATGGTACGGTGCAGGTGTACGGGGCCACTGGCAATGTGTTCTCAGGAGGAGGAGGGAGATTTTAATGAAGCAGGAGAGTGTGTATGTGTCAATGACCAACACAGCGAGATTCCGGCCACAGTTATGACGGTGCACTGGAGGTGTACGGGGCCACTGGCAATGTGTTCTTCACAGTCGTGGGATGCTGCCGTGACCATACTGTGTACCGTAACACGAACAGATTGCGATCAGCTGCAACCTTGAAATGGGGCCTCTGATGAGGCCCACGCCTTTAACCCCATTTTCTTCGGAAGCAAAAGAAATACACAAACACGTATCTTCGCTCTAGCGTGCGCTTTGGTTTGCAGCTTCAGCAGCAAGTTGTATTAATATTCTGTACCTGCATCGCCACACATCCCATACGTAACCTGCTTACCAATAGCGACGATCGCAAGTTGTATCTTACGTCTCGAAGGATGAAAAATTCACATTACTTCTGTGCTCACCTTTAGTGAAATAAGTACATAGTACACTGCTTCAGGACAGACAACTTTATTCCAGACAGACTTTGGTACTTCTGTTGTCCCAGTTCGATGAAAATGATCAAAATGATGCGACAACGTGGCACACTGCTTGTCACCTTCATAGGTCTAACGTAACGCGTAGAAACTACGGTCAAAGACAGCCTAATTTTACGGCCACAAGAGCCCTTTCCCGCTTTTTGTGTTGCAGACATTTCCAGCCATGAACTCTTTGCTCATTTACTGCCAGCAGGTAAATAATTCGCGCACGTAAACA
This sequence comes from Amblyomma americanum, assembly GCF_052857255.1. Classification (NCBI taxonomy): domain Eukaryota; kingdom Metazoa; phylum Arthropoda; class Arachnida; order Ixodida; family Ixodidae; genus Amblyomma; species Amblyomma americanum. Next base: position 51,306,853 of record NC_135497.1, read on the forward strand.
CCGGCACGAGAACACAAGAGCCTTATCCTAGGACTCCAAATTATTGCGTGCAAACTTAGCGCATCTTTTATCAATTCCATCAATGACGCCGCCGCGGTGCACAAAATCCAGCGCATCTTCGTCTTCCTCGTCCTTGCTTTCGGTATTGATGCCGTTCTTGCTGCCGCAGTAGATATCGTCGACAGTTTTTACTTAGTCTTGCAGTTATCTTTTTTTCCTCGTAAACGGTCGTTGTGCTGCGGTTTCATTAGCACCTTACAGCAACGATGCTCCATGCTTTCACGCAGATGTGGCCGAGTGCGTCCTTACGGTGTTTCTTTTCCCTTAGTAGCCATTTATTGCTGTTCGTTTAAAACATATCAAGATGTGCGATTTTTTTCTTTTTGGTTTGGTTTATTGAATGTACACACGTTGGAGGCCGTTGTGTGCTATCAGCGTCATAATAAACGCGAAAAGCGAAACGAGAACATCTTAGTCAAGGAAGACTGAATGCTAGGGCAGTTTATTTCCATTTCTGAGGCGCGAAGACGACTCTTTGGAAGTGTTAATAAAGTCTGCATGTATCTCTTCTTAAGCACGTAATATTCTCGTCTTTTTGTGCTCGCGTTTCATGTGACGCTATTGCACTCTCACGGACAAACTAACCTGAAATTAATGAGAAACGTTCAGGAACTGTAGCTGACTCCGTGCAGCTAGGAGAAATATGAACCAACAACGTGATAAATACCAGCCCCAGAGGGCTGCTTTCGTGTCGCTCCCGTGAAATAACCCTGTAGTGATCAGATTGTCAAGGCTCGTTCGGAAAATGAAGGGGCAGAAGGAACACGGTGATTTAAAGATCTGCCATTGTGAAAGGCGCCCAGGCACGGGTCGCAGGAACGACACAACGAGTGACAACAAAGCGAAGGCCCTATCGATTCGTCTAACGCCAATCCAGTCGTGCTTGTCTGCAGTGTGGTGTCGGGGTCATCGGTTCATCATCTCGCCTCTGCACGGTGCCACCATTAGTTTCTTGTCGGCGCGTCTTTATGTCAGGTCACTGTGTCCATGGCTGCACAAGCGTGTTCCGTGCTTCATTTCACTTCTTGCTCTAGTGGACACATTAAACACAGGCAGGCGGCTTCATTTGGAGTAGCATACCAGGTTATCTACGAGACACACCTCTCCTGCAATCATTAAAATCTCTCCATCTCTCCTTCTATCTGGTGACTGGTACTGGACACTACGTCGCTTTGAACTTAAAAGAGAAAAATATATTAGAACTCTAGGCGTAGTATTTTCTGAACAATTGATCTTCAACGAACAAGTAAATCTAGTCTGTGCAAAAGTGCTGAAAGCCGTTGTAATATTAAATCGGTGCCGCAATTTGTTTCCACTCAATACAAAAATACTCCTTTACAATTCCTTATTTCATTCACATTTAAATTACGGCACATTCATCTGGGGACAAGCACACATATATATGTATATCATTAAAGCTTGCATCAGTGTTCAGCATTCAATACAAACACAGAGATTTCTTCCCAAGAAACTTAATGTTGCTTCTGTAAAATTCTCTGTTTTTATCCCACTTGAGTTACTGCGCTACGGTAAGGGGAACGACCACCACAAACATACAAAAGCTTGCAGGTTGCAACGCAAAATTATAAGAGTTATAACATACCCACCATATGATAGCAATGCAGATGAACATTTTCTGAAGTTCGAAATAATACGGGCTGAAGACATCTATAGCTATAATTTATTTTCAGCACTGATAAGATAACGCAAAGAGAACAGTAATATGCTAATTAGCCTAGAAGAATTTTCCATTAAACAACGCTCAAGTCACGACACACGAAATCCAGAGCATTGGAATAATTATCCTCATCGCACAAATTACGCAACGCAAATTCCACATTACAACATCCTGCATCTAATAAATAATAAATACCTACCAAAATAATGACATTGACGTCTTCGGGCTGACTACGAAACAGCATCTTTTTTTGACCGTACTAAAGTTTAAGCTCATAAAAATCTTGCTACTCTAATCATTTCAGTTTTCACACGCTATTGACTGTATCGCGAACACACGTTTGTTAATGTATATATTCTGTAAACCAGTAAATCAAGGAATAAATGTGGACGGCCACAATCTTTGTCAGTACACCACAGCTCGGTGGTCAAGCGTTCGTGAGCGCCAAACTGAACTTCGTCAGCTTCGTCTTCCGTCTTCTTTCTGCACTGGCCGCTGGGGCATCAAACCCCAGTTATCTGTCTTACAATACCCCCGGGATGAAAAGGCGCCATCCTGGCGGCCTAAGGACACGAGATAATAGCGGGGTCGTAGTAGGGTTTCAGGCGGTCGAAGTGGACAATTTCACGGCCGCGGCGGCCGATGATCAGGCCAAGGCGTGAGGGGCTTGATGAGATAATTAACTGGAGATGTCTGCTGAACTACGCGATAGGGCCGTGGTATTTGCTCAGCAGTTTTGTCGACTGGCCCGGGCTGGAGGAGGGCACCCAAAGCCAAACTAAGGACTCAGGAAGTTTCGCCGGCGGCAGACAGGTAGAAGTGGCGCGGGCCATTTTCTGATGGTGCTGGTCGTGGGAAGCAAAGGAACGGGCGAGTTGACGGCATTCTTCGGCATGCGCAGCGGCTTGAGAGGCGGTTGTAAATTCAGAGGAATCTGGGCGGTAAGGGAGTATGGTGTCCATAATGGAAGATGGCTCCCAGCCGTAGAGAAGAAAATATGGGGAAAAACCAGTAGTTGCTTGCGTTGCACAATTGTAAGCATAGGTAACGAATGGTAGAATGCGGTCCCAGTTGGAGTGATCGGATGAAATGTTTTTGGCCATCATGTCGCCGAGGGTCTGATTAAAACGCTCGGTCATGCCATTCGTCTGGGGATGGTAAGATGATGTTGTACGGTGGACGATGTGACACTCTCGAAGAAGGGCCTCCAAGACACCGGACAAGAATACGCGACCTCGATCGCTGAGCAATTGCTGAGGTGCACCGTGGCGAAGAATGATGTTCTGAAGTATGAAACCGGCTACGTCTGAGACCGTTGCAGCTGTTAACGGGGAAGTTTCCGCATAGCGCGTGAGATGATCTATGGCGACAATGATCCAACGGTGCCCAGCAGAAGTGCTAGGAAGAGAGTCATAAAGGTCGAACACGGTCGAAAGGGCGGGCAGGACAAGGTAAAGGTTGCAAAGGAGCAGGTGAGTGCTGTGGTGGATCCTTGCGGTGCTGACATTCCAAGCAAGAGCGGACGTACTGATTATCCAGCTACCTTCAGACTGTTAGATCTTTAAGAGCGTTAGCTATTACTACTTACGTTTGTCAAGGACGCGTCTGTCCGCAATGAAGATCAAATTGACCAAAGCAGTAAGCACGTGACCACACTAGATCACATAGCAACAGTGGGCGCGTAGTGCCTCAATTGATACCTATACTTTCGAGCCGTTATATATGCGTCAGTATTGCGGCCATCGAAGCGGGAACCCCCCACCGGGACCACCATTTGCATAAAATTTGGGGGCCACCCGTTTGACGCAGAATGTTCGAAGTGGTGTCAAATGACTTGGCATGTTCGTGAGAATAAAACTGCTAATTGAGATGAAGCCCAAAATATGTTTGGGATTCGCTACGGCGACCTTTCCGCCCCCAAACCGTGCATTCCGAGGACCTTCAGACGGCTACTACGGCCGAACCGTTTGTAGCAGGGGGTTCCGAATGGTGTCAAACGATTCGTCGTGTTGTGATGCACACGTTCATAAAATTTGAAAATTGAAAATTTGTTTTCAGGAAAGGAAATGACGCAGTAACTGTTTCACATATATCGGTGGACACCATTAACTGAAAAAACATGGTGGCTGTAAATCGCAAGAGCAGTGTAAAACCCATGAGGTAGATGGCGCTGCTTGTGTCTTAGAAGGGATGTTTGGATTTGGTCTTCTCCACGTTTGCTGAGCACACCGATGTAAACACTTGAAGCTCCCGTAGCTAACGCTCTTAAGTCGAACACTGATGGCAGTGTTGGCGGACATGGGTTTCAAGTGTATTTATTTTTCTGTTTGTTTACGTGCAATTCTTTGGCAGCTGTCATTTTTATTTATGTATGATTAGAATACTCCCTTCCTGACTTTGACCGCTGTGGTGGGCAAGTGGTTGAGCATCCACCTCGCATGCGGTAGATGCGGGGTTCGATCCCCAGTGCCGCCGGGTACCTGTTGCGACCTTGCAGCGCGACTGGCAAGGATGGGCTCACCCTACCGCCCATTCGTGTTTTTTTTCTTTGCCATTGTCATTACCTCTCCAATTTGCCGCCTTGCAAGAGAAGCTGCGACAAATGTGAAATGTAATGATATAGCGCAGCTCTTAAGCGCCCGTTCCTGCGTTCAGCGACGGCCCTCTGCCTCGGCGTAACCAAGCACGGAGCGCAGTGGAGGAGGAAAGACAGCGATAGCGAGGAGGAAAGCGGAGGAGGAGGGAATGGCAGCAGCGTGAAGAGCAGAGAAGAGTAGCGCGCGCCGTTGTCTGCTCGCCGATTATGTCACCGATGAGGAATGCATCGCTCCCCAGAGGGCTAAGATGCGCCACCGTAGCGCGCTCTGTAAGAGCCCTGGCCGTTCGCCCGAAGCGAGGCTCATCGGTGGGAGAACGCTGTTCGCGCTGCTCAAGACAAAACCCAGAGCCGCCTCCGTTCGGCACTGCGTGTTCCGTATGTGGCCGCCTACGGTTCGAGTACCGCAGCAGCTGCGCTAAAAAAAAATCGCATTACCGAGAAGCGGAATCGTCGGCTAATTTTTCCAATGATTATTCTCTGTTTATAATGCCACCCGCGCAACGTGCGTAGATGTTGTACATTCTCTTTCACAAGCGTAGATTCTTGGCGGCAACTTGCGCTGCACATGCACTCGTAGAGAAGGAGGTAGAAGAGCAGCCCATTTCTCTCTCGCGCCTGTCGAGCCGCGCGCGGCGAATTCTGGAGTCCAGCGATGGCTACACGGCCCATGTAGCTTGTTGTTAAAATGACCACTTCGACGACTGCGTTTGTCACGGTGGCCCTCTTACTGCTGCTCAAGAGCGGCAGCCTGATGGGTCGTGGTCCGGGGCCGCCGGAGTCCAGCCAACTGGCGTACACCATGGACGTGAATCCAGTTCATCCTTACCAGGCCCCCGTCTACTACATGCGCAATTTCATCAGCCAGCTGGAGTCTAGGCCCCGGGACATCAACTTCTTCCTGGAGCTGGCGAGGGAGCCCAACGGTTTCTTGGATATCCTGGACAATTACCAGCACGGCATCAGCATGGTAGTACAGATCGGCAACGCTATCATGGCGGTGGTGGCCATCGGCGGTGTAGTCGTCGTGGCAGCGCGCTGGGCGGGCTACTGCGGCGGAGACAACATCCAGGAGGTAACGCCCTTTTCCAAGACTGCCTACACCATCACCATGTCCATGACATTGTTCCTGGCAGCCGTAGACTTTGTGTTGGCTTTTATGCTCTACCAAAGCAGCACTGACCTGAGTACTGCCATCGACGCTCTGCCTGTTGTCAAAGAAATGGCAGCCAAGGACCTTGCTGCCTTCGTAACTAACACCATCAACCAGAAGATGGACGCAGCCGAGCGCAAGAAGCGGCGCCGCCTTGAAGAACTTGAGGACGACTTTCAGAAAGCGTTCAGTCGTTTCTTAAAGGCTCGCTTGCACAATGACCTGATGCTTCACAACGCCCTCAACGTCCGCGACTGCGCCCAGAGCGTACGGGAGATAGGCATGCTCTTCGTGAAGGATGGGGCTCAGAAACTGGGGCGCCGCCTTCTGCAGACGAGCAAGAGTCTCGCTCGAGTGCACGACTACCGAGAACGGCTGTGTGACCGGGTAGCCAGTTTGGTTGGGAACAGCACGGCTATTGGCAGAAGAAAAATAGTTCACAGGCTGCAGAAAGAAGTCCACGAAAGCATGCAAGCCAGCGCGCAAGCTGAACTGAAAGAGACGCTCAACGGCTTGGACAGAGCATTCAGCAGACTGATGTCTTACGGCTCCAAAACTGGCTGGTGGGACAGGTTCCGCTCTACGGCGATGTTTGGGATTGTACCTTTCTTCTTCATTTTAATCATCGCTGTTCTCGTGCCATTTACTATAGCAGCCATGACACAGTTCAACTTTGAAGAGGAGCCTGAGGAGCGGAATATCCGGTCGCATGTGTCCGGTGTAGCGCTCATTTACTGTGCTTTCTTCTTGTACATATTCGTGGTGTTGGCCTTGTACGTAGCTTTACAACTGTTCCCGTACGGCGCCGTAGGCGAGTGCTACCTCTGCGATTCGTACAGGCAGGGATCGTTCACAGTCCTCAACATGCTCGCAGTACGCCTTTGGCCCCTCAACGAGCGAGCCTCTATGTTTCGCGGCATACACCCCAGTGAAGTATTGAGCAAATGCAGTCACGGAGACGCCACGCTAGCTGACCTCAGCATACCAGCTGAAGTGCGCCAAGACATGGACGCCGGCCACAGGACCTCGAAAGCTCCCTCGCTGGACATGGAGCCCTTCAAGCTGGCCCAGCGAATGCCGTCGTTTCTGGTCCATGACCGGCACGTCGCCATGCTCCGCGCCGACGACGTCAACGTGACGACGTTCATCACATCGCTGCGCACGAGTCTCTCTAAGGAGCGCTCACTCAGCGAAAGCACACGCCGCAAGACCTCACTTTTCCTTAAAAAATGGGAAAGACTCGACCTGGAGGACGCCACAGAACGCCTGGCTGTCACCAGTTACCGCCGCATGCTGCTCACAATGCTGCCGAAGTACTACAAGGAGTACTTTCACGGGCCGACCATTGATCGGCACATCGGCAACTGCGGACCTGTGTACAATGTAGTGGACAAGACCATGAGCGCCACGTGCGATGGTTTTGTGGACTCGCTATTAGCATTTGTCTTTCTGCTTGTAGTGGCGGCTGTGGTTTCCACTCTTCTGGCAGTTATGGCCGCGAAAGGAGGCAAGAAGAATAAGAAGGGCAAAAAGAAAGGCAAGAAGGGCAAGAAGAAAGGCAAAAAGAAGGGCAAGAAAAAGAAAAAGAAGAAGAAAAAGAAGAAAGGCAAAAAAGACGGAGAGGACAGTAAGTCGGAAAAATCGTCCGACTCCTCTTTATCCAAGACAACGACTCCGGAAGCGGCCAAGAGCGTCACGCCCGCACCCACGCCACCAAAGACGCCACCTAGGACTGCTTCGGAGGACGCCGTCATCCGTATAACGACCACTCGAACGGGCGACAGCCCCGCGGGCTCTGTGGACCAGACAGACTTCTTGGAGATCCGCATCCCGAACCAGCAGGAGCTGGCGCCGCCGCCAGTGGTGGTGCAGCCAGCTAAGACACCCACGCACACTGTTGAGACGCTGCACATCCAGATCCCACAAGGCCAGCAGGTGGCGCAGCCAGTGGCGGTCGTCTCGCCACCATCACCTCAGAAGCAGACGTCCACAATTGAGATCCGGGTTCCCCAGAAGCTGATGCAGCCTAAACAACCACAGATCGTGGCGGTCCCCACTCCGGCCAATCGGCGCCAGGTACAGCGCGTGGTCTCGCTCAACCTCGTTGGCAATCAGAACGCGCTTGGCTCCCGGCGCTCGACGAGCCAGACGTCGGTGGTGCAGCTGAGTCCGACGCGGCAGGTGCAGGTGCTGCGGCAGCCCTCGGGGCGCCAGCTAAGCCCAGTGCAGTGGCCCTGGAACTACTGGTACCCGTACTGGGGCGGCGGCGGCGGCGGCCAGCCCATGGCGAGCGTGGTAACCGAGTCTACGAGCTCGGTCGAGGTCATCGAGCGCGCGAGGATTCCCGCCGTTGCTCGCCGCGTCCAGTCGGGCCCCGTTGTTGCCCGAAGGGCGTACCCTTATTACGCGTACCCTCAGCTCTGGTGAGAGGCACAGACTCGGACCAAGACCATGTGCAAGCAGTCTTTAATGTGTCGAACCGGATCGCCGCTGCCGTCAGTGAGGCTGGCTCTGCTGCTGCCGCCCCTATCCGCTGGTCGTCTTGCGGGGATCTGGGCCAAAAGAAAAACGCCACCGTTGGTCCCTCGAGGCCAGTCGCAGTTGTCCTGGCCTGCTCGCAATGCCGCGCATAGTGCGCTCGCCAACGGCGCCCCGTAAGCAGCATCTCTTCCCTCTCTCGTTTCAGAGTGCGGCGTGAACGAGCTACGTCGGGGTACCTGCAGCCCGATTCCGCTTGAACTATGAACTCGGAAAAGCCTTGTGCAGATTGTAGGGCCCTCGCATTTTTCTGCTGGCGTCCCTTTGCCTGACTGAGAAAAGTTGAATGCCATGACCCGCGGTTGTGAGACGCGTTGTGTGTCCGGTACAACTTTGCGGCCTTGATTAAAACATGGAAGCTTGCCGTTGTCTTCGTACTGAGACAAGAGGGTGTTATAGCGTTTGGCGCACATGACGGATTACGCTTATGTATGCATCTCAGCCCTTGCATTTGTTCTTCCTTAATACCGTCGTTCTAGAGCTGCTCCGCCCACTTACATCGCTCATGCAAGATGTTTGCAAGCGCTATGGTGGGTGCAGTCGTCTTACATCGGAAAACCAATTCTTCGTCCAGCCCTAAGTCATAAGTTAAACTCTACTGCGACCGATACAGGCAAAAAAAAAACGCGACTGCGTGTACACTGCGCTCATAATCCTTGAGAATATTATTCTACCTTCAAACTTGAGCGATTGAAGCCATATAAACATTTGGTTCAGTTACTGATATGCGACCGCAGTAGTAGTAGTTTGCCCACTTTAATCATGCAATATTTTCTTCCTCTTTGTTCATCTACGTGGGCCAAAGTGCCATCTCATTTTGATTAAATATTGTTCCTCCTCTTTCGTTTATCATGAGAGCTGCTCAGCAGGAACCAGTACACGATGGAAGAGCAAATGAGTCGCTGAGGCGACGAATATCTTAACTTAATAGGACCTCTATGTATGGTGGCGCAAAGAGAGGCACGTGTCCAGCCCATGATGCAATGATTGTTTATTGTAGAAGGCTTTCTTCGCATACAGCGCCGCCCGAAGCGGCCGCGACTGCACAGACGATGGCGTGTCTCGATAGAACCCCTTGCCAATTATAAATGTGCCGCTCGCATCGTACCAGTGAATCCGAGATCCTCACTGTACTAAATACCTTCACCGAAAACGCGCAGCCAGAGAAAATTCGACCGTGCCTATGTTTTCTACATTGATTCACTCTCACGCTGACATGGCCGTTCATCTTTAAACTCGAAGCGATAATTAATGGTGCTGAAAGGTCCTTCATTGAGCTTCATCCCTCGGAGTGAGCTAGCTAAACAAGCCACCATTTCAGAATTTCAGCTTGGTTGGGCAGAAGAGAAAGAAGAAGACGTTATTGAAGGTAAAAATGAAGCCTCTAGATATGGGTAGAAAGTTTAGGATACCATAAGGATTCCAAATTCTTGGCGATAAGTCTAAGTAGTATTTCTGGCTGCCGACGTGACCTTGCTACAGACTTCACCCTTCTATTTGTAAATATTAAAGCGTTGCGATTGGATGTGTCTGGCCGTCAGTTTTTAGCCACGACCAGAACGTGCTATTCTTTTACGCGGTTGGTGTAATATCTGTCAATTGCATAGTTTAACTTTTTTTGCGTTGCCTCCGCTAGACAACAACCGAGTTCGCTCCCCTTGCATCGGCTGGTCAGAATACCAAGCTGGTAACAATGAAATATTTACAAGGAAGCAAGGAAAAACATTTGAGTGCTGCATGTTTGGGAAAAAAAACGGGAAAATTGAGGAACTATAAAGAACAAATACCTGGGTAGCCTCGAAACATAAGTGGTGGTGCAAAGACAATGATCAGCTATTGACTGCTCTGCTGTTAAAACCGCTCTCAGACACCAAATTACGGAGGGGATGTGGTCAAAGGCGAAAAAGAATAAGCGAAAAATATAAGGATGCGAACATCTCTCCAATTTTTGTTTTCGCGCGTGAGTTTGTTCAGAACTAATACTGAAGCAGAAGGTCGAACTGTTTTCTAAATCGGACTTGCAAGATTGTTTACTCTGCTCAGTGCATTTATTTTACTGTACCAGACTGAACGTGCATTGCCGCGCCGTAGATCTGATTTGCGCGAGTATGCGTTTTCAAGTGTTAATATCCATGCCCCTCTATGCCAGTAGAGCCGCAGGCTAGCAGTAATATTGAAATCACAATAAGAACATATAATAAAATATTTGTCATGCACTTTGTTAGTTAATTAATTTCCAGTTAAAAAAATTAAGCTAGGCTTATTCTCTGGTGTCTACTTTAGTCTCCTCGTCCTTGATGGAGCGCAGACTTTGATCAGAGCCAAACTTAGGCAACAAAAGAGAAAAAAACTGCCTCTGCTTGCCTACCATTTGGAAACAAAGAGGGCCGCAAGGTAGAAAAGCGGTGTAAAGTGAATAACTTAGATGCTGACAGCGTGGAAACAGAATGCCACTGATTGAGTAGTCCGTCGATTTGGCTGCCGAAAGAACTGATGGGAAATTTTGAGAGAACGTTTTCAATCAGTTCTGTTCACAAACCGGCAGCAAAATATTGCGTGCTTCTTTCTCTCTTGGTTGTTAATTGTGCATGTTTTGGCAAACCTGTCTGACTTTCCTTTGACAAATTTGTTCCATTTCCCCTTTATTTCAGAAAGGGTTAACTAGAGCACGCAGTCCACAGCTGCCCGTCGTCCCTCGTGTGTCAAGCTTAACTCTGCCTTGTGCATTCCGAACAGGGAGTTTTTCAGACAAGATGTACTGAGCGGAAAAAAGCCTGTAGGTCAATGCTGTGGAATTTTCACAGTGTTATCAGCATTCTTTTCTTTTTTTGCAGCGTCACCGCGACAGCCTCTGGCAGGAACGCATAACAGCTCTGGCAGGAACGCATAACATCTGCAGTGCAATCCTATTGAGGATCGCCGTACAGCAGAAGCCGCTTTATATGTTGTCGCTTGAGAGCAAACTGTCTACAATGTGAATGTTTTCAATGCACGCCAGCTTGTGTGATTAAGATGCCGCACTCAAATAGGCTGTTTTTCTGTGGTATAACAAAACTAACTTAGCATATTATCAAGAAATGCGTTGAAAGTTACGTAAATTCTGTCAATAGCACTTCACAACATGCTCAATGTTTTGTGAGTGATGTTAGGTGCGCATGCGTGGTGGATGTGGCTCGTACGACGAGGAAATCCCTCAGGACAACACCGGAAACGCTGCGACTGTTGTCGACTTTTACTCTTTCCGTGGTCATAGCTTTAATCGATGTGCGACGTTGCACGAGTTTGCCACCAGGTGGTCAAAAGGTCTTTCCTACTAGACGTTGTACAGAGAACAATCCACATGCGCAGGGCGACACGCCTTTGCCATGACGCGTCCCCATTGTTTTAGTGCCGAATGGCATCGTGCTGTTCTGAATCGCTTCCGCCCTGACCGAAGATTACTCGTAATGTCGCGTTTCCGATTATGTTCCTTTGGGTTTCGCCATCGCTTGAGTACGGGTTTTGAGTTAACTGGGTTAGAGCCATGGTGACGAGGTTTTGCATGTTTTGATGAAGGCGTCTCAGTTGCATTCAGGAAGCTCAAGCAGGAAAGTGTTGTGCTGTCGTGAGGAAAGCTCGTCTTGTTAGATAACTGAGGGTGTTCTAGTTTATTAATATGCCGGGTGTTTAGTATAAGCGCGTGTCAATTAAATAGTTGGCGTGTGGGCGCCTTCGAGCGCTGCCGGGCGCCAATTGCAAGCGACTCTCGTCCCTTGCAGGCACGGCGTGTCTCTGTAAGCACGTTTCTGGTAAGCTGCCCTACATCTGCCCTTGAAGCAACCCAGAATAAGCATCAAAATATGGGAGCGTAATAGAGCACTTCCGTGCTCGGAGGTGCACAGAGTTTTACTGCGCAGTCAAAGTGCGCATTTCCCAGGTGGTAAAGATGACGCACGAAAGGCTAAGCTCTTGGTAGCATTGCTTATCTTCGTGCAACTCGAGAGGCCATGACTGCATTCCCTTCATCTTAGTGGGCGAAAGTACTGAGTACTGAAGGAAGTGTTTTTCTTCGCCTCGTTCTTAACGTAGAGAAGGCAGCAACTGCGTGCGAATAATATAGCTGGAGAAGAAAAAACAAAATACCTGACATGCTGAAGAATATCGGTAGGTCTAAATTCAGGTCACTCTGTTCTTGCCACTAATCCTGGGTCCGCTTGTTCGTGTTGAATTCTTCATGAAATCCAGTATGGCAAATAATTTGACTAAACGTATTCAGTTACCTTTGACTCTGTGCCTACGATAATCATATTTTTCATTCACAAGACTATAGGCGGCAATAAAGTCTAAATTAAATAATATTCGAACCTGTTTTAAAAACTATGAGACGAGTTTGTTGTTTCAATGTCTTTTTAATCGATGAACTATATTCAGTGATTTTTTGTGCGCCAGAAAATGATTGAAAGAGGACAGTTCTCGTTGAGCTACAAGACTCCTTCAGGCCAGCTAGCTTTTGGCGCACTTTGTCCGCTGAGAAACCCTGTGCACGCTCGACGCTGCCACCATTTTGCTGCTGCGCTCGCGCATTGCGGTGAAGCGGATGAGAGGGCTTCGTGTGGCCGCGAAGAACAAGTGGCGCGCAGTGACCCACCAGCATGGAGCCTGTTTGGGCAGCAGACGAACGAAGTCTTTCCACCTTAAGCGATACTCGGCAGTCAGCTCATGAAGGCAGCCTACAAGAAAACACGTTCGATTGTATACTCTTTTAGACAGTGTACTCAATCGCAGCACCCCTCCCTAGGGCCCTGTTTGTTAACCAGGCCACTGCGGGAGTCCAACACTTGCTTACAACGACCAGCAGGCACCGGGCTGAGGCGATCTTCGATGCCGATGCCTGCAAGAATATCACGTACCGTGACCAGATTCTGCAACAGCTTATTCGGGCAAGAAGGGGGCGGTACTGGTTTGGTTTATGGGGGTTTAACATCCCAAAGCGACTCAGGCTATGAGGGACGCCGTAGAGAAGGGCTCCGGGAATTTCGACCACCTGGGGTTCTTTAACGTGCACTGACATCGTACAGTACACGGGCCTCTAGAATTTCGCCTCCATCGAAATTCGACCGCCGCGGCCGGGATCGAACCCGCGTCTTTCGGGTTAGCAGCCGAGCGCCATAACCACTCAGCCACCGCGGCAGCTTAAGGGGGCGGTACTGAGAAGTTTATGCTTGTGTACGCTGGTCCTGAAGTTTTAAGAAAGGCACAATCTTCCGAAAGTGTTCGCTCCTCTGAGCTTAAACTTCGTGAAGGCAGCATTACAGAACCATTTTCTGTCCGATTTAGCGCTTGATAACGGGACGCAGCTAGTTAGAGAGGCAACGATGGCGACTAGATGCAGAATTTGTGCGTCCAGTGACCTAGGCGCCCAACTCTAGTCGTTTGTCGCCAACCTTTCACCATAATCCGAGTTTAGCTCACTGCAGGACAAAGCCATTTCCCGAAGGCCTCTAATTATTCCTATTTTGTTCCAGCCGCGACCACGTTACATGTTACACAGAAGCGTCTTGAAGAAAATGGCCCTCAGATACCAGCAGACATGCTTTCTTCACAGACAGGCTTAGCAGAGAAGAAGGAAGCGACTATTGCCGGAGTGGTTGAAGGGCAAAGGTTGAGTAGCTGCTCTGGTTGGTAAAAGCATGAATTAATTCTGTGATGTGACGTCACTTACTGGAACCACGAAAATAGCACTGCAAGTGCAGGCTACTCTGTTAATCGTGTGGTGAACTCTAGTTTGCGCTAGTTGGTTCATGATTCACAAAGAAAACGGCGCGAAATACGGGGACAAAAGAGAAACAAACACGCCGTAATGGGTTGGAGAAAACCACTATCTTCTTGGGGAGTGGAAAGGACAGATTTGAGAGACAGCTGATGGCAGCCTATTATATCAGAAAAGAAGGGAGCAGATGCGTCAGCATGCCATCCATTACGCTTAACAACGAGGAGTTCACTTTGCTTGAAGGATTTTTGTAGGTTTATCGTTTTGTCGTGCACTCCCTTCGGCATTGGGTGCTATTCTTTCTGACGATGTGTCGTTGTTTGCGCGGATTCCTGTTCGCATTTTATGCCTTTGACGCAGACTTTGGTCCGAGCCTGTTTTTTTTTCACTTTTTTTACTTTTTTTCCACGTTTCTTGTTGGTCATCGGATATCGATCATATGGTTGCTGGTTGACCGGTTCCGGCCGTTAAAGGTTTTTGCACTCATCACGCCTTTCGCCTTTTTTACCTTTGACGCGGCTTTGGTCTTAAATCTTCATTCTTCACTTTTTTTCCACGTTTCTTGTTGGTCATCTGGCATAAGTCCTCATGCGGTTGTATAGTTTTTGGTTGTTAAGGGTTTGCGTGGTCATGATCGCTTGATTTTCATACTTGTGTATAGAGCTGTTTGTTATATTTTTCTTCACGTCGTTTGGGTTTCTCTTCCGGATGGCGACGATAAAATATGTTACGTGGTTACTTATAGTGCTTCATGTATTAGATCTCTCTCAGTGATCTGTTGTACGGCGTATGTTGGCTTCGTGACTTTGCGAATTCGTGACTGCACGGTTGTTACGGCGTGTTGGCTTACAAAAAAAGCAGGTTTTACACGAAATAAAATTCAATTCCAAGTCGGCGCTGGTCCTGTCATGTTTGTTTCTCTCTGTGCGCAAAACATTCGACGAAACACATACACGGGAGAAACACAAGAACTTGCGCAACTTTGTGTTGCGCCAGTCCTTGTGTTTCTCCCGTGTATGTGGTTCATCGAAAGTGTTGTGCACATCGTTCATCTGTATCACCATGCACCAACTAGGTCCAACAGAAGTGTTATTGTTTCTCTTTTGTCTTCGTATTTCGCGCCGTTTTCTTTGTTAATCGTGTGGTGTAGCGCCCCTCTACTGGAAGCACGATGGCAACACTGAAACTGGAGATTGACGTTTGTTTGGGTACAGCGAGCATCATTTGTCATTCGACCACCCGGCAATTTTAAAGCGCTTCTTTTGCTCGCCAACAGACTGTCACAGTATAAAAGGTGCGGTTCAGTTGTCCCGGGAAATGTATTTGTTAGCTAAGAGCAATTGTGTCCACTTCTTGTCATCGTCCCACGTCCGCCAGCGCTGGTTTTCTCAGACTGAACGTAATAACCTTCATCAAAGGCAGTCCAACACTGACGCCGGTAATCCACCCATTGTGAAGAGGAATTTTTAACCTGTATTTAAATTTGAAAACTTCAGCGCTTGGCTACTGACCCTAGTCACGTCCCGCAGTTATTCCCACTCCGTCGTAGCAAACTCAAAGTCCAACTTTTTTATTTTCAGTATTACACGAGGTCTAATTAGTGTGCCCAGATCTTTGTTACCTCGCGCAATATTCCCGCGCTGGCTTCGTTCAAAGTTCTTTTTGGAGGCATGCCGGTAACTAATTTGTTGCTGTAGATTTCACTACCATCAGGGCACAGTGGATATCTCTGAGACACTCGGACGAGCTTAATTTTAGTGGCAGCCTCAATGCAAAGTCAGTTGCGTGGCTACCACCGCGCAGTGAATGAAGGAAGAGAAGCAGAGTCTGGGCATCGCACACTCAATGCGAAGACTGTGAAGACCGCATGCTTCCCAGTACAGCACGTGTACTTTTTTGTTTTTGTTTTGCTCAGTGTCCTGAGCTGCGCCGAGACCATCGGGCACTTTCCCCTACGGAGTCGCATACTCACGCACGCATTCCGCCTTGCACTTGGCCTCTGTGTCGAAGCGGTTGTCGTTGCCGTCGCATCCGCCGTACACGAACAGCTTGCACGCGTTGGTCTTGCTGTCGTAGTACCATTTGGTGGAGGCGTCCTCGCAGTTGCCGGGGTCCTTCTTCAGGTTGCAAGCTTTCTTGTGCGCTGCATGGCCTGCGCACAGATTGGTCCGTTGTCTGCCCATGTGCACATCCTCAGAAAAACTCCTAGCACTGGGCATACACAACACGCTTACAGAGCTCGCAGAAGCAGTCCAGACATCACAGCTAGAGAGACTCAGCACAACACATGCGGGAAGAGCCACACTAGCCAAAGTCGGACTCCAAACAGACAGGGGAGCTAGACAGAGGGAGGATATCGACATGGAGATTAGGAGCAGTATCAGGATTCCCCCCTTACCCAAGAACATGCACCCAGAGGTGATAGAACGCATCTACGGTGACAAGCCTCAGGAGGAGGTCGCCTACGTAGACGCAGCGGGCGATAGACATAGTCAGTACACGACCGTCGCGGTAGTGAACGGAGCGGGTAGCCCCATCACGGTCACAACTATCCTAGGGAAAAACACCGAGACGGCGGAGGAGGTCGCAATAGCACTAGCTTGCGTCGGTTCCAAAGCTAAATACGTCATAAGCGACAGCAAAGCTGCAGTCCAAAATTTTAGTAGAGGGAGAGTCTCTCCCCTCGCCGCCAAAATTTTAAGACAAGCGACATTCAATAGAACAATCAATATAATCTGGACCCCCGCGCACGAATCTGTCCGTGGCAACGAGGCGGCCCACGAGGTAGCTCGAAATCTCTACCACCGAGCTGCACAAGACGGGCCACCGTTCGCATCACGGGAGAGAAGGGAGACTAATCTCCTGTCAGGAAGTTACAGAATATTATAGACAACATCGCAGGTACTTTTCCCCACCTAGCAAAGCACTCAACAATCAACAGGCGGTGGCGTGGAGGCGTCTACAAACAGATGTCTACCCACACCCAATTCTAAGCAAACATATCATTCCAGAAATAGAGGACGATAAATGCAAGAAGTGCTGGGCGAGAGGGACCGTCGACCACATAATATGGGAGTGTAGCCAATCCCCAGGCAGGGCAAAGAACATTAATAGTAGAGACGCCTGGGAGACCTTGCTCCGGAGCACGGACCCTGAGCTCCAGCTCACCGCCGTCCGACTGGCTGAAGAGGCCGCCGGGATACAAGAGATCCTGGCCAGCATCTGACGCGAGTACCCCATGCGGCCGGATCTCTCCTGATCCTCCTCCCTCAAATGAGGGTATGGGACAGGGGAGGTCTGGATGAGGTGGTCTCATTCTGTTGGACAATAAAGGTTTTTTCACTCACTCACTGGCTGTTGCGCCTCCGTGCATGACCGGCAAACATTAGCGATTAAAAAACGCAAAAATCACACGCACTCTATCGTGCAAACGGGTTAGTTTTGCGCTCCCGCAAAGGCGGTTCACGTTCACGAAGCAAACTGGCTCTTTCTGACCATTCTGATCTTTTGCTTTTTTCTTTTCTTCGGAATAACGTATTCTGCGTATGTTCTGAAGCTTTATCTTAATTTACGAAGCGACCAAAGTCATGAAGGAGCCGCATCCTATAGTCGCAATCTTGAGGGTTTGAATCAGCTTCTGTCGCGGTCGAAAATGCACGAACCAGGCTATGACGAGGTGGCCGCGATATTCGCGATGGCTGCTAAAGAGTGGAAGTCAGCAGTACTCATCTACGAAACCCATGTCCTTCCCCCAGGTGTGACAGGATGTGCTGTGCGCCAGTACAGACGCGGCTTTTCTCTGCTCCCATATATCTAATGCTCCCTTTCCTCAGCAGCACCAGCTAGCCTCGAGACATG
The DNA here is from genome assembly GCF_052857255.1 of Amblyomma americanum. Taxonomy (NCBI): domain Eukaryota; kingdom Metazoa; phylum Arthropoda; class Arachnida; order Ixodida; family Ixodidae; genus Amblyomma; species Amblyomma americanum. The sequence continues at coordinate 51,324,485 of NC_135497.1, forward strand.
GCGGTCTTCTTTGTCCAACTACAAAGGAAACTGCGCAAAGAAGTGTATTTTGCCCCCTTGAAATAGCTGAAAAGTGAAACGTACGCAACATAACCGCCCGGGGTGTGTCCTTCTCTTCGCTCTTTGCTTTAGTGAACAGGCAGTGATGGGGCTAATTATGAACACGTAGAAAAGGTTGTTTTCGTCTCCCTTTTCTTTTTCTTTTTTTTATCCCTGTATAAGAGCATCGAAGAAGGCCACGCACTTTACAGCTGTGAGAAGGAACGTACCACAAACTAGTTCAAGCTGGCTGCTTCGCGAATAGGTCTGCATCATTGCCGCCTTATCTTTGAGGCAGCGCCTACAGGGTTTACGATGTTTACCGACGTTGCCTTGTGCCTTCCATTTCAGCGCTGCTTTTCATTCAAAACGTCCGGCTACAGAAACAAGTCACAGGGTCCATTAATGATAAGAATGCTCAATTCTGCTCGCTGATAAGAGGGTCTCATTTGAGCGACGACAAGCAACCATTACTTTCCTTCAGAGCACAGATGCGTAAATATCGGTAATCGCCACTTTACTTACAAGTGAGCGCTAGGCGCTGCAGCCTTCAGTCATCGTGTATTCCTCGCGCGGCAGCATGCGTCTCTGAGATTTATTCCCTCATTCATGCATGTGAAGCTTTGAACCCGCTGCACCCTAATTAGTGGAAGCAGCATTCTTTCATTGCGTCGCCTGTGAAGGATCACTGAGGTCCGTGGGTGTCACTCATGATGGAAGGGTTCCCAAAGATACGTCCCAAAATTTCCAAGTCATCACTTCGAACGTTTCGTCACAATGCGACATCGCATTTCAGCCCTCTGCGCTCATGCCAACTGGTGAGTACGAAGGTATTCAAACGTTCGATGCCTGTCCTGTACTGCAACAATGTTTGAGATGTTTGTCAATAAAAGCAAAAAAAAAGCTGAGGTTTTTTGTGGAGATTGTGTGCTTGGCGCGAAGTAGATAACAGAGTTAAATATTCACATTTCTGCATGTTTTGTAAAACTCGCGTATTTAAGCGCATATGTTAGAAATTTTAATACCGAATCGGTTGTCACGTTGCCTTACTGATTTCGCACTTCGCTGCATTGCGCATTGCTAATCTAATTCAAACAAAGTTGCTAACGGCACATTTGTACTGCGGTGCCAATCTACCAGCACATAAAGTTAGATAAAGCGAAATTATGATGCGCTCCCTCTTTAGTTGACAATAACAGGAGTTGTGGATATTTAGAATATCATTAAATAATTAAATTTTTGCACTAGCGTCGTGATCTAGTTAAGTTTCAAGCGTCTTTATTGTCTTCTGAACGCGCCGGACTTTCCTCGTATGTGGTGGTCAATACTATGGGCAGAAAATGCAAGCACAGTGTAGTTGCAAGGACTTTAGCCACGAGACGTAGCAAAACTCAAAGTTGACCCAGTGCTTTCGACCTTCTTCAATGCTGAGGTATGCGGCTATTGCGCTCCGTGCCAAGACAGGTTATCGTTGCTTTTGGGAAGTGCAGGCGACGTTTGGTGCATACCGTAGTATCTCACCCTGCTGCAAACCTAAAGGTATACACAAAGAGAGAGAGATGGCGCGAAATTGTTGCGCTAACCCAGAAACCAGTTCCGCGTTTTATTTAACTACGTTGCGCCACCATCATCGGTAAATGCCCCATGCAGCCGGCTAATACCCGTCCGATGGGTTCGACCGACGAGCCTTTCCTACGCTGTTCCTCTTCGCCGCAATCGCACCGGAGACGTGGCCGCGCGTAGCCTTGACGCGCGCAAGGATAACGGGTACGGCGCTTCCCTGGCCGCGAGTGCCGTCATGGCCTTCGGCCCCCTATCTCGCCATCGCGTGCGCGCGCCAGAGGTTGCGTGGACTCCTTCCGAGCGATTGCAACGGCATTCCCTGTCCCGGTTAACAAACGGAACAGACACTGAAGCCGTTGGGCAGAGAGTGCGGCGGGGGTCCTGCTTCGGCGGTCGAGTTCCAGAAAGCTCGCCCACGAGGAGGAGGGCCGGCTGACGTGCGTGCCATGTTGATGGTGGTCTGCCGCCCTGCGACCTCCATGACGCGAGCCGAGAAAGTTCATCCCACCTATCTCCGGCCCCGCTCACCCCCCTCGGCGTTTTTCTGTTGGCTCCTTTTCCGCCCGTCCTTTGCGTGTAGAAGATAAGGCGGAGACCAGTTCCGCTGGAAGCTCATATACCGCATGCGGACCGCGATTCGCGCCAGGTGAATATCGAAAACTGCCAGCTGCCCGGCAGCAGAGCCGCGCACCTTGTCGGCTGACAAACGCTCTCGTGCAGCTCGCGAAAGTGTCGTCGCGAATCAAGAGGACGACGCGCCGAAAGGAACGCGCCAGCTTAACCTGAATGAAGACACACGGCGACGCCTCCCCCGACACAGTCAGCCGAGGTATACGCCAACTGAGCGCGTTCGTGCAGGGCCAGTCACACTTGCGCAGAGGGCGCGTCGGTTCACCCTGATAAAGCGGCTGTATACGCGTTCCTTTTATACCGACCCCTAATGGGAAAGACGAGCTACTGAGAGCGGGAGCAGGCGCACCGCCACGAAGGAAGAAAATTGCACTTCTCAAGCACTGTACGGACAGAAAATAAATCTGTTCGTCTGTAGCGCTCAAACAACGTGAATGCTTACGAACTCGTCCAGTTTTGCACTCTTCTGGAGTAAGGCATATGTCAAAAGCGGAAAGACAAGAAATACAGTGAGCCTTGTAAAAAGGAAAGGAAGTCCCCGTTTGTCATGCCACGTGGGGTCTATATGCCAGGATTGTGGCGGTAACTGTCTTTCACCGGAGCTTCACAAGTGATTGTGCTATTGCTCCAAGCATGTTTCGGAGAATGATGCCTCGGTCGGAAACACAGGGGCGACGTCAAGCGAATGAAGGAGACAATTATCTTGTCCACGCTGCGGCGTTCAGCGGTAGATTATTGCCCTCACACACGAAACGTAAGAGGTCAGGAAATAAGGAGACATCACAAATTGATGACGATAGTGGATTTTTTTATGGCGCAAGGGATCTGCGGCCAAAGAGCGCCATGGCACACGGAATTTTCGATTGCTCAAGGTGGGGTCAAAGACCCATTTCCCAAACGTTTCACCCTGAATAAGCCGAGCACCATGCAGGCCAGGGGAAGCTTGTACCCATTTTATCACCGGTGGGTACCCGGTAGCACTGGGAATCGAACCCCGCACCTCCCGCATGCGAGCCGGATGCTCAACCACTCGGCCACCGCTGCGGTGTCACATCACAAATTAACGAGAATTTTTTGTCGTCGCCTGTGGCTTGAAACAGATTCATGCAGAACACCCGCCCTGTCATTTGTTTCTTGAAGCGTGTCCTGGCACTTGTCTTCATCGCTTTTCCTTGATTAATGCGAGTCATAACATGAGGTTGGCCGACTTGCTTGGCGGACGAGAGACGCTTCTCCCAGGGGGGTCACACCACGGCCTTTGGCGTGTGCCAGTCTAGTTAGAAACCTCTGTGTCTAGTCGTGTATGCTAGCTTCCAACGTGGCTGAATAGCTGTGGTTACTACGATATGGTGGATTCCGGTGGATACGAAGACAAGGCTGGCGCAACCAATGGCCTGGGCTGCCAGCGCTTCTAGGGAAAACGTGCGCAGAATAGAAAATGTACTAAGCATGAACAACATTTAGAGCACTTTGCAGTTCTTGTTCCTTTTTTAAGCACTGCCTAGCCTTTTCGAGGCAACCTGCCAAGTGCATTTCGAAACGCATGCCATCTTTCTCGTGCATGCTTCGTGGCTGCCACGAGGTCCCGTTAGAGCGCGTGTAAAAATTGCAAGCAGTTGCCAAGTGCCAACATTAATCCGGGACAAAAGTCATAGCTTATGGCTTCGTTCAAAGCGAGATGCAACTTTTAAGCATTAAGCTTTCAATTCAAGGTCTTTTTCGCCAAATTGCAGTGACTCTTAATTCGTGCAGTTAAGAAAAAATAAATCCCAACCATAAAAATTAGCCTGTAAACCCTTTCCACGGTACCACATGTGACCTACGTATTGAAATTTATAGAAAAAAAAGTGTTTGCTTTCCGCAGCCTATGAGTTCAGACGTTGCAATAAGTTAACAAGTAAAGCATTTTCTTGCGATTAAAGCGGTCATTTTTTGCTTTAAAAAAAACGAGGAAAGCGAGGAAAGACGTGAAGAATAAAAGTAGAAGCGCATTAAGTGGCCCCAGCCTATCTATATCTTCTTACATAAACAAATTATAGAGGATGCCAGCTCATGTTCTCGGAGTGCTTCATAACTACCGGATGCGAGAGGTGTTCCTGTGGCGCGCGGTGTTCCTCGACGTCATGCATTCGCCAAATCCTCCTGCAGGCGGAAGCACTAAAGAGTACTTGAAGACAGTTGAAAGCAGTGGTGCATGCAGTGCTACGTTATGTCGCCTGCATGAGGGACTATAGGGAAAAAAACGCGTCAGCACAAAAAAAAATCTATCTCATGTGAGTCATAATTAGTAATTCCACGAAAATTAAACTTATAGGCAAAGTTGAGAAGGTCGTGCACCGCTGTACATAATCCAGGGAGACCCGAACGTATGTCGGAAAAGAGTTTGGCTATAGCATGCTTTCTGTATCTTCTGCGTGTGGCATTAAAGAAACTAGAAAAAAATGCAAAAATATATACTGTCACTGATAAAAATTCGCTTACATGCTATCCATGGCCTTGTAGTGTATGGCCGCACATGTGATGCAAGCGTTTGTCCCGTCGCGTACGAACTGCTAGGTATATCTGGAGGTTGACTAATAAAAGGGGAAAAAACACTGTGTTGAGCAAAGGTCACAACGATAAAGGTTACTCTCGGTATAGATCTGATCACAATCAGGCAAGATTCTCTGATAACAGACCAGTGACGCACCGCAGCGACGACTCGACGACCTCGGAAGAAAAGGTGGCGATCGAGACGTAACACTGGAAACGCAACGGATTTAAGTGTTTGTGGCTCCGATAAACGGAGGCGAGGGGCAAGACCAGCGCTGTGGCCTCCAGCACCTCGAAGGCTGCTATGAATAAAAGCGCTTGAGCAAGGCTATCAACACTCCAGAGTGTGAGTGCACACACAGAACGAGATGACCAAGATTAGCAAGGTGATAAGGATGAGACTTATCCGCTCCTAAATCTTGTTTTTACACTCACGAAGCAAACAAAAACCTTTGGCTGCACTTGCACATAGGGAAAAGGTTTCGCCCCAGAAATCTCGATGTAATAAGTGCGGTTGCTGTTTTCTAAAGTAGGTTTGATTTGCTTTTGCCTGAGCTGGATCGGAAAGGAGTCAGTTATCGAAACAGGTCTGCATATGTTGAGGGATACAAAAACTCCATTAGTTCGTGAAAAAGAAAAAAAGAAAAACTGAGTCTGTGAACTTAATGTTGCTTTTAAGTTGAACGGAACTTACGAAGTATAAATGCAGCTAAACTGCAAAACAATCTTGGGAAGGATCTGTGGAACAGGCACTAGTGTACTCTGATTGGACTGTGACGCAGGAAAGCGAGTCACACAGTAATTAAACAAACGAAATCTGCCAACTCCTCACCCATAAATTACGCACCTGCGATCTTGAAGGTTCGGTTGTCGCATGCGGCGGACCTTGAAAACTGCTGCGAGTAAACTCAAACTGCGGAAAGCTCTTGGCTTCGGTGTTTACTTGACTCTTCTCCTGCGATAAGCATCGCCAAGGCATTTGAGTTGAGCCCCTGCGACACAGTATGCTGGCAAGAATGCTTCGAAAAACCGTGGCGTTCCATAATATGAGTGAATTAATTGCCACATGATCATCGCCTGGGGCTACATTCCTCCGACCAGTGATATTCTGCGCTGCAGGATTTTACTTTATCGCAGAGCCACCTCTCGAATGGCCAGTTCGCTGGACTTCTCCGATATCTGCAACAATCGTCATGTCGTCATGCTGATGGTGGCTCGTCTGCTCACAAGTTAATTCACGCCTCCTTCGCTTGCCACTTGGTTGTTATAGACAGTAAGAAAACTACCGTGATAAGGGAAAGGAATGCCCTATTATATTTAAGTTTGTTCACTCAAATAAAAGCGACGCCACAAGTACACACTGTCCCCCCCTCTCTCTCCCTCTCTCTCTCTATGGGAATTTGAGTACTCACTACGCCTGTAGAAAGCTAAAGCGTCTAATAATATTGAAGACGTATACAACAACCCTGTGGCTGCTTCTATCTATTAGAGAAATGGATTATCTCCCCTGCTCCACCGTGGACACGAAACACACGTGGCCCCGTTCAGATGCCAGTGTACATTGCTCCGCGACTGTGAGCTCAGACCCGTTCTTATGCAACTGCAACACTGTTCCGCATTTCCGCTCCACCATCCAGGCATAAATTCTCTGGGCGCACCGCCTGAACGCGATCCTCCTCGCGCAGAAAGAAAAACGTTGACCGCTGCTTTTCTCCCCGACTCTCTGACACTCAGCCTCGGGCCTCTGTTACAAAGCTCTTTGTGCGCGAGTAAATGTATTCACACTCGGTGCTGTACAATGCGCGGACAATGGGTATTACTCAAGCATCGAGCGGAACTTCTGACTCGGCCGGCCCCGCCATGCGGAGCTTGCTCACGACAGACGATGTTTGTGCCGCCCGCTATCCCGCCTTTGGCCCCCATTCCACGCACAGGAAACCGGACTTGACGTTTGGGGCTTTTCCACTAAAGTAGAGCGCATGAAAAGAAAACGCAATCTCTGATCGGAACAGTACCACTGGGACGTCGCCCAGGTCGATACTCGCCGCACGTGTCCAGCCCTTCCTGCACCTCGAGAGCGAGTTGATTGTGTCCGCTGTTCGCGAGAGCCAAACTAAAGTTTCCTACCAAATCAATCGCACTCAGCCACGCCTGATAGGAACGGCAACGCTGGGATGTACAAGATTGCCGCTTCAGCGTGGAGGTAGACTCACCACCCCAAATTGTGTTAGTGAAGTACGCATTTCTGCTTACAGCGCGCAATGATTCTCAAATTGGAATCGGGGTCGCATTCGCCTATACATGTACAAGCGCGCAGGCTTAACCGATTGAGCGCCGCCGAAAGTCTACCGTGCATGCCCGGTGATATCTCATAAATAAAAAAAAACGCTGAAGAAGGTTAGTGTCAGCAGGCGAAGAACTCGGTCGCGGGCCCATTGTTCGCGATTGTCGAAGTCACTTAGGAGAAAATCACGGCAAACATTACAAAGCCTTCACGTAAAGCGTTTCCAGTGATCACTACAGGATGTCGGTACTATGTCGCGCTGCTGTTTTTTTTTTTCCTTTTGCCGGCAATGGATTGCGACTTAGAGACGCTGAAAGCCACCCAATAGTGCCACACTTGCCTCGCGCCCCAGAAAACGAACTAAGGTAGATTTGACAGGGTTGAAAACGAGTCGAATAAAGTTTTGTGAGCTGGAGAGCTGGAGAATTCAGAGAAAAGCGAATTATGCAAAAACCAAGAAAGCAGGCGAGAATTGCACAAAGACGTATACAAGAATTTTCTGCGCCAAGGGCTGAACGCACTGAGCGTGAAAAATATGATCGTAATTAAATAACGTTCAGGACGATGTTGCAACACAGTGCGGGAATCCCAGCTGATTGTTCTGAAGGCGATTTCGGCTTATGCGGTGCCAAAGTAAGGTTTGGGAACTTGTGTCGTCAAGCATAGCTCCCTGACGGAAATGGCAAAACACGGCAACCATTCCCGTAGAAGTTTTCTTGTCCCTTTCTTTATGTATGAAACCCTGAGTGCCCGCTTTACACCATTTGACAAGTGTTAAAACTCAAGTAGAGGCTATGATGTAAAAGCGTCGAAGTTGATTTTGAAAATAATACTGTGTGTCTAGCTGCTTCGCTGACGAGTGCAGCCCCAGAATGCTTTAAAGTCGAGGGACAAGCATATCTCCTGGATAAGCGTAACACGCCGAAGCGAGTGGTGAACTCTAGACGTGTACTGAACACGAGCCTCGTACGAATGACTCTTAAACTACGGCCGACTGATTCCCACTGAGGACGAGCACGTAAGGTCCGAAATAGGATGTTTTAAGGAATTAATTGCCCCTCGACGGCGCACTTTCCGCAAGAAGCAGACGGGACAAACTGCACGTCCCGTATGCTTGTCCGGTGAAGAACAGCCAAATAATCGAAGCGTCGTTGACGAAACTGCGCGCTTTTTCACTGCCTCCATTTGTGGCTGACGACGCCGACCAACGGTGCGACGCGTTCCCGTAGCCGTGCCACAGAGTGTCCAGTTGAAACGCCAATTTCAAGCCGAAAGGAAAGCTCGCGAGGGGGTCTGACAACGGCCGCACAGTAATTAGCGGTGTCTACTTACACACGAGTGAAAGGGAGATGAGGAGCAGGCAGACCAGGGACTTCATGCTGGCGGCGCAAGAGGCACAAAAGCGAGCCCTCTCCTCGGCGGCTCGTTTAAATACAGCGCCCAACCGGTTGCACGCGGGTCACCTGACGACGCGAGCACCGCGGCGGCGGCAAAGTGGAACAGCTCCCCCACCGCACGCCGCCGCTAACGACTTGACGCGGGAACCCGGAAACCATCAGCCGGCGGTCGCGCCCTTCAGCCCCGCTCCCGCGACCGCGTCTGACCTACTGGAGACGCCGAAGAAAACCGAATCAAAACGCCTCCTCCTAGGATTAGCAGGCACGCAGAGGCAGAGATGTGGACCTCCCACACCGCCCACACGATCGCGCTTTTGTCATCCCACACCCGCGGTGGGAGAAGCCATGTCGAACCAAGGTTACCCTCTCATTGTCGCTTTCTCGGGGGGACCGCGGCCCCTCCTCGCAGCAGCGAACTTCGCCAAGCGTGCGCGTGGTTGGATGTGATGGATAGCTATAGGCAGGCGAAAGGAATGAAGCGTATCCTCAGCCATTTCGAAGCTCCCCAGAAGACGGAATCGCCAAAGCCCGGACAACATTATCCAGACAAAGCCAAACGTGCCGCGTACGTCCTCAAATGGCCAGAACGTCCTCATCCCGAACAGGGCATTCCGAGTACGTTTTTAGTGCATCATGGCTAAATGCCCTCATAAGCATGTCCTCACTTTGTACTATGCTGGACGACTCGAGGATGAAAATTTCTCAAATGCCCTGCAATCGTCCTGTCGCAGGACAATATTGTGGAATGAAACTCAGATCAAACCAGGTTTATATCTCGCACTCGGTCCTCATTACTTAACAACTGCAGGTCTAATAAACGACATGTGTGTACAATAGTGATGTAATGAAGGAAACCATTGTCACCTAAAAATTATATGCCCTGAGGAGATTTCTAAAGATATTTTATCTTTCAAAACCTGGTCTTATGTACCGCACACTTATGATAGTGTTGTATTCCGGAGAGAGCTATAGCGCTCTGCAGCCCTGGGCATGGCAAAAGCGTGGTGTGCCTCTTCTTTTTGCTTATGTTGGTTACCTCTTATATTAACTTTGAATACGGCACTCCTATGAAAAAAAAAAGCTCTTGATACAAATCCTGGAGTAGTGCTGAAAACGTCCCCAAACATGAACCTCAAGACATCCCGAGTATGCGCAGCGAACGGACAAATGGATCCCAATTGCACTGCTTGAGGACCAGTTAGGGACATATATTAGGTTGGGGCAACCTAAACGGATTAAAAAATAATAAGCCCCTGTCTGCACCAGTGACGTATAACAGACTACCAGTTAGGGACAAAAATTATTGTGGGACCATAAAAAGAACAAAAAATAAAGTGTCCCTGCCCGTGCCACTAAGTATAACGGGCTTACCGGTTAGGGGCATACATTAGGTTGGGGCAACCTAAAAAGATTGGGACAAGATAGGGACAACCTGAGGACGTATGAACACCTTTACGTGGGCATCATGAGGTCATACTCAGGACGTCTTTGCGTTCTCTGTGTACCACTTCAAACGCCGCTCATGGATACACCTTGTTCACGCCGCGACGCCACGAAGATGCGGTGGCGCTGATGTCAGTAGCGACTTGCGTATTGCACGCAAAACAGGTTCCGCCTGACCGTGCCTGGGCAGCGTGTACTAAGCACGTGCGTCATTGTGGGATGCACCCAGTAGCGGAAGAAGAAATTTGAGTGAGGTTCGGTAGGTTTCTCGTAGATATATACCGCAATGGCAATGGGCCGCGGTAGAAAAGCTCAAATTCTGACTGTCGACGCTGTCTCTGGATGTACGCGGCAAAGATTACGTAACGCGGAAGCTGTTACGCTCATTCGCCGATACATCATCGTAGTATGCTTAAAAAAGCGAAAAAAAAGAAACAGATTTTGCGGCGCAAGTAATTATCGCCATACTGCAACAGTGCGAAAGACGGAAACCAAGAACGAGGGAAGACAAACACGGCGCATGCCTCGTTCTTGGTCTACGTCTGTCGGGCTGTTTCGGTGTTGCAAATTGAAACCAACTGGCCCAGCTTTCTGTCTCCCAGAAGTGATTATCGCCCGGAGCCCTGGTGCGAACGGGGCACCGACTGGCTCGCATGCGACCAGAAAATGCTTGTTTTTTTTTTTTTTGTCGTTGTTGTTGTTGATATTGTATTGTATTGTAACGTGCATATTGTAACGTGCGTAGAAGTCACACGATTATACAAGGCGACGTTCACGTCATTTATTATTTACTTGGCACTACATTTCTTTGTATGACAGACATGACTGATTCGTGTAGAGAGAAGACTGCTAAATTATGCACTGTCTTTCGTTGTCACGCTGGTATGGTTAGATTTGGGCACTTTATTATGTGCGAAAAAAAACTTAAGCTCGTATAGCCGTTTTCATTGCATGATATATCATACATTGTTTCATGAAACGGTGCGTGATCGCGAACTTTTGCAAGGAAACAGCAGCGCGCAAGCATTGCACGAATTGCAGTGTGCTTTTGCCTCTGTTTTTGCCACCACGTTACGGTGGCGGGCAAAGGATCTCACAAAGCTCGCGAAAAAAAACTGTGAGCCCGTCTCGCTGCGTCCATCCCACGTGGTTTGTAGGCGAGTGGTATTTTTTCTTTCAGTCACCCGCATTACTCGGCAACCGATTCATTAAAGAGGTAAACTAACAGAAATTGTCGTGCAATTCACTGTAGCGAAATATCATTGATTAAAGATGATTACGTCAAGCCTTAGCTGGCGATGTACTGCACGGCAGGCGTGTCAGCAGGAGGCGAGGGCACATCTGCTCAGCCCAGACGATGCCAGTGCTTCTAAAAAATTTACTCAAGTAAGATCACGCCGGATATACTGTACAGTAGCGCGCAGTCTGGTTTATGTTTTCGGTAGCAAGCGTAGGTATCAACGGCTGCAATGATTTTTTATTTACAACCAATCGACCAATCGTATACACAACACACACTTCGAAGGTACTGCCGGAATACGCCGCAGGTTGCCAACGCGGGCCCGTGCCCAAAGACGCGTGCACAAGAAAAGAGACGTTAGACATGGACGGGCGCTGGACTTGCAACTGTGCTTTATTGAAAACACAATTGGCGCACAAAACGTGCTACACTCTAGGTAGGCACTTCCTTGTTCGTTGGGCACAGCGACGTGTCACTTACACAATTATCCTTATGATTGTTAATATGAAAGGGTTCTAAAATTTCCCGCTCATATCAAGTCCTTCCCCTCCCCAAAATGGTGATGCGCTCCAACAACGGCACAGTTTTTTCGCACTTCCTGCAATGAAGAGCCGAATGCCTTCTTGATATGAGGGGGAAATCTTAGAAGTATTTCATATTAGCAATCAGAAAGATAATTGTGTGAGTGACACATCGCTGTGTTTAACGAACAAGGAACGTGCCCACCTGCAGTGTAGATAAGGATGATGAAAGGTGTCATTAATCCGGGTCTCATGTGCGTAGATGAGGATGCGCATTCGTCGGATTTTTTGTGCGGCAACTGTATGTTCAATAAAGCACAGCTGCAAGTCCGACGTCCGTCCGCGTCTGGCGTCTCTTTTCTTGTGTACGCGTCTTTGTATCCGCTGGTATATCCCTTTGTAGCCATTTTGTTAGATTTTCATTAAGCACGGAGGGCTGATGTGGTGGAATTTGGTAGATGATGTGGATATCAAGCACACGAAAACATGCAGTTTGGGACAACGAGTTTTTTCTCACGATTAAGCAAGCCCCGAGCCATGGAACATCTGGCGTTGGCCATGGGCTTCTTGTATCTTAACTTGTTGCGTAGCATGTGCACTCCGCCGTGGCTTTAGGCGCTCCTGCACGGCCGGAACGTTCCCGGCGCGGTGTTCTGCTCTGCCGGGCATTGGTGCATGGTGTGTTCAAAGTTGTTCAGCTCTCTCTTAGGGTGGTGTATATATCTTCGATATCAGAGATTCAGGGCTGACTGCGATAACCGCGATTGGCACTTCGAGCGCCAGATCTCGATCGGGGTATTGCGTCTTCATTAGGACCTGAGAACGCGGAGATTGGATCAACCTATATCGGTGGGCAGCCTTGCAGGTTTGGATCAAGCATAGCAATGAAGCAAAGCAGACTAACTATAGCGACCTTTGACAGCAAAGTAGCCCACTTCCCAGTGCAATGTGGCGGAGATGCGACTGCTTGCGGCCTACGTATCATCTGCTACCACAATGGGACCAATATCATGCGTCCAAACCCAGACGCGACCACTCATGACAGCACGGGACCTGGACTCGTTTCGGTCTTTTCTTGGCACTTTTTACAAAGGCGGCTTGAGGATAGAAAAGAAGGAGGCAAAAAACTAACAGGCAGTTCATGAAGCCTGATGATGAAACGGTAGTAGTTAATTTACTCTCGATGATTACTTTGGTGCTTTTATTCTAATTAATGTTTTTTTACTCTAAGCCGAGGCTTCACATACGCGGCCGACAGAATTTTTCTGAAGGGTGAAGACGGGCGGAGGTGGGGGAGTGGGCAGCCCCCAGCTAAGGGGTGGAGTGGGAAGGTGGCTTTCCCACTGCGTCTTTTAATTTGATCGCGCCGTCGCTTTTTTGTTGACCTGCTGCGTGGGCTTCTAGTGGGTGGAGGCCGTGTGGTCGGTGGTGCTTTGGAGGCTAGAGTTGGGTGGATCCAGGGGTGGTGGTGGGAGGGTGGCTGGTGGGTGGTGCTTCTGGAGAGTGGAGCCTTCGTTCACCGAGGCTTCACAAAGACAACGCCAGCATTTTCGCCAAGTGCTACTGGTACTGAACTGATATCGCTGTAAAAGCGCACAAGCCCAGGAAGTTGGACAGACGCTTTAAGTTTGCACGGCTATACCCACGTGCCACGTGGCGCTGAGTACTTCAAATCACCGCGGCAATTTCGAATGTTCGGCACATCTCATTGATTTCCTACGGCCGTCGGAAATAGTTGGTATGATGAGGTGGGAAGGGGTGACAAGAATAGGGAAGGTTGTTGCGCAACAGTGTTGGGTAAGAAATGAGATATAAAAATGCATTTGGGGCGGGGGCTCTCATCCCAAAGAACGGGTGTTCGGAGGCAACTCGCAACGCAAGCGTCGCCAGCTTCAATCACTCCGCCAACTCGCCTCAGAAGGGGCAAGAGAGCGCTCCAGCTCCCGTTTGAAAAAGCCAGCGACATTTCAAATGGCAGGGACCGTCAACTGTTGTTTTCAGTGTCGCACATTCAATTGAAGAATCTCAGGAGTCTCTACGGCGCCTTGCATGCTCTGGAAAAGTGCCAAAGAATAAAAAAATAGTGAAACGAAGAAAACTGCTGAGCACAAGTTTCAGTCTCCAACTGTAACGGGCGAACGCGCAAGAGAGGCATGTGATGGCCTGACGCACCTCGTAGGTTGGAGGAAGGGAGAAACGTGGGATCAGACGGCAACCAAAATCTTTGATGGATGTGGCAGTATCAATACGCTTCGCTTGTACAGGTCTCGCCGGCTTGCAAATTTGCGCGCTGTGAACCCAAGTTCATGTTCTGTGGACGCCAGGTTTCGAGGTGCCTCGGACAATGCTGCTGCTGCCAACGACAAGCAGAGGAAAGAAAGTTCCGTCCGACATCGTTATCGACCTTGCCACCTCCTGGTTCCGAGCCCAGGAGCCGAGAATCTTCTCGCTGGCCGCAATGGCTCAGAGAAATTCGCGGGGAGAGCGTCTTCAGTGTTCTCTTGCGACGACTGAGCGAGTGCGCGTGGGCTGCGGTACGCCTTTGGCGAGCCGCCGCGGCCTTTGCCCTCGATGTCGCTCATCTGTGTGGTCGTGAACGGCGGCCTGCGCTATAGCCACCCCGTGTTTCGCCCTCGCGCCTTGAGGTCGCCCTTGTATGTAGGTCATTTAAAGCACTCTGGGAGAGCGGTGTGGGCTTCGCCTATGCAACTGCGCTACGCTGGAACTGCTGAAGTAGGTTTGCCGTCATGAAACATACGGATGACGGCGCTTTTATTTGCCGGCATGTAAAATCCCCTTTGCTGTTTTCTGCGTGCGTGCGTGCGTGCGTGGGGTGGGGGAGGGGGGTGGGCTTAGTAAATTGCAGGATCCAGACAGCATTGCAAGCAGCGAGCGTGGCAGTCACAGGATTCTTATTGAACAACAGTGTTTGCGGTTAAGCATAAAATGCTTTGCACAAGTTACCACAACTAAATGTTCCGCAGAATGAAAACAGTAACTGTGAGCACTACGGGCGAATGATACCGACGAAGTTCTGGTGCGTGCTGTACGCTAGTAGTGGGACAGAGAGAGAGAGAGAGAGAAAACATTTTTACTGAAGCAATCTCTGGTGGTCGCACCCCCTATTCCGAGGGTCCGCTGGACGCTGCTGCAGCTCGGGCTCGCCCCAACCATCTCCTGTTGTTGGTGCCGCAGGACCCAGCCGAACAGCGAGTCCTCACACAGCTCAGCCATCGGATTGTTTATTCTTGGTACGTCAGAGTTTTCTTGGCAGACCCATACCATGTGGTACAGGTCATACTCCTGTCCGCAGTGTATGTATTCTGATGTGTATAATTCAGGGTGTACCCATCATTAGAAAAACAACAGCGCACAAGACAGGACGAAGGCGGAAGGAGCAATATAGACAGCGCTAACTCAGTCGTGAAATTCAGTCGTATTAAAGTTCAGTGGTAAGTTTAGCACTGTGTCGCGCTTCTTCCTGCGTCCTGTCCTGTGCGCTGCAGTTTCTTCAATCATGAATCCGTACCGTCTAGCTCAGCTTAGCATTATTCTTCCACAGCCCGGATGCATCCTTCTGAGCTTCTTTGGGCCGTACATTGAATCTGTCTGTAAACGCCTGAGTGTAATTTCTTTTTCATTTGGCTTCCTGTATGGGGGCAGATATATCCTCCTTCAAAGTACGTATTGTTCGATAATTTCCGTGTATGTGAGTAGACGGTTTGTAGAGCTGTGGTCAATCACGCGGGGTGTTCGGGGGAGTAGAGCTCGAGCAGCGGCGTTCGCGCCTTCATTCCCCTTGATTGACTGATGCCCATTATTTATTTATTTATTTATTTATTTGGCCGAATTATGTTATTTCTATACGTGTAGATTAGAAAAGTTGCTGAGTAAAATCCGACAACATCGTTCCGTCCTAATCCTACTGCGTTTCGCCCGTTTTCGTTCTGTAAAGGGAGGGACGGGTGCTGTGGTAGACGGGAACAGGGGGTGTAACATGCGTCTAAAAGAAACAGGAGCCCATTGCGGCAGGAGGCTGCGGGAACCAATGACCACCGGCGGTTTATTTCCAGCAGTTTTCAGGCCGCACGAAACAGGGGGGAAAGGTAAACGAGAGAAGGAATACAAGTCATGATGTCTATTCAATCTGATACAGGGATATGCCTTATGATCCACAGCGCAGCACCAAAACAGCGGTCAAACACAAGCGCTATAATGATACAGGGAGGAAGCGCCAGAGACGGTGAACAGGGTGATATGGGACAGGGAAAGTATATGGAGGAGGAGATTGGAGGAGGGAAGAAGAAATGGGACGAGCTGGAATTTGGAATTAAAGTCCCTCAATAATCTAAATATAGCGCCGTCTCATCTCTCCTTTTCCTGCGCCGCCACTTACTCTTTCATCTCCCTCTCCAACGCGGTGCTGAGATGCGGCGCTTGCGTGCGCCGCTCGCGTTGTTTGGCAACGCGGGGGAAGAGGAGGCAACAAGACACGCCTGACAACAGCGTGCGAAAACACGTGACGCGGCTCGGCAAGTGGGAGGGTCGAACGAGGACGGAAAGCGCAGGGAAGGAGGTGGGCGGAATTCTTCAGAGACTGGTGTTACTTTTAATTCATTCAGGGGCTTTTGTTGGGCTTTCTGTTCCGCGGGTAGACCAGTTCCTGGACAACCCGCGCGGCGAAGTTGAAGGCTACCCTCAAGCATCCCACCGCATCTCCTCGGAAGAAAGAAAGCATCCCATACCAAGCACTCAGAGAGCGTTGAAAGGAAGGGCGACCGGTAGATACATTTCACTGCCACATGGCAAAATCCGTAGGCTAGGTGGATAATCCAAGCCATGCCTTAATTGTGCGTTCGCAAGAATGCGGAATTCTGCGGTGTAGCCTACAGCCTAAAAAGAATACTACAAGACTCTGCAACAGCTAGGCTGAAAGAAGCTCTAAAAAAGCCTTTTTCATCAGCCCAGGCGGCGAACACCCGCCCATGCTTGAGCGAGGTGCACGAAGGCGTCACGTGCTTTGCACCACTAATTATTCATTAATTAAAAGACTAGCGCATAAAACTGGAACGCAGACAGAGAAGAAGACAGGACAAGCGCTAAACATCAACTGAGGTTTTACTGCGAGAAAGAAGGTACATAAATGCATTTTGAGTGGAGCATGCGTACACTGGGCTGAAACAGTACAAGCACTCTCTAATCAAAATGGGGCAAACTATTCCTTAGGTACACTTTTTTTTTCTTTTTTGGACAGGGCAAGTGAGGTTGTGCTTACACAGTTATCTCCTTCCCTGTTAATGTGATAAGCCTCACAAATCTCACGCCCCAACCTTGTGCCTCCCCTACCAAGCACACACATGGCATCAAACGCCGGCACGCACCCGCACTGCTTACAATGCTTGGCCAAATGGCCACCCCCCGCCAATGAATCTACCAGCGTGCGGTGCTCTCGTAGTCGTTCGTTTAGGCAGCGGCCAGGCTGCCCCACATAGCATCTACCGCTGGAGAGAGGTATGCGGTATACGTTACCAACAGTGCAAGGTACCAACTTGCATTCGTGCTTTATGGTGCAGACCGGCTTTTTTCTTTTCATTTACGGCTTTGCACATGCGCGTCAGCTTTTCTGGGGCAGTGAACAACACGTCCACGCCGCACTTCTCTCCAACTTTTCTCAGCCGGTGCGATAACTGGTGCACGTACGGTATAGCTGTACGCTTCAGCCTTTTGCGGCTTTTTTCGGCTGCCACGCCATTGCGGCCACCTGCCCTGATTTCTTTCAGGAGGCATTCCGCCGCAGCCGTCACAGTGTCTTTTGGAAAACCGGCGTTAATCAACCGGAGCACTTGCGTCTTCAAACTAACCTGGCTTTTATGTTGGCATGACTTTTTGAGAGCACCACGCAGGCAATTTTTTGCAATGCCCCGCTTGACCAATTTTGAGTGAGCCGAATTATATGGTAAAATTTCCTTTTTTGTTGATGTTTAGCGCTTGTCCTGTCTTCTTCTCTTTCTGCGTCCCAGTTTTATGCGCTAGTCTTTTAATTAATGATGACATACCAACTAGCCCAGCTTTCCGCATTGATTCTTAGCACCACGCTTTCTTGTCGCCAGCGCAGTGAAGGCGGCTCATTCCCGATGCTAAGCACTTGGCGCGCAAATTTCTGGCTTTAAGACTTATCATGAAACCCGCGGCGCGTGCGTACGAGCAGCGAAGACAAGAAACTGGAAACTGAGGATTTCGCTCCTTCCTAATTAAGCACTCTGTTTAGAGGGAGCGAGGACGAACGAAAAGAGACAGCAACAGGAGGTGGCGTGCATTTCACTGGTTTACGCTGTCGAATAGTGGGAGCTCATCGCAAATCTATGTGTTTTTTTTATCTTGTTGGCAAAGGGATTGGGCACTGAATGTGCAGTCATTGATTATACGAATGTCAGTCGCGTGTGGGGTCGGCACAAGGGGGGGATTTCTTTTCTATCGTTTTCGTGCCTTCCGATTTCTTCTTTGCGTTCACATACGTCACCCTAAAAAAAAAACGCCTCTTTTGTCATTCAATAAGTGCTTCTGTTTCGCTAAAGAGTTAACGAACCGTCGCCATTTAACTCGCTTGTCGGGAAGTCTTCCTCACTCGCAGTGTAGAAAAAGGCACCCCATGCTATACCTGTCGTTTGCACAATTTTCTCTCAACAAACCTCTGTTTATGGCGAAATCAGCGTATTCGACATTAATTAAAGGTAATCAAAACTTGATGAAGGCTTGCTTAGTGTTAAATGTTTAGAGCACTTTTAATTAACGGGATGGGCGGCTAGCCTGCTCTCATCGGCTAAATGATTCATGTGACACTAACAAGGGGACCACAAAAAGAGAGATGGGGCATGCACTCGCAGGCTCGCAACTATGCACGTGCTATAAATCTAAAGTGTCTCCCGTTAGTTTCACCTCTCACGTCCAGGGGCGTAGCCAGGGAGGGGCTTATGAGGCATCAGCCCTCCCCCCCCCCCCCCCCGAATTTTTTTTCGAACTGTCACGCACCGCTGACCAAAACAACCAGCGGCGCCGGAAGTCCTGGATTTTGTCACCCACAGTGTCCTCTTCAGAGTAGAAAAGACATTTTGGCGCGAACATTGCTAACTCGGGTTGGATTTCGTGGCAACGCCCATGCACCTGGAGTCATGTAACGCAAGGGGCCCCATCCTAACGCAAACTTTCAAGGGCCTACCGATAGCTCGCTGTGGCGTCTAAAATTTCGCTGCAGTTACTCGCAACGCATGACCGGTGACAGCTGCTCTGCTGCTGCGCAGTACACTGGAACGAAGGACAGCGTCATTGAGATTTTTCCCTTGCCGTTGCATATGTAAAAAATGTAAAGGTTCCTGAACGATAAACAGTCATTAAAATATTTGTCCTCTGCTTGCTAATTTCATGGTCTTTACGATTTTCATATCAGCGACATGCACTGCTTTGCTGGTTTCGGACCGATATAGTTCTAGACTTCGTGTGATATTTTGTTTACTTATTAAATACGCAAAAAACATGGAAGCATTGGTATCAGTTATGTCTGCCACAAGTGAACGATAAGGGATAGTTGGTAGTTGGTTTCTTTCTCTCCTGTGTCTTGCCCCCTGCTCAGTGTTATGTTTTGTAATCATGTCTACCACGATTTTTAAGACATACGAATGCATTCTTTTATTTAAAAAAATATATGTTTCACTTGTCTAGACAGTGCGTCGCGTTATCCAATACACAATGGCATTGTCAATGGCAATGTCAACGCAGTTATTATTGTTGCGTTTGATCCTGACACAAATTCTATGAGGAGGCCGCGCTGCAACATGAGCCCCCCTCCCCGAACAAAATTTCTGGCTACGCCACTGCTCACGTCAGACATTCTTTTCAGGAGAGATGTGGGCTTTATTTATACGTGTAGGCCATTGCATTCTCTTTCTATAGCCGTGCATTCTATACGCTTGCGTGTTGTGCCTCTCGCAAGCGCTGGTTCTCCAGCGCCGGACCTTCCCCATCACTTTTCTTTTCTTACCCAACTCCCTCCATCGCAGCGACCATTTCCTCACCCCCCCCCCTCCCGAGAGAGAGAGAGAGAGAGAGAGATTACTGCACGTGCTGCGTCTCCCCTTTCCCCCCATCGTCACCAAGAATCTCAACTCCAAGCGTTGCGCTGACAAGACTAGCGCGAACACGTACGTTTTTTTCCACCCACGATTTTTGCAATGCGACTATACCTCAGCCAGTTTGCTTCAGCGGGAAGCTTTCGTAACTTTTCATTCGCGGAGACTATTCCCATTGTTCGGCTGTGTCGGGAAGCAGCCTCCGCATTCCCGGTTTTCACCGTTCGACGCTAAAGCGCCCGTGTTGGCTGCCATACGCTTGCGAACTTCAATCAACGTCTATTTATTTTTATCGACGTAGACGTGCCCGTGTGCTTGTATAATGGACGGGCAGCACGGAGGGAAGTGGATGGAGAGAGAAAAATAATAGACAAAAGAGCCCGGTCAGCCTCACCCTGAGCGGGGTCACGGCCCGAGGGATCGAGCTGTCGTTACGGCTATGCATAGCCGCGGCCGGTCCAGGGCGTGCTTGCGTGCGGCCTACATGTGCTTGAGAAGCCGTGCTCTCAGCACGCCAAGCTCCCACAAATGCCCCTGAGAACCCAGCGTGGCATGGTATCATCTCCGTGGCGCTGATGGCGTGCGGGTAAAAAAAAATCATAACAAACATCGCTCACGCGTTCGGAGCAAGAAACGAGCTATAGCTGCCTTGCTGAACCCCGCAGCAGGAGGTCGGAGTGGTTTCTGGAACAAACCGGGGTTTACTTCGAGCGCCTCGCGGACTTCTTGAAGTCTGCTACTGCTTCGCCAGGGTCGCATATGTTTCTGCCACGAGCTTGTGGCATTGTCTCCCTCCAGCAACCCATTCAGCCAGCACCTCGGAGGGAAGGACGCCCTCAGGAAGAAATTTTCTGCGGGAAAATCATTAAACTTGAACCCAATTTTTTCGACGAATTAAGTCCAACAAATTAAATGCGTAAATCGGCTTCCCGTCCCCTCCAAGAGTTACCGAACGCATTCTGTTTTAAAGCTCACATCTCAGCCACAAACACACAGAGTTCCTACCGTGTCCTTTTTTCGATACACTGGACGTTTTTAGCACACCGAACCCGTATTAGCGTACACGTATACCGGTTTACCGGACGCCTCAATGTTGGCACGTCTGCGCTAAGCTAAAAGAGTATACTAATGATTTTTCTCCGAATGTATGAGACCGGAAATTGATGGCATGCCACTAGTCGCCACAGTTCACATAACACACGAAGCGGGTATTATCGATCAGCGCTCATCGGGTAACAGTTAAAACAACAGTATCAGAGACGCCGAAGAACCTGCGCCAAAAAAAGGCTAAGCCTGTGGAGTTCAGTACAGGGCTCGGCGTAAAGCCGCTGCGCAATAACTTGGCGAAAGCAAAGATCTTACTTCTAAACCGATGCCACTTTGAATATTTTATTCAGTTTTCACCTCTAAAGGCGGCGCTATGTCCAGGGGCAAAGCATTAGATTTTAGAGAATACCATTTCACAGCTCTCAGTGCGCGAGTTTGAAGGACAACTGCGCCACTTTTTGAGAAATACGCGATATTCAGCGATTCAAACATATACAGAGTGCTTTACCTAGGACTACACAATTTTTATAAATAGGCCTTTTGAGTTAGAAGAGCGCTTTCCTCGGCACAGCATTGTCAGCGGTGCAGTACATCAGAATACACTAAGACGTGCTGAATATCAGGCTGGTTAACTAATACTGAATAGTTAACTTTTCACTATTACTGTTAGGCTCCCTAATTATTGAGAGGCGTGTCGCCCACCGTAAGTAATATCCATATCTGTTTTTAGAATGTCGAAGACGCGGTTGCCCTCGGCGCTGTGGCCCATGATATTTGCGCTTCATCGCGCCATAATGCATGCGCTTTCGAGAAGCTTTCAGGCAAAGCAAACTCTCCAGTGCCCGTCACTCGTCGAAATAGCCAAAATTTGTTGGGCCACAGCGTAGACTTTGCCGCGTTTTCGAAATTCTGATAACTGATATGGATATTACTTACGGTGGGCCACATGCTTCTCAATAATTAGGGAGCCTGAAAGTAATAGTTAAAAGTTAACTATTCAGTATTAGTTAACCCGCCCACTAGTTGGTACGCCTTAGCTGTATTCTGATGTATTACACCGCTGACAACGCTATGCCGAAAAAAGCGCTCTTCTAACTAAAAAAGCCTATTTATAAAAATTGCGTAAAGTCTTAAGTGAAGCGCCCTCTATAGGCTGTAGGTAAAGCATGCAAACTTTTTTTTATTTGCGCTAGCTTTTAAAATGGTGACATAATCGCTGATTAAACATCGTGCTTCTCCTCACAGCGTCGGGAAAGTGCAGAGAAGCTCGGTGGTGACGTCACGGGCTGGGAGATTTCAAATTTCGTCTGTATTCGCACAAGCCCTGCCGCACGTCGTCGAATGCCGCCAAACAACGGTCCGAGGACTTCGCCTTCGGTAGTGTTTTTTTTTTTGTTTCCTTCGACGCAAATGCTTCTGCGTTTGAAATGTACTGACACCGCAGATGACGTCGTCATGCACCCCTCACGCGGCACTGTGCACTTCGGAGAAGCCTGAAAGACGTCATGGTTTCAAACGGAGAATGCGTCACCATTTGAAATGCTATCCCAAAAATATTTCGCATGCTTTGCCCACAACTTTGACACATTCTACCCCTCTACGCTCGTGTAATACTAAATCCTATGCAATCGCCTTGAAGAACCGGCCTGACAATACCTGTCTGCGTCTGCATGCTTGCCTTTTCCAACGCCTAGACCTTAACTGCTTCAAGCACCCAAACTAACACAAATCTGCAGTAGTAAAGGAGACTACACAGCTCTTGTTTCCTTTCTCTCCTTGTCTGTTCTGTTCGCAGGAAGAGGAGGCACATCGGGAAGAAATTAAAAATGTTGTACCACAAGGACTTTCGAGCAACCCCGACTTCCAAACGAGGTTTTTAACTTCGCCTACGGCGTCCGCACTGGGTTATACCAGTCCGCTCGGCGTGACCCTCGCGAGACAAGCTAGGATCAATCTTCCACGAACCACTGACTCGCGCTAAGACCCGCCGGAGCGTCGCTGTGCAATTTCACGTCCACGTGGCGCTTTGCGAACCGCCAACTTCTGCTTTGGAGGCGCGCTGCGGCAAGCCATGTGACGCTGAGCAAAATGACGCCCAACACGAGGCTCTCGAGAGCTCTCAGCCGCGTGCATGTGCTGCTGCGATCGAGCACTGGGCGAAACGAAAGGGCAGCCTCACATTCCTTTTTCGAGCATAAAGGCACCACCGACCAGAGCCAAGGCGTTGAAAGTGGAGAGGTGCGCTCACGAGCAAAAGTTTGCGGATTCGCGGAAAAGGCTTTATTTCTCGTTTGCCTCGATCCTCCTGTGGTTGCATGCTTCTCGTTTAACCACTCTTCAGCAACGCGTAGATAAACTGGCAGCTTTTCCGTGTGCGCTTCACGATGGAACGAACTCATTGAGTCACCTTCAACGTCAAAGGTAGGCAGCAAAGAAGCGGCGACAGTGAGCACTCGCGAAGGCAGAAAATCATCACGTATAGCTTTGTTAAAAGATTCGGCGACAACCGTCACTGGTGGCAAATCTGACACGGAGGCGGCGGCTGCTTCCTGCACTCGCACTGCTGCACAGACTTTCTAGTATGAACCTCGTTTTGAAGTGGCAGTTCCAGCCCCCCTTCGGCGATGAAATCGTGGTTGTTGCCGTGCGTGTGTTTGGGGGGAAGGGGGTGCGTGCGTGTATGTGTGCGCGCGAAAGAGAGGTTGGGGCAGCACATCCTGCGCTCCTAGGGGATCGCAGCGGAGCGGGACAACTTCCGGACATCCTCCTGTCCCTGAAGGTACTCGGAGGTGCACCCATCGAAGGGTGGGTGCACCTCCGGAGGACTCCGGGATGGGGTACCCTCCTATGCGTAAACCTCCGAGCACCTGCTAATTCTACAGACCACTGTTACAGGAAGACCCTGGCTGGCTCTGTTAACGGCTGTCGCCGTGAAGCGCTGGTTTTTTTTTTTTTTTTCTTTCCACGGAGTCGCCAGTTCCGACTCGCACGCAAGGGCTATGAGCAGGGGCGAGCAAGAAGGCGAAAGAAAGAGGAAAGACGGGCAAGTTAAATGGGGCTGTATTCTGTAACGCTTCCTTTCTTTTGGTTCTTTCCCACTGGACCGTAGGCCCTGCCTGGCAACACCGACGACAGCGGACCAATAGGGAGGAAAATGTGAAGGTATTGCGATCGGCTACTGAGCGTTGGAAAAAGAGAGAATAAGGGATCAGGACAGGACGAATCACGCAAAGAGAAACGTGCGTCACAACCAGCCGCGCAAGCATGGCACACTCGGGGAGCGGAGCACAGTACTTTCATTGCTCACAATCGACGGTGGCCGCAGCGATCGTAAGGAGCACAATGATTCGCTGAGAAATTTTTGTCACGGATTTGTAGCGCAAACGAGCCTGCATAGCTCTTTTGTTACACATTAGATTAGATTTGGATTATCTCCGATACGGAACGCACCAGAAAAGTAAAGTTAGCATTTAATACACTTTGCAGGAGACTTCGCAATATGTCATTGTGTATATTTTTTGTGCGCATTCCGGGTTGAAACGCCTAAGAACAGAGCGCCTATAAAAACAAAGAAACAAGGAAAGAAAGAAAGAACGAAAGAAAGGAAGGAAGAAAGAGAGAGACAGAGAGAGAGAGAACACTTCAGGGCAGGCCTATGGCAACAACTTGATGTGCAGCAACGTGCGCGCGCAGCAACCTCTTGGAAACTGGGTCCGTCCCGGAAACTCGTCCGTAACATGTTCACATGAGCCGTTTTAATCGTGCTCTTGAGACATTAATTAAAAATTCTCCGATTACCCCTCACTATTTTCGGACGGATGGATATTAGGAGGGTCCTCTTTGAAACGGAGTGCCGGCAAGTGCCATCACCTCGGTATTTTTTTTCTCCTTATATTTCTCTAGCCAATTTGTCAAATTTGATCGCATTATGTATAAATTATTCTTTTTTTTAACCTATAAATGCTATTGACTTTTAGGCTTGACCAATTTTTTATTCTGAACTTGTATCTTTACGCCAGCACTCTGCTTTTGAGCCGCCAATCTTCCAGTCGCTTTTTGCTAACGTCTACCGCAGATTACCTTTATTATCTCTAAGTCCTAGGGTGTCAGGAAAGTGATTGTGCCAGTATCGACATCTGGACGAATATAGATTCTAATAAAATATGTTGAATGGTTTCTACGGATATGCCACACACTTCACACGTGTCATCTTCTTGAATAATTTTTTTTGTCGCTTCGCGTTCTAAAACAACCTGACGACCCTGATCTGGCTTCAAAGAGCAGGCCGGTGCCTCTTCGAGTTATCATAGATCGATTTCTTCCTGGTTTCAATTTTCTACACAGGTGTAGAGGCTGATTTTCTTTTTTTGTTTACTGAAATAACCCTCTGCGTATCTGTTCCCTCACTGCCATCTCACCGAGCAATAAACGAAACCGCACGCACTCTCCATTCATCGCGATATCGCCACCTTCTCTTCGGTCTGGCAGAAGACAAAGCGCGGCGCGGTTTTTAGTATCGGCCACCGCTGGAACGCGGCGAGAGTAAAACAAGCCGTGTCCGTCCGGCAGTGCCACCGGATGCGACGCGAGATCAGTGGCACGCGGTGCGGCCCAGATTGCGCCTCACGGCCGGCGCGATCCCAGCGTCCGCTGCCGCCGATGCTGGCGCCGCGCGCGGGATGAAACGAGATCGCGTCCGCTCCCGCCGAGCGGACGCGATCTCGTTTCATCCCTCGCGCGGCGCCAGGACTACGCGAAGGCCACGCTCCCGCCGCCTTCGGCGCTCCCGGCGGAAGGCGAGGACGCCACATGCGATACGGCGACCGTAAACAAATGTTGAAGCGAGCGCTGGAACGTTCACACATAACTTCAAATGGCCCGTTTCAACTGCTCGTATTTCAGTTCCTTCGCTCGAAGTCTTATTCGCGGCTTATGCTGAGTCAGAGTGGTTTACGTTGAGTCTCTTTTTCTTGAGCGGCAAGAGACGAGAGAACAAGCTCGACTGATTTTTTTAAACAATAATGATAATACTAAGCTAAATAAAAACGACGTGGCGCGAAGACACATGGTTCACCACCATTGGTCCGTCATCAAAAGCCCGGTTTGCGTGATTTTTTTCTTAGCCGGGGTCTACTGACTTTTGGTCCTGCTAAACTGTATTGGTATTTTTTTTCCTGATCCTGTCTGATTCGCTGTCAACTAGCACGAAGTTCGTGCAAGCTTCTTAAACGCTCAGTTTTTCTCTCCTGACTTCATGAACTTTACGCGGACATTTGCAAGAGCACTGCGTTGACTGTTCCCCAAGGTAGAGCGTCCTTAACCGATTATTATTTCTCCACTGGTTCCGTTACCGGAACCAGTGGATGTTAGGCTGTTGCAAATGTCTGTGTCATAATAAAATATAATTTGCGCAGGAATTCTTACATTTCTAACGTATGGCGTCGTCCTTGAGCAAGCTGTGTTTTCTTAGGCAAATTATGACTAGCCATTCTGCACTGAAACTTCGATTTATTCATCAATAATTAGGCCTAAGTTAGAATAGATGATTGGGTCTAAGTTCCGCCTACTGCCTCTCCAAATGCCTTATTGATGAATACGGCATGCAGTCACTTGAAACGCTGTGAAAAAGTTAGCGGCTAAAGTTTTTTTCGCTCAAAAATAAATTATCGAAGAGCCCGACCTACGTCAAAAACTCCTAATCCCGCGAATAAGACACAGTCATACATGATTATTAACCCTTTACCAACCATGCTACATTTTGTTAAGTACTAATTACCTTGCGTCCAGTGTCGGAATGAACCAGATGCCACCGAATTTCCAGCTAGTACAGATAGTATCGCCCGCATATTGCCATGACCTCCAGCATGTTACATTTAGATTGTTTAACATGAAATTCTTTTCTCGTGCTATAAATTCCAATCTGTGTTTGAGCCCACCGATATAGCTATTTCTTTAATCAATAGTATAGCAGCCTCACCGGAGCGCAAAGCCGGCAGTGACCGTCCCGCGTTGTTCATAATAATTCTAATTGGCTGAAGGGCTGTGACGTCATCAGTGACGCCACCAGAGCAGCGAAATCCCATCAGCTGGAGAAAGGTGACATCACCGGACCAGAGAATGCCTATTGGGAAGTGACGTCACCAGGCAGGCAGTGACGTCACCAGACCAGGTGGTTCTGTGTGGAGCCGCTAACTGCCAACCGTGGCAAGTGGTGCACGGGAAGGGCTCGGTAAGGGCAAACTAGGCCTCATAAGCCCCACCAGGCACTTCCGGCAAAGGCAACAGCAGCTTCGAAAGTTATTGCATGCCAACACATAATGGAATTAGGTGTCCCTTTGTTTTTTGTGTGTACTAACTCTTCTATGTCAATGCGCTTTGTATTGCGCCTCCTGCCCGTCCCTATCGAGACCGGCAGTAGTTATTTTTAATTAAGTAGATAATTTAATTAAACACGGTCTTGGGATTTCCGTTCCTAGAGTCGAAGCGACAATAGAGTTGATAGGACTGTTCGCGCGCGCGCGCGCGTGTGTGTGTGCGTAAAGCAGGCGGATTGACGCACAGTGAAAAAATTCTCCGCCAACACCGCCTCAGTGTTCGACTTAAGCGTTCGCTACGGGAGCTTCAGGTGTTTACATCGGTGTGCTCAGAATGAATGAATGAATGAATGAATGAATGAATGAATGAATGAATGAATGAACTTTATTTCCATCATCATGGGGCTTCACGGTCGGGGCGCAGCAATTAGGAAGGGGTGCCTCCCAGCCGGCTATCAGTAAACGTGGCAAAGACCAAATCCAAACAACCGCGGTTGTTTCCTTTCCGGAAACATTCCTTCAAAATCACAAGCAGCGCCATCTACCCCATAAATTTTGCACTACTATTGTGAATAATAATAATTGGTTTTTTGGGGAAAGGAAATGGCGCAGTATCTGTCTCATATATCGTAGGACACCTGAACCGCGCCGTAAGGGAAGGGATAAAGGAGGGAGTGAAAGAAGAAAGGAAGAAGAGGTGCCGTAGTGGAGGGCTCCGGAATAATTTCGACCACCTGGGGATCTTTAACGTGCACTGACATCGCACAGCACACGGGCGCCTTAGCGTTTTTCCTCTATTGTGGTTTACAGCCTCCTTCGCTATATCCGGTATGTTTCCTCGTTATATCAGGTATAAATTTTATAAACGTGCGCATCACAACACGACGAATCGTTTGACAGCATCCGGAACCCCCTGAGAAAACGGTGCGGCGTCTGAAGGTTCTCGGGATGCACGGCTTGTGGGCGGAAAGGGCCTCGTTGCGAATCCCACACATACTTTGGGTTTCATCGCAATTAGTAATTTCATTCTCAGGAACATGCCAAGTCATTTGACACCACTTCGAACATTCCGCGTCAAACGGATGGCCCCGAATTTTATGCAAATGGTGTTCCCGGGGGTGGGGTCCCGCAAGAAATGTCACGTTGTACGTGCGTCACGGAGTGTCGAGGTTTTATCACTGATGTCTACTAGGTGGCTGGATGCCGCATTCCC
Organism: Amblyomma americanum; assembly: GCF_052857255.1. Taxonomy (NCBI): domain Eukaryota; kingdom Metazoa; phylum Arthropoda; class Arachnida; order Ixodida; family Ixodidae; genus Amblyomma; species Amblyomma americanum. The sequence goes on from NC_135497.1 coordinate 51,352,831, forward strand.
GCTTTCCAAAGTGGGCGCAAGTGAAGCCACCAGAAGTTGGATGACATGTCCCGGAAGTTCGATGTCTGCTGTGTATTTCAATGCAAAAAGTCGCGTCTTTCGCTCTTCCGTTCTCAGTTTTTCGCGTTGTTTTCGTGTAACTTCTACTGTAATATCAAAGGAATAAGCAGGTTGAACGCGAGAAATGTATAAATTGCTTGGGGAACCCTGTAATTTCAGATAAACCGAAGAAAACAGGCATGCAGGTCTCACCATGCAACGGCAAAGGGGTACGTGCATTAAACACTATTTTCTGATCTGGTTCTTGTCTTACGAGCGTAATTAGGGTAAGTAGTGGAATGACGATCAGTCTAGGCCATCTTAAAAACAAATTTTCGTGTAGCAAATAAAAGGCAATGGCGCGGAAATCCTGACATTCGAACTGCCGCTGTCTCAGTTTCAGGTTGGTGGCGGACGATGTCTCTTCTCATCGACGGCAGCTGATGTTTATCGCTTTAGGGGGTCATTTACCTTCCAGACGTGCTGTTAATCTAACTCAATAGCACAGCCATGTCTCATCTACACAGCGCGAGAGAAACGACTGACGAGAAAGATGAATGCTGCAGCGCATGTGACAAGCGCTGTTAGAAGTCAACTGCACCAAGCATCACGAATAACATCCCATTCAGGCATAATTTGCTACAGTACGAAACAGTACTTGATGCACTAGCTCCGTCGAAAAAATAGTACCACATACCTTTTGGACGCGCTAATGTGTAGCAGCAGAACACCGAAGGCACCCCACCAGATTGTGGCCTCGCCCCCACTCCGGTTCGGTCTAAACATAATTCGGTAAAATGGTCACTGCAAAGTCGGCTGCCTAATGAAGATTCCACCTATTCTTTCTTAAATTTATACACCACTGATGGTATAACTTGGGCTTAGAGCGCGACAACGTGCATCACAACAAAGAGCAGAGTTCGCGACGCAAGCGCAACGACACAGAGCTGAGTACGTACTGTGTGTAGCGACGTTCTGTCGTCTGCTAGTGTCGTCCAATTGCGATGCAATGGACCCTTATTTTTGAAACGTCTTTCCCGAGGACTTTGCTGCTCTCCTCATGCAGTTGCCGGCGCAACAGGTAGGCATTGTCAGGGAAAAAGACGAGAACGTCGAAAAGACAAGGAGCTAAGTGGAAAACGAAAACTAAAACAGAAAAACCGTGCTGAGGTCCGATTTCATGCACTGCCAAAGGCTGACTTCCGGGACATGCTGCCCAACTTCCGGTGGCTTCACTTTCGGGCGCCCGATGCGGCATCCAGCCCCCTAGCGGAGATCAGTGCGTTTGATGGACGTCGCTCTGCACCCTCCCGCAAGCGCGGGGTTTTCGAACGGCGCGAGAAACAGCCCAAATTACTTGAGCCACAGCGGCGAGGGTAACCGCGTTTTCTAAATTCTAAAAAACTGATATGGCTATTGCTAACGGCTGGCTACAAACCTCTAATTGCGATCAGGCACCTCTCAGTAACAGTTAATAATTAAGTGGCCAAATTTAAAGCGATAATTTGCTGGTGGTTTAGCATTACCAGAGTCCTTCAATGAGCATTGAAGGACTGTGGCATTACTAAGCACTAAATACTGTGCGAAAGTCCGGTTTTTTTGCGGGTGACACCTGTCAGTAACAGTTAATAATTAAGTTCACTATTGTACTAGATAACATGATTTGCCTGTTTTTCGAAGCCCGCGAACACTGGTGTACTATGCCGCAAAAAGCTTCTCTTTACGTGAAAAGCCCAATTTTTAAAAATTAGTGGCGAGCTTCCCTGAAAAACCTTCCCTGAAGCCCTGTGCGGTTAATTGAGATGCATCCGGGGTCACGAAAATCCGGTTTCTGCCGGCCACTTTTAATTGTCCTATGTTTTGCCTAAGTGCATGACTTAAAATCTCAAAGGGAGTACTGCGAATTTTTAATAAGAGATTCACTCAGCGCCGAAGTTATGTACTGCAAATTCCGCTCTTATTCGCAATATTTATTTTCAGTCGCGCAAAAGTGCCCTGCATGGTGTTCTGCTGCACCGGTGGTTTACTTTCAGGCCAGCGGCGCCGATATCTTTGGTTGCAGTCGAAAGCACAAGTTTGAACTTTATTTTTTCCTGCATTCACGCAAAAGGTGCAGCTGTGATAAGCCCCTCACGGATATGGGTGTGAGTTGTTGCATGCGTGCCGCGCGGACCAAGATGCTTGAGCAGTAGCCGCTCGTTGCGCTCATGCACCTAAAATAAAGATTGTGCTTAAGAATTTTGGAGAACTCGCGAAAAGGAAAGAAAGAGAAAAAAATATGGAGCCAGGTACTGATCGGGGTGCGTATACGTCAAGCATGCAGGCCCCCAAGATTCCACTGCGCAGAGCGGCTGGGGGCTTCCGAGGCTTGCTTACCGGTTTGGCCACGCATGCGGCGCTCGAGGTGAACCGGAAAACACGGGCGTCGTTTCCGCGGGCCATTTGTAATTTATACGGACCAGAGAGATGTCCGCGCTTTCCATGCAGAACACGCACCGTTATGTGCGCGCAGCGTGCACAGGTCCTCCAGCGAACGCGCCCTTGCAAACGTGTACATAGTTTCATGCGGGGGTTCGATGTTGTATACCAAGCACGCAAGTAAAGAATTTCTTTTTAAAGTGATACTCATATTCGGGCACATATTTCGCGTATGTCCTCACAAATGCATTTCAGTGCGAAAGCACTGCTAGCCGCACTCTCTGGGTTTCAGCGGTGTCCGTCTGCGTGAAGCCTGCAGGCCAAGTGAAACCGGGGAAAGAAGGCCAGCACCGCCAACAATTAAACACACAACGGCGCAGCGTGTGGGACGCGCTGCAGAAACCGACGAAGAACGTCAGCAGACAACTCAATCATGCTGTGAGTAGGTGGCGTCCACCTACAAATTGAGGCAGTTATGCGCCTTTCCTTTTCTCAAAACCAGTGGAAGGTTCGACTCCACAGCCACGTATGCTTTGATGTACGTGTCGGTGGTGTCCACCAGCAAAAAACCGTACTTTCGCACAGTATTTAGTGCCAGAGTCCTTCAATGCTCATTGAAGACCTCTGGTAATGCTAAACCACCAGCCAATTATCGCTTTAAATTTGGCCACTGACGACCGCAGGCATCACCGAAACTGCAGTCTAGAATTGCTTCCTGAGCTGAACGCACCGCACCGCCTGGATTTTTGCTAGCAGAAATGAACGAAAAAAAAAAGAATGCTGTTTCATTCTCGAAGCTCAGAGAAGACAATGCTCGATCAGTGACAGTTTGCCCCCACAGGCCTTTCTATCCAAGCAGAGTGGGAGGATACGGCGACCAGCTGATAACTTCAAACCCAACAGGGGGCCATGCATCGGACTTTGTAAGTTGCATGCCACTTCACCAATCCCCAACTACAGGATGATACCACTCGAAGATCTTGCGTACAAATGATTGACTGCTGATGAAATAAGGTTTTACCATCATGCCCAACGTCCAGCACCTTTTGCCCATATTACAGAGTAACGTGCAGTAATTCATGCCGTCATTTTTTTCCTTCATGTCCACGCCGCGGACGCTTTTGTATCACCAGTTTGGAGGTTAACCTGTTTCGTGAGTCATGTATGGCAGTTTTAGTCTGCAGTATACCCCGTATTCACAAACGGACTTATCTTTTCCTTTCCGTCACTTTACAGTACCTTGACGTGTTTCAGAAACCAACCTGGAACGTGCTCTCTCCCCGCTCGCCGCTACCAGTCGGGTGCTGCGAAAGGAGCGCGTGGCATCCTGTTTGACACGGGCTTGTAGGCATGGCTAGTGCTCTTTCTGCAGCCGCACGGTTTCGCAATTTCCCCGTGTGCGGCCCCAAAACTGCTTACGCTGCAGCGGCGACGAAAACTGCATTTCCGAAACTCTAAAAACTCATATGGAGATTACTTATGGTGGGCTACAAGCCTCATAGCCTCAGTAAATAAGGTGACTAACAGTAAAAGTTAACTATATGTATTCAATATTACAGTTTACCAGCCTGCTAGTATGTTACAACCATGTCTTAGCTGTATTCTGATGCACTGCATTGCTGCCATGCTGTGCAAAGATGCCTTTGAGCTGGTTTACTACATGGCCACTAGTAGTAACTGTAAAACGAGCAACGTCTGGATACCGCAACAACCAGATAGTGCACAACTTTGATTTGGCAAGGTTCAATGCCAACTTTCTGCCAGGGCAGCTTTGGGGAGTAGGAGGATGAGATCACTGCTTCTGCAGCCTTTTCGTCCGACATACAGCACTCTCGGTAGTTTGTTACCGACTTTGAAAGTTCCGAGCTTAGTCCCGACCACCACACGAACTCGCACGCATGCTCTGGGTATTCAGTGGTGTCTTGGTGACCATCATGTAGGTAACATTGCGGTATAACATAGCGCACGTCTTTCATCAAAACACCATTGCAAAGTGTAATTCTTGCTCTAGCTTTCTAGTATGGTTGCATGCACACTGGAAGAGAGAGATATTGTGGCCACCTGTTGCGACAGAAGCGAACCAAAGCTTTACAGACGTTATCCGCTGCCTGACCCTGCTTCACCTTCTCGAAGCTGCCAACTTCGGCAACGGTACCAAAGCAGCCTTCAACAATGAGTTCGACTTCACATACAGACAGTGCTTCAGGACCTCGATCCTGCCTCAATCAGAGGGGAGCCCTCGACAAGCATCTGCAATGGCAAGGCTTTTGCTGGGCACATACACAACCCTGAACAAGAAGTGCACTAGCCTCGTCCAGAAGTACTCAATATGCGGGGGAAGCAAATGAAACGGTGCTTCACCCAGCAACGTTACTAGTGGTTTGTGATCAGTCTCAAAGTGTACTTCAAGTCCTCTAAGATACCCCTCAAACCTCTCCACTGCCCATGTCACGGCTACTGGAGCTTCCTTCAGTGCGCTTGCCCCGACATGAAGGCAGCAATGCAACATAATGCTTGTGACATTCTACATTGCCAGCTGGAAATACGCTTCAAGTGCCGTCACCCAGTTTAGCGCTTAAAATTTCTCCTTCTATCAATATTTTATTTAGGGGATATGCTGCCTTTTTTCTGTATAGGAGACGAATTATGGAATGATCAAATCACAAACCTATCACAAACATATCAATTAGCCCCATTCCTATGGTCGATATGTCCGCCAGAGCACATATAAAACTTTGTGGGATTCATCGTGCTTACTGATGAATATGACGAGGTCATGAAAGAGCACTCCAGAAAGACTCCAGAGGTCTGATGGCGAGTTCTTGACATTCCGAGTGCTGGATATTCCTTCCACGTGTGATGTTGCTGTACATGACGCGTGTGAGCATATATTTCGCCCTTGTGCACAACACGGATATAAAGTTCATCGGTGATTTTATTTTTCTTGTCTCCATACTGTACACAGGGAGTCGGCGAAATTTAGTTTCAGGTCTTGGTGGCTAGTGGTGCTTGGAGATTTGTTTTTGTGGATTTGTGTTCGCCATATGTATTGTAGATTGATTTTCATATGTTGCACCGACATGCAAGCCACAGATCACGTGCTAAGGGCAAAACAAGCTCTTATGAACAATAAATGGCTGCGAACAAACTTATTAGTGAGGTGTTGATGCTAGTGAGCAGGATTTGATCTGGTACAGTAGCAGCAGCAATTTACTGTACTCCATTAACGAGACCATGAGCGCGACGATGGGGCTGCTTTAATTTTTCTTGAAGGGGCATGTGAATATAGTGCATTTTCCAAACCGAACCGAATATGAATAATTTAGCTAAAAACTGAATCATATATTAGTGCTAATATTCGCTACTTATGCATGTATGTGAATGTGCATTTTGCAGAGTGGCTTCCTGTTATCATTTAACATATGTAGCGTGTTGCTATGTGCCCCTTACAGTGTATGACGTGCACTTGCGCCTCATTTATATGCATTACATGATGCCTGGTATGGATCATATTTCTTGTATAATTACCTCATTCAACATATATAATCATACTACACCATGTCACCCCCCTGGAGACTTAACTTGTAGAACCAAGCAAATAGAAAATTTTGATACAGGGATTTTGTGACTTATTTGAAGCCATGTCTGTATTTGTTCTATAAACGCTGTGATAAACGATACCCGACATGGAGCATGTTTAATGCACAATGACCTCATTCATTACTAGTACACAATGAATCTTAATTCAGACCATAAGTTACACTCACATTTTCGCATGTGCCTTTCAAGGTAGCAGTTGCAACCACTACTGCAACTTCGGTTTCCACAGGAGTTTTCAACATGTAGGAGAACACCATGCAGCTGACATCTTTACCCTCAAGATTGTTGGCATAAATCCCTCTAGAGGAATAGCTCGTAGTCACTTGCCTCAGTGTTTGGCTTCTTAAAAAAAACAAAAAAACATTAGCTTTAGGGCTTGCAACTGGCAGGAAGAAACAGAGCAGTACTCTCGGTCACCACCACCTCTCATTTGCCGCGAAGCAGTGAGCACGGGCGAACAAATTTTGTTGTCTGGTACAACCATCTGCAAATTCTTCTTAAGCAAAGCAATGGTTTAAATTTATTTTTCTTGTGACGCAGGGAAAACATTTAAAAGAGCAAAGCCCTGCACTTTCTTTCTATGTGATGGTAAATTGAGTGCCTGAGTAAGTGTCATTTGCCAGTAACAGGAGGGAGGGTGATGACTGGAGAGTCGGCCCATACCTTGCCTGCCAGGCTGGCTCGGCGCCCGACCTGTTGGCCTTTACATGAGCTCGACAGCCTTAGCATGCAATGTGTGATTGACAGCAGCGCGTGAAAAGTATCCACTGCAATTGTAGGAATAATGAATGCTAGTTCATGCGTGTAATACCATACTGAGCCTGCCCAACACCGGATGTCCGTAGGATGTCAGATTCAGAACACTGCAGCCTTCCATGAATGAACATTTGCAGGACTTCTGATGGAGCAAACAAACCAGACACCAAAAAATATGTCCGATGTTAGCGCCATTGGTGTCCCGTTTGGGACGTACACATTCAGACCTTCACCAGACATCCGCCAGAAATCTGTGGTCCAAATTGGCATAAGATGCCCGTGTGCTGTGCAATGTCACAAAAACCTGTTAATGAACCTTGGATAGTCGAAATTAATCTGGAGCCTTCCACTACGAAGCCTCTTCCTTCTTACAGTCGCTCTTTCGTCCTTTCCCTAACAGTGCATTTCAGGTGTCCACTGAGAAGTGAGACAGTTTACTACGCCTTTCCATTCCTCAAGAACAAATTTCATTTTATGTGCACGGTCTGCACGCACGTGGTGGTCACCTGACCGCTTGTCAAGAGCTGTGTGTGGTCGGCGGCTGTGAAAAGTAGCACATCGTGTTAAGTGCTTCAGAAAAAGCTTCAAGGATGTAATATGCCACAGAAAAAAGTTTAGAAGAGTGAGCTGGCGGGCTAGTTGGTTCTTTTGCATGGTGAGGGAATAGCACAAGGACGAGACACAAGGAACATTGAGAGACACATGCGGACGCAGTGCCCGTGTGTGTCTTTCAATGTTCCTTGTGTCTCGCCCTGTGCTGTTCCCTCACTATGCAAGAAAACAGTTCTTTAAAACAAGGTAGTGTACAATGGAGAAAGCAGGTACCATGCAGTCTTTGAAACATGCCAACATTTATCAAATTATAGCTATGGCTGTTTATGGCACATAGCACAGCTTTCATATACAAGTAGCTAATGCACGTAACAGTGTATACTGTTGGAAAATGATATTATATTTCAAGTGTAACATGGGCACTGAAATGAAGTAGATTCTGCTAACATTATTCTGTCTAGAATGATCAGTGCGACTCAAATAGCTGCTTAAACGTAACAACACTCAGTGACAAACTGGTTTTCATCATAAGAGGGCATACTTCCAACAAAACGGCTACACTGACTGTGTTACCCATATTAAACGCAAGGTAATATTTCTGGATGTTTCAAGAAGTGGTATACAGTACTGAAAAAGGAATATATGCATCAGGGCACATACATGAGTTGAATGTAGTACCTTCTGCACAGACATGAAACTCCACATCATTCACTCTAAAAGGGAACATCTCATCTAAGTGCCTTCTTAACAAGGACAACAGTGTATGTGATTTTGAGTATCAAAGAAAACTTCTGAAAATGCGACTGATAGTATGGCGGACCCTTGCCACAATAACATAAATAGATATCGCAAAGTGTGCCTCTCCACCCCTCGCAGAGGTTAACAGTGTCACTGATTTAGGCACAACTTAGCATGGGAGAGATTTTCTTTATGACACTGCACTGCAAAATGAAATGCAGAGACTGAAGGTAGCAATGTGCTCACTTGCTCAACTTTGATGATAAGAAGGTCAGAGGTAACTATTAACAGAAATTAAAAAACTAACATGCATGAAGCTTCCAGAGGGTTTTGTACTGCGAGACTCCAAGGTATAGAACTTGGCACAATGAGGCACAGTGCTGGTCAACTTAAATCTGACAAAAATGAAAATTGATCAGAATAGCCGAGCTGGTACAGCCGAAACCATCTCTGTATGAAGTTGCTTTGACAGTTCACACTATACACCAGATTAGAATGGCCTGTCCCATGATATAAACAACAACACAGCATTTACCAAAGTAACTTTATACATGAGAATTTATACAGGTGCGCAGTACATCACTGCTGTACACTTGGCAATAATGCCTACTAAATCGCACAGTGAGCACTGCTGAAAACAGGACCACTCTTTTGGGAAGAGCCCATAGTAAGTAGTTGGCCATACAGTGCTCAAGTTGGAGGATGGCAGCAGTGGTAGTGATACAAAAAGAGGTCATGCTATGTAAAAGTTATATGCTGGTACATTTTCTGCCATCTGTGTTCATGTCTAACACTCAGCAGTTGCGAAGACCAGTGTCAAACATGGCTGAACAGTGTAGCCACTGTAATGGACCCATCCAGTGAAGCAGTAGCACAAGTGCTGCAGTCCACAGCCAGCGACCAGTCCACAGTGACAACATGGCTCTTGTGGTTGCCAACACACAGGACATTAGTGAAGCTGCCATTTTCTTCCTGCAGTTAAGTGAGGATGTGAACACATGTGCGAGAAAACTGAATTTTACAACCATAAAGATACAAATATAAAATTAAATATGAAACTAAATTGTGTTTAAGTTACCCAAGCTACCACATGTATGCTACAGTAGTTGCATGCGGTGTCTCACCAACGATGGCCAGAAGCTCGATGCTTAGGTGTTGAAACCGTTTTTAATGTTATGATTAAAGGTTGAATGATTAGGTGCTAAAACGATCTGTAATACTTTTTCCACTGGGCAGCTGAAGTGGACAGTCTGAATGGCACTTCAGGCACCAAACACAGGCAGGTTCAGCAAATTGATAAGAAATTGCTGAAGGGCATGATAGTTCAGAAAAATGCACATGCTCTTCCATGATACTGATATGCAAACTTGCCAAACAGATGATACATGTGCTCTTAGTTGATATAACAGAAATTAGGGCAATAAATGAAGCAAAGGCATTGCAAGAATGAAATTAATCCATGCAAACAATGGCCTGTAAACAGGGTTTGCAGAACTATGGATGCCACAGCAAATCATGAACCAACTTGCTAAAAATCTCTCAGCATGTAAATGCTTACAAAGCACCTTTTTATGAGCCATATGAATTAGACTGTGCTTCTGTGAAATGTATGCATCTCTGTAATCATAAACATATGTACTATCGGCAGCAAAAGTTTGCGGGACGCAAATTCTCAGAACAACATTTATTATAGCTCTGTCTAGCAACAAAATCGCCTGGTATTATTACCAGAGGAAGGAACATGTACGTTTTTTTATATGTGCATACATTTCAGGCGGTTGGTTTGGGTTACTGCACCAAAATAATTTTTTTTCCGCATACATACTTCCCGTAAACTTTTGCTGCCAGCCAGTGCAAGATGCAGTTGAAATACTGTTCAGCTAGCTTATGCACATACTGACAAGCTATGTCTGGCCTTCTGATGCAGAAGTTATCGCACTTCATATTAGCGAGTGGGGATTATCCTGTTTGTAGCATACTGTCATGGTTAAAGGGGCTCTGAAACACCTTCTGCTCCGATGAAGATTTCACAAGTGGGACCACTTAAACTGGGTTATTTAAAAGGGGCAACTTGGCAAAGTGGGACCATTTAAATGGAACCACTTGACAAACGGGACCATTTGGAGCTTCCCAGTTTGAAAAAAAAAAAATTGGAAATTTCAATTAGAACCATGCGATTGGATATTTCAGATGGTTCCGAAAGGATTTTGAAACAGGTTCAGATTATGCCTTTAATCAATTTGCATATTATTAAGGTTCAAAAGGAAAATTGATTTATGAGGACTGCAGGGCAATGCTGAGCCTGGTGCCAACATTTTCAAAGGAGAATTGAAACTGTGAGAATTGTATATATCAAGAAACACACACAAGCATACATCACATGCAAGAAACACATACTATAGTCAAACACTAATAACATTAGCTCATGTATACACGTCCACAGAACACACTTCTGCTCCCATATATATGCCCCACTTATGAGACTCTCCTATTGGGGTCAGTGGCACTTGCTATTGAGTGCAGTTATTTCATATAATTTCGACTGCAGTGATTGATCAAATGATGAATACAATTTAGTAGGTTAAGCTGCTGACAGCTCTTATTTTAAGCATCATATTATAGTTCTGCTTTGTATGCATGTTGAATATGCAAATGTTCACATGAATTGTGCCTCCACTTAATGCCCAGCTGTGACCACTTGCAGTCTAGTGGTCCCACTATGCAAACCACTTGCTTTCGAATGGCCCCACTTGAAAGCAAGTGGGACCACTTGTAAGAACCACTTGCTTAAATGGCACCACTTGAAAGCAAGTGGGACCATTTGTAAAACCTATTTGCTTTCAAATAGCACCACTTGAAAACAAGTGCGACTATTTGGAATCCCACTTCATATTTTCACCTGGGTGAGGAGAGTATATAAACTCACTCAATCTCTAGATTCTCTCGTCATGAACACTTGAGCCATACAATACACTTCTAGATGCAGCAGAGAAGCCATAATTTCGCATGAAAGTTGGAGAGTTCTTTCCAGCAATTTTTTCATGCTCTCCTCCAACTGTGCGCTCCTGCGTAATTCTGTTCAGAGATAGTTATTGATTAGATTCTTTCAGACATCACACAGCTACCATGGTCGCGGCTAGTCAGGAAGCTACCCCCCCCCTTCCCAAGCACTATGGAATTCTGGTGGGTGCCGGTGGTGGGCCGGCAGAGTGTGAAAAAAGTGATGAGAGGTGAGGGAAAGGTGCGAAGATGCTGAAATTAAAATTTTGACTAAAAATAACTCGGCTACTATAAAATGCATTAAAAAATTCTTGCTGGAAGATATTCATGAAGCAGCCTCCTTTAACATCCCATGAATACCACACCTTTATAAGTTCCCAGGAAAATGCACCCATGGCCAGAGCCAAACCCAGTTAAGAAAAAAACATTGGAAATTTCAACTGGAACCAACTGGACATTCCAATTGGTTCCATTGGACCAACCAATTGGACCCATTAGGCCCTAGGCAGTTACTGCATCCAGAAAATATTCACAAAATATACCTCACAATTAAGTTGCACAAAATACACAATGTGAAAAATATTTCTACAACATAACATATTATTAATGTACAAGAGGAAAACTGATGTGTGAGGACTGCAGGGAAACACTCTGCCTAGTGTCAATCAACATTTTTATTAGAGAATTGAAATTCACATGCTTTTACGAAAATCAAGGCTAACAATTCACGCATACGTCACACACAAGAAACACTACACATTCAGACACCAGTCGCATATATTAGCTCAATATGTCCATCTAGAGAATGCAGTTCTGCTCGAGCTTATATTTCTCATTTATGAGGCTCTCATGCTGGGGCCAGTGGCACTTGCACACTGAGCACAGTTATTTTATTTAATTTCGACGGCAGTGGTGGTGCAAATTATGAATACAATTTAGTAGGTTAAGCTGCTGATAGCTCTTATTATAAGAACCATATATTAGTTCTGCCTTGTTTATCAAATATGTAGCCATTCACATAGATACACTGGATGCAGTTGGACAGACCAAATGGATGCAATTGATACCAATTGGGCTTACCAGTTGGAAACTCAATTAGTCCCCTTTGGACTATCCAATTGAAACACGATTCCAATTGGAACCAGTTGGAAATTGAGCTGGTTCAATTGGAACCAGTTGCAAACAAAATTGGTTCAATTGAAGCCAGTTGGAAATCCAAGTAGTTCCAAATGTTTTTTCTGACTGGGAAGTGCAGGCATCTCTTGGAAAAACAGTTGCACTGAGGTGTTCCCTCAAGCTTAAATTAACCCTTTGAAGGTGCACTAAAGAGGAATCTGAACTCGTCTTTTTACAGCAGGAACTCCACCTACAAGCTCCAAGCAATCTTAGAAACATCAAATTATTGTCCTTTGCAGCCGATTTCCCCATTAAATTGAATTAAACGTCCAGGCTCCCGCCATTTTTTTTTAACCCACCTTCGACAGTAGGAGGAGTCAACCAATGCGTGGAGTGCCTTTCAGCCAGTCGTTTGGCGGCTTCGCTTTCGCTTTTATTTTGTTTTTTAGGTTTCCGTGAATAAATAGTTTCTGTCGCAGACAACATAGATGCAAATTAGGCCCGCGGAAATAAAATCATGCGTGGACTCTGCTTTACGTATCACTCCGGCAATGGCAGACACGCAAGCCGCCACCTGACTGACTGGAAGGCACTCCACGCGTTGGTTGACTCCTCCTACTTTCGGAGGTGAGTTCAAAAATAAAGGCTGCTCGGGGCATCTAATCTGATTTAATAGGGAAATCAGCCACACAGGCCAAAAACTCGAATTTTGTAAGAATGCTTGGAGAGTGTAGATCGAGTTTCTCCGGTAAAAAAGACGAGCTCAGAATCATCAGTAATAAGAATAATAACTCGGTTACGTAATATTTTTTTGTCAATGTCAAAAGTTTTGTGAATCTCCAAAACAGAAAGCGATTCCATGATCCCTCGGTGCCTACTTGACAAATCCTTTTATTTCAATGTTACTTTTTTCAAAAATTATGCCACAAGTAAGAGCTTTTGCACATCCTTGTCACAAATTTACGACTGGTAGTTTGCACTGGAAAACTAAAGAATTGTCTGGAGGCCTGAATATACTATTTAGGTGAAAAAATAATTGTTTTAGATGGAAAGAAAAAATAGTGCCTGAAAGGGTTAAATGAGTAAAGACACAAAATTTTTGCTTACATGTTTTCTTTTTTCAAACTAGTATACATCGATCACCCTGTGGTATTCCCCTACGGCCACTATACTCTGTTCCATACATAGCAGACAATGCTCCCAAAGCCAGTTCGCCTGTTCGTGCAGGCTAAGTCTGCGCCCAAAAAGTAGTTCACCATACAACTAAAGTGAACACGAGCATATTTCATTGTAGCAGATCTTAAGTACCGTGAATGGTAATTCTCCTCCAGATTGTTTTACCTCTTGCCACATTTCCATCCTGCAACTCAACGAGATTTTGAGAAGTATGAATGACATGTGCCGATATGATATGCGGCTCATAGGGCGAATCACTCTTACTCCATCTGCGCCTAAAAAGTAGTCCACATTCTGTGAAAATTATAGCCAGAGGGCCCCAACACTGAGTGCCTCACAATTTTGACTGCAATTTTCAAAGCTGCCACTTTGTTTTGTACCGCTCTTTGTTTTCGCCAAACCGCTCACCGAAGCTTCGAGAAGAACAAATGATATGTGGCGGAGTATTATGGTTTCGTGGGTGCATTACTTCTGCAGCGTCCACAGCGTTGCCTGTTATGTATGAAACGGAGTGTAAACAATGAATAATTGAATTTCTTGATGCTGTTTTGGTTTTGGCATCAACAATCGAATGATGGCTGTGACATGCAAGGTGTGTTCAGGTCATGCGATGCATGAAAAATACTGCAATATAATCTTTGATACTTAGTTTTAATTCACTGAAATGCTTAAGGCAACCTGCTTCGAGAGCTCGAATGACAATAAGTAACGTATCAGCGGTTATAATGCACTTTTTACATGCCTCATGTTAGCTAAACACATCTTACATGTCGTAACCGTCGTTCGGTTGTTGAATCCAGAACTGCAACAGCATCAAGGAGAAATTAAATTCTACAATACTTAGCAGCCATGAGGGAATACCATGGGGTGATCCATGTAGTATACTAATGTCTAATGTATCGTTACAGAGAAGAAGCTATGCAACTAAAATGAGATGTCTATAGTCCTTTAAGAGCTTATGGGAATAGTAATTCATCACCTTTATTAGCTGTATAACCAGCAAGTGGCACAGCTCAAAGGGACATTGTCGGAGACCAGCATAAAAATATTGGCATATTCTAGTAGATCTAACCACATAGCAGCATACGAGGGCAGAGCTCGCAGTTTAGGCAGGAATTTATATTTTAAATTCGCAAAGAAAGTTAAGTGTCAAGTTTGAGCAGATGGTAGAGCCATGCTGTGTTCTCTCGTAGTGGCTAACATGGCAGATGCCTGGAGTGGCCTGGAGTGAGTACACAGCATTTTATAACTACGCCCCATTATCATACAGGCAATTATTTTTGTTCATATCAATTTAAAGGTGCACTAAAGAGGAATCTGAACTCGCCCTTTTTACCGCGAGAACTCTAACTGCACGTTCCGGGCATTCTTAGAAACTTTGAATTATTGTCCTGTGCGGCCTATCACCCTAATTAGATTGGATTAAACGTCCCAGCTCCCACTTTTTTTTTAACTCAACGCAGTAGGTAGGCGGAGTCAACCAATGTGTGGAGTGCCTTTTAGCCAGTCCCGTGGCAGCTTTGCTTTTATTTTGTTTTTTAGGTTTCTGTGAACAAACAGTTCCAGCCACAGACAATACAGCTGCAAATTAGGCCCATGGAAATCAAAATACACGTGGACTCTTTGATTTACATATCACTCTGCCGATAGCAGAGCGGCAAGCCGCCGTGGGACTGGCTGATGCGTTGGTTGACTCCTCCTACCTACCGTGTTGAGTTAAAAAAAAAAAGGTGGGAGCCGAGACGTTTAATCCGATTTAATTAGGGCAATCGGCCACCCAGGGCAATAATTCGAAGTTTCTAAGAATGCCCGGAATGTGCAGATAGAGTTCCCGCAGTAAAAAGACGAGTTCAGATTCCTCTTTAGTGAACCTTTAAGACAGCCTACTTTTTGCTCTTTCAATAAATTACAGCTGCCTTTATAGTTTAACCTTGCTTGATCATCTTTTAAACTGTCTTCAAAAAAGGAATCACTCAACTTATGTTGCCGATATACTTGTGACGGCACTGCCATCAGCAGCACTGCTGCCAGCAAAAGCGGTTGCTGGCACCTGTGATAGATATCACCTGTACTATTTTGTAGATATTTCTAAAATTCACCTTAATGATCTCAACTATAGATTTAATAAAACATACGCATCTCGGTTCATGATACTCTCACTGCCATTGCATGCTGCCTAGGCGATACAGCAGTCGTCACATCTAAAGAGTTGCATAGAGTTACTATGCTATATTTCGTGTCCTTGATGTAACGGTTCACAGACGCCATCTACCATGAGAGAGCAACACTAACATATGGAAAAAATTACGTATTAAATTGTTCTGCTGTGTTTCTCAGCACCAAAGCCTGGTATTTGTTAAAAAAGGATAGGAGGTTTTATTTATTTATTTTTTTCAGTACTCTCAGAGCCCGGAGGCATTACAGAGAGGAAGGGAATATAAAATCTGTGGCAATTTTCTTGAATTCTTCAATGTCGGTAATAGTAGAGGTGAAGGCAGGAAGGCGGTTTCATTTTGCAGTGCATGAAATAAATGAATTAATACAAGGTTGGTTTGGCAGTGTAGGATCCCTACCTTGCAGCTGTGGTCAATGCACGAAAGTATATGAGATGGAGGAGGGAATAGGTGATTTTTGAGAATAGGGGTGATATAATAAATTTCGTGAAAAAGGCATAAGCGAAAATATCTGCAGCACTGAGAAAGAACTGAAAGACCAAGGGTTGAATTTACTGCATATATGCTTGCTGTTCAAGCATAATTTGAAACAATAAAACAGGCAGCACAGCTTTGGGTTGACTCCAAAGTGGTGTGAGCCACAATCACTAACTGAGACATATTGGATTCGACTGGGAAGAAAACATTTAATCCAGACTAATACCCAATCGTTAGTATAAAGAGCACTTAGTTCGAAAAACAGCAAGTCATATGAAGCAGTGTCAAATGCCTTAGCAAAATGTAAAAAAATGCAGTAAACAAGAACGTTAGCACACACAGCACGAAATAAATAATTTCTGAAGGATAGGAATTGTTTCTTGCATGAAAAAAATTTTCTGAAGCCGTGTTGGCAAGAATGGAAAAATTTGTTAGATTTGAAAAAAGCAACACTGTGAGAGTAAATTATGTGCTCAAGGAGTTTGCAGGGTACACTGGACAATAAAATGAGCTAAGAGTTGAGTGCTGAAACAGTACCGCCTGATTTATGCACCGGAACCACCTTACCAACTCTCCAGTCATGGGGGATGGAGCAACTCTGTAATGACTGTATAAAGATTTCATGAAGAATCAATGATGAGCAGACAGATGTACTGTTCAAGAACTTAATTATTATGCCGTCGATACCTAAAGAAACTGAAATATTCTGCCTTTAAACTGAACCTGACACACCAACGGAATGAATGATTATTGGATCCTTGGGAAGTATAAGGATCAGGGTAAAAGGATGACATTGTGGGTGACCAACACAAGGCAAAAAATTCATTGAACACTTTGCAAGAGTGACTCTCGTGTATTGAAGTGTTACTACCATCGGAGAGATATACCATATTCACCTTACTCTTGCTGATAAAATTCCAAAATTTTCTCTGGTTATCTCGGGTTAAGATACAGGAGTGTGTGCTGATAGAATTCCTTCCGAGTACAATTTTTTTGTACTCAGCATTGGCAGTAGAGCAAGCGTTCCAGCGTTTGGCTATTTGTGCTCCCTTGGCCTGCCAAAACAGCTTCTCTTTCTGTTCAGCAGGCATTGCAGGTGCGCATTAAACCATGCTGCACGAGCATTAGACATAATGCGTTTCCGAGATATGATTTTATTAATTAAAAATCAATGGTTTCTTTCAACAAGGCCCAATTTTCTTCAACACAGCGAGTTTAGAAACTTGGAATGAAGTCGGCGATGAAATTCATTGACAAGGTGATGGTTCGGGCTAGTGGGTATGCGTTATGATCCATAGCGCAGCAACAAAACAGGGAACAAACACAAGCGCTTGTGTTTGTCCCCTGTTTTGTTGCTGCGCTATGGATCATAAATTCATTGATTCAAAGGTTATAGAGTCGAAGTCCACGTTTTTATGGTCATGGATAACTTTTACCATTTTGGTAGTGGGAACAGAAGTGTGCAGTTCAAAATAAATGAGGCAGTGATCACTTAAACAAGGCATGCATTTTAAACAGGAAACAAGCTGAGGTGTGGTAGTTAGAATAAGGTCAAGGATGTTAGCAGACTGATGTATAGATTGTGTAGGTTGAAGAGCAAGCTGCTTAAGATTAAAATCTAGGCAGAGGTCAATGTCAGTAAGAGCACTCGGATGAAACACCAAAGGAGGGAGGAGAGTGATGGCAGTTAACTGCAAGAAAATTAAAATCACCAAAAAGAAAGAGTGGACTTGAAGGGAACCGGACAACTAACTCGTCCAATACAACATGTAGCTGGGAACTAATCGTCATGAACGAATTAGGTGGTTGATAACACGCAAAAAATAAAATCATGATATCCTAGAGTGACACATGCACACACTATTTCTAACTGCGAAGCAATGTCTAAAACATAAGAACTCAAACTTTATCACGTACAGCGATCAGCACACTGCCACCGGTACGCAAGACATGGTCACAGCGAAAAAACTTGAACACATTTTTACATTAAAAGATTTCATTATCGGCAATATCACTCAAAAGCCGAGTTTCTGTCAAGATAACAATGTCAGCTGAACACGTACCATTAACTGCAGACAAGTCATTACATTCGTTACGCACACTGTGCACATTGGAAAAAAAGAAAAGAAACTGGCTTTGCAACCGGGCATTCAGAGAGCTATTGCAAAGAATTGCTAGCCCAGGCCATCTCTACGCCATGATAACACGTATTGCAATGCCTTGTCAGTTGAAAATTCGGCTCCCAAGTGTTTAAGCCCTAAATCAACAAGCGGCTGCACTCTGCGCCTACGCAACTTTAAGTCCGCTGGTGGCAAAGCGCAGCACGTGACACAAGCATGATTCCAAGATCTCTGTCCCTTGCACAGGCAGGAGTGAAGATGCCCTGCCTTTTCTGCATCGGCAAGAAATCTTCCCCGCAGGGAAGAGCACCTCTCCAATGAAGGTTCCCTGCACAATTGTGCAAAGTTGCACGGAAGCTATTTTGTTAGGGTGTGCTTTCTTGCGTAGAAGCATTTTATATACTTTTCCATTGCTCTACAGAGCCGTGCAGAGACCCCGTTAGTGTCGTTGCGTGGGTTCGCCGGGGTTTGCAGTTACTGCGAAAGTTCTCGTCTTAACTGAATCACACGCAAAGCAGTTCTTCTTAAACAAAGTTTTTTAACACTGCATCCTATGGGGAACCAACCAAATTGTCTCACACTGTTCATCTTTTAAGACGAGAATCTGTCTTAATAGGAGTCTACTGTAGAAGGTGTATCTAGGTTTATTTTTGTGAGAGAGAGCTGTGGCACATTTCCATGCTTAAACTAGCAGTGAGCAAAATTTATGATGCTTTCTCTGTCTTAGTGACCAGATATTGGCCAAATAATCCACAGAATGGGATTCTTATTTCCTCCAGTGGGTATGGAATAATTAGGTCATAATTTATTTAAACTGGCTTTAGCTTCGATTGCAAAGCACATCAAGTATATTGTAACTTGTAACAGTGTACTTGAAAGAAGGCACCTTGGAAAACACAGATGGTGATTACGTGGACTCACAAACTACTGATATGCCAGCTATGTACCAACATCAAAGACGAGTTACTAGGTGTAGTTCAGTCCCTGATCTCAGCACCTGTCACAGAATGTGCTGAAAGCCTGTGGATGTCATAATGTGTACTGAGTAAAAAGCCTTCATTACAATGACAACAGTGTCACAAAGTGCTGCTTTTTAAACACGATCACAAACTATCTTTAAAGTGCGTGTTCTAAGCTATGTTCGATGGTAATACTTTGTGGAACATAAGTATATGTACACAAAAATCAGTTTAGTTTAGTTTAGTTTATGCGGGTTTAACGTCCCAAAGCACCTCAGGCTATGAGGGACGCCATAGTGAAGGTCTCCAGAAATTTCGACCACCTGGGTTCTTTAACGTGCACTGACATCGCACAGTACACGGGCCTCTAGAATTTCGCCTTCATCGAAATTCGGCCGCCGCAGCCGGGATCGAACCCGCGTATTTCGGGTCAGCAGCCGAGCGCCATAACCATTGCGCCACCGCGGCGATGTACACAAAAATCAGACTACACAGATATCTCAACTTAGAGATTTATGTCAGTGCTCCTTTAGGTGCATTGCATTTAAATTAAGAGCTTATGGATTCAGCAGGACTCCAGTGGTGATCCACCTCTTAATCACTGGTTCTGATGAATGTACCTGACAAGTGCAGGAACTTTGGTTTTGATTACCACATTGTGTAAAAAAAAAAAGCAACACATATTGAACATTTCTTCCTACTCTTAGGATGCGTGCACAGCTTGTTAGCCTGAATTACTGTTGCATAAGTAACACAACTATACTGAGATCATTGTGCAGGCTTCTTCTAGCCGAACTTACCAGAAAACTTCTCACTGCAAGGCACCACAGATTAGCAAGTAATCAAAACAAAACTCTAAATTAACTGTTACGAACCTTGTATACAATCCCAGAGCTAGGTGCACAGGTCAAAATATGCTCACTGTCAGCACCCAGTGAAAAGAGTTTTCCAACTGGCCGGAATCCTGATGGTCCCATACAGCCAGCATGGAGAGGGAATTCAGCCACTTTTTGACCTGTCTTGTACACATTCCATTGCCTCAGCTGCGAAGAGAGAAACAAAAACGTACTTGCAGTGACACTTTCAGATTTTATTCACAGGTCACCGAGTAAAGACCTAGTAATGATGACCAGAAATATGTCAGTCCAAGAGCTGCATACATCTGCATCAACGCTTTGTGAAGGGATGCAGTTTCATTTTGAACAAGTGTGTGTACCCTTTAGCCTCGCTGAATTATCAAATAGCTGCCCCCTGCCACACGAAAAGATAACTCACAGAAAAAATCCCTGGCTTCAGATGCATATAGCCAAGTACTATTGCACTCAGTATGACATCAAATGTATAAACACTGACCGAAATTCATTCTAGAAAAAACTCATAGCAGCTGCGTGTGGTGTGCCTGAGAATGGAAAAAGTGGGGAACCCCAGAGTGATACTAACGATGCCCTACAGTGATAGTTGCAAGAAACCCTTTGGGATTTCTCTGGTAACTGCTGTTTAACCTTCCTTGGGAGATGATGAAAGGCAGGGTAAATGCCATGCAAAGCCTAGCCCCCACCTCCTGAGGCACCTCCCCTCTGTCCCGCAGCCTGATGGCATTGCAAAAAGACTCGGCCACTATGCGTGCATGCACCTCACCTGTCCTGGACTCACTGGATATTTTTTTTAGAGCACTACATTCTTTCTTTCCATGCTGCCAGATTTGGAAGGGATATGGCTGCCACCAGTTAGTGTTTGATATAAAGCATGCTTCACGTAATTTGAACCAAGGATTTAGAAAGTGGGAAATCACAGCTGGGTGAAACCAACTGCACATTAATTGCTGTTATGAGGCACTCCTCAGAGTATTTTTATATTTTCGTAATTAATTACCTAATTAACTGAGATTAATTATGCAAAAATTTTAATATGCACTTTAGGGCCAAGTGCATTTGGTTGAGTTGTGGAGGGGGTTAAGAAACAACTGATCTAAGTTTTTTTTACAAATGTACCTTCTGCGTGATCCTTTTTTTACGTCTTTTAAAGGAAGCCTGCAAAATATGAAAAAATGCCATGTGGCTTTGCTCATGCACTACCATATTGAAGCGCTCCCAACTGTGGTTCGAACAAACAAACGCATGCTGACCGTGCCCAAGTGAGTGGCTGCCGCTCAGTTCGATGGGTTGCACAATGATACGGATAAAGAAAACAGAGGCTACTTCGAACTACGCAGCTTGACTGCTTTCCTTTCTTTTCTTTTTGTTTTGTCAGTTTGACTGCTCATAAAGGCTCCACCTGAATTGTCTCTCGGTGGACTTCCTATCGCTTATCGCAGATCACAGTGCATGCTTTCCATATTCCAGGAAAATGTGCTAACACACTTACAAACTACGCGGACAGCAGCGTCAGCCACTCACTTCACGACGGTGGGCGCACACACTTCGTTCATTCAAAGCGCATTTGGCAGCGCGACAATACATTAACACAAAAGCAGTCACTTTTTTTTAATTTCTCAGGCTTTATATGCCGAAAAAAAAGACCCATGTATGAGATACATTGGTAGAAGGAATTGGATCGGATGTTTCTTAATTCCCTCTACTACCTCATGAAACTCGCTTGGCTCTAAAGTGAATATTAAAAGTTTTGCGAAAATAATCTTGGCCAATGAACTAAGCTCAATTTAAAAAATACTCCGAGGAACACCATACAGCAGGAAACAACGTGTCATTGTTTTCACCCAGCTGCGGTGCACCGCTTTATTTTAAATCCTTGGTTCAAGTTACATGAAACACTGTGTATAACACACTAGGTACCTTCACAGTAGTCTGTCTCTGCATTTGCAGTGCCATTATTGTTGTGGTAAACATAGGGACTAGCATAGATGGTAAGGTAAACTTCTGTTAAATTATTTACCATCAGCATTCATACAGAAGTGGGAACAGGAGTTCTGCGCCTCGTGTAAACAGCAACTTGTGCACCAATGTGTGTTCTACACGATAGAATAGATGTGCTAAAAAGCTTTTGCTAGTGGAGAGGGAAATGGGCTACAGTGGCTAGCATGTGATCATCGTTACTATAGCACATGCCGTGGCTTGGATGCGTGTCTAAACTTTTCTTCTTATTTCATTTGTTGCTCTTTTTGCTCGCCCTCTCCTTTATGCATGTTGCAGTGGTAGTGGCCCAATTGGCACCATTTGAAAGGAATGCCTACTTTCCCCTTCATTTTCTTTTACCGACCTACTACTACTACTGCTACTACTACTACTACTACTACTACTTGGCAGGGGGGTTAAGGTGTGGCGGAATGCATGCAATCATCATTATTGTGACATGCAAGGTAGCTACAATGTGAGTCTAATCCTTTTCTCCTCTTTCTTATTCTATTCCAGCCGCCGCGGTGGCTGAGTGGTTACGGCGCTCGGCTGCCGGCCCGAAAGACGCGGGTTCGATCCCGGCCGCGGCGGTCGAATTTTGATGGAGGCGAAATTCTAGAGGCCCGTGTACTGTGCGATGTCAGTGCACGTTAAAGAACCCCAGGTGGTCGAAATTTCCGGAGGCCTTCACTACGGCGTCTCTCATAGCCTGAGTCGCTTTGGGACGTTAAACCCCCATAAACCAAACCATCTTTCTTATTCTCTCTACTCTCCTTCTTCTACCTGCATGCGGCAGAGACACTGGTCCAGCTGATGCCAGTCAACAAGCCACAGTCTTCCCTCATTTGATTGAAGGACAGCGCAGAGAAAGAGGAGACACTTGAAGGAACTTGAAGAACGAGCTCGTTGTGTGCTCCTTCAAATGTCGAAGGAACTTGAAGGAACTTGAAGAAAGAGCTCATGTGTTCCTTCAAGTGTCTCGTCTTTTTCTGCGCTGTCCTTCAATCAAGACGAAACAGTGCCACACGCCCAACTTCTCGCTCTGCTTCCCTCACTTGGTGGTTTGTGACATGCACACTAGCAAGTGCTGCAGTTTTGCACCCAGACGCCAGACACAAAACCCCAGGAGTGCAGGACATGTAGCTACAGCTTCAAGAAAGTGGCATACGCCCATTATAAAGATGCTCATTCATTCCCTGGGCTTCCCTCCCTCTCTTCCTCCTTCCCTTGAACTTATGGGAGATTACTGCAGCCTCCATACTTTGTGCACTTTAAAGCTTCATATTAAGGTCTGTTTACATATTGCAGCAAACCGTAAGTGCTTCTTTAATAATTCTTACGTGCCCACTGTTTGGCATTCTGGACTTTGCTGCATTAGGTGCAAGTGCTGTGAGCTTTGTGTAACTTCTACTGTTCACAGCCTCGCTCACAAATCATCTACTTATCTTATCACGTGACAGCAGTGTTGCTTTTTATTTGCTCCTTTTGAAATGAAGCCAGTAATTGGCAAAGACTGAAAAGACAGATAGCAGACCATCGTGTCAATTCGAACTGTGTTGACCATGTGAAGCATGCTTATCAGTGTGCACGTGTCCAATACTGCTTGATTGAATGTTCGCTGTGCCTTCAAGGCACGGACAAAGTGAAGAAAAAAGCTCAGGAATTGATCTGCATCTTTGCATTGGGAAGGTTCTCCTTTACAGTGCGAACTGCGCTGCATGTCGGCACCACTAGCTCACCCATAGCATGCAGCGGCCGTCATGCGCATGCTGCAAGCCATGCTGAATGTGATAGTACATCTCCACCATTCAATTCTGCAAAATAATTTAGCGGTGTTATGACATTATTCGGCAGAAATATTCACTGTACACATGCAAACACCTAATACATGTGCAACTATACACTGAGATGCTTTTGTTACTGTATAATTCAGGACTGACATTTTGCAAAGGACATTCTCTATTCATATTAAGCATCTTCTTAATCTCCATTTGAAACATCTTTATTAGTGATTGCAGATGCTTCCTCGAGAAAAAAATTAAGAAAAGAATTACCACCATGATCCGAATATTTTTGGATATGCTCTCCTTTTATCTGAAAGCAACCGTCATGCATTTCAGAGAGATGACTCTTTTATTCAGAAGAATGAAATTTGTATCAGATCCTGTTTAGCTCCAATTCTTACTAATATATTTTTAGCATGTTATGACAAGTGCATTGCTGAGTGTTTAGATAAGAGTGTTGTAAAATGTTTTAGATATGCACGTGATTTTCTGGTTAGGTATTCTAAAGCTAAACAGCCTCCAGGAAAGTGTCTGCACTGTTTCTAGTATTTTAGAGGTTTTAACAGGTGTTCAGATGGGCTTTGGTTCACTCATGATTCACGAACTTCTGGCGAATGGCACTATATAGTTTTTAGCATTGTCCCCCAGCATCACAGACGAGTGCACATGCTGGGCCTATGAGCTGCGATATAAAAAAGATGTTCTAAACCATGCTTCAGCTCATTCTAAGCTAGAGAAGCGCGGCACTGTGATGAACAGCCTGCATGCAGCATTGCAAAAGTCGTGCCCGCATAACACAGAAGCCAGTCTGCGAGAGGAAGCAGAAAGTTTGGCCAAAGCGAACTACTCCCAGAAAACGGTGACTGCGGTGGTTCCAAAAAAATAATAAGGGACCTTAATGATGACCTTGCTGCTGCCAAAGTGAACGCATTTGAAGAAAGGCAGAAGTGGCGGGTCACAATCCCTTGTCTCTACCGTCTATCCCATCGCCTCAAAAAAGTGGCAAAGAAGCTTGTGGTCTTAGTGTTTTGTTCACAGCTCCTGATAAGTTGGTACAGCGATGCTCAGCAGTCATAGAAACAAAGCACTGCAGCAACAAACTAAGTTTGTGGCTTGCAGAACAAGAGTTGTGCACACCATTCCACTAGCCTGTGGCAAAGTTTACATAGGCCAAATGAGAAGGTGAATAAATGACCGGATAAGAGATCACCGAAGGGCTGTTTCATCACTGGCCGGAGGCATGGAATTGGTGAAGAATTGCAAAAGATGCAAAAAATCTTCCCCAGTACATGACGTTACATCTGTGATGCACGATGCATGAGAGAGCACAGCAAAAGGAAAGGAAAATTAAAGAAGCCTTTGAAATTCACAAGGTGGACGACATGTATGATAGCACCTCTTCCCTGGAAGTGGCAGTGAAAGAAATCGATTATCTGCGCAATCACATGCCACGCACGAGGGTGAAGACAGCAGTTAGGCCTGTTGTGAATGGGGAGGCACCTATGTGCTATGTATGCCGTGTATGCGTCCAGTAAAAGGTACTAGTTGAAGTCTAGCGGGTGTCCCTTGCGTGTTGTCTTGGATGTAGTGTCTGTGTTTTAAAAAGAGCTAAGGAAATGAATTCAGTAAGATATGAATAAAATATAGCACTGTACACAAACTACACCATGTATACAGTTCTTACGGCAACACTACATTATGAACAGCAGTGTTACATTGTGTTCTGGTGGTAATAGCCTTGTTGTGTGTCATAGCATTGGCCATTTACTGCAATAACACTTCCTGTAGAGGAGCCCCCTTACACTACATTTGCTTGCAAATGGCATGTGAAACTGCGACTAAGCTACACAGACAAACTGGCTTTTCGTGAACACAAAGTGCTTAAAGGTCAGTACCCATAACAGCTGCAATTTTCTTTGAATTTTCTTTGACTAGAGAATGCTTGAATTCTCTAGAATACACATGTTGTTGTAGAAGTACATGTTGTTAGCTAAGCCATTGCCAAATCAAGCGAAAGAAATGAATTCTAGCATACAGTGAAAGCTCGTTAATTCGAAATTTTGGATAATTTGAAATAGTCATCGTGGTCCGGTCTGCAGTGCATAGAAGTCTATGCGCATAACAGCTCGTTAATTCACTCAAAAATTGGCGCCGCCACCCATAATTCGAACTGCGCGCCATCGTTGGAAGCTTTCACGGCAGAACGATAGATGGCACAACCATCGGGGTGCCGCCGCTAGGGTGCTGGAACAAGTACTAACCAGTCTTTCCTGCCGCGACTGCTTCGAGAAACGACGTTTTAGTGTTTTAGCCCTCGTTTTGCACGCCGCCTGCTGTAAGCTTGTGTCCGCGAGATGTATTCGTGTGAGAAATACTGCGCCAAGACGGTGGAGGAGAAAGTGGCGATTTTACGCGAGGTGGACGAACGGAAGGCCAGCAAAGTGGAAATCGCGAAAAAGCACTGGATTCCACCAAGCACGTTGTCGACCTACGTCCGAAATAGGAAGGCCATCGAGGATGCCTACGAAGCCGAAGATTTTGCCAGCAACAGAAAAAGGCTCCGATTAGCCAAGTATCTGGAAATTGAGACCGCTGTGATCACGTGGGTGAAGGAAATGAGAAGCGCAGACATTCCACTGAGCGGCCCAATTATCATGGCGAAGGCGGCCAATTTCGCCCTGCGCATGAATGTGGAAGATTTTGTCGCCTCCGAAGGATGGTTTCACCGCTTTCGAGACAGACATAATCTTGTCTTCGGGGTGTTGTCCGGAGAAGCCAAAGAAGTGGACGCAGAAACTTGTGCCACGTGGCGAAGCGGTGCTCTGCAGCAGTACTTAGAAAGCTACTCGGCACAAGATATATTCAATGCTGATGAGACGGCTTTGTTTTATAAGCTCCAGCCCGACAGAACAGTAACATTTAAAGGAAACAGCTGCGCTGGCGGCAAGCGAAGCAAAGAGCGGATTACTGTTCTGGTCGCCGCTAATATGACCGGGACGGAGAAGGTCCCTCTTTTTGTTGTCGGAAAGGCACAGAAGCCTCGGTGTTTCAAGAACATTAGGACACTGCCGACAGATTACGCCACCAACAGCAAGGCGTGGATGACGGGCGAATTGTTTAAAAAATGACTCCTGAAATTCGATCGGAGGATGGAGCTAGGGAAGCGTCAAGTTCTCCTCATTGTGGATAACTGCTCGGCACACAAAGTCGACACCGAGCTGAAAGCCACAAGGCTAGTATTTTTGCCCGCCAACACGACTGCGGCCTTGCAGCCAAAGGATCAGGGGGTGATCAGAAACATTAAATGTTTCTATAGGCGCCACATGATCGAGCGCAAGATTTTGTGCACTGGAAACCAGAAGACCAGCACCATCACATTGCTCACAGCAATGCACATGTTGGTGCGTGCATGGGAGCAGGTCATGCCGTCCACAAGTGCAAACTGCTTCCACCACTGTGGCTTTGCTGCCAAAAGTATGGAAGAAAGTGGCGACGATGGGAGTCCAGAGCCTCTGCCTGTGGCTGTGCATGCTGTACTGCAGGACATTAGTTTTGATGATTACGTTGAAGTAGACAGCGATGCAGCAGTGTGTGGTGCCCGAAGTGATGAGGACATTGTCGCTGAAATTGTTGGGGAGCAATCTGTCCCAGAAGAGGCAGAAGACGAGGACAACGACGAGGAGCAAGAGCCTGTGCGTCCGTCCGCGGCAGAAGTTATGGGAACGCTGAATGTCGCGCGCCTTTTCTTCAGCTTCGAAGAGGGGGAAGAAGACTCCCTGCGTCGCATTCGCGCGCTAGAAGACCGAGTGACTACGGTAGCCCCCAGAAAGAAGAAGCAGAAGATGATAACAGATTGTTTTGCTAAATAAATATTTTTCGTGCCCTCCGGGCATCAAACGCGTCCATTTTTGCTCACTTTCATTAGTTCGAATTTTGGTTAATTCGAACTGGCCTGGCAGCCCCGTGGAATTTGAATTAACGAGCTTTGACTGTAATAAACTCCACCACAAACTCACTCATCAGGAGTTTTTATATGATGCCAAAGGATATGCCATCAACAGAACTGAGAGCATAGGAAGCACAAACCACCTCCTTGGAGGCACAATGCTCATTGAAACATACACCTCAAGTGCATGTAACATGCAAGGGATTATGGCCTAGAAACCCTGAACTCCACTTTATGAAAAAAAAAAAAAAACGGATCTTCTGCAAAATTTTCTTCACTGTGTCTTCAATTGAACACACTGAATGCATTAATCCAACAACAAAATCCAGGCAGCTAAGTGCAAAAAATTTTCTATCTCCAAGAGGCAACAGCATTATTTAGAAAATACTAGAGATGTGCGAATATTGAAAAATAAATTTTGAATACAAGTTGAAAGTTGCACATTTAATGTATGTATTCAATCTGAAACCTGTCTCTTGTCGATTTAAAATGTTTGAAGGGACCTAAATAGTCCTGACAAATCAAATATCCTGGAATGCATTCATGAACATTAGTTTTCTTGTTTGTGAACAACGCTTGGCGAGTTTTGCTGATGGCATCAAAAGAAGGCGGCTCCATGCACCGTGGAAAGGTAAAGGCACAGTGTACCTTATGCCTTCCAGAGCTCCTTTGAGAATTGGGGACAATATGATGTTAAAACAAAATGGCCACTATGGTAGCACTTAGATTTGTACAATAGTCTTGGCTTCACAATACCTGTGACCGATTCCGTTGCTATCACTTTTAACTGAACTCCGCACTTGCATGTGCGTTTATACCGTGCATGTATGGTGAGCAGCAAAAGGAGATGGAAGCATATATAAGCCGGGCCTCTGAAGACTGCTACATACAACTGCTGTTTTTACCAGCAGCATGTGAACATCACATGCTAATGAAAGTTATACGAGTTTCCTCTCCTCTCTTCTCACTGCCCAAGACTTAAGAAACAGCTCACATAGCCATTAGTTATTGCGCTTATCTGTTAAAACTGCTATTCTCTTCGATAAGATGTGCAATTAGAAAAAAACTGCCTAAACTCAAAAAGTTCAGAGCAACAGATAACCATAACATCATTGTAGTAGTCAGGGGGGTTCTATGGATTAAAAAAGCCCTCTTTTCACATACTCTACTCCTTACTGCTGATGACAAGATCCTTGTATGGCAGCCACTATCATCTGTGCAAGAAGGCAAGACAGATTCTGGACTGCCACAAGCACAGTTCATCAGTACAGATGAGAATGGAGGAGTACAACAGGAAAATCAAGCATTAAATGCTACATGTGCTGCAAGCCGTGGAGACTAAATGGAAAAGGCAATACCTAATCTTGGCTCATTCTTTAGATTTCAAAGAGGTGGAAAGAGCAGAGTTTACTCCAGACTGTAGTGCCTATGGTCTAGTCCAATTGGAGATATGTACCTTAGAATAAGCAGAATCACTGAAGCCAGTACTGCTTAATGCTACTCTTGCTACCAGCACTCAGAAATATCCGTCGCTGTCTTCCTTACGTCTAGTGATCTTTGACAGGGTGTTACCACATAGGTAAACTGGGGAAAACCATCATCATCATCAGCCTGACTGCACCCACTGTAGGGCAAAGGCCTCTCCCATGTCTCTACAATCAACCCTGTCCTGTGCCAGCTGCAGCCACCTTATCCCCACAAACCAGCTGCAACCTGCCAACTATGGCAGGCAGCAAAGTGGAGAGAGAGAGAGAGAGAGAGAGAAATCCCTCCCTCTGCTTGTAGGAGAGAGGAGGGGTGAGGCCGGAAGGTGGCTACCGTGGAAGGAGGAGGTTCTGATGTGGACAGAGGAATGCGCTACCTAAGGGTGGTTGGCATGCTGACAAGGTTCTTATGCTATCGCACTGTCACAACCAATGGTAGTTCACTATCTTCCAAGTTTTTTGCTTAAACCTGCAGCCTTACTAATTCAAACCATACCTTCAGTATTGAGGCTTACCAGTACATTCTTTAACAAATTTCGATGTCCCAGCATGTAAAAATAAATATAAATAATAAAGGATCACGCTTAATTATTTGGTATTCAATTCAAATTTTCGAGCTAACAGTATTCAAATCATGTTTGAAATTTTGATATTCAAACACCCCTACAAGATACCATTTGAAAAAAAAAAGATATTCAATAACAACAGCTGTATGCTTTTCAACTATGAGTTGAGAAATAATTGCCTTGCATGCCATAAGCTTTTTTTGACAATGATCATCTTTTCATGCACCTTTATCGATGCAACAAGGGCTGTCTTCATTTTCCTTTCACTTTAATGAATCTGCACGCTACCTTATACAGTGAAAGTAAGCCATTCTTTGTAGGGGATATCGTTACGTCACATGTGACAAAGTTCTATGTCACAGAATGAAACTATTTCTATTACGATTGCGATCGTGCTTGCTGATTATGTAATATCTCACTTAGTGCCTCACCCATGGCCAGAAAAATAAGTAGGAAAGAGCATTCAGCTGATTTCAAGAAGATTAACCAGCACAAATTAAGCCAACTGACAACCGGCCTACTGGCGATGAAGCTCAATTAGTAGTAAACAGGCTACAACTAGTAGTTATACTAGTTTAGTAAAAATTTATGGCTGAACATTTGCCATTCAGTGCTTGTCTCCTTTTCATGAGTTTTTGCTACGAAGCAGCGTGCAACAACGACAGACAAGAAAGGAGAGGCCACGCAATTTTCCTTTCTTGTCTGCCGTCACTGCGCGCTGCTCCCTAGCAATGAATCCATACCAACTTACCCAAATAAGCCATTCTAGCATTTTTCATGACTCTGTTCTCTTGATCTTACAATTCTTATGCATATGCTTGAAATGCAGGCTTTCTGTTTGATTTTAAAAACAACGTCTGTGTTCAAGTGGCTCAAAAAAACTGACTGTTTCAAGGTTGAATTCAAAAGCTTCAACCAGAAAGCTTTCTTAACACAACGATAGAGCACTGCAATCTGCACCATATGTCTTTAAAGGGGTACAGACACAAAGTTCTTGGGTGTCCGTTTTTTTTTGCCTTGAAAGAGGCCTATGGGCATAGTAGACATGAAAATCAGCTCAAAACACCAGAGCACAGCATTAATAATTCATTAAAAACGATTTTGTAGCAGCTGTTTCGGTCTCGGTCGGCACCAGCTCTAAAGAGCACCTTGATGTCATGGCCAACCGCAAACCTGGACTACCACATTCCTGATGACATTGGTGCCGCCGGCAAGCACTAATTGTTCCTGTGAACAATCACTAGATTTGGTGACATCGCAATAATTGGGGCAAGTGCACCTTGACGTCACTTGATGCAGGTGGAAATGCCGAGCGCCTCCTCGGACAACATTCAAAATCATATTAAATTATATTTCACTCAATGCCTGCGACTGAAACTTGCTAGAAAGTTTCTCCTTACATCCATAAAACAAATCATATCATTTATTTACGTTCAAAACTTTGTGTCTGTACTCCTTTAATGCAGTGAACAAAGACAGACAGCTACAACGGATGCCAAAAATTTCATGCATAGAATTGATACGTACAGTGCCCTCTGCTCCTATTGTAAAGCATGTGGCTTCATCACCACTGAACTGCACAGAAAAAGTTTCCGTCTCATGGGCCACCCAGTTTGTGATACATTCATGAGTTCTGACATCTGCAAAAAATCAATTGAGAGCCGCGTAAAAATATGGAAATAGAAAAGGCTATGAACCATACAAAGTCTGTACACTGGCTTAGAAATAGCCAAATAGAGACAATGAGCTAGAGGTGTATTTTTGCTTCTACAGGTTGAGTCTAATCATCCATACACATTGCACTGAAAAACTTTTATGAGTGAAAGTTCCATTTTCTTATGAGCCATGTGCAAAATATTTATGTCAGATATAATGGCAGATATAATGACACATGTGCTTACATAACTGACTATTTAGCAAACTGAAGGTCTAACCTTAATAATAATGTTCACTTTGTCAAGAAAGGCCCACTGAAATGGAAAGACAAACAACTTGTTCCATTTTTACTAGAATGTCAAGTAGCTCCAATATGAAACAGAACAGCCAGTTTGCATAAAAGAACTAATTCTGTTGTTACTTGGCCACTGAAGTTTATACTAACCGCCCAGAGGAAAGCTATTTAGGACAAAAGAAAAAATGAAAGAAGCTACAAAAAAGGCATGAAAGAGACAATGAATAGGACAGGTATCCACTGCCTCATTCATGTCTTTTTTGTGTAGTTTATTTCTTAATGATGAACAATGCCCAACAACATCCTATCTTGTACCTTTCGCTCATACTCAAGGTGTAATCCAAGACTGAATGCGGTTAATATGTTCCCTTTCACAGTAACGCTACCTGTGCATGACCTACAAAGACGGCATAATAGTTATGGTGCTTCCCTCTGCATCACATGGTAGTCAAAGGTATTTATGCATTAATGCACATAGTATGGCTTGCAATGCATGCACAGCAGCCAGACAATGCCATGAGACAAGATTGTGGCACCAATTTATGCGATGCGCCTGAGAACACAAACGAGATGGCAAATATGGGCTCAAAATGAATGAATTAATGAATCAGAATGACAGGGTTCTGCCATTCCAAAAGATATGAATTACTTACTGAGCTTTCTTCACCACCTTCTCCTTTTTTTTTTAACTTTGTGTGGTTTAGAGTTTCACATTCCAATCGCTTGTAGTTTGGCAACAACTGCCTAGTCAAGAGCTCATGCACTCTCTTTTGGGACAATGACTCACATATATAGTAACTAACATTTAAAAGAACAAAGAAAGAGAAAAAGGGCAGTGCTGTGCCCTATGTTAGAAAATGTTGGTGCACTCAGAGTTAGTGCTTCGCGTTACTTCGCATAAATAAGAAATTACACAAGCACCATGAGCACCAAGGTCCCTCCAAGTTCACTATGGACAAGTCAAGCATGGAAACACTTTACATGTTTCTGCATTATGCTTGCACTGTAACCGTGCCAATGACACACCACATAGCGCAGGAAATAAAGAACAGAAAGCATAGACAATGAACCCCACAAAGCACTCCAAATACTAGAGGACAGGCACAGGATACAGGAACAAGTAAGTAAACATGAAAATCAAACCACAAACAAACACTCATCTCTGCACAAAAGCCTGGCAGTTGTGTGAGACATTAGACTTGTCAAGATATGCTATTATTGCTCCTGTGCTCATGTGCTCCTGTGATACATGCGTTGGTCATGCAACCAAGTTTTTTACGTAGAAACGGAAGTCTTTTAGTTAGGGCATGTAACTTTCCTCACATTCTCTGGCGATGGACTGCCCACTGGTGACAATGTAAACAAAGGTCCTTAAGATCTCCTGATTTCTCATAGGAGCATACCGTGCTCTTGCACTTTCTTTGTGTAAGCCATGTCAAGATGTACCATTGTTTTTTCAACACTGAACCCTACAAAGTGGCTGCTTTTGTGTTGTTAAACAATGAAGCACCAATATGTTGTTAGCATGTGCCTTCTGAAATAATACCTTCACTGTAATTCTGAGACCAACAATATGACAAAACATGTTGACATGGTTGATTTCTCATCCAAGGCACTTTCATTATTGCAGTAATGGCAACTTTAATGGTCGTAATTCCTTCAGAAATGAGTCACAGCTCACCAAAAAGACATATGTCACCTCCTGATGTGCCACAGAGTAGAAGCTGGCCATTGTGACTGAACACACAACAGTTGACAGATGAGCTGCATTTGAGGTGCCCCTGCAAAACAATGCAAGGATAACGAATATTACTGCAAAAGCACTATTCTGATGGGTAAGCCCTGAGCAAGATTTTGTGATATTTGTCAGTTTGTGCCAAGTATCTTGAGATGTTTGTGGGTTTGTGCAAAGAGAAATTAAATAAATAAAAATAAATGAAACAAACATTGCCATGACTGGGATTTGAATCCGCAGCGGCGCGAACAGATCAGCTTCACTGGCCAGAGCTCGAGAGCACTAAGCTATCACCGCAGCCGAGCACGCCTCATGTTAAACTGCAACACACTCTCGCACTGTGCATTGCACATCGTCATCTTCAACTTCCATATGCGGCGTGTAGACACAGAATTCTCTGTCTTCGTCGTCATTAGCGTTCATGCAATTCTGCTTTTGCTCGTTTATAAAATTTAGGCAAAAATTCTCTGCCATTTTTTGTTCCAGGTCAATCTTTGCACATCAAAATGCAAATTTTGCAAAATTACAGCATGTATAGCCCACCAAATCTTTAGCTATTGTGTGCGATGGCTGCCTTTTCTGCGCTCCTGCACCTTACGACAAAGGAAATTCGCGGAAAGCTCATTATTAAGCACAGGACTGGTAAGCGTGTGCTTAGATTTGATCCTTTTGCACGTTTGCTACTCCGTCATAAGGTGCAGGAGAATAGAAACAGCAGTCGTCACACATAACAGCTAAGAATTTGGCCGGCTATACACCTGACTAACACTGCTGTACACCTGACTAACACTACAACACTCCCCATTTTCCCATGCAGCCAGTATGAAAGACACCACCTGAATTCATTAAACCATACAAATTCAAAAATATAAATTAAGGTACAGTTTTTCAAGGCTCTTTAGTCTTTCGGTGCTATATATTTACCACCACACTGTATTACTTGAATGACTAACTGCCATTTTGTCTCTTTGCTTGTTGGCTCAATTATATACTTACCTTCTAAATCAATACATTTCTTTCAGTGCATGCAGTGTATTCATAAGTGGGAAACAATAAGAAATGCTGATTTACACTGAACATAACACACAATTGAAGTTGCAGTGAACCTGCATGATATCATTCATGTGTTTTTATATACAGTACAGAAAAGCTGTATAATCAGCCAAAGCACACAGCACAGTCTGACAAACTATTAAACTGTCATACTTAGGCTTAATGCATTCAGATGTACTGAACTACTGCCTACAATGAGAGCTGTAAGTAAAAAGTAAAGCTTTCTTAAAAATCACTTTGAAGTCAGCTAGCTCCCATATACAAATTTGCACAAACAGCCCAGCTTGAAAAGGAACAGTAGACTCCCTTTGATATGAACATAATGGAACTCGTAAATGCATTCAACCTATAGCAGAAGTTCAGCTTAACACAAGTGTCCACAACGTAAGGTCGTGTGGGAATACATAGACCCTATTAAAAAATCCAGGAACCATACAAACATAAATGAAGAGGATTTCACAAGAAAATATTAATCTGGCACTTTGAAAAAGAAAGAATTTTCATAAGACTAACACATCACTGCAATCAGTCATTCAATCGTGAACTTTAGGCTTTTCTGTGACAACCACTTTTTTTTTATGTCACAGAGAAAAATAGAACATCAGCCGAATGTTTGCTAAAGACTGTTCACATATTCTCATGCTCGTCCACATGTGGAGGACATGAGCTTGGCTCCAGCAGGTGCAGTGTTATCTTTTCTTCTACACCGTTGCATTATCTGCAATCCAAAAGTATTCAATAGCCTTTCTTTGCTAACAAAAAACAGAAAACAATAAAAGTAATATTCCATATGCCTTCCTTGGTATCAAAGACTGTTGGCTGCTTTCGTATATGTAACAAGCCCCTCATGCCCACTGTTCTTTCATCTTGCTGCTTCCCTTGGCAGAAGTGTTGAGTGATACTGTGCGGTAGGGAGACAGTGAAGCTGAACTTCAAAAGCAAATAAGTGACAACGACACTTATAGCTAGATCATTTATAATCTATGAAGTTTCCACAGTTCCCATGAAGGATGAACGACTGCTCCATAAAATGAGGCTTCATGGATAAAACTCTTCACCTTGTAATATCGCATAGACACACAGACAGACAGTTGCCTGTAGGCTCTAACTTGAAGCTTTTCAGCATATGTCTCCCGTTTTTGTTTCAAAGAGTCTAGTTTCAATACAAAGCAATAGGTGTCTACTCACTTGCAACTGCTTGCTTTTCAGGTCCCATAGGAGCAGTTTCCCAGGGACCGGTGCAGTTGACATCACTGAAGGCTCCGAGTGGAGAGAACTAACCACCACAGGTTCCACTGGACTGCACGCTAGACAGGCAACGCTACAAACAATAGCAATTTTTTAGATATGCTCACATTCTAAAGAGAAGAAAATGTGTGCTGAAGGATGAAATCACTAAAAACACATTCATGCTTATGAACACAATTAGAAAAGCGACATTTCCTATGAAGCCCTGATATGACTTGAATGTGCTTAAGTTATGATGGCACGTAACATTTTTTGTCAAAAAACTGAAAGTGAAAAAGCAGAATGTTCAAAAGCACTCACTCACTATCTTCGAAGATAATTTTCTGCTTTCCCATTCTTTTCCTCATACATGATAAGCCTGTACTAATCATGTAGCATGTCAAAAAAATTTAACATTGAATGTGGTGTTATGTGTATGCTTTTTTTTTATGTGTATGCCAATATAATGTACTTTTTTTTTTTCCTTGGAACATCTAGGGCTTATTTTGTTTTAAATAAAATAATATTCAGCTGAAGTCAGCTAATGAAGAAGTATCATTAATAATGCAGTGCAACGGCTCGAATTTTAAACATCTATAGTAGGTTATTTGCGACAGACACTGCACCCACTAGCCAATTCCCCTTCCTGCCCTACTCCCAGTAGAGTTGGATTGCTCCATCTGTGGACCTCCATTTGATCCTATGGTCAGTGCTGGTGGCCACTGCCAAGCACAATAAAATTATATTACCAAGTAGATACAACACGACAGCAAGAGATAACAACGTAAAGTGTGTGTCAGTCTTGTGAAGAGTGCTCAAGACATGCACTGCGCAGCAAACAAAAAGATGTCTGGTTGCAGCTGCTAGCTTCCATAGATGACATTTGCTTCAAGGCACAGCCACATGCATCTACCAGCCAGACAAACATGAGCACCTAACCTAGGGCCCAACACTTGCAGTCTAATTTAACTTTTTAATTGTGTGCAGTAGAGTGCTTGAGCACTCTGCACAAGGATGATGTGCACTGTACTCAAGACTAGTTTTGAAATAAGTGCTGCCTCTCTCCTAGGCGACACAATTTTTAGTTGAAACACTGGCCAAGAGGCAGAGTTGAGCAGACTGCGTAAAATAGTAAATAAAAATTCTGAAGCTGTAAGATTTCTTTTACCTCGAGTTTGTACTAAGGGGACATTTCTGGCTAGTGCAGAACCATATTTTGCAACAGTGCTCGCTAGTTCTGTTAGCAACATTGAATCATTATAGTCTTGTTTGACGCAAAGAGCAGTAGTTTAGAAGCCATGAATTCTCACTGCTGCAAAAACTACTGTAAATTTCTTTGCACTGCATAAGCCAGCCAACTGACCTCAATTGATACAGCATTTCACTTTACACCAAACAACTGCACAACAGTTACCTCTGCTGAAAGCTTGAGAGCAACTAAACCGTTTTTTACTTAGTTTTTCGAAGACAATTTGTACTAAAAAACAAGAAAGAAAAAATGGTGGCAGTTAGAGTAGTCGAGGATCTTCAAGAATCTTGAGCACCAAATTTCACTGTTTCACAAGAAATTACTACCCACAAAGACTACACTAACCTGTGCTCTTTAAGAACTGATGCAGACTCTGGCACAATATCAAACAGGGGTCTCCGCTCCTTGGTGTCGTACAACCTCAGGTTGCCCTGCTTAAGCCCGTAAACCAACTGAAAAGAAGACAGTAACAGTGCAGGGGCACATTATTTTCTCAAAATTTAAAAGACTACTCTAATTTTGCATTTCAAACAGAAAACTGTGCCAGCAAAATTGCAATAGTTAAAATTTTCAGCTGAAAACTAAAAACCATCGCTCATGTTCAAAAGCCGCTATACTGCATTACACTTTTACTCAATTTATTATTTTTTTTTTCCTGTTTTTCTCACCCCTTAGCATCTATCAGAACCCTTCTGCAACACATTACCAAGATACCTAGAACAGTATCAGTGAAGTGTTCAGCCTTGCAATCCTACTGCTTCAGTAGAGGTCAGTTATCTCACTCTATGAGAACTACATGTTCTGCAAGGTCTTATCTTTGCCATGATAAAACACCAAGATAAAAGAAGCTCCGCATTAATACGCAGTGCTTGAGATCCCAGTCTCAGGTAGCGTAAGCCAAAGCTTTCTCTCTCTCTCTATTTAAAGAAAACCTTCACTGCAAAACTGATTGTTCTATAACAGAGCAGTAATTGAATTGGGAAGTTTACCCCACATCTTGCCATTCTGTCGCAACCAGCATATGATTGTGGCAAAGCAACTTATGAGTATTTATTTTCTTTCATGCTTTGCCTCCACTCAGCGAAACAGCACAAGCTGCTAAATCTCCCTTTCACTGCAGCCATCAACAAGGAGTTTCTGCTGTGCCAGTGTTGAAAGTATTTATTTGGCTGACGCTTACCTATGAAGGGTTGATAATGCAACAAATTTTTTGACTAAACCAAAGCACGTCATAATAATGTAAGATCCCGCAGGTCCTTTGAGCCTCTCACAAAAAGAATTGCCCAATTGCACAAGCCTCTCCCCACCTCCTGAAATGAACAAATATCCCTTAGCATATTTGTCCTTTAGCCCTCCTTCAGGCTGGTCAGTGCCTCACCAAAAACATATTCCCTAAGGATATGTGCATTTTATTTTACCACTATTAAGACGTCAACGTGACATGCAGTGTAATTTGTAATTTTATTATTTCATCAAATAGCACATCACAGTGTGTACCTGTCCGCTACAGCATGCAGCGTAT
Organism: Amblyomma americanum; assembly: GCF_052857255.1. Taxonomy (NCBI): domain Eukaryota; kingdom Metazoa; phylum Arthropoda; class Arachnida; order Ixodida; family Ixodidae; genus Amblyomma; species Amblyomma americanum. The sequence goes on from NC_135497.1 coordinate 51,391,325, forward strand.
CCATGTGATACACTGGAAACAACTAATGCTACCTGTGGCAGCAAAACGAAATGGACCGGTACCGGTGCCTTCCACGTGACAATACTGTATACCATTTTGCGCCACTACATTTTTTAGAAATCATCCTTGCTACAGTCAATGGTTTCTTTTGCTTGGATTGAGTAGCTACAAGAGCACTGAAGCAGGAATGCAAATACCCCAAAAGTTTAAACCTGCACTCCAGCAGTGACTCTGAACCTGTTCCATTTTGCTCTTGAACAAAATGCTTCAGAATTTAAGTTCCAAAATTGATGAAGCATTTCATTCAAGGACAAATTTTAAACAGGATATCTCTGCACCTTTTGCACGGCACAAGCACGGGCTTGTATTGTCCTCATGGCTGTTGGCATACCTTATATATATTATAGCTTGTTCCAACAGAAGAAATTGTGTCAGGCAATATTATTCCTTTCATGAGTTTTTTTTTTTTTTTTGGACTGCACAATAAATTTCAGCCTCTGCTTCTGCATACTGCTGCTACCAGCAACTCAGTGCAGTTCCATTTTAGTCACTAGTCTACAGCCCATTTTCTTAGTATGTATGTTACCTTAGGCCCTGCAGATGCAAATTCTCAAAGTTTGGGAAAACATTAAAATTTTCAGACTTCATTGAGAAGCACGCCAAAATTAAAATTGCACAGAAAAAGTTTCCACCCACCCAGATGCTTAATTATGCAGAGTCTGATGAAACTTCGTATCTACACGTCGTGACTCAACACTGGTTTCGGGGTCTCAATTATACTGCCTTTGACTTATTCCAGTCAAAAGAACTTATGTAAACAAGTGAGCACATTTTAAGCATTTTAAAAATCACTCATCCTTGCAAAAAAAAAAAAAAATGCACTGGCAGGAGCTCTGCCAGAGGCACCATGAAACTTGAAGGCACTCATTTAAAAATGATTTTTTGCGTTCATTTTGCATGCTTGGCTTGATATGGTTCTGTAGACAATTTTGCACATTTCGACACTTTATTTTAGTGCCCACATTCTGCACACTGAGCCTTATATACGGGAATTTGACAGCATTTAGGATATGTGCACAAATGTATAGGTGCCAAAGGTTATTGCAGGCACTGCATGTACAAATGTTCACGCAGTGCTTGAAGGGGTTATCGTGGTGTCATTCGTGTACAAAAGACATATGCTGTGTGGATCAGCCAGCTGCCGCAGTCCACAGCACGACTGCTTGAACACTGACCAGCAAAGACAAAACCAATTCCACTTCAGCCAACCGTTTGCAAGAAAACATCAAGGACTTTGTCCCTGTTGGCATGCACTAACCACGCACACAAAGTTCTGCCCGACGCAGAGCTGCGAACCGTGCAGTCTTTGGGTGCCAAGCCAGAGAAATGGTTTAGTGCAGCACTACCGATTATTGTACACTTGTGGATGCAACAACAGAGCACTTGAACATAATCGCCACTTGCCAAGTGATCATGCTTGTGCACCCACTCCAGGGCTGTCACACTAGACTTGGATGACACAATAGTGGCCAGTGTTCTTGGAGAGGGGTTGGAACTCCAGACCCTACAGTGCAGATGGGAAAAGACTAGCATTTGGAGTCTCCAATGGTGCATGCAAGGAAAGCTTAAGTAAAAATTCGGTTTTGAAATCATAGCCCACTTTATTACGCCAGCTGTGTCAGCACTGGCCAGCGTGCCCGAATTGCTGAACTTGCAGTGGGTGATGCATGACTGGTGTTCATTGTACTCCTCCTAGAAATCGGGAAGAGTTATTCTGCATGGTGGCGGCACAACCTGGCTGACACACACAAAAATGTAACACGAGACTCACTTGATTAAGCAAGAGTAACTTGTCCTCCTCACCTGCCAGCAGGGAGTAGAGTCAAGGCATGGGTGGCATTATGATAAAAACTGGTTTTATTCACAAATGACAAGCTTTTTTTATATACAAGGAAAGTCAGCTTTTACCAGAGGAGCTCTTCAAGAAAAAAGTTGACGCAGTTGCTCGTTCCAGCTTCTCTGCAAGCCGACTTAATGCTACATCCTGAAATAGGCGCATGCTGTAGCAGTTCATTCCAGTGCTAGGTAAAAGATGCATTATGCACATGCAACTCAGTATACTCGCGACATTCTTACAATGGCAGTGCATTACGCACCTTCAGTTGTAAAGAAGTTGCTGCAGGGGAGTCTTGGGAAAATGTTTGGTTTTCAGAAGTGCTATTGGCTGGGGGTCGTTTTGTTTTGTCTGCCAGAAAAAAAAAAAGAAAGGAAGTGGCAACATTCAACAAATAAAGAACTTGAAGGCATCTCCTTTACACATGCTGATGCAACTTGGCTACCAAATATCATATGCATCTGGTAAAACAAATAACATCAATCTATACATATATACATATACATATATACATTTGTCTATCATTGTAAAGTTCTGTTGCATGGAAGTGTTGCTACTTTGATTGGTTAGTCAGTGTGCAAGCACTTTAGCGGCTGCTGCATGAGCAATCAATCACTGCTGCACTGATCATAATGAGCATAAATGAAATTGGCCTGGCCCATTGCACTGACCACACACTATCAGGGCCCATATTCTACCTTCAGTCCCTTGGACTCCAACAGCTCACCGATTGGTTGAAGCAGTGGAAGCGGTTCTTGCTCCCAGATGCTATGAAAAGAGCAGTGGTGCAGTCACGTCATCTGCATCCATGGCATTTGTGGGTTAAAAAATCTGAACAGTCTGCTATGCAACTGCTGCCACAAGCGATTGTTCCAGAACTGGCGTGTCTTCGAGGCCATCAACACTGTAACCCAAACTACAGTGTTAGAAGCCATGCAGCAACAAATAGGGTTGCCAAATTAAACTGTTTCGGTAGCGACGCGCACCTCGCTATCGTCATGGCTGATCCAATGATGCTCTGCATGCAGTGCAGCTGAATGCCACATCCATTTCCACTGCCTCAGCCAATTGGTAAGTGCTTCGAGGAATTGATCCCTTGAGAAATCAAAGTTAGAATATGGGGCCAAGTTGGAAAATCTACACCTAAAACGACATCAAGAGTTAAAAACAAAAGCCTGCTGGGGATGAATATGTGACAAGATCAGCCTGAAAAGAAATTAAAGTGTAAAAAAATTTATCATAATAAACAACAGAATCCACATCTTTCAGACAAGGTGTACCAACCAACAAGGTTATTCACAAAAGCATACTGTGTGCCTTGCATTAACTCCATAGGCTCTACAGTGTGACCAAAAAAGGCCCACAATAACAATGTACACATGGCACTTAACAAAGGTTCATAAAAAGCATGAAACGTTACCACAAAAGCCACACCGCCACTCATGTAAGCCATTCACAATTGGCCAATGTGTATTTCACTCCAGATGATGGATACTATTGCAAACAAATGCATACCATTGCACACCAAAGAACAAGAGGATAAGTTTAACCGTCACTTCCAGAGATCCCAACACAGTAAAAAAAAATGTGACAAGAAAGCCTGAATACAGCATCTCAGCACACACCATAAAAGCACCACTAACTTTGTTCTTCTAAAGGCGGCTTTTTGGGCTCTGTCTGCAGTTTGCGGCCTGTGACAGGTGACGTCTGAATGTTGCCAAATGTCCGCATCAGTGCAGGTAGAATCCTTCTGCCCCCCTCTGCAACTGGAGCCTCTCTGGAAAATAATGCAGCATGCAAAGTAATCAACAAAAACATTTCATTCATTACGTTCACAACTAAAGAACGAACACAGCAAGCATGGCCATAAACCAAGTAGCTAATCAAGTTTCCTGCCAATGGCACACTGTCATTTGCAGTGCCAGTAAATTTGTTCCAGGTTGTGCTAGAATGGCAGGAAATGGTTTAGCAAGCTAAAATAAGAAACACAGTATTACTTCCTTTTTAGAAGATGCCCGACAATCATTCCATACTGGTGCTGTTAATACACTTTGGGTAAGGTTTAGGTCTCTTTGCCACTACTGCTTGCACAGATTTGTTCCAGATAGAAAAAAGAAGGTAGACAAGACTAATCCTTGGATAACTAGAGAAATAATCGATGTTAAATGTAAGCTAGAACGTTACTGGAGACAAAAAAGTGATGCCACTGTTATCATTAACCACCTAAAATCAAAGCTTCCCTTTCGTCAAAGTTGCATAAATCATGACAGCGCTACTTTGGTTAGACGCTTGGTCGCTTCGTTACTGAAAATCAGAGCAAATTTTGGCAGTTTCTGTCGAATAAAGGAGATCGAAAACTTGACAAGATAATCGTTAATGACTCTGGCAAAAATGAGATTGCTGATGCTTTTAATAGTCACTTCCAAAGCGTGTTTACCAACTCTAATGTGACGTTCAACAATCATTTCCTGACCAGTCCCCACAGAAGTATTACTATTAGCAGAGAAGGGATCGTAGAGCTACTCTTGCGGCTAGACCCAAAGAAATCCCCCAGCCCAGGCAATATTCCCACTACCTTTCTTAAGACGTACGCTCAAATAATAGCCCAGTTTATGATAATACTATTTAATAAGTCTTTTGAATCAGGTATTGTACCAGACAAATGAAAAATTTCCAGTGTGGTTCCCATTTTTAAAAATGGCAGCCGATTGGAAGTTGGTAATTACAACTTGACCTCATTGATTTCTACTTGCTATAAAGTGATAGAACAAGCACTCACGAACTAAGTCAACAACTTTTTAGTGCAATCAAAAATAATAACTAGTGCTCATAATGGTTTCCGACGAGGGTTCTCAACTACAACACAGCTCGTGGTCACTGTAGATGAACTCGCCAAAGTGATTGATGGTTGTGGTGAGGTCGATATGATTTTTTAGACTACTTCAAAGCTTCTCATTGATTCAAAGCTTCTCACATAATAAACTAATAACAAAAGTGAAAATGATAGGCATTACGGATGATACAATTAATTGGGTCCCTTCATGTTTATCAAAACGGAAGCAGTTCGTCGACATCGATGGAGCCCATTCACGTTTCTTAGAGGTTTACTCAGGTGTGCATCAGGAATAAGTTTTGGGTCCAGCACTGTTTAATAATTATATAAATGACCTTACAGAAGCTCTTGAACCCTCTGTTTCTATTAAGCTGTTTGCTGATGACTGTATTATTTTTAACACTCATATCAGTGAATGATCAGCTTATTTTGAACGCAAATCTGCAACTACTAGCAAAACAGTGTGAGAAATGGGAAATGGTCATTAGCTTCGATAAAACAGTCACTCTGGGCATCAGTAAAATTAAGCAATTTAATTATGCATACAACATAAATAATGACTTGATTAGAGATGTTAGAGAATATAAGTATCTAGGTGTCACAATAACTTCCCGGCTGAAATGGACAAAACACATTAATGACATATGCTCCTCTGCCTGCAAAAACTCGGCTTACTTAAGTTTCGGGTAGGCAGTTGCCCTAGTGCACAAAGTATGGAGGCATATAAACCCACTGTAAGGCCCAGCCTCGAATATGCCTGCATTGCATGGCACAGCAGATGACAAGCAAAAACTCGACAAAATCCAGAGTCTAGTGGCCCACTTCATCTCCAACCTCTATAGGCACGTAGACTCTCCTTCTGCCATGTTGAACCTTGAAAATTTCATTCCACTGGTAGACAGAAGAAAGAAAGCCTGTCTCAAGTTCTTACAGTCATTACATTCCTCCTGACTTGGTATATGACCCGAAAACCCCGTCATCAAAGATTCCACACGAGCCTCCCGCCATAAGCATAGCTTCAGCCTTAAACCTATTTTTGCGCGCACCAATGCATACAAGTTTTCATTTTTTCAAGGACCCCATTCCACAGAAAATCCAGCGTCGGCGTTGTTGGCATTGTGAGCGAAAAATCATGAGCATGACTCTGGCAGGTAGTCGTTGTGGTCTATGAGAGAGGCCGTAGTGGAGGGCTCGATATTATCCATTCCTATGCTGCAGATCTTGAGCTTTTTTCTTCAAAGGCACTAGGGCTAGGCCATCATGTTTACATTTCAACATGAGAGTGTTTAAGGCCCTGTTGTCCAGAAAATCCGGTGTCGGCATTGTGAGCGAAAAATTATGAGCACGACTAAGGCAGGTGGTGCCGAGAGCAACCTAGGAGGCAGGCGGGCCACCTAGGCCATGTGACCTTGCGGCGTCATCACAGCCTGCCCACCGGATAGCGAGCAAACTTCCCACCGCGGCAGGTGGCCGTTAAATCAATGATTGGTCGCTCGGAAAGTGCAACCTGGATCGCACAAGGCCCACCGCTTGGAAGCACGTGCCATCTCGGGGCCGTGTCACAGCACTGTTCCGCTGCACCACTGCGCCAGGAGTGGTATGGGGACTCCAAGGGATCTATGAATGTAAACTAGAGAATGACCTTCTGCATATATAAGAATTAACCCATTGCGCTATCGCATCACATCCTAAAGGCAGAGCTTAAGTGTCCCCTCCAATTTTCATTGTAGTGTTTATCTGCCATGTTGTTCCGTGTGGCTGTATGGATTGTACAAATGTAGCAGTTGCAGTTTTTTTTTCTTCTGTTGTACGATGCCATAATCACTGGTATTCATTTATGCATTTTTTTTTCCTCTCCTGCTTGAACATGCAAAACGTACGCAGTATTGAATAAATAAATAAATAAATAAATAAATAAAATTCTTCTGCCCAACTGCAAGGATTACCTATCATGTCCTCAATGATATGTAAATTTACCATACGTGTAGTTAAAATAGATCAGCCAAAAAAAAAATGTCTTTGGCCAGAATTTGAGGTCAGTAGCCATCAGCATTATCTTGTTATTCTGTAGAGCATCACTTTGGGCTTAAGAGATTTTTAAGTGCCAAAGTAGGCTATAAGGCACACCATAATGAAGGCCTCTGGATTCACTTTCACCACACCAGCCTTCAGGGTGCTCCAAAATCTTGAAACACAAGTATTTTGCATTTCACTTTCAATGAAAAGTGCCATGGTCAGGATCAAACTTCTGATCTCATGTTCATACTTAACGCCATAACCACTGAGCTGCAGCAGGTGAGCATGACCTTACAGACCCACCATGGTGGCTCAGTGGCTTTAACATTTGGGTGCACAGCGCGGAGTTGCACAATTGAATTCCAGCCATGACAGCTGCATTTTGATACCAATGGATGTTTAAAAACCCTGGACTGTTGAAATTCATCTGAAACCCTCCACTATGGTGTCCCCATTAGCTCATTATGCAGCTTTTAGATGTTAAATCCCACGTACTATCAAACATCACATTATGAAAAGCCTTAAAAAAGGGTATTTTTTCAGGATTTTTGTAAATTGGTGACCACTTCTGATCATTGGTGATATAATAAACATGTGGCGCACCACATCTGTAATAAATCAATATACTAAGGTATTTTGCACAACACTAAGAACCAGAAGAAAATGGGCTGTCTGAAGCTGTCTAGAAAAAGAACTGTGGCATCACCCAACACCAAGAAACAAAGTAAGACACCAAGCGTATATAAATTCTCAGTATATGGCCGCCACCACTCCTTATTTTTTCCCCCGAGTGTTTCAATGCATGATTATTTCTGCCCTTCCATATCTAATCATGCACTGTAGATATTGAAACTGCTTACTATCATTATGCAAGCTACCCAAGAAAATAGGCAGGAGAGCTTCCCAAGAATGCACTAGTTAATGTTACATTAGGATAAAAAATGCTTTTAAAAGTGTCATCATACCTATGGAGTGCAGCACTGACAACATATGCACCTACAGCTAAAAAACTATCCTAATCTATGGCCCCACAGAATTTGGAAAAAGCAACGTCACAATACAAGAATTTTCCTTTCAGTTCTCCATGTCGGTCATGAAACAAATTCCTAATTTCCTGAGAGGTGCTAAATGGTTTCATTCACATTAATAGGAAGTCCAAAATTTAAATATAAAAATATATTTACATAAGCTCAAATGTTTGGTTTATGGTTTGGTTTATATGGGTTTAACGTCCCAAAGTGACTCGGTCTAGTGACTCGGCCATAGTGAAGGGCTCCGGAAATTTCGACCACCTGGGGTTCTTTAACGTGCACCGACATCGCACCGTACACGGGCCTCTAGAATTTCGCCTCCATCGAAATTCCACCGCCGCGGCCGGGATCGAATCCGCGTCTTTCGGGCAGCAGCCGAGCGCCACAACCACTCAGCCACCGCGGCGACTTATAAGCTCAAATGTATAAACTTACATCATAACATATAAACTTAAAAATATAAACTTAAATAAAAAATTTTTTAAGACAGCATGAAAAACCAAAACATCTCATATGGGTCCTGACAAATATTGGTACAATTACAGTGATTAAAGGGCTGCCGGCAGTTTTAAGTACAACACACTACAATGGCTGCTATACATAACCACTAGAGATGTGCTCATCACCGCTGCTTTCAATCCGTCCAGCAGGCATTTTGAGGGCTACAAGCATCGCATGACATGCAGGTAATGAACACAACTGAACTCACTGTGCTATCACATAAAAGTCATCCATAGGCTCTTCAGGAGCAACGAGAACATCTGCTGCTTCGCATGCTTCTGGCCTGCCAGCTGCCAGCTGCATCAAAAATACAAAGGATAGTCGTTTAACAACTCTGCATCCCAAAAAGAAAATGGAATAAAAATGCAATTCATCAGTGCATGCCTTTGTGCTTTGCATTATTCTTTCAGTTCACTATACTATGAATTAAATAGTTTTCCAGTAACAAATAAAATGAAATTCTGCGCATCTGATCAGACATTCAAAGGGCATTGTCTATAACATAGGCAGAGGTCAAATTAACCTTGCTATGTCGTAGGAGCAGGCATACACTGTAAATAAATTAAAGCAATTGACCAATACCACTGCGGTCTTCCAGCATTTGCTTAAATTTGTGACGAAATACTTCTGTCTTTTTTTATATGGAAGTTGAAAGCTTACATGCAAAAAAGCAAGTTAAATGTACTAACATTAAAGGCTAACGACAGTAATGATGTCTCCAGCCACAGCACTGTGGAGTTCTAAGAAATTCGATCTTTTTTCACACATTTATGACATTAAATTTACTTACTTCTAAACAACCAGAAATAAGCAATCAAGTATATCACTTTTGGTTTGTATTATAAAGCAAGCACGATAATGCTGAAAGTAGAGGTTTGCTTAACGTTTGCATGACTAAAAACCAGAAATTGAGGTAACAGAAGGTAACCATACTCTAAATGATGAGAAACATTTGTCAAGACACAAACTATACCAGGCTGGTTTATATGCAAGATGCAAAACATCTGACCGTATATTTTTCTAAACATATGCACCTTGGTGGCAAAATCATATAGTATCAAAGGGATGCTTGGAGGGCACTGACCTGTTGCTTCAGAGATTCATTTTCCTCTTGCAAGAACTGCATCTTGTTCATGTCCTCATCATAGCTCAGAAGTGTTGGAAGAGCTAAGTATACAAAAAGAAATATCAATAGCTCTGTGAACACACTGCTTCCAATAGCGAAAATAGAGCCACTGACAGACAACAGAAACAGAGTTTCAGCCTTCAGTGAGTCAAGTCTGTGTATTACATGCCTTTTTCTAGCACTAATTTTTGAAACTTCTCGATATTGTGATATCAAGAAGTGTCATGGTAATCAATGTCCTACAATCATGTCACACAAATACTATCAGGAAGTATGATAACAATGATAACCAATGCTACCAACATGACACCAAAGCAACCAGCAATTAAATGAGTGCTTCACAATGTAGCCAATAGATTCAAAACTGCAAGTCAAACCCCCATCAAGTGCGCTCCATGAATAAGCTGACGTAGTTATTCCAAACACTTAGCAAGATGTAATCACCATAATAAAGCGAAGTTGGAATGACTTACGTACATAGGTTGTTATGTTTTTTGTTTTCTTTGCATTAAGTTACTGCATAAGTACATCTACAAGGCAAAGAATGTTACATACTAGATAATTCTTGATTTCAGAGAACTCTGAACTGACACTGTACAGACAGCATCTATGCATTTGTTTCACAAACAAACAAACAAACGAACAGCAAGCATTGGCATAAACACTAGACACAGGACTATGGTCGACAGACTAACCCATGCTTTGATACACGACACTTAAGAAATTCCTTAAAGAGATTATCATCATCTCTTGCCACTGGCGTGTGAAGTAGACTTGAAAATTCGGGTTGTCTTCCACACTCTTCAGAAATGGGAGAGCTGAAAAAAAAAATGCACCAAAAGCTCAAATTCTCAGAAAACGTGAACAAAAAATAAGCATGGCCACCATACCAAATACGACATTATGTCCTTGTGACAGCAATGTTTGAGCACACTTAACCAGACAAATTGCTAAATGTATATGGCAATTTGCTACCTTTTTGTACCCCCACTGCAAAACTACATCTATGCTTAGCTCAAATTTTTTCTGTATTCTGCACGTTATTACTTCTGTTACTTTAATAGCCTTTTTCTTTATTTCTGGTCTCCAAACAAATAAACTTTGAATGCCAATCAGCCCTGAAAGGTAAGACATACAACTGAAAATTTTCTGGGCAGAAAGGTACAACATGGGTTGGGCCAGCAATCTATTATGCACTCATTTTTCACACTAGTACATGTATATTATGTGCCACAACTCAATTGGGGCATGCAAAGCTCCCTACAGGTATTACTGCTTTGTGTGATTGCAGCTGTGAAAATTCGCAACAGCTTTAGTGTTAGTAAAATGAAGACAAGACAAATTCTGGCCTGATGCCGTACAGTTAATTCATAGCAGTTAACCATCAAAGTTCCTTCCTAACAAAGTTAACAAAGCAGTTAATTATCAAGACAGAACTAAAACTGATGGCAATTCATGTGAAAGGCTGGAAATCAGAGAGAAAACACAAGTGACACAAAACGCTCATCCTGCTCTTTTGTGCAAGGTGCAACAGTTGCTCCAGTGGGCAAATACCCTGGGACAAATAACATGACCTAGGATATTCTAGCAGGTGTGAATCTGAAGGTTTTAGTCTACCCAAGTGGCGAAGGAAGGCGCATCACTAAACTGCTGCACTGCAACACTTTACTCTTTCAAGTTGTTGGCACGAAAATGAACAGTAATACATTCAGCTGTCATCCTTCCATTTCTGCTCAAATGCGCAGAATTTCTTGCAACAACTGTCACTGACCACTACCACGCAACATCCATAATCTCATTCAAGCTTCATGCATCAGAGGTTACGCACCAAACCATTCTTTCCACTCAGCCTGGCCATGCAATTCAGGAGCCATCTTGTCGAAGAACTCTGTAAGCTTGTCTTGTCGGCTATTGGTGACACATGTGACAACATAAATGCGCAGTAGGGCCATCTCCAGCTTCCTCACAGTAGGAATAAAAGACTGCTCAAGGCGCCGAAAAATGTGGCTGTCTAAGTGGCTCCAGGTGTCTCGCAGACCTACCAAGTCCATTGATTCTATGCAGCTGCTCAAGTGTTCCACTACACGGTCAGGCTGCAAAGAACAAACATGATCATGTACTAATGCTGAAAGAATGAATGCGATAACAATTCAATGGTATAAAACAAAAATCCCAGGCCAGAAAATTTTCAGTACAGCTGACCAACTTCAGTGAACTAGGTAGCTCTGAAGTTGTGGTGATTAACAAAACTGCCAATGACATTCACATTACTGAAATAAGTCAGAGTACTCAATGGTGAGTGTACAGTACAGATAAGGGAGTGTAGTGTACAGATAGCAGGGCATGAGATGGAGTGATAAGTTAAACAAAATCAAGGCACAAGAGCGGCAGCAGTCAGCACACGTTAAGGGCGACCAAAATTCATGAGGATGTCTCTTTAAGGTGTCTTTTTGACATTGGCGATGGCGACAGTGATGACTATGGTGGTGAAATGGATGACGTTTACAACTATTAACGCATCTGCAAACCTCACTTGAGGGTCTTTACTCAAAGAGGTATTATGAAAAAAAAAAAAGCCAGAATGCCTGACATTAACACAAAAAGCACAATCACACATTGATTTTCTTATTGCTTGCAACATTCAAAATTCTTCAGCACTCTGTGTTCACACAACACACCCCTGTAAACCTTTTCATGCCATTCCATCGCAGTAATCAAAGTCCTGAAAATGCTTCCAAAAAGTATCAGTGCTGCATTTTATTTTGCAGCAATGCAGAAATGGACAAAAAAACAGTTAAAAAATAAAAGTTAAAAAATTATGGAAATTAGTCAAAATTATGGAATTAGTTAAAAAAGCATTGTCTCATCCTGAGCTCCATTACAAGGTTCATCAAAGATTCCTTTCTAATGACACACCTGTTCATTAGCATACAGTTGTAAGGAAACGCATACACTAGGTTCACCTTTATTCACCAAGAAGTATCACAATTTTGTGGCCTATGGGTTGCACGCTTGCCTCATAATCTGAAGATCCTTTATTCAATTCCCTACACCTTTGGAAGAAATTTTTTTTCTTCTTTGCTGTAGACGTCGCTACCTTATGGCCTATTGCCGACATCATGCGAGAGCATGGCGACGTCACTGAGGAATTTCCTGCCACGGACGGCGATGGATGCCGGTTTTTGTGCTAATGGGCCATACAGTACTTTCACATTAAAAAGTGAAAGAGAGTATGAAAACAGCAGAGCAATGGATGCAAACAGATGCAGCATTGTATATGTGCATCTCTCTTACTTTATCCCATTTTTCCCTCAGGCTTCTACTATTCCAGCTATGTAGTAGAAGGTGGAATAGTAGAAGCCCGAGTGAAAAATGGGATAAAGCAAGAGAGATGCACATATACAGATGCGGGTTCGATCCCAGCCGCGGCAGTCGAATTTCGATGGAGGCGAAATTCTAGAGGCCCGTGTACTGTGCAATGTCAATGCACGTTAAAGAACCATAGCTGGTCGAAATTTTCGGCGTCTCTCAAAGCCCGAGTCACTTTGGGATGTTAAACTCCCTAAATCAAATTCCAGCTATGTGCCAAATGGCCAAGTCAAGAATCAAGATTTTTAAATGAATCTAGTGCAAAATGCTTCTCTGAACATAAAAATTCAAGGAACCACTTCGAGATTAAGATTCCCAGAGTTCTACCATGCAATCTATTGCTACTGCTGCGTTACTGTTTCATCACCAAATCTCTGCACTTACATGGAAGCTAATGGTACAAAGCTAGACCACTTCAGTCCTACAATTGCACCATAGCTCTGCACATAATGTTCTGCAGTTTGAAAAGTAAACATTGTATTCCAGACTCATGAGTTCGAGAGACAACAGGCATATGTGGCCCTCTAATTATGCAGAACCAAAGCATTCGCTGTAAGAAAACGCACTTGGGACAACAAATCGCAGCCCCATGCCATGCTCCATTTGGCATGTAATGACAAGTGCAAGCATGCTCCTGGGACGTGCATGGCTAGCAATAAGCATGAATGCCCCAGAAAAACAATTGCAGTTCTTGACAGACTCGGCAGAAAGCATAAAGCCTGCACAGCTGCTCTGAGGCAGTTGCGTGAATGTGCAATAAACGAAAGCAGATGATGGAACAGCTTGCATGAAGAATGCAGTCTACTATGACTATGCAATTCACCGTAGCGTACTTCCTTACAGAAGTTTTAGTGTTGATCTAACAAGTAGAACTGAAATGATTTACAGTGTAGTAAATGCACAGAAGCCTCTGTAGCCATTAAGAAACATTACAAACAGGAACAAAATAGAAATTTTGATATCTTTATTACAAAAATGCCCTGCCAAGCAAGGATAAACTGCAATGCACATCACTCCAGCTCAACTAGCAGCTGGCCCTCATCAACAGTCTGGCCTGGCTTGACGAACACACTTTTGATTTTGCCCATGGCGGCAGACACCAAGCTGTTCTGCATTTTCATTGCTTCAATGACACACACCTCTTGATGCTCTGCAACCACATCGCCCACTTTCACAGTCACGTGCTTGACCACACCAGGCATTGGTGCCTCCACAATCTTGCTTGTGTCAGCTTTGGGCTTTTCAGGCATTTTGCTCAAAAAGTCAGCAGCCTCTTGTAAAAGCACTTTTGCATTCAGCGATGTGCCTTCAAAGGAGATCTTGAAGTTGCCCGAGAAGTCACGCTGAAGAATCTGCAGGATGTACTCAGCACCAGAGACTGAAGCCTTCACCAGAGGCTGGGAAAGATCAGCTGGAAGAATGACGTCAAACTTGCTGCCCCCAACATGAACACAGTAGTTGCCGTTACCTTGGTGATTGAGCATAACGGAGGTCTTCTTGCCATCCACCATCACTTCCACATCCCAGAGGTCAAGCCTCTCTGCAGTTGCAACCTTATGTCCATTCAAGAACTTGCGAGCAAGCAATTCATCCTGTAAAAACAGAGCTGCTGCCAAGCACGAGAAGTGAGTGGCCTCTTTTTCAGATAGTTCTTTGCCCTTGAAGCCATCAGGATAGATTCGTGGCAGGTATCCAGTGTCAATGTCACCTTTTATAAAATGAGGCTCTGAAAGAACTGCCCTCAGCAGGCTAATGTTATGAGTCACACCTCGAATGACATAAGCATCCAATGCCTTCAGCATTGTGTGCCGTGCAGCCTCTCTGTCATCTCCGTAAGTGACCAATTTGCAGATCATTGGATCATAGTAGATGCTGATTTCACTGCCTTCAATGATACCACTGTCACAGCGCACATTTGGAATGTGGTTTGGCTCAATATACCGATGCAACCGACCTATTGAGGGCAGGCCAAAATGCTTGAAAGGATCTTCTGCATAAACTCTACACTCAAATGACCAGCCACGGAGAGGAATGTCCTTTTGAGAGATTCGCAGTGGATGACCTTTGGCAACCCGGATCATCTGATGCACAATGTCCACGCCTGTAACACACTCTGTGATTGGGTGCTCCACCTGAAGACGAGTGTTCATCTCAAGGAAGTAGAAGTTCTTCTTCGAATCCACAAGAAACTCGACAGTACCTGCAGAATCGTAGCCCACCGCCAATGCTAGCTGCACAGCTTGCTCGCCCATGGCCTTGCGTGTGTCTGCGTCTAGGAACGTGCTCGGGCACTCTTCAATAACCTTTTGGTTCCTTCTCTGAATGGAGCATTCTCGTTCGTTCAGGTAAACAGCATTTCCATGCTTATCGCACATCAGCTGCACCTCGATATGGCGCGGCTTGTCAATGAACTTTTCCACCAGCAGTCTGTCATCCCCAAAGCTTGACTTGGCCTCTTCAGATGAGAAGCGAAATCCGTCGATGGCTTCCTTGTCATTCCAGGCGATACGCATTCCTTTCCCTCCGCCGCCGGCGGAAGCCTTGATCATGACTGGATAGCCAATCGTTTGCGCAATCTTGACGCACTCCTCGGGTGTCTGGACCACTCCGTCAAATCCTGGGATGCAATTCACTTTTGCGGCATTTGCTATGCGCTTGCTTTCGATCTTGTCGCCCATCATGCTAATGGCTTTAGAATTAGGGCCAATGAATGTGACACCGGCCTCGGTGAGCTTTGCGGCGAAGTCCATGTTCTCGGACAGGAAACCATACCCAGGATGAACAGCATCGGCGCCGGACTTTTTGACAACGTCGAGGATTGCGTCGACACGCAGGTAGCTCTGACTAGTAGGCGCAGGCCCGATGCAGTATGCTTCGTCGGCGAGCTTCACGTGCAAGTTGCGCGAATCAACATCGCTGTGCACGGCTACGGTCTTAATGCCCATCATCTTGCAAGTGTGAATCACTCGGCAGGCTATCTCGCCTCGGTTCGCAATTAGGATTTTCTTGAACTTGTCCTCTTTTGGATCTATCGGGTCTGTCGTGTAAATAGACGTCCATGACTGATTCCTCACCAGCGGCGCGCAGAGCCGCAGCCTGTGCCTTCCAAGCAGCGACAACAAATTTGACGTGACGACGCTGCAAGGAGCCATATTGCCGTCTACCAGCGTCGCCGGCGGTCTAGGCTAGGCGAACATGCAGCTCACAACAAACCGGATTAGCTAACCGCGCATGCGCATCGGCGTGGCAACCACTGCACGAACATGACACATGAAAACGCCCCCCCTCCCTCCTCCCCAATTACTTTCCCGCGAATTAGTACAACTCAAAAGGTTTTCAACTGCACATCCCAGGCATTCAACCGCGATTGAAGACAGTAACATAGCACAGTAGTACTCAATACAGTGTCATCGCGAAAATAACAGGAACCGTCCTGAGACGGCTTATTATATGCAGTGAAGTTACTTACTCGGAACCCTTTATCTTTGTCAGCCTTAACTTCGGAGTCAAACGCTTTAAGGGACGTGAAAAAGCCACGGTAGCGCAAATAATCCCGGACTAAATCATCTGCGAATTGTGACGCCGCCATAACAGTACACGCACAAGCATAAACCGACGCACAACTGCTCAGTACTCCGTGGGACGCAGTGCGTGTGCTGGATGTGCGCCGACATATGAACGGTATACAGTTATGAGGCGACACGTGAGTTCCTGAAAGGCGGACTGCGTTGCCGCACGCACACAATACGCCCCAGACAAGGCAATCGATATTTGTACTCTCAGGAGAAATCTACTGCTCCCTACTCACGTTACGTTTCTCTTTCCTTTATTCTGAGAGCACCAAGTACACACCATAATCACCGTGATAACATGTGCACCTGGGGAGCAGAGATAATACTGACGACATTTTTGTTTTTTGTGCTTTTAAAATATTGTGGGAAAAGGTAGAACCTATAAAGATAACGGCTGTGAGCGAAAATTTAGTCTTGCCACTGCTCAGTAGAGGACGCATGAAGCGCACCGACTACTTTTTTTGTTTGTTTGAGCTAGCACAATTAGTGAACTAGAATACTTCCAGTTAACTAGCAGAATGCGCAGAGTCGAACCGTTCACTGGCCTCAATATACTGCATTAAACATTTTTGTGAACCACGTGTGGAGTTAGGTATGGACTTTTAATTTGTATGAAATCGCCTTAATTATGCTGATATGTGCAGTTGT
This sequence comes from Amblyomma americanum, assembly GCF_052857255.1. Classification (NCBI taxonomy): domain Eukaryota; kingdom Metazoa; phylum Arthropoda; class Arachnida; order Ixodida; family Ixodidae; genus Amblyomma; species Amblyomma americanum. Next base: position 51,408,315 of record NC_135497.1, read on the forward strand.
TGGACCGTTCGTCAAGCTTTAAAAAAACGATCGAAAGGGCAATTTTCTTTTGCATGGAAACATTTAACGTATGGAAACAACCTGTAACGTTTTCCCAGGAGATCCATAATATTCCTAATATTGGCATGACTTGATTTGCGTCCACACAGTGGCGCCACAGACACAGCGCGCGAACGTGCGTATGGCGCGCGTAAAGTACGCGCGCGCGAGTGGTGTGGCTAGCCAGGCGTTTTCAGCGCCAGTCATCTGGCCACACTGCTACACAGGAAGTGATGTTTAAAACGGGTGTGATGTCAAGATCTGTGAACACGCCTGGTGGCGCCGTTGGCGACTCGCGAGTGTTTTCCTAATAATGGCTGGGATGTCGGCGATGTGCTGGTGAGGTCGGTGGTGAAGTGTCTTGTGAGGCACGATGTGGGGACGCTTGAAGTCATCTTGGAACAGTAGCTTCATCGTGCTTTTAGCGGTGTTGGACTTTGCCGTATGTGCAGTACTGGAAGAGGAGACGGCAGGTAAGGAGCAGTACATTTCTTTCTCTGGATTTTTCTCCACGCACTGACGGGAGCATCCTTGCGCGTCCCACTGGAAAAAAAGTTTAAATATCCGGAACGTCAAATGACTTGACATTGTCACACCCGCTCCTGTCGCAGTAGTAGTGCTAATCACAATCATATAGTACCACTAGAGAAAGAAGCGAATAACTTTCCAGTCATTTTCTCGATCATTTTTCAGCATAGCCTTCCAGAGCATGTCTCTTTTGTCAGCAGCCGATCATCCCAATTCCTGAATGAAGTCGTTGGTCATTCGGTAATAATCATTTGAGCGCTTATTTGCGTCGCGGCTTCAGGTACGGCGAAGCTCAAGGAAGGCGTATTGCTATAATACCCGATGTAGCATATAGGAGTGTCGTGTAGCGCTTGTGTCCTCAGAGAAATTAGTTGGCTTAAATTTGTCGTTTTGTGGGCAATGAAAAGTGCTACGTTGCGGACTTGCGTTTACAGTAATAAGTAGGACTGCTTGAGCCAGGTAGCTCGAAAAGCGTCTGTGGCGTGTGAACTTTTATGCACGAAAATTTGCCGAACTGGGTTTGATGGTTATGCATTTCGCCGGAAAGTAGTACACAGACATTTATGATGTGATTCTCCTTTTATATTGATGGTAGCGATGCAAATGCAAAATACGTACGTGATACTCAAGATTTCAATGCTGGTTATTGAACGGGCCACCACTCTGTTATCTGATGTGTGTGGTGCGGCTCTTGCTTGAACTTAATTGATCCAGGCGTGTGAGGTCGCTTACAGTAGGTGTTCACTTGTTCAGTGTGCGAACGTGTCATCCTAATTGATGTGTACAGTACGCTGCGCATGACGACCACCACACAACGTCGCTGCTCGTGGCGGGTCGCCCGTGATGACATGGTGTCCCGTCTGTAGAACGGTCGATCGTTTCTCATCGCGGTAATGTTCGCTCTTGTTCATTCTGCCGTGAGATGCTGCGCGCACGGAAGGGAGCAGGAAGGGAAAGCCGATGGCAAGCGTATTAATCACGGCGTCTGTCACGGAGGAGTGATGCTCCGGAGAGAGGCCTTCCCTTGTTCTCCGTTCTGTTGCGGCAGCTCGCGCATCACGGTGCTGCGCGCCGCGGGCGGCTTGTTCGCCGACTCCTCTCGGCGAGCAAAGGCGCGTGCGCGCGATAGCCATGCGTGCGCGTTCGACCGTGCCGCGCGGGGTAGCGCCCCTGGTCTTCCAGGTGAACGTGACTCATCATCCGGATGGTGGCCGCTGCCCCCCCCCCCCCCCATCCCCCCCCCCCCCATCCCCCTGTCGACCGGCTGTGCGCTTCTTTGACGCATGCCTCTCTTATGGTGCAGAGGCCGGTTATCTCGCTTTGCTTGTAGCCTCGCGGCTGAATCACCGCGCCTTGAGGGCGTGCGCGAGTGAGATCAGCGCGATAACGACGAAATCGTGGGCGAAAGGGTAGGGTTGAAATTTGCTCCTCGCGACGTGTCGGTCGTCGTTTGGAAGCTGGACGAGGAAGTCTCGACATGCGGCTCTGAGCAGTGATTTGAGGCCGGTTACAGCAGTTTACCAAATGCTCACGCCACTATCCTTAGTCTGGATACGTTCGCGCGGTGGAAATTCATTCTCGCTCTACTTCCATCTCTAAATTAATGTCGGATGTTGACACCTGTCGAAAATGGGCAATTTGTTTCGGAGAGCTCGCGATGTTCTGAAGTTTTCACCAGGTTTTAGCTTCCTGAATATGTTTGTGTGTTCGCTTTCACCGCAAAGGCGCCTGCATTCAGTAAAATTGCCATCCGACGTTACTCGACTTGTAAGCCACTCACCGGCCCATACCAGTTCGGATCGTCGACTTCGATTTATCTCACGCAGTTATCGTGGGTTGTAAACACCTGCCTCCTGATTCCAAATATTTTAAAGCAGGTAGTTAAAGTCGAATGTATTCGGGTTGTATTACATGATACTAGTCGCTAGCGTGACGTGAACGCAGTGTCAATGTGCGACCACCGCATTTGTTCCCAGACCGTGACTCATTTCGTTCGCGCTTCACAGGCCAGGGGACTCCCAGACCGCTGAAGCTTTATTGTCTGTTCTTTCCTGCGTTCAGCAAAAGCCGTGTTCTTTGACAATACAAGGAAAAACAAAAGTATACTGTAGTACAGTTAGTGTCCCTTACTAGACTCTCCGTGACATGACGCCGCGGTCATTCCCCCCCACCGAGACAAGTTACGCTTTCTTAACCAAGCGGCACTTACGCTCTGCGCGCCGCCGACAGCACAGCACTTGCAGGCACGTTAGTGATACAGCTCGCTGTTAAGGGCCCCTTGCTTGCTTATACCAGATAGAGCGCGGGTTCAATGTAGCGCCTACATCAAAACTTCTTTGGTTTGTCTTAACAACATTATTTATCTCCCTACCGGGCCTGCCTAGAAAATACGCTTGTGCATATTACGGGCCGGGCAGCAGTAAATGCTTGCTATTGCGGGTAAGTTCCAAGCAAGACCAGGTCTTTAGTACCAAGCAGCCGGTGCATTTAGGCATAACCAGATACCATTCCGTGATGGTCTGTCAGGACCGACTAGTCTTTTATGAAAACATAAATCTCGCTTTAAAAAAAATATTCACGTCCTGGCATTGAAACAGAGTGCAGATAAGTATCTCAACTGGATATAGGAAGAGATTGTCTATTTACTAACAGATAGGTTAAACCATGATTGTCTGACTTGCTACAGAACGAAACAAATGGAGCGGGTACTCCAAGTGGGCACCATGTTAAAAAAAAAAGAGAGAAATGCCTTCTTTTACGCCTTCAGGCTAGGCGCCAATGCAAGAAAGTAATATAAACAACGACGTGTAGCGCTGGTTCATTGAACCATGTGATGACCGGCTAGACAAACTTGTCACAGAGAAAAGCAAAAGGCTTATCAAGTTCTGCCCATATAGAAGAAAAAGATTAGAGGCTGTTTTTTTTTTTTTTTCACTTGAATGTAGTGTTCTCCCGTATGTATTGTTATGGGTTTGGCGCACTTGGCACTTGCTATTCTGTCTGATGTGTTTTTGGTGTGGTGCATATTTGTTGCCTTGCCGTATTCACGAGCCTGACCTAAATGACGCGGTCGTGCCTTGGAGCTGTGCCTGGCGATGTTTGACGCAAACAGAGCACATCGCGAGCCTGATTGACGTAACCGTTTTGTTTTCAGTTGAAGGGGCATTGCTCTGTACATTTCCGAAAATCTGCTTGCTCGTTGGTTACCAGACGTCCTGGGGCTGTTTCGAAGTTCTTTGCGTTGGAATGGGACATGTGCCCACTGTTGAAACTTCGTTTCAAATGTCAGGCGCTTGAGCGGCTGTACGCCCCCAACTGCTTCGCGCTCTCGGCCAGCACACGTTGCTTGCTTCTGGGCCTTTTATACGTTGTGGAATAAAGGCCTAGCCATAGGCTGCATTTGTGTTAACTTGGGCATTGCGTATGTATAACGCGTACTCAGTTGGACAAATTCAGGAGGAGTGCTGTTTTGCGATGCTCGCGCTGCCGTTGGTGACGCAGGTGTGAAGTCTACACTCAGCACATCGCGCTGCAACGATGCCTTGACGCACTTCTCTCAAGCCCTAGGTTAGCTGTCACGGCGTCAGCAGATTAATGCGCGGCTCATCCCTAACGCTTAATTCGGCAGAGGCACGCCACCGAAACGCGTTGTCGTCGGGGAAAATGTGGTTCTAGGCAAAACTGACTGAAATAAATAGACGGGAAAGGTGGGCATTCATAATTAATTTTTTTTATTGAACAAAACTTAGCGACGCCACTTGCGTGGTAAATGCGTCGTGTATTTGTATTGCGGGGGCAGCTCGTTTTTTTTTTTTTTTGTCAATCGTTCTGTAAGCGCTAGCTAAACTTTCCGTTTATATGTTTAGCCTCTCGCAATGTTCAGTTTGTGGCGAGTTTTCAAGGACTTTCTTGGAGAAACGAAAAGGAGAAAGCGCTCGGGCATCCTTCAGTCCCGGCTGCGACTTCGTTTTTCGCCCCACATTTTTTGTCTTTTTTTTGCGCGCGCGAGGCGTGTCTACGCGTTAATGTTCTACGGTGCCAAACCTAGGCTTTCTGGACCTCGGCTGTGTTGTACGAATATCGGCTTCCGAAAGCAAATCGAACGCGTGAACTTTCTTGGTCATAACATTGTGGCTCGTGTTGATATTTAGCGGCCATGTCGATGCTGGCACCGCTGGGCAGGTGGGACCATTCTGCTTTCCGTCCTGGTGATGTGGTAGACATATTCGTTCGAAAGCTGGCGAGGTGAGTGCTTAATACTCGCTGGCCTGTAATGCTGCGTGTCCTGAACTCCCCTGTGTCCATTAAAGTTTTCACCACCGCCTATAATGCTGGGAGAAAGAAAACTGTCGGTGCATTCCGTCATACTCAAGTCCCCTGGTAGGCACTACAGGGAGTTTTACGTCATGCGAGCAGTTCGCGTGCGGGAACGGGCCGCCAATCTATTTGATGAGGTTCGAACCTCGCAAGGTTGCGTGTCCGGTTCGGTGACCTGTTTGCAAAGGTCTTTACGCCTCATTTGTGTGCTGAAAAAAAAAAAAAGATTGAGAGGGCACTTAAGACTTCTGACGTGCTGTGAAGTCGAAAGCATTAATTAATGTCTTCGTGAGCGTTCGACCTCGACGCAGTTTGCGCACTGAGAAACGAAAGGAAGACCCGTCGCGGTGGCTCAGTGGTCAGGGCGCTCGGCTACTAATCCGGAGTTCCAGGGTTCGAACCCGACCGCGGCGGCTGCGTTTTTATGGAGGCAAAACGCGAAAGGCGCCCGTGTGCTGTGCGTTTCAGTGCACGTCAAAGATCCCTAGGTGGTCGAAATTATTCCGGAGCCCTCCACTACAGCACCTCTTATTCTTCCTTTCTTCTTTCACTCCCTCCTTTCTCCCTTCCCTTACGGCGCGGTTGAGGTGTCCGCCGACATATGAGACAGATACTGCGCCATTTCCTTTCCCCCCCAAAAATTATTATTATTATTACGCGCCTCCCAACGCTGATTCCACAAAGGTCCGAGTGCAGCACTCGATTCGGACACCTGTGGCGAGCTAGCCTCCAACCTATGGAAGGAGATACCGTATGACACCGCTCGCAACGGTGTACGACGAACGGTTCGAAGATTGGTTTTGAGGAAAGGAAATGGCGTCCTAACTCTACGATACCAGTTGTTATGGGCGAGTTGGCGTTCACGGTGACCCATAACCACAGCGCGACAGACGGGACAGAGAAGGGCCACCACACAGAGCGCTGACTCACAACTAAAACGTTTTATTGGCCGCCAGCCAGTATAAATACTGCCCCATGGTGGTGCTTGACTTGCGTGAGACTCAAAATCGCCAGTACATCAGGCACGTGTCAACAGGCAAGTGTCATGCGTGGGAAATGTCACCGCTACAGCAGGCACAAGTGAACATTCACAATCAAGGTAACGGTGTTCCTTATCTGACAGTGCTACAGAGGGAGTACTGATACATTGGTCTGAGGTCCTAGCTATCAGGTGGGCTTCGATTATTTCCCTTGCTAGCGAGACGCGGTTCTTTGCTATCACAGAGCATTCCTTGTACAATGGAAAACAGACTTTAGTGTCGTCTTCGTCATTTTTGCAGTGTCTGCAGTGTTTCGCTACGTGGCCTAGCTGTGATAGCGACACGAGCGACATATTCGTGCTCCTTTCGTCTTTCGTTAACACATCGGCCAGTTTGGCCGATGTAACACTGGCCACATGACAGAGGCAGAGAATAAATTATTCCTTCCTGGCAAGGCGCCAGTTGTTTCGCGTGCCTTATCAAGCAGCTGCGTGCTTATCTTTCCTCTTATTTTACTCTTTTGACCAGGCTAGACAGTTGCTTAGGCGCCGAGAAGACACTTCGACCCCCAGCACGTTTATAATAATTGGTTTTTGGTGGAAAGGAAATGGCGCAGTATCTGTCTCATATATCGTTGGGCACCTGAACCGCGCCGTAAGGGAAGGGATAAAGGAGGGAGTGAAAGAAGAAAGGAAGAAGAGGTGCCGTAGTGGAGGGCTCCGGAATAATTTCGACCACCTGGGGATCTTTAACGTGCACTGACATCGCACAGCACACGGGCGCCTTAGCGTTTTTCCTCCATAAAAACGCAGCCGCCGCGGTCGGGTTCGAACCCGGGAACTCCGGATCAGTAGCCGAGCGCCCTAACCACTGAGCCACCGCGGCGGGGCCCCAGCACGTTTCCAAATTCTTTTTTCAAGTTGTGCTAGACTTGGTGCAGATACGGTACCACGGCAATCTTCTTTCTTTTCCCCTTTTCTCGCTTGACCTGTGTCCTATCAAATCTGAGATTTTTCTGCAACGGAATCTAAAACGTCTGAGAGGTATAGCCAGCCTTTGTCAGGCGGTTTAGTTGGTTGCAGAAGCTGTGCTCCAACCTGTGCGCACAAGATTTCTTTACAGCGTCGTGTAGCACAGAATAAACAATTGCTCTCTTCACCAGCTTTGAATGAGCTGATGAAAAGGGCTTTGCACCACGGGGCTTAAAAGGCTTTTGAGCCCAGTGGGGCTCAAACGCATTTGCAAAAAAAGCCATTGCATGGGTCCAGTAAAATGTTTGTGGGTGACGAACCGGATGTAGCGGCTCGCCGTCGATCTGCGACGCTTACACTGCGCATGCGGCAGAGCTGCCATACAGGGGGACCCCGGCTAAAAAGATTCATTCTCAAGTATCGACCACGTAAGCGCGCGCGTAGGGACAACGTGAATGCGTACTCGTGGTGTTAGTTTTTTTTTTCTTTCGTAGTAAGCTGGGCACATTCTGCGGCGGCGGCACTCTCGGCCTCGACGGATGTGCACGATATGTATTCAGGACGCGCTACGAGGCGTGTGTGTACGTCGCCCCTTTCCGCAGCTTCTTGGCGGCTCGCACGATATGTCGTCGCCAGGAAACGGAGTGACGGGAAGTGTCGGGAGCGGTGGGCCAGGTAGAGCCGTCTAGCGCTCCTACGTCCGGTGTCTGCGACGACGAGATAGTTGCGGGGTCGTGGTGACACCGTCGGACAGTTTAGCGCTGGCGAAAGCCCAGGTACTCGCTGCTGCCTCTCGATGCTGAGGTTCCTGAGAACTGTCGGAAACCGTGCCGTTCTGGAAATTTGCCGGCGCGTAGCCATTTTCTGGGAGGAAAACCTGCGCTCTGATACTGAGCTGTGCCGCGACGGGCCTTGCGCAGGTAATTTTAAGCGCGACGTTTGGGCCGTTCGGTCTGTGGGGAAGGGGGGGGGGGGGGTGGCAGCTGCGGTCGCTGCATTCCGTTCCTCTCGGAGCTGCGCAGTGCCCAGCTGTGCTGCGCGGGTCGCCCTGGGCGTGAGGGACCTCCCAGTCATGCGCCGCTCTTCGGGGCACACGGAAGCCGCGCGCTTTGGCTGAGCGTGACTTCTGGGATGCGCAAGCTGCTTCTCCCTGCGCGAAGGGTGTTACGCAAGCGCAAGGCACGTGCAGGTCGACCGCGCGGGGGGGCCGGGAGTTGCGTTGACCGGCCTTGTTGCGCGGCGTTTTATCTTTTCTTTTCCTTCCCTTCACGACGCGGACGCTTTTGCCCCGCTGCCTGCTTCAGCGGACCTTGCGAAAGTGCGGCGTCTGAAACCAGGGCCGGGAGTGTGCTTGCTTCCGTCGCGGTGAATTCGGGCTGGAAGGCGCAAAAGTGGGCATCTGTGCCAGTCGCATTGGGCCTAGGTCGCTGGTATATAGTGCGAAGGTGATGCAAATGCGAGGCGGCAAGTAGTATGTTTGAAAAAAAAAATGTAGCTCAAAAGAGACGAGCACGGGAGGGAGACACAAGGACGAACGCTACTAACAACTGGCTTTATTTCCCGTAACACATGTCTATATATACGTGTACACATCGCATGCGCACATGACACTAGGGCGGCTCTGGGCTTCTTGGCAGAAAAAAGAGAGTGGAAATTTGATTACATATCTACAATCGAAGAAAGAACGAGTACCAAAATGTATCATCTGCGAGAAAGGGGGAGGGGGGGGGGAGGGGAAGGCAAACAGGCAGTGAATATGCACCTACAGAAAAAACGAAAGAAAAACCAGCACACACTTTTTTAGGCGGTGTGCTTCTTGCAGAAACCTTTCCGGAAAAGCGCGCTCGGATGAGAACAAACTTATTGACGCGTCGCTGATGCAATCACTCGAGTTTTTGTTAATGTAGAAATCCTCCAGCAAATGTCTGGCTTTTGTGCTTGCGCTCCTGCCCATAATCTTTGCTTCTTTAAAGCGGGATTCGCACTTGAACGTCACAACGTGCGAAACTAAATTCGCGAGCTAATCTTGTAGTATTAAGTTTTGAGCATGCTCCCTTAAACGGTCGTTGAGACAGCGCCCCGTCTGCCCTATATAGCATTTTGCGCAGGACAGGGGAAGAATGATGTAGACCACTCCCAAGGCAGATTTGATGAAGGATTCTTGATGTTGCATCTTGCAACCGCGCTCAACAACCCCGCAGATACGGGGAAGTTGAGCGCGTTTTTTTTTTTTTGTCGAACATGTGTCACCAACTCGCCCAGCAACAAGTTTTATTGAAGTATTAAAGATTTGTGCGGTGGGGCTACGCGAAGTTGGATGTGGCTTCTATATTTTATTTCGTGTACCCTCAGGGCCGGAGGCATTATTGCGGGGTGTGGTTGCACAAAGTTGCAAAAAACAACGTGCTGTGCAGTAAAGTACTTAGTATAGTACAGAAATGATGGCTCCTAGTCATACAATATTCGCCGCCGCGGTGGCTCAGTTGTTACGGCGCTCGGCTGCTGGCCCGAGAGACGCGGGCTCGATCCCGGCTGCGGCAGTCGAATTTCGATGAAGGCAGAATGCTAGAGACCCGTGTACTGTGCGATGTCAGTGCACGTTAAAGAACCCCAGGTGGTCGAAATTTCCGGAGCTCTTCACTACGGCGTCCCTCATAGACTGAGTCACTTTGAGACGTTAAACCCCCATAAACTAAATCTGTTATACAACATCTAATGGGTTCTTGATGCGATGGTTGATAAAATATAATACAGTGCAGTAATACAGTATAGAAATTGACAGTACAAATGAAATAGATGCTCCTGAGGTCTCGGATCGCTGCTAATAATGCTTCCTTTTCTTTTCTTTTTTTTAAGGAAAGATCGAGTAGTAGTAGTAGTGCGAAAGCACTACATCCCGATGGGCAAACCCCGAAAACCCCGATCAAGATCTTTCGATGTTTGTGGGTTTGTGCCAAGTGAAATAAATTAGTAAAAATAAATATCCGTGAGTGGGATTCGAACACGCGGCGACGCGAACAGATCAGCTTCATTGGCCACTAGCCGCTGACTGAAAGCGCTATGCTATCGCCGCTGTTTTTTTTTATCTTATTGCATGGAAATAGTGCCTAAAACAAAAGTCTGAGCATGCTTACGCAACCATACCCCTGCACGACCCCACCTTCCAAAACACCGAACATGGCTCGTGTTAAACTGCAACACACTCTCGCGCTATTCTTCTTCTTCTTCTTCTCCTCAAGTAATATGGCACATACCCACGTGGGGGGGATTGGCCAAGGTATAGGGTAGAATGCCAATGAAGCATTTGCGCGGGGAAGGAAACGTCAGAAGACTGAATCAAGATAAAAAAAAAAATTGGGAAAAATAAAATGAATTCAAGAGGTATGAGTCATCCGGAATAGAATCAATCTAGCCTTTTTTGGACATGCGAAAGAATTTTGTGTATAGCTAACAAGATAATCGATTAGTTGCACTTATGTAATCGTGAAGGTAGCCGCATACACTGCTTAACGGGAATCCCTTGGCACTCGCACCGAACGATAGAAGAACTGTAAGAGACAGAGGCAGTCCTAGTCTCGAAAGAGGAACCTCCAGATATTGCTTTCTCTGAACCGCGAACCGCCGGCAAGAGAGGAGAAAATGATCGATTGATTCAACTTGCCCACATGATACACAAAGGTTTGTCGCAGCGAACCCGCACCTGCATAAGTACAAGTTTAAGTGAGGGATTATACATCGCAGGAGCGTCATGGACACTTCACAAAGCCTTGACTTACACCACCGGATATTCGATGGGTACTTTAGGTGTTGAAAGTCCACGGTATTCAGCAACGGATCACTCAAAGTGGCTGAAATATGTTGGAACCGCCGGAAACGTGAAGCTGCTAACAGAATGAGGTGAGGGACGGGATATATTACAGGTACGCTGAGAGCTGACCTTGCCAATAAATCAGCCACCTCGTTAAAATAGACGCCTGAATGCCCAGGTACCCAGACCAAACGGATCTCGCGCACTGTGCTCGGAACAAAAAACCTAAGTGAACGAGTCAAGAAAGATTTTTCCGAATTTTGGAGAGAGACAATAACTGAAAGGCAGTCTGTGAGAATAAGAACCCGTGCGACATGTCTGGGAATTTTGAGAAGAGCCAAACCAATGGCCAAAAACTCTGCGAAGAATATAGGAGTATAATCAGGGATACGAACGGAGTAGCTCCAATCTAGATCCTGCGAATATATGCCAATCGCCGCCTTCTCACAGCTGCCGGAGGCATCAGTGGAGAGAACAGTATGATGTGGAAAATTCTGTAGGTGTTCAGAAAGAAGACCATTTAGGGTATGTGCGGGCATATGCTTCGCATGGGACGGGAAAATAAAGTCGTAATAGAAGACGGGATCAGCCTGCGTGTCAGCAACTCGTTGCAAGGAGATCAGATCAACCTGAAGCGGAGCTAACAGATTCTGCGTGAACCTAACTTGCGGAAGCTGATAACGTGGCCAGTGATTAGTCAAAAAAAGGTGTGGTTTGGATACAAAAATTGGAATACTAACGCCTGGGGCCGGGTCAAAAGACTTGAGGAAAGTACGCACTGTTAGAAGTTGGAAGCGGGAATAGAGGTTGGGGATACGCGCTTCCAGATAAAGGACAGCGTTGGAAGCTGATTTTGGGAGCCCGAGGCATAGCCGTAGGGCACGTCTTTCCAGTAAGGCTAATGGCTGCAGCTTGTAGTTCGCGCTACCAGAGAACAAGGGGCAACCAAATTCCAGAATCGGTCTCATATAAGCCTTATAGAGCAACAGTAGCGTGTCACGACGCATGCCAAACTTTTTATTGCCAACTCGGGTCAAACGGCCCAGTGCACGTTCCCCTTTAATAACATTATTCTTAATATGGTGTCGCCAATCCAAATTTTGGTCATAAGTAACACCTAGGTATTTAACCGACTCCACAGATACTGCGTCATTACCTTTCCTCAAAGAAAAAAAACAATTATTATTATTAAAGTAAATAGCGCAGTATCTATCTCAGACATATCTATCTCGCACTATTCATTGCATTGCACATCGTCTTCTTCATCAACTGATACAATTATCAAACTAATATTCGCGCTTTAAGCTATGTGACAATAGTGAGGTGTGCGCTGCATGCCTTGGCGTGGACAACGTTGTGGCAGAAACAAGGCACCACGGCAATACGCTTTGGCGTTGACAAGATTGCATCGATGTTGAAGCAGTTGAAGACTCGCATAACTGGCTCCCTGGGTCTGTGGACACCTCAGTCGCGCTTTCGGGCACGTGGCGAGGGTCTCCACCTGAAAAAAAAACTGTGCTTTCCTGCAATATTTTCGTGCTTAACAATGCCAAAGGGCCAGCAGTTTTTTTGCATAATTATCTTCGTCGAGTGTAACGTACGTACTCATCGTAACGCTAACGAAGCACTTAATAGAAGGCTTTTGTAGCTAGTCAGCGTGCTCATGGTCGCACGTAATTTTGCTTGCTGCGTAGGTACATTTTGGCGGGCTAGATGGTTAAGCGTTTGTAGACAGCAAAAACTGCGCAAAGAAACTTTCTTCTTTCACTCCCTCCTATATCCCTTCCCTTACGGCGCGGTTCAGGTGTCCAAAGATATATGAGACAGATACTGCGCCACTTCCTTTCCCCAAAAACCAATTATTATTATTATTAAAACCAGTGCGTACAGCAGCGTTTGCTTTTTTGGAGCTAGTTGGCTCATGGTTATAGATGAACGCACCGGTGGACAGGACGAGGCCACAAACATTATTTATTATTGGTTTTGCACCTCTCTCTTCCTCCCTTCTTTCACTCCCTCCTTTATCATTTCCCTTACGATTTCCCTTACGGCGCGGTTCAGGTGTCCAGCGAGGTGTGAGAGATACTGCGCTATTTACTTTAATAATAATAATTGTTTTTTTTGGAGGAAAGGAAATGGCGCAGTATCTGTCTCATATATCGGCGGACACCTGAACCGCGCCGTAAGGGAAGGGATAAAGGAGGGAGGGAAAGAAGAAAGGTGCCGTAGTGGAGGGCTCCGGAGTAATTTCGACCACCTGGGGATCTTTAACGTGCACTGACATCGCACAGCACACGGGCGCCTTTTCCTCCATAAAAACGCAGTCGCCGCGGTCGGGTTCGACCCCGGGAACTCCGTATCAGTAGTCGAGCGCCCTAACCACTGAGCCACCACGGCGGGGGAGTAGCGCTTGCTCCGTAGTTCTATAGCTCCTCTTCCGCCTGTCGTCTTTTGCACAGACGAGGTGCCTCTTTGTGCGTGCGAAGTAAAGAGGGCCCATTTCGGTTGACGCATGCCTCGCAGCGATGCGAAAGCTGCCGGAGTGATCTGGGCCAGGGGAAAATGCGGGCTACTAAATGAATACTGCGTAGAGCCGACCTCTCCGGGAGTGTGCACTGCCCTGGTACAGCACGAGCAGCCCTGCACTCTGTTCTTCTCAAGCGCCGTTGTGCAATGCGGCGCGCACGCGTCACGAGACGTCCGACCATGTCTCTCCGATCGTGCGACCTCCCATTGTTGCAGGGCTGCAGCAATCCCAGCAGCGAGCACTGTCGCCACGAGCGCGGCAGCTTTAGGCGCGTCGGCCTTGGGAAGTGCACGCGATGTTCCGAGCTTCATTGTTCTAATTGTCTTTTGGTGGCGCTTCTTGTCGTCGACGGTTTCATGACGCCGGCGCGGTCTCGTGTCGGCAGCCTCGTTCCCTTCGCGCCGCTCCTCGTGTGCGGTGTCTATAACGCAGTCAGCTGACGCGATGTCAGTCGGCGGCCTCTGGTGAATCACCGTATGCGCCGCGTCGTCGAATGGGCAGAGAGCGCCGTGCCGTCGTCAGTCGGCGCGCGATTATGCGAGCCGGAAGTGGCCTCGAAGAAAGTGGTTCGCGTATAGAGCGGCAGCCGTTTGACGCACAGGCGCAGGCTGTCCGTCGTCTTGGACATTCCTCGCTGCTGTGTCCGGTCTGGATGCCCGGCGGACCTATAGATTCATTCCGCGGGTCGTCTGGGGGAAAGCGGCCGACGGCTGAGCCTCCTTGTCAGCCTTGTCTGCGTCGGCTGGACCGGCGTGCTGGCGAACGGTTTGCGCAACCGGCTGTCGCCAATAAGCGCCTCGGCATCATTTTGACATCAGCTTCTTGATCGCGGCTTGTAAGCGTGGGCAAAATGTCGCCAGAGTGCGCCGTCTGATCGATATCTGCGACAACACCGTTGTGCCCCCGGGCTCCCAGCTTTCTGGGATCGCGCACTCGTTAAACAGGAGCTGAAGCATTCCGTTGTCAAGACTGCACATTGCAGGCAACAGTGGCGCTGAACTGGATTCGTGCTATAATTTTCTGTTGTTGCCGTTGAAATCGCGGTAGCTGCTGTAAGGCTGGTTCATATGCAAGCTATACTGAGCGATTGAGCGGGGCGTCGCAGCGGAAATTTATAATAATTGGTTTCTTTGGGGGGGGGGGGGAGGAAATGGCGCAGTATCTGTCTCATATATCGTTGGACACCTCAACCACGCCGTGAGGGAAGGAATAAAGGAGGAAGTGAAAGAAGAGAGGTGTAGTGGAGGGCTCCGGAATAATTTCGGCCACCTGGGGATCTTTAACGTGCACTGACATCGCACAGCACACGGGCGCCTTAGCGTTTTTCCTCCATAGAAACGCAGCCGCCGCGGTCGGGTTCGAACCCGGGAACTCCGGATCAGTAGTCGAGCGCCCTAACCACTGAGCCACCGCGGCGGGTGCGGAAATTTGTAACTTGGCGGACCTCGTCGCTGTTGCCGCCGCGGCGACTCGAGTGCTGCTTGTAGCATGTGTACACCTGTGCAGCGGAAATTGGATGGGACACTTAAACTCCGTCTTAAGGGTATGACGCGAGGGCGGTAATTAGTTAATCCCCATATATGCGGAGTTGGTCATTCTCAACTTTATATTCATAGGTCCCTCGGAGTCTTCGTGCCACTCCTTGCGAGCCGCCGCGGTGGCTGAGTGCTTATGGCGCTCGGCTGCTGGCCCGAAAGACGCGGGTTCGATCCCGGCCGCAGCGGTCGAATTTCGATGGAGGCGAAATTCTAGAGGCCCGTGTACTGTGCGATGTCAGTGCAAGTTACAGGACCCCAGGTGGTCGAAATTTCCGGAGCCCTTCACTACGACGTCCCTCATAGCCTGAGTCTCTTTGGGACGTTAAATCCGCATAAACCAAACCACTCCTTGCGCAATGGTGCAGCGGTTAAGGGATGCGCCACTGCACTGCAATGGCTGGTGATGTCCACCTATAGGTTGCTTAAAAAGCGAGGGGTGGCCACCTGCGCCACCCTGTTTTTCGCTCACAACGCCGCCGCCAGATTTTCTGCACAACAGGAGCCTTAACGCTGTTGCGTTAATGCCGCTGGAGAAACATGTATCGCGGTAACACACCACAGTTCTCGAGGTGCGCCCGGCCGGCGCGTTTATCGCCCCTCCCGGTATACAGCCTTCGCGTCTGTCTTGCGCCTCGCCGCGCATCCGCCAAGGGGGCCGCTTGTGCTGTGAGCTGCCATAAATCTGCTCGCCGAGGTACGCTTAGAGCGGCTCCTTTTACTGGCGTGCGTGCGTGCGTGCTTCAGTCTGCATACACAGCCGTCTTTTAACCGTTACTCTCTTGTCTCACCTCAAACTTTTTTTTTTTTTGCGTGTTCGGCGTTCGCTTTCCGCTAGCCGTGACCGTTTTTTGTAGTGCAATCTATTTGCAAGACCTGCTTTACTTGCCTTTTGCGCACCTCTGCAGCATGGGTTTTGTTCGCTGTGGCAGTGTTCAGCAGCAAGCAGTTGTTCCCGCGTTATAATCGTAGACTTTGTGCTAGCTCTGCACTTGTGGCAGAATAGTTAGCGTCATTGGCTTTGCGCAATGTGATTTGAATGGTAATGAGAATGGAAGTACTAAATCCAGCGCTACATCAATTTTTTCTACGAAGCTACAGACGCGCTGTAAAAACTTTCGCACCTCCACACACACACGCTTAAACTTTCTTGCCTTTTTTTTTACCTTGTTTAAAGTAGGCCATTTCTCTGTGTTCTCGTTCTACGGTCAGTGGACGCACGCACTGACGATGGCCGGTCCCACTGCCGAAACTTGAAATGTTGTTGTTGTTGTTGTTGTTAGGCTATCGTTCATACGGCGGTCTTCTTTTTCATCCTATTTGACCGTACCGATATCTCTCATTAGATAATATACCAGGTGGTTCAGGCATGCCCGCCACTAAATTTTGAAAATAGCTTTTGAGGTAGAGAAGTTTTTTGAGGCGTAGTAATAGCAGTGTTGGCGGACGTCAAAACACAGGCGAATCGTGTTAACTAGTAAAGTGATTAACTAAATTCTAATAGTGAACTTTTTGCCTATATATTGCCAGTGGGCGCTCGATTGCAATTAATGATTTGTAGCCGGCCGTTAATATTTGCCATGTAAGTTTTTACAATTTCGAAAAAGCGCTGTCCGCTATGGCTCAACTAATTACGGCCATTCGAAAACCGCGCGCCTGCGGAGAGCGCAAAGCTGACGTCAGTCCAAATCGCGTCACTCCGTGACGCACCTACGACTATGTGCCCCGCCCGCGCTGGAGCGGCGAGCACAGCAGCATGGGCGGGGCAGAGATTACTCAAGTCCCTTAAACTTGGTCTCAGGGGCATTACAGATTACCTACGTCTGAGAAACAGTTACCCCTAACCGCGAAACCAATGAGCATTTTTTGGTTAGTCTTTTCTCTAGTTCCGGTCAGTTTATCCCCATGTTTGTAAACGAAGCCATGCGTCATCCCCGCTCTTTGATGCAGGCGTTTGGAAAAGCCCAGACAAAAAGGCGGCCTCTATGCGCGTCACATGGGCGTCCTTTCTGCGAGGAACGGCCCTTCACCCCGGCGCACACGCTGCTTCTGCAGGGAGAGCGGTGCTTTCGCAGCCAGGGCACGCTCAAAGGAGGAAATGTGCGCGAGAAATGTGCCGGCCGCTTGACGGAACGCGAGGTGGCGAAGCGCGATTTCTTTCTCGCTGTCCCTCCCTTTTCTAATTCCAAGGCGGCCTTCGTTTCGCTGTTGCTGGTTGGCTTACAGCGCACCGGAAACTCCGTGCTCGATCCCCGGTCTAGCATGTCGTCTGTTGTATCTCAATGTTGTGTCCTCTTTCACCGCTTCGACCTGCACTTGTTTGTTCCGGGCCTATAGGTCACGTAAAGGACCGCCTGTCGGATCGATTCCGTCCTTCGCCGCATTGACGCGTCTGTGCCGAGTCGCGTCCGTCGGCCGCTTCCATACGCCGCACAAACGCCTGCGTTGTCGAGTGATTGCCGCCGTTGGAAATACTCGCTGCAGGCCACGAATACGATGCGGCGGCCGCCCGTGACGCATGCACCGTCTGTCGTGTAGTGGTCCCCTTTGCGCTTACGTGGCTGGACTGTTCCGAGTGCTCTTTGCTGCGCGCCCCCCGCCAACGCGCTCGCGTTCGCACTGACCCGTGCCGTTGTCTGGGTGGCGCGGGCAGTGCCAGCCCAGTCGGCGGGTCGCGCATGCGTGTTTTCCGGTCGAGTGACCTCGGCAGCGCCGCGGTCAGGGCTGAGCGGTGGATCTGTCGCCAGCGGTGGTGCGTGTTCATTCCTCTGCTATGTAAGCGCAGAAGGCTCTCCCGAGGCAGCAACGCATGTCACTATTATTCGGTAAACTGAATGTTTTTTTTTTGTGCAAAATTTGATGCTGTGAGAAAGCATTGTGTAACCTGATCGCACACGTCAAACGCGCCTCGCGTTCCGGATTTCGGCGGCCGCTGTGGTATGCCTGTTCGCTACAGCGTCTTTTAATTTCCGGCGCGCTCTCTTTAGGGGGCGAAACATCGAAAATGATAGCCCAGTCTCTTTCATCCGGTACCTCTTTGACCTCGTGGGAGCGCTGACCGCTGATGCTTGTGTATCAGCGCGCAGAAGCTGCCGCAGATGGACCGTACTACACTCTGCGTACTCTCGCCGTACTCCTTGCGCGGTAACCACCCTCTGAATACGCATTCCTACGCTCTTGCCATACCCTCCTCCTTCCAGTGTAACTACCCGATTCCCACGTCGACTGCTGCTTCTCCGCGAAACCCAGTAGCTTCGTCGCCCTTACACTCCGTGGCCCTGATCTCGGTCCCACAGCTGCACGGGAGAGGCGGCGGGGCTCGCGCATCCATTTTTTTCTAGGGCGGGGCGTCCGCTGCCGTGCGACACATGTGCCTCGGCTGCTGATGCACCGACACTTCTCGCGAGCCAAGGTCGGGAGGGCAGGCACCCGACGCGCTCTCCTAATCCTTTTGACCCTTCTTGCTTGTTTTCCCGCTGCGGGCGCCTGAGAATGATCCCTCCGTCGCAGGCTAGGGGGTGCACGAGGTTCTGTATATTTTAAGCCTTTCTCTGGGAACATTTACCCCTTCGCAGCGAAGGGGAAACCGAGCACTTGCGCGCGTGTGGCTTCCCGCCGGTCAGGCGTTGCCGGCGGGGCTGTGTGGCAAGTGACCGATTTCACTGGGCTGCGTTCGAGACGTCGCGCGTACGAGGCTCGGCGGCGCACTGCGCCACGACCTGGCTTTACAGTCGACATTCTTGGCTCTAATCTCGCTCTTATCAGCGCTCTCCCTCCCTCCCTTTGGGCCTCTTAGAAAAACTGCGTGTGTGGTACATTTACTGTCCTGTTAGGAATCTCTAGTCCAAGCGTACTTTATTGGTAGCGTTTTGTTCGTAATGCTGTCGGTAAGGTTTGTTAAATGTGTCAGGAGTCAGTGAATAGAAGGGGGGAACTACTCTTTCAATACTTGCTGCTGTCCGGCCGCCCGTCCTAAAACGCACTCTCAGACCAGAGTAGCCAGATCTTTGCGAGAGTGTCGCAGAGGTTAATCGATTGTGTATTGGCCACGGAGCAGTTGTGTTCGCCACCTTCGTGTTCATTAGGTCCCTGTACTGTCGCCAGCTATTCGACCTCCGCTTGTACGTAGTTCGCGGGAGCTACCTTTAATACAGAGTAAACTTCACCTGTCGCGTGTGAAAAGGGGCTCTCGGTGACTTCATGCACGCGGCATGGGCCATCATCGATCGTGGACCGTGCTGGGACACTTGTGAGGCGTGTGGATGGAGGGGATGACGAGGCCCAGGCGGCGGCCCTGAGTGGGCTGTTTGTTTCTCGAGGAGATCGCAATGGTGGAGAGGGGGAGCAGGATTGACGGCCGCAGGTGCAGCGCGTCAAGGCAGACGAGATTGGAAGCATAAGCAATGATATTGCAACGCTGCTTTATTCCCGAGCTCAGGATTCCGTGACGTGAACCGAAGTCTGGGCGGCGGAGCTTTTTCATTTAACGCTCGTGGGCGAACCAACCTCGTGTGCAGCCGTCCGGCGGTCCGTCCACTGCTGGCGCCCTCGGGTTCTGCTGGGCGCCCGCGTCTCCCGCGGCCTCCGATTTCATTTCCTCTGCCCGAGGGCGTGGAGCCGTGTTTAGTCTCGGCCGGCGCGGGTCCCAGATGTGTGACGCCGCCGCGGCTCGCGGGCCATCTTGAGGCCCCTCGTTTTTTGTTTTTTGTCGCTCGCGCTTCTTCAGCGCTCTCCCCTCGAGCCGCACAGTGCGCTCCGAAGAGGAGCTGGCGGCATGCAAGCGCTGCTGCCGCGTCGGCGACGACGGATGATTGACTCGCGGCGCGTGTGGCCGCCTTTGGGGTGGGGGACCATCTGGCGGTCCAGCACTCGAGGCACGCTTCGTCGTCTTTTGTTCGTTCGCCTTCCCGTGACGCGCCGCACGCATCACGATCAGGGGCCACGAAATCGGGCTTTCGGCCAGGTGGTGGCCCCGCAGCTGATTACGCCAAGGCGTTTACGGTGGCCGCGCGCAGAATAGGAGGACCGAGAGCGAGTATCGCGCAGCCCGCCTCTCTCGCGCGCGAGCAATTTTGTTCGGAAACCGGTTCGGGCGACCCAGGCGCCAATCACGCAGCCCCGAAAATTAGCGCTCCGGGTTGCTTTTTTTTTTCTTTTGGCGCCGATGAAAAGGCGGCAGCGGGCGCGCTGCTTCCCGGGCTCTTCGTTTATGATGGCCTGCCTCAGATTTCATTGTGCGGTCTTCGGCGAAGCCCTGTAGTCAACTCGTCCGGCCGCTGTCATCCTCGCAAGACCGCGACCGAGGTGCTCGTGACGGGCCTCGTCTGGTCTCTCTCCGTCAGTCACTGCTCCACTTTTCATCCCGGCCAGGATCGGGCGGGTCGTTCGCATCTTCAGAGGTTGCGAGCGTTTAGAACGGCGCCGACGACGTCTCCGGAGTTTGTGCGTTTTATACGGGTCAAATTTTCGCTGCCTGTGCGGGCGCTGTACGCGTTTGCTTCGAATTCGCCTGTGCCGCAGTTTTGCGCGTTGCGGACGACGCCGTGACGAAGGGTTTTTCTGACCCCCCCATGTTCTCCCCATTTTCGCCAAACTGTCGACAAAGGAGCGTTTACTTTCTGCCTTTTTTTTTTCCTTAAGGGGCCATCGGCCCCCTTAATACTTTACTAGTCTCATGCCTAGTGATGTGACCTGGTCACAGCTAGGTAGGTACAAAAAAAAAATCTTGAGGAGACAAGCTCCGCCCTAAAGGTATGATGCGGTAGCGTTAATGGGTCCCTTCAGCGGCCTGGGGTTCTCTGCGTATCACTTCCCAGATACGGACGCTATTATATATCTTTCACCATCAAATAACGCTTAACCTGCCCATCGGAGTGCAATGCGGTAGCATTTGAGATCCCTCCCGCACAAGTACTGCTTCTGTCGCCTGGTTTCTCCGTACATGTCAATATATGCGCATGGTCATTCTCTACATTACATTCATAGATCGCGCAGAGTCCTTACACGACTCCTGGCGCAGTGGTGCAGCGGCTAAGCGATGCGCCAGTATGCCCCGGCTGGTGGCTGCCACCGGTGGGGACTTGTGAGACTCAGGTTGCGCTTCCCGAGCAACCTCTCGCGTTAATTTAACTGTCACCTATCACGGTGGGCAGGTTGTGATGACATCATAAAGTCACGTGATCAGGGTGGCCGGTGGGCCACGTGCTTTCCTCGACACGCCGACGCCAGGGTTGTCGCTGGCCGGAACCATTAATGTTATCGCGTTGCAAGCACGTTGCGGCGAAGCCGGCTTTGTCTTTTGGTTTCGACGATATGCTCGTGAGACCGGTTCGCAAAAAGTGTCCATTTTATTGGGCCAAGTTCTGACCCTGCGGAATGTAGATGTAGTGCCAGTATAATATGGGATAGCGTGGTTTTTAAGTGCGCGCGCCAAATGCCACTTTAAATCTAGCCTTAATGTACGCTCGCTTAACGTAGGCTATATTTCCCGAGTTTATCGTGCGCCACTCTTGGATAGTGTTTCCAATATGTAGCAGAGCGCTTCGAGACGCTACCTCTTGCTTCGGGGCGAATTCTTTGTTACTGAGCTTTTCAGTGCGTTCACAGGTCATGAATGAAGCACCCGCGTTTGGTTTTGTCGCCTCTCACCTGCAGAAAATATCCATTGGTGAAAATCTGCTTTATTTTTTATTTTGAGCGACGAATTCTGCTCTTCCTAGGTTTAAACAACAGCCTAAGCAAGAACCTTGGTTTGCTGAGAAATGGTTTACGTTCTAAATATTAGATGGCGCCACTAGATTGAGGTTATCGTTTTTCTCCGTTTACATATGTGGCAAACAGCGTAACATCGCACGAAATGCTTGCTTTTAAGCGTATACGTAAGCGTTCATACGCAATTCTGAAGCAGCGTAATGTTCCTTTAGTGTTCGGTACGTAGACGGCGTCTATACCTATACTCTTTTCAAGCCATATATTCATACGCATGCGAGCATACAATCAGACGACGAGGCACGGAGGAACACGTTTAACGCACTCTCCTGATTGGCTGAGCTCGGAGCTTCCATAGTGCTGCAAGGAACTCGTGAGATGAGCGTAGTCACTCTGATTGCATTCGCGTCATTTTTTTTTTTCGGGAGTTCTTATAAAGGTAGGAGACAGTGCATGCGAGACGG
Organism: Amblyomma americanum; assembly: GCF_052857255.1. Taxonomy (NCBI): domain Eukaryota; kingdom Metazoa; phylum Arthropoda; class Arachnida; order Ixodida; family Ixodidae; genus Amblyomma; species Amblyomma americanum. Next base: position 51,430,192 of record NC_135497.1, read on the forward strand.
TCGTGGTCGGAAAAAAAAAAAAAACTCTGGTGAATTCACGCGCATTCCAACATGCTCCAACGCTTTTTTGAGCACATAAATAGCACTCGTAACAGTGCAGCCAACGCATATATCAGCACGCGCGTCAACGAATATCTACGAATAGTATATAATTGGTTTTTTTTTGGGAAAAGAAATGGCGCAGTATCTGTCTCATGTATCGTTGGACACCTGAACCGCGCCGTATGGGAAGGGATAAGGGAGGGAGTGAAAGAAGAAAGGAAGAAATAGGTGCCGTAGTGGAGGGCTCCGGATTAATTTCGACCACCTGGTGATCTTTAACGTGCACTGACATCGCACAGCACACGGGCGCCTTAGCGTTTTTTCCTCCGTAAAAACGCAGCCGCCGCGGTCGGGTTCGAACCCGGGAACTCCGGCTCAGTAGTCGAGCGCCCTAACCACTGAGCCACCGCGGCGGGTAAACTCTACGAATAGGACATTTCCCCTTCGAAACGGAGAAGGGGATGTTTCATGCGTGTTTCGGAGCCTCAATTATCTTATCCTGAGCGTTTCCACAAAACCACTGTGCAACCGCGGCAGCTGTGCCTCCTCAGCTTCTGCACTGAGGCCTTGTCGTGGGCGAACGTTTTCCAGGGGCGCTGTAAACTTGGGTGCATGGATGAGCCGTGACGTAGCGGCTGCGTCAGCCGCCTTTTGGTGTGCACGCGGCGGCAGCCGCGGTAAATGCAAAAATACGCGACCTGTAGCGCTGAACGCGTGCTTGTTTACCTTGCGGGCCGTTGGGATCTGCTTGTATATGTATATGTCATGTGCCGGCTAAGTATAACAGCGCATGCTTTTGTTCAGCGCTTCGCTTGCGTACGGAATGTCACGGCGGCTGGGTTCCTGTGGGCGCGCTCAAATCCGCGTGTTTAGCACTGCCGGTCGTGATTGTTTACTGACCGCCTTACCTCTCCATACAAGTCGAGTTACACTTCTGTAAACGTATACGTACAGCTGCAGCTTCTGTATGCGGCACGCCGCGTGGAGGCCTGCTGCGCAATTTGCGACCCAAAGCCCCTTCCATGACGTTTTCTGCCGAGCAGGGAGAAAGCGCCAGTGACAATAGAGGGTCTTTATTCCCACCATTTGGGGCTCGTTCTAACGCGCACAGGAGTCGCGCGGTACACGAGAAATTTTTCATTTCGCCGAAGCCCTCCACTACGCCACCTTTCTTCCTTTCTTCTTTCACTCCCTCCCTTATCCCTTTCCTTACGGCGCGGTCCAGGTGTCCAACGATATGAGACAGATACTGTGCAATTTCCTTTCCCCTAAAAACCAATTATTATTATTACTCCGCCTCGACGCGGCGGCCATCGGTGCGTGCATTCCGTGTATCAAGCGAGCGTGCGCGTTCATTCTGTACCGAAAAACTAACAAAAAAGAAATCTGCAAGAATGGGTGAAAGGCGCTCCAAAAGCGCCTGGTCAGGGTTAATAACGTGCATTACTAAACTAGTTTGCGCGTTGTTAATAATAAACTGCAGTAGAGAAGAACAACGACAACGAAGGGACACACGGACAAGGACGGTGTTATAATAATAATAATAATTGGTTTTTGGGGAAAGGAAATGGCGCGGTATCTGTCTCATATATCGTTGTTCACCTGAACCGCGCCGTAAGGGAAGGGATAAGGGAGGGAGTGAAAGAAGAAAGGAAGAGAGAGAGAGGTGCCGTAGTGAAGGGCTCCGGAATAATTTCGACCACCTGGGGATCTTTAACTTGCACTGACATCGCACAGCACACGGGCGCCTTAGCGTTTTTCCTCCATAAAAACGCAGCCGCCGCGGTCGGGTTCGAACCCGGGAACTCCGGATCAGTAGTCGAGCGCCCTAACCACTGAGCCACCGCGGCGGGTACGTAGGACGATGTTGCACCGACAACCCAATTTTATTTAAAACCCCCGCTTACTTACACCCTAGATTCCCGCACTTTCTTGAGTTCATTTCCTTATATTTATCTGCCGGCATCCTCGCGCATGCAGGAAAGTCGCTAGACAGTTTTATTACGCAAAGGCTGTGCGTACTATGTGTAGCTCTTGCGGGTGAGCGGTGCGCATGCGCTGAATGCAATGGGCTTGCGTGAGTCTCAGGGACGTATACGTGAGATCCCGATGCTTGCGGGCGTATACTTAGCGCACGTATAGAGAGCTCCGCGGGAATTGTCTCGCGAGATCTCGAGCAAACGAGAGTGCGCCAAATGCAAGACGGCAGCCAAATCTTTGACATGAGTGGGGCAGCTCCGTGCCTTCGTTTCTTTTCGAAAAGCGACGATTTGGATTTGTTGCGCGATGTAAGGGTGCAACCGTTTCGATGACTGCATGCGACATGCTGGGCGGTAGTCTTGAAATCGCCGTGCGCCTCTCAGATGCGAGAAAAAAAAGCTCCTGCACTGTGCGGGACTGCACGGACCTGCATCTCGCGTCGTCCAGCGAGCATTTAAAAAGCTGTGGCTACTCCGTTGTCATCAGGAGACGTATTTCATCCCAAGACAGCGCTGACAGTAGATTACATATGGCACTTTCAAGTGTTGCGCGAAGCTCAGTCGGCACAAGCAATAACCACACGTCTCCCGCGCTAATGCAGCTCGACTGGCTTGGCTTAAGGACTCGTCTTGGATGATATTGGCTACAACAGTGTCGATACTCAGATGGCACGGAGAAGCATACGCGAGCAACTCCGTGCAGCCAGTGCAATAGGTCCAAATTGCCGCTTGCAGCATACGTCTTGTACGTGCAACTAAAAGCGTTACAGGCGACATGCGCGGAGCCCTCCACTACGGCACCTAATTCTTCCTTTCTTCTTCTTTCACTTCCTCCTTTATTCCTTCCCTTACGGCGCGGTTCTGGTGTCCAACGATATATGAGACAGACACTGCGCCATTTCCGTTCCCCCCAAAACCAATTATTGTTATTATTACGCTAGGGCCACTTTCTTTGCTCGCATGACATTGCCTCATTTTTTAAAGGGGTACTCGTGTTTGTGACATGGTGAAGCTTTTGCCCACTCTGGCCCACCGTCAGCCTGTTAGACACGATGTGCCGTGTTTTCTAAACTCGGGAAAATCTCGTGTTTTGTTGTGGCTGCGGTCAGCACGAAACTGCATTGCACGGCGCTTCTTGCTTGACCTTGCTGATTACTTAGCGCTCGTTCTTGCCGAGCGATTGTTTAGCGCTTAGTCATGTCCTTGTATGGGTTACGCGATAATTTTGATGTTATTTCTTAACGTTGTTTGTACGCTAAAGCTATGTTCAGCCTTGGTACATGGATTGACTGGAGAACATGTGGTGCCAGTAGCTGCCTGGTGACCGCTTGGTTGATAAGGCATTTTCCTCTGAATCGCTGTTGCACTGCGGTATCGGAGGAGGAGATTCTTGTCGAGGACCTCTTGTATAGACTGCGCGGATGGTGCTGCCGCCTTGTGGCAGCAGTGAGCGCGCGCGGCGATCTCCTCGGCCGTGGCAGCGCGCAAGGCAGCGTTCTGCTCTGGCGAGCATCCAGCGGCATTCCTCTCACGGTAGCCTGCAGTGTGCGGCGAGCGTGGCCTGGCCTCTGTCGGCCCTCCGCGGTGGTCTGGCCGTCGCAGTCATTGTGCCGCCGCCCCTTCTGCTCCGCATTCCCCGCGCGGTGCCGATCGTTCCGCAGCCGTAGCGTTTGGCCCCCAGAATGCTGCGGCAACCTCATTAGCGCCGCCGTCACCTTCCCGGCAGAAGGGAAAACGGCGCGCGACGCAGTCGAGCCGCTATGTTTGCGCCTCGTTGACGGCCACTTGACCCGCGGGAGCGCGATGCATGCACGAGGGATGCTTTTCTCGCGGGGAGGAGGAGAGCCCGCCAGCGGCATAGCTGGCGTGTTCGCTCGGGGTGCGCCAACGGCGGGTTTCCTTTCTCTGCCGCCTCGTCTGGCTGGACGGACGAGACGAGAGAAAGCATGAAAATGGACGCCTTCTGCAAATTTTCCTCTTCTCCCCCCCTTGCGCGGTGCGCTTGTTTGTTTGCCCGGCCGTTGTCTTCCTGGGCGATTTTTATGCGGTTCGACTGCATGGTGCCTTTGGACGGTCTGGGTGCTTTTGTTTGCTCTTGTTGCACCCGCGCCCCAACAGTTCCCTGAAGGAACTCAATCCCCCGCAGTGCATTTTGCGCGCCCGACGCAGAGGCTGCTATTCCGCCGGCCCGCGCGGCGGAATTGGTTCACTGGGGCTCCCACGAAGGACGCTGGCATAATCTGACGGCTGACCTGGGAAGCCGCGGCCCGACGCCGGACCGCATCATTTGGGGCGCTCCACTGAGCTGTCGTACCTCTTTTCTGGGTCGTGACAGAAACGTGAAGAAAAGGGCGCGCTCGAGCCAGCCGACTTTGCTGGCGGTCGCAGAAGAGGGTCGCGGCGGCGGCCCCGCTGCTGCTGCTGCTTCCGATGCTAATTGCCGTAATCGCGCCCAGGCGAAGACGCCGTGGCTCAGCTCGCTGTTTTTGGCCGCCTTTTGGGCATAGCGCGGCTTTTGTCCGGGCCCTCCGGCGAGCTGCGCCTGAGCCGCGCACAGCACGTCGCCGTTTGCGGCTGGTGTCAAGGGTCCGCTTTGTCACGGGTCGGGGAGGAGCGCCGTCGCGTGCGCCCTCCCTCTTTTGCGGTTTCGCTTTCTGGGAGTTTCCCCCGAGCCGTGTTTCACGCTTGCGGGTCCACGCGGGCCTGCTCGAGAATCCTCGCCGACACGTGGAGCAGCGGCTTCCGCCGTGGCCGGAAAGTTGGGCGCGCGTCGTCCTCTCTGACCGAGTTCCTGTTTATAGTCGAGGGAGCAGATGGCGGGCCTTCGCAACACGTCTTTCGGCCGAGTGGCGTTACGCGCCACCCCTTTGTTCGTGGCTGCCAACGAGAGCAGATCGGTTCGTCGATTCGCCGGCTTTCTCTCGTCGACGAGGCATGTGCTAACGAGAAAGCTTTCGCCTCGTGGCGAAATTGTCTCTGCCCCGGGGCCCAACTAACGAGGGGCCGCGTGCAGTTTTCCTTCGCGATATCGAGAGCAAGCTTGCCCAACGGCCGAGGGGTCTGCGTGCTTTCGTTGGTAGGAAACACGGAAGCCTTGCCATTACTATTAGGTCGCGTCTCGCTGAAAGAGAGCCGCACCTTCGCCTTCAGCGCGAACGTGTCTCGCAATATGCGCGTCGAGTACAGCCACGGCTGTGGCTGAAACGCGCCAGTGCGAGCGCATCGTGGTTGGAGCTTCGCACCCTGCCAAAAGTTGTCGGGTTTGACTAGTTGAGGTTTGTCTTTGCTGTGTCGGAATCTGCGCGTGACCGCCTTTTTTTTTTTCTTGTTAGGCGTTCCAGTGAGCTGCAGCGGTGATCTTACGTAGTGCGCGCTAGTCCTGCTCCGCGGATGTTTCCCACGCCCAGTTTCCGCCACTCGAGCACTCTGTTGCGTTTTGGTATCAAACATGGAAAATGTCTGAAGCGAGCTCCTCGGCTCGGTCCAGAGATTATTTTTTTTTCCTTTCCTATTTTTGTGACATTTTTCCTTGTGGATTCCGTGTGGATTGCGTAGCTAATGGCCAGTGACCACGGAGAACTTTGCCGCAGACTTTGTCGGCTGCTTTCGTTTCAGGAGGATAACACCAGTACACATGCACCTTCGTGACCTGACGATAACTTTCTCACGAAGGCCACATTGCATTTATTTTGTGAAGTTAAGAGCTTGAGCCGTGCTTGTGAGATCTGTTCACGCGTCTCTGGCGGGCGGGTGGTGTACTCGTTTTCATTGCTGCGCAAAGGGCACTGCTTATGACGCGCCTCAAGAGTCCGTATAGCATCTGAATCAGTTAACTTTTATTCCCCTTGCTGCTGTGTTTTTTTCGTCCCTTTCGTGTAAAGTGGCTGCCGCGCGATTCCTGGGACCCGTGTGTGGCCCCAATTACCTTTTGTCCTCTCCCACGTTGTGACTGAACGCAGCTGTTCTCCTGAACCCGATATGCGGGCGGCATTCCGGACGGTCGCGTTGTTTGCGCCTGCCGGGAATTCGGGATGAGTCAGGTATATCCGTCGTGCGCCGCTGCTTTACCGCCGTGTGTCGACCTTCGGCCGTGTTATGTTCGGTTCGCGCGGCCCCCCGCGCCCTCATGTATATTCCGCCCCGCGAGCACTGCGCGGAGCGTGTATATATTCTCGCTTTTTTTTTTTCTCACTTGGCCGCTTGGGGGCACTGCCTTGTGTTTTTGCCCCGCGCAGGATGCACGTGCGCGCTTTCCCTCGCTGTATTTGTTTTCATCTCGGCCCGTGTTTCTCCCAAGTCGGGGGAAGGAATGAAATACCGGCGCGATTCTCAGCCGGGACGGGTGGCTGAGACACAGTCTGTATCGCAGCATGCTGGCACGCACGCATTGCTGCTGCTCGGCAGGTTGATTGTTGGCGGGGGAAAGCCGAGCGCCTGCGGAACCATTAGTCACCGCGGCTGGCGTGTGATAGTTCAAATGGGAGGGAAACAGAAGTGCGCGCCGTCTCGCAGAAAGCCTCCGCTAATGATGGGTTCGTGTCGGCTGCGATGACAGTGCTGGATCCGATGAACGTGCTCGTCGGCCATGTTTGGCCTGTCGAGCAAAAGAAGCGCGGTCGTTCGGGGGCTGGCTCGTTCGGAGGAGGTGTCTTTGCAGTTGCTCGAAGGGTTGGCGGTGTTGTCGCCTCCTCATGCACCGACACGTTGGAAGCCGCGCAGGAAAACGCTCCCGCTCCATCCTGGGGCCTCGCGATTCGAGCTGCACGGTTCTCGCGCCATCGGTGGCATGTATTCCCGCTCCTCGTGCTCTTGGTCCGGATTGCTCCGCTTTGGGAAATTTTGGTCATTAATGCGGCTGCTGTGGGTGCGTGTCAGGCGCTGTCGCCGCCACTGCGGGGCGCGAACGGTGTACCCGCCCTGTCCAATCGCGCAATGACGAGCGCGTGCGGTCGCCGGCGCGGAACATCGGGCCTCTGCATCTTTGGCCCGGTGCAGAGCTATTCTGGTGCGGGCTGCATGCGCTACTTTTCCGCGCCTCACTTCACTGGAAGCGACGCAGTCTCTTCGGTTCGTGCGCGAGATGGGCGGGGTCGGCCAGCAGCGAAGTGGGCCAGCCGGCGGACGTCGCCGAGTGCGCGCACTTCGACGAGCAGCGCCGGGGACGCGGTGGCGGATGATAGGAGGCGTATTTCATGACGCGTGAGGTCTTATCGACCGCTGACCACGGAATGACCCTGCTGCAAGCTTTGTATCAAATTGGCCCGCGATTAGCGGACCCCGCCGTCCGCAACGGTGCAGTTTTTTTTTTTTTGTCGAGCGTGGGGTGGGTTCCCCCGGCGCTGTCGCCCAAGCAGGAAATGACCTCCCCGAAGAAGAGGGGGACGATCTTTGGCTGTTGGGGGTGGTGGTGGTTGTTGCTATGAAGGGAGGGGGGGTCCCGACCTATGTTGGCCGAGAGCGCGATTGGCGATGAAGAGAGTCTCCCCTTCCACTTTCCGTGCGCGGCCCAGTCTCCTCCTGTGTTTGTCCTTTTCTTTCTGCTCACTCTGGCCAAACCCTGCGGGCTGTTTCCGAGTGACGAATGGCCGCCTTCGCCGCGAGGGCGCGCTTCCCCCGCACGGGGGGATTACTGGCGCGCTATTTATTATTGTAACGAATGGCACTACTCGGGTGGGGGGGGGGGGGGCATAGTTTTGTACTTGTGGGCCCGCGGATCGTCTCTGTCGCAGCAGGACTGTGCAGCTGTGCTTGGGCGACAAGTGCACGCTAGGAGTCCGGAGTTTGATTCTTGGGCCGCCCGTGGTCAGTGCCTGATTTCCGCGGACGGGTTCCAGGTGCCATCGCTCGCAGACATCGTCGCTATCCTGCAATTATCTGCCATCGTTGCCAAAGTGTGGGTTAGAGATGGAGGCTTGGGTGACAGTTACCTCAAGCGTATGCTAAGAAATGCGCGTTTCTTTTTTTTACGTGGTCTCATCATGCGGGTCGAAATCTAAGCGTGCTGCCCGTGTTTCGGTCCGGGAGGAAAATCTCGAGAAATGTTTGCGGGTCCCGTGCTAAAGCGATGTGCCGAGTTTGACCCCGCTTGAATCTAGCCGTTTCTGCTTTCTACAACTAGCCCTCTATGCCTGCTCCGACGCCCCCCTCGGCCAGTCCGTGGCGGGGAGGCGAAGCGCTCCTCACGCATGCCGCGCGTGTCGCGTTTTGCCCCGGCGTGTCTGACCAACGCGCCAGGTGTCGCAGCGGGCGGCGCTGGGCGCGGTCGCGTGTCGTCGCTCCGACTCGGTCGCACGCTTCCTAACCAACGACTCGGCTTGGGCCAAACTCGCCACGGACAGAAGCCATTCGCGAAGGCGCTGGTGGCTTCCCCGCCTGCGGCGGTCCACGGCGCTGAAAGTTTGTTGACCGCACATGGCTCGTATCAGAAAGAGGGGAGGGGCCGGAGAGCGGACAGCTCGGGAAAGAGCGCGCCTCTTGACGACAGATCCATCGCGCCGGAGGAGGAGCCTGAAAACCGCCTCGGAAGGAGCAAAGTGCGCGCACAGCGTTTCTTGCGTGTACTCGGGTGGAAGGGCATTGGAGTCGAGCCACTCGGCTGGCGTTTATGCGTGTAGGGTCCCTGCGCTGTCATGGTTGTGACAGCTTGTTTCACAGGGCGTTTTGTTCTTTCGTGGTTGTTCCTGTACTGTAGTAGAGGTACACTTGATGCTTCGGTTAGATCGTTTTTCGGTGGCTGGCCGCCTCAGTTGCTTGCTGGGTAAAATATAAAAATGACGTTTCGCAATGCGGCTTTTGCCGGCTACGGTGGCTTGCAATGGAGACAGCTCGGCTGTCATTGAATGAAGCGACTAACATTTGTCCCGGTCCCGCGTGAGGTTTCTCTCCTTCCTCTTTTTTTTTTTTGTTGCGCATAGTGTCCAGAGAGCGCGTTTAATTGATTCGTCCGTTCCGCTCGCACTTTCCGCCGTCCACATAATCAAGTCAGTTTGGCCCAGCGACGGTTCCCCCCCCTCCGTACGGCACATGTTGAGCAGCGCGTGGTGTCCAGGGGACATCCCGATCACGTGAATCGGCTGCGCTGTTGACACCGGGAGCGCGGCCGCCTCGCCTATCGACCGCTGCCCTGCGGCCGCCGCAACAGGTCGGCCGGCGGGGGGCGCGGGGAGCGCTTCCTGGAAGGCAGCCAGCTGGCCTTGGTCGCTAGCTGCTGCGGCGGTATTGACCTGCGCCGATTCGATGGAAGGCACCCTCGGGCGGAGGCGAGCAGCGGCGATGTGACGAGGCGGGGAGGAGGACAGGTCGGGATAAATTACGCGCGAGCGCCGACTTCGTGGAAAGCTTGCTATGTTCTCGACTGCTTCGCCAACACCGTGTCTGCTGACTACCAGCGTTCGTCCTCCTGCTTCTTCGCAAAAGGAGCAACACGCCAGTCAGTTGTAGAGTAATTCTGAGCATTCTAACGTCCTGTTTCGTTTATTAACTTTAGCTCCCTCGGAATTGACGGCTCTTTAAATTTAGCGGCTTGTGCAAGAAGTTCGAACCGTTTTCGTTTAATAAAATGAACTCTCCTTAGACGTTGTCCTAAGTTATTTATTTGCACCCAAGGGGTGGAAATTTCTCTAGTCTTCCTCGGTAGTGCCCACGTAGAGTTCGGCGAATGGGAGGGCCTTCACGGCGGGTTGCCTGCTCCCGTTTCGCCCAAGTCTCTCGCAAGCCGGGCCCCGGCTGCGGTGTCTTGCGTTAGCGGGCGGGGTGCTAATTCTGGACTCCGCCGCAGGCCCGCTGTTCCCACTCCACAGCCGGTGTGCACCCGCATTCCGTAACCAGCCTTCGTTTTGAAAAAAAAAAAAAAAAAATTGACGGGCTGAAAAGAGGGCGCTCAGGTCGCTCTGCGGGAAGATTATACATTACTGGGACGAACAGTGGCCATACCAAAATTCTCGTATTACGACTCCAGTTTGCGCACCTTTTGATTCAAAACACGCCTCACTCCCACTTTTGATTTTTGACGCCTGTTAATAAGTGCCGCATTACCCCCCTCCCCGCCGCCGCAGTTTTAACGTCTGTGATTTTGGAATAAGAAGAAAGGAAACACGCAACTTTGTTCTTGATGTAGCAAGGGTGGGCGGAAAGTGGCAGTAAATGTTTTTTTAAAAACCTTTCCAGATAAAAGTGAGCGCTGCTTTACGCCAAGCTCAAGTGGACATAGTTTCTATGAAATTCCTGTGGAGGAAAAAAAAACGAATTATAACTGCTGATCTGTCGTTTGTTATCATTCCAGCTATTGAAGCAGGCTGGTTTAAGTGTTGTAGTGAATTAAAGCTACTATCAGCGTTTATATTGCAGGTTTTTCGTGCCTCACGTGACCAAAGTGTCATCAACACGTCACAGCCATCGTTCGCTCAATGACACCGACGCAGCATGAAAGAAGGAACTCAGTTATAAATTTTTTAGCAGTCGTAGGCGAATGCCATACGGTTATCCATGTGTTCTAAAGTCTATCGCAAGACGCAGCTAAAATTAGGTGTCTACTTAACCTTTCACCGCCAACCCCGAACTGTACTCGTCACGGGAGATTGTACCGACATTGCCAATGACGAGTGACCCTCGTCCGGTCCTGTGTTGCGCTGCACCCACCGCAAAGTCCATTTACGGCCGGGATTGGCGTTGTTTGCAATTTTCAACACTAGAAGGCGGTTGCCCTTGAAAAAAAAAATGACGTGTTTCCACCTGTTTCATGCCTGACAGCCATTTAATAATGACGTCACACATGAAGTTTGCTGGTGGCGGCGATGTCCCGAGAAAAAGGGCTGCTTCCTAGAGCAGTTGTGACAGCAGCGTGGCTGACGGTCTAGAATTTGTTTCCAACTGCGACTGACTTCGGTTGCGAGCTGGCGACTGCTTCGGATAACGACCAGCGCGACGACAACGATGGTGACACGCTTGGTAGTGCACGTGTACTAATGATGAAACTTTATTGTTTGTGTTAGGACGAAGCTTCACAGTGTGTTGCAGCGCGTCGTATCAGACAAATACGGCGCATTTCAGTACGGTGTGAACCATTACTACGGCAAGGGGAAAGCAGCCCTCAAGACCAACTTTTTCTTTTTAAAAAGTTTGTGTTAATTCTAACCAGAAACGAATGAAGTAATAGATTTTCTGAATCAAAATTACTTGGTAAAATTATGACCACTTAAAAAAATTTGGCGATTTTGTTACGTTTTTGGGTATTTTGGCGGTTAACGGGCTAATGGATCGACCACTGACCAAAAGGTGTAGTGAGGTTATGACGAAAATTAGTTTGTGCCTCATATTGTAAGCATTGATCTCTGCAGTATCGAAGAAACGAGGATTTATAACTTTAATTTGCCATTGAAAATTCCATAAAACAAACTAAAGTGTCATATTGAGGTCAAACCCTACCATTATCATTGTATATCACCACGTGACCACATTTTGGCAAAATATCGCTGATTTGTTTTAAGTTCGCAGCGTCTTTTTCATTCATTCATTAATTCATTCATTCAGGAGTGTTTTAGCTTGCGCTCTCTTCAGAGTGCCCTTCAATGGAAGAAACGCCCCCATCACATCGCCAACGATGTGCATTCAGCTTTTGCCACTAGATGGCGCCACTGTGTTTTCCATTTCTAGGATGGATTCGACAACCACGGTCCTCAGAAACATACATCGACGGGGCGTACATCACCGAGCCGCAACAGCTTTGAGTGTGGAAACTGTAATGGGCGCTACTGTATACTAAAAATATCTGTCTGGCGGGCGAGGTTTAGTTTCGTATTAGCTACATCATTTTTGCCGACGTGCAATCGCCATCGCGCTTGCTGATCATGGTATCCGGCGTCGGGATACATGAACACTAGCGCATGCACTGATCGAGCATTTCTCGATAAAAATATTTTACAGAGGTTCTAACAAAACCGTTGCAGAATCAACACCCTTAGACAGCAAGCTTTCCTGAGCCAGCAGTACTTTTGAAAAAAAAAAAAAAATAGGCCGCCGCGGTGGCTCAGTGGTTATGGCGCTGGGCTGCTGACCCGAAAGACGCCGGTTGGCAGGATAGAGCAAAATGCCCTTGGCTGTAGTTGCAACTAATCAACCCACGTCGGCTCCCTCGACAAAGAATACGCGTCGTGACATGATGGCTGCCATGAATGAATGCTGCTAATGGTTTGTAAATTTTGTCAGGATGCTATAGGGCAATTTCTAAAGCATATATATATAATCAGTTGCCCATGCATGACTTACAAATACAAAAGACATGCACGGTGCCGCGGTCGGGTTCGAACCCGGGAACTCCGGATCAGTACCCTGTCAGTACCCTGCCAAATTCAAAGACCGATTACTGTCTGTCTTTGAACATTGATTTTGTCTATATTTCTTTCCTCGCCCTTAGTTGGATGTGCTTGAGCAACTCGTTTGTAAATCCCCTTCTCTACTCGATTGTTTTTTTTTGTGTAACTGTTTTGTGTTCTCATTTGATGTTACTGATTGTATTCGTTGTCCTAATTGCCCTCATTGTATGTTTATATATGTTTTACTAGATTTGTTTTCCTTTTTTTCAACCTCTTTGGCTTTGTTCTTGTATTGTCCTACGTACCGCACCCCCCCCCCCCCCCCCCCCTTATGTAATACCCCGTGAAGGGTCCTTAAGATATCAATAAATGATGATGATGATGATCAGTAGCCGAGCGCTCGAACCACTGAGCCACCGCGGCGGGTCCATTTCCTTTCCCGAAAAACCAATTTCATTCATTTCAATTTCAACCAGAAAAATTGAGAGTGCCGACAGCGGAAACGGCCATAATTCCTCAGACACTTGACCTGCAGCCGGCTGAAAAGGCTGGGGTGAAAAATAGGCACTTGAAACAAGGTTAAGAGGGACGGTAAGAAAGTAATGCGGAATGGGTAATCTTTAAAAATATAACGAATGATTCTTCTTAATCTCCGCTGCTTTATATAAAAAAAAAAATAACGCTCATCGTTACGTGAATGCTGCCTTCCCTTCGTCTGAGTTGTGCTCGGGACACAGCTAACGAGATAGTGTTCACGGTTATGCTAATGATTAGCCTAAACTACTCCCCTAACTGTACTGATTCGAGACTAATCAAACTTTCATAAATTTCCAAAATAAAATAGGTATTGAGATATTCATCATTCAATTCCCTTCAATTGCCACTCAATTCCCGCGCCGGGGTTCAACAGCAATGCTGTGACGACCCACGCTTCATCGGCTCTCTCCCAAACTGAATTCGTCATAGGATAGGAGCCCCGCCGCGGTGGCTCAGTGGTTAGGACGTTCGACTACTGATCCGGAGTTCCCGGGTTCGAACCCGACCGCGGCGGCTGCGTTTTTATGGAGGCAAAACGCTAAGGCGCCCGTGTGCTGTGCGATGTCAGTGCACGTTAAAGATCCCCAGGTGGTCGAAATTATTCCGGAGCCCTCCACTACGGCACCTATTCTTCCTTTCTTCTTTCACTCCCTCCTTTATCCCTTCCCTTACGGCGCGGTTCAGGTGTACAACGATATATGAGACAGATACTGCGCCATTTCCTTTCCCCAAAAAACCAATTATTATTATAGGATAGGATAGGATAACTTTATTAAGCTCTAGCGCAGGTGCTTTTATGCGGTTCAGATGAGTCCATCTCCGCAACGGTCGGTTGCCCGTATTCCAGGGCCCCGCTGGATGCTGCCGTCAGCTGAGCTCGCCGTACCAGACCAATCTGGTCATCGCGGCAGTCGCTGGAGAGATACCCTCCCATTGCTGCGCACTTGGGTTTGGCATAATTGGAACGACGTCGACTTTTTGACATGCCCATGTTATGTGATATAGTTTAGGTTTTTCATGGCAACACGGACACTTGTTTTCGTAAAGTGTGGGGTGGATTTTACTTAGTGTGTTTAGGTTTGGATAAGACGCCGTTTGTAGCTGTCTCCATGCGACAGCCTCTTCTTTGTTTAAAGATTTGTGCGGTGGTGGGTACCGCACCCTGCCTTCTTTGTAGCTGTTTCGTATGGCCGAGTATTCCTGAGGTATACTGGCAGGGACAGCGGTTCCCGACCACGTGGGTTTTTAATTTAATTTTAATTGGTTTTGGGGGAAAGGAAATGGCGCAGTATCTGTCTCATATATCGTTGGACACCTGAACCGCACCGTAAGGGAAGGGATAAAGGAGGGAGTGAAAGACGAAAGGAAGAAAGGGGTGCCGTACTGGAGGGCTCCGGAATAATTTCGACCACCTGGGGATCTTTAACGTGCACTGACATCGCACAGCACACGGGCGCCTTAGCGTTTTTCCTCCATAAAAACGCAGCCGCCGCGGTCGGGTTCGAACCCGGGAACTCCGGATCAGTAGTCGAGCGCCCTAACCACTGAGCCACCGCGGCGGGGGACCACGTGTGTGCAAGATTGCTTCTCAGTGTAGCTCGGGAAGGGCACTGACAAGCCGCCCAGGGACTTGGCTACCGGTGTGTGCGCTTTTATTCCTGCTGCTTTTAAATTTTTCGGGCCGCAAGAAGGTGAGCCTAAATCCGTACTGAAAATGACAGCAAGTTAGGCGTTCGGCTACTGATCCGGTGTACCCGGGTTCGAACCCGACCGCGGCGGCAGCGTTTCGATTATTGACTGACTGATGTTTCTGAGAGGAAGAAGGAAAAGGAAAGTGCACGGGCCTGCCTACTGGCTCAAGCCGAGCCACGCTCGCTGCCACGTGCTGAAAGTAGGAGGGGTAAAGGATAGGAGAGCAAAGAGTGAAAGAAAAGACGCGCCGCGCTAATATGCCCCGGGTCGATCCCGGAGGCAGTGCAATACCGCGCCGACCCGCGCCAGAGTGCTTCAAGCCAAGCACTCCGCCATATTACAAAGATAAGTTTAATATCTTAGGTCCAAGGACCCGCTGCAGATACTAAAACAGGTATGGAGGCGAAACGCAAAGGCGTCTGTGTGCTGTGCGATGTCAAGTGCACGTTAAAGGTCCCCAGGTGGTCGAAATTATTCCGGAGCCCTCCACTACGGCACCCTCCTTCTTTCAATCCCTCCGTTATCCCTTCCCTTACGGCGCGGTTCATGTGTCCGCCGATATGTGATAGAGACCACTGCACCATTTCCTTTCCCCCAAAACCAATTTTCAATGCCGAAAGGAACTCGTCCCCCACGTGACCAAGAATAATAATAATAATTGGTTTTTGCGGAAAGGAAATGGCGCAGTATCTGTCTCATATGTCGTTGGACACCTGAACCGCGTCGTAAGGGAAGTGGGAAAGGAGGGAGTGAAAGAATAAAAGAGGTGCCGTAGTGGAGGGCTCCGGAATAATTTCGACCACCTGGGGATCTTTAACGTGCACTGACATCGCACAGCACACGGACGCCTTAGCTTTTTCCTCCATAAAAACGCAGCTGCCGCGGTCGGGTTCGAACGTGACCAAGAAGAAAAGACGAATCGGAGCGCGCAGGGGCGCGTGGTCACTTGTGCTTCGCCTGGCCCATCGTCACGTCACCTTTCCAGCGGGTATATAAGGAGGCGATCCTGCAACCCCCAATTCGTGAAGAAGTGTGGAGGCTGGGCCCTGCCCAAGCCTTCGATGAGGCAGCACAGCATCCGCCTCAATATATCAAAAACCAAAAGAAAGGTCCAAGCGTATTTGTGGCTACACTGACCGCAGTCTCAAGCCTTAGTCGATGTTTGTCCCAAGGCTAGGTCTTACCAGTGGTGCTCCAGGAGTGGCGTAGAAAGACCAATTGTGCATATTTTGATAAGTTGATAAAGCTGCAACGAACGCTTTATTTTCATCAGAACGCAAATTATAAACAGTTCGTTATAACGAATCGCGCTCTTGACAGGGCAACGCTTCGATTCATTGTTCATCGTACACTGATGCCACCGGGAAAGTGCGAGCGCCATTGTTTTTTAGGACGAGAGCGAAGGTGAAGGCAGCGACGGCGCTCGTGTCTCGCGGTTTCTTTCCTAGTGTCCTCGTCCTGTGTACGCTGTTCGATCCTGCAAAGTAATTAAGTGCACGTTAAAGATCCCCAGGTGGTCGAAATTATTCCGGAGCCCTCCACTACGGCACCTCCTTCTCTCTTTCTTCTTTCACTCCCTCCTTTATCCCTTCCCTTACGGCGCGGTTCAGGTGTCCAACGATATATGAGACAGATACTGCGCCATTTCCTTCCCCCCCAAAACCAATTATAATTATTATAATTAAGTTAATCTTCAGTACACACAGTACAGACTGCCAGAGCCGCTGTTTTGCAATCCATAGGCATACATAGATGCGAAACAAAAACCAAACTTAAAAGCACTGTAAAAAATACAATACATTAAGGCGTATCCAGCAGCACGGTAACGACTACCATTTCCCTTCAAATCGTTAATGCGTTCACTTCCTGGCACCATGCATGTCCAACATAGCACGCAAACTCTTACCGTTGTAAGACACCCATATGATGAACTCTGAGGTTATGTTTACTTTTATTTGGCTCCGTCTTTTTTCCTTTGGCTCGCTTCTTTTGCTGTCCTAATTTGTGATTAGCAAAAGTTCAAGTGACTAAATGGGCGAGGCACGTTTTCAAAGAATGCGCAAAGGATAATGAGGAATTAGGCTGCTCGATACTTCGTTCCAGCTTTCCTTCACTGCTTGCCTCTGTCATCGAAGTCGTTGTACATGCGGGCATAATTTAATTACAGATGCATTTAAAAATTTATTTGTGCTTCAACATTACAGATAGCGCCGCGTAATCGCAAGGCCAGAGCATGTGAATGATTTGACCGCAGAAATAGACAGTCACGAAAAGCACGAGCTGAAGAACATTGAGGGGCTTTACACTTGGCGGGCGTACAGTTTTTCTGAGAAGTTTAGAGCCCGGGTTGGGGGGTTAGAGGTGTATTTAAGCCATCTGGTAGGGATTCAGCAGCATCCGTGGAAGTCGTTGCCTTTACTGTCGTTACCAAACTGCCATTGCGAGTGTCGGATGTACTTTGTTCATTGTGACAACTACGTCTCGTTTGATTTATTTCTTCGTAAAATGCTAGAAAATAAAAAAAATCAACAGTTACTACTGTCAGCACACAACTCACAGGCAGTGGAAATAAAAAGTCGAACCGCTAAGAGCAGCTATATCGGCACTTTTTGGTGTACTCTTTCTTTTTGTTTTTCGACAAATACGAGAGTGAGTCAGATGAAAGTGAGCCAACCCACCTAGCGCAAGAATGGTTCGGTCCATTTTCTGCGGGGCATGCGGGGAGCACACAGGCATCTATTATTTTTGAAACGGACACTCAGGTGTGACGATCCATGTTTTTCAATGCTCACATACAGAGGGATGAGCACGGTTGTGCGACATAACGGACGCTCCAAAAGTTGAGGAGCATGGTGACGTGAGGTTTTTGACAGCTGAAGGTGTTTCCCAAGAAGTGATTAGTCGCCGTGGTGTTGCCTTGATCGGCGAAGATTGCATTTCATTGGCCACTGTGAAACGTTTGGTAAACGGTTTAAAAAAATAACGTGGAAGTTGCAAAGACAATCCAAGACCGTGCAATCACCCCCGACAAAGTTGCAAAAATTTATGAGCTGATGAGCCGTCATATTCGCGCAGAGGTTATGTTCACTTGTTTATTCGATCGTCAGGGACCATTACTGCTCGAATTTTGTAAACCTGCAGGCTACCAATCTTTTCCGATATTGTGAAAAGCTGCATCGGCCACAGGTCGCAATCAAGAACAAACGATGTGGAAAATTGACGAATGGGGTCATCTTGCTCCACGACAATTCCCGTCCCCATGTCGCTGATGTGGTTACCACAAAACTGGAAAACTCAAGTGGGAAACGCTGCAACATCCGCCATACGGCCCAGACCTGTCGCCTTGAGACTTCCACATTTTCGGGCGCTTGAAAAAACAGCTCAACGTAACCAGATTCGTGCCGGACGATGACGTGGAAGAGTCAGTTACAGACTTTTTTGAACCAGCAGTCAAATGAATATTATGAGACGGGAATCACGTGACTCGTTAGTCTGTGGGACAAAAGTCTAAATGCTCGTCGAGACTAGTTTTAAATAATGTACCCCGTTTGACATATCTTCGCATTGCCTCACTTTTATGACCCCCTTGCCCTCGTATTTGTAGCTCGTAAATAAATTATCATTCTGTACAAGCCATCGCTTTTTTTAAAACGAAAGCTTCACGGCGCTACCTCATAACGATTTCGTATTGCTTGTGGCTTTGGCCTTCAAGCGAGCCAGAGGTAAAGCCTCTTATGGCGCGGTTCGGGTGTCGCCGAATCAATCTTTTTCGAAAGCAAAGAAAAGGCGAATAACTGGCCCCCTGGGACGGTTGACACCTCAGTCGCGCTTTAAGCTATGTGGCGACAGATGTGCGCTTCATGCGTTGGCATTCACAACGTTGTAGCAGAAACGCGACACTGAAGCTATAGGCCGTCGGCGTTCTTTGTTCATTGGCGTTAGCGTCGACAACACTCATTGCACTTTGCTCGTTATGGCAAGTAATAATAATAATAATTGGTTTTTTGGGGAAAGGAAATGGCGCAGTATCTGTCTCATATATCGGACACCTGAACCGCGCTGTAAGGGAAGGGGTAAAGGAGGGACTGAAGGAAGAAAGGAAGAAGGAGGTGCCGTAGTGGAGGGCTCCGGAATAATTTCGACCACCTGGGGATCTTTAACGTGCACTGACATCGCACAGCACACGGGCGCCTTAGCGTTTTTCCTCCATAAAAACGCAGCCGCCGCGGTCGGGTTCGAACCCGGGGACTCCGGATCAGTAGTCGAGCGCCCTAACCACTGAGCCACCGCGGCGGGGTGGCAAGTACGTCTCAATTTATTTATTTCTTCCTAAAATGGTGGAAAAAAAAGTCACGAGTTCCTACTCTAAGCGCCCAATGTCCAGGCAGTGGAAGCAAAAATATCGAACCGCTAAGAGCAGCTATATCGGCGCTTGTTGTTATACTGTTTTTTTTAGACGAATACGAGGGCGAGTCAGATGAAAGTGAGCCAACTCACCTCAGTAATAGACCGCGTTAAAGATCCCCAGGCACCTCTTCATTTCTTTCACTCCCTCCTTTATCCCTTCCCTTAAAGCGCGGTTCAGGTGTCAGCCGAGATCTGAGACACATACTGCGCCATTTCATTTTTCCTAAACAACCAACCAATTTTCAACGTTGTGGCAGACGCACCACTGCAGCAAGAAGCTGGATCAGCGTTCATTGGGTGACCAACCTCTCGCGGTCAACCATTAATTTAACGGCCACCTGGCAGGGTGGGCGCGTTGTCCATGGTGCGGAAAGCACTCAGAGGCCAATGCGCGTCTACTTGCCGCATACACCACAGCTTTCGCTCTCTAACGTGGTTCAGCGTAAATGAACAGCCGCAATTTTTGCCTCCTTTCTTCCTTCACTCCCTCTTTTATCCCTTCCCTTACGACGCTGTTCGGGTGTCCACCAAGACTTGTGAGAGATTTACTGCGCCATTTCCTTTCCTCTAAACCAATTTCCTTTTTTTTTCACTGCCTCGCGCTCTGCGCAGAGATGGAGGCTCTGAGAAACGTCAACCTTCAAAGTACTGCAAAAGCAACAGCCTATATTAGTTTTGTTTCGTTGTGAGGTTCTCTGCCTAACCTCTGGATTAAAGACTAAGACCTTCTTTTACAAGCGATTCCGTTAAGTCTGCGGGATAATGTGTGTATTTTAAATACCACACGTAGTGAAGCTCAACTTAAGCTGGAATCCAGAGCGCCTTTGCGCTTTCCACAGAATGGCATGGCAGAGCAGCTGCCGTAACAGGCGTGGTTCAACATACAGTCAGCTTCTGCCTTTCGTAGTGCATACACTGAAGAGTGTATCTGTTCCGCTGCACATGCAAATGTAGTCTTTTCACGCGAACGTTTTCTACATCAATTTACACAAAAAAAGCTGCACCTATACCCCGTTTCAAACATCAAGTGCAACGCTGTGAAGGCTACGGAAGTTGTGTGTAAAATAAAAACAGAGAGAGGCGTATCACTCCGCGTTGTTCTGTGGCCGTGTGCTCCAGCCAGATACACCCTTGTTGCCAGATAAAATCACGGCATTTTTGTTGGTTTCGCCTCTGAGGCAGGAGATGTGTGATGGTAATTTATATTTAGTGCGTCACCGCTTTTTGCTGTCAACTGTGAAATTGTTGAAAATTTCTGTCTAGCTATAGCTATAGTCTACCTCAGCTTTATTGGGTCAGTAGCGCCTTCTGTCGTGGTGCGAAAGTGCCGATGTTTCGGTGATAGAAGGCATCAAGATTGTTCCAGCTGTTTGTCCGGTATAGAACGTATTTCGCGCGCGTCGGTGTGACATACGCGCGATATCCGGCCGCAGTTTTTTTTTTGTGTGTATGTGTGTGTGTGTGTGTGTGATGTGATTTCTGCGTGTAAGCGAGTGTGAGAGGTATGCACCTCCCACACTCGTCCATTGTAGTGTGCGTCGTGGTGCGCGAAGTCGTTTGTCGGACTGTCCGACGGGAGGGCAGCGTAGCTGACGAGTCTGGCGATTACCAGGATGGTCGTTCTTGTTGCAGCGTCGGGCCCCTCGAACGCATCGCGTCCCGCAGAGATGAAATGTGTGCAATTAGCCTAAATTTCCCCTCGAATGTGCGTCTTTAACGCTACGTGCGCTTATGCCGACCTTGGCGGAAATATTTCGGACGTGGTGAGGGGAATGCCGGCGGTTTCGCAGGAGGGGATCGTAAGGAAAATTCGTTGGGAGCGCTGCCGCGTTGCCGCGGCCGTCGAGTGTCGGCGGTTTTCCCCACGTTTTCCCTTCCTGACTTGGCTGTGGCGATCACGCGCAGCTGTGCTCGCGGAGGGCGGTTTTGTTTCTTCCCCTGAGTTGCCGTCGCAGCGGCCGGTGCTGGGTGAGGCCCTTCGTGCAGATGTATGGTAACTTTAATTACCATACAAGTGCGGACACTTTTGCGGAGAGCCTTTGTCTACAACTTCATCAAGTCCACGCCAACTTACTCATGAGCCAAGAAAGGCTTTCGCCTTAAAAGGCAACGAAGAGCACAGCACTAAAAGTGATTGCCAGTCCGGTTCGAACCCGGCCTGGGCATACACTTTTTTTAGTGAACAATCATTCTAAATGTTAATGAGTAACTCTTCCTTTCTGACGAGCCATTAGAAAGGGAGAGAAAATTTCGAAGGTATAATAATAATAATAATAATAATAACTTTATTTGCATCACACGTACATGATGCCGGAGGCCAGCAGAAAAAGCTGTCATTAAGGCAGCTTGACAAGGCCGCAGGCCCCCACACTGGCAACTACAGGTAGCGGTCAGCAACCACAAAACAAATGCATGAAAGTGTGAAACCGCAAACAAAAGCTATACATTGAAAAAAAGGAAGTTTCCACGAAAACCTGACTGCAACAAGAGGGCACACACTTTCAACAAATCTCATCGCCGGAGATATATAGACAACATAGCAAAATGAAAGTGACGCTATTAGAAATTAAAAGGTAATGAAAAACAATTCTTTCGCATTCAAAGCACATAAGTAGCCTGAAGTGCCCTCCGTAATTTTTTTTTTCTTACTGAGAGGGACCGCAAGGGTATACAGCGCGTCACTGAGAAATTACAGCGTCGCATTCTCTCTCTAGACGTCGCCTGGCCTACACGCTAGAGGAGGACTGAGTAAGTGGTGGTAGTGGTGGTAGTGGTTTTATTAAAAATAATAGTAAAAAGGAAGGAAAAGATTTTTGCTAGCCCCGGCATCTGCCATCGATACTGAAGCACCTGAGCTGGGGCAGCGGAAATAAAGGATAGCAGGCAGAATGGAGAAATGAAATGAAAGAGGTGAGGGGACAGGAAGAGAGGATAGGGGGAGAAGTAATATGTACAAACTATTTACACAATAAGAAATGTGTCCAGGTTGTCCGCGTGATTAGTTCATTTTAGAGGAATTAAATCACACACGCGCACAGCACTGTGTTGGTTACAACTGGAGTGGGGCGTCCAGTTATTAATCGTTCAAGGTAGAACTCGCGGAGCGTTCGGTCACTGCGTGTAACTACCTGACGGAGAACAGACGGGACGTCAAGCCCGTGTGTTCGAGGAATGCACAGAGGTCGCTCACGAGTGCGCGCACTGCCCTGCGGCCACAATAGCGCCTTGATGGAGTCTGGTAGTATGCCCTGCGCCCTATAGGCCGCGAGCACGTCGCGACGAGCATCGGCGAACGTAAGTCGGTTTGGTTTCTTCCGGCTGTGTTCTGGCGCTCCATCATATTCTCACGAGGAGGCGAAACTGAATGGATGCTCCTGACGTGACTGAGGAAGACTGATGCTGTGGGTTGTCACACCTGGAAGGGATGAATGGACCGGGTGTGGGGGGGGGGGGGGGGGGTGTGCATGTCTCGCTGCTCTTCGCCCATAGTTTCGTAATTTAATTACTCTCGCAGCCCTGCAGCATATGTGTGCGGAAATTTCTTTTTATCATTCTCATTCTAACCCGGCAACAACGCGATGGAAAACGCGTGAACAGTTTGCATCGGAAAAGAAGCATAAACAGGGTGGGGGTGAACGAAAGGCGCCGGCGTTTTATCGGACCGACGCGGGGCGCACATGCATTCGCACTTCCGGTTCCGCTGCGCCTTCCGAAAGGGGCGAGCTCCCATCGGAAGAGAAGGGAATGGAAAAGTTTTTAGGCCGGCCGTCTTAGGGTGCACGGAGAGTTGTGTTTGCTCGCTGTCTTCTCCGCGGTTCGTTTCATCCGCGCGGGACACCGTGTTATGTGCGGGGGTCGTCTCGGCGTCACGCCGCTTTTTCTTTCCGGCCCCGCCGTATTTACAGAGTTGTTTGTTTTGCTCCTTTTGGGCGCTGCCGGGGGCTCGCCTTCTATTCCGGGGCGTCTGTGCGAGAGCGGGCCCCATCTCCGCGGTCACCCGTGCGCGCACATTTGTTGCTCCGACGGAGGCCGACGAAGCGCAGAGCCCCCTTCCCGGCGCTGTCTTTCCCCTCACGTTGATCCGGAAATGCGTACGCCGTCAGCCGCGCGCTGCCTGATGGAGTCATCACCCGCCGCGGCGGCTGAGTGGCTACGGCGTTCGGCTGCTGAGCCCAAGATCGCGGCATCGAATCCCGGCGGCCGCATTTCGTTTGAGGCGGGGTGGAAAATGCGCCCGTTTGCTGTGCGATGTCAGGTGGTCGAAACTAATCTCCACTGCGGCCTCTTAGCGCATAACATGCGCAGAGCTTTCTGGGGTGCGGTGCTAATGGCATTCGATGGTAAAGTAGTTTGACGCAAAGTGGCATAAAGAAATGAGAAATTTTGACTATAATTTTTTAGTCATGTTGTACCAATTGTTTGAAGACTGGCATTCATTGTTTATTTCTCTTTTCATTTTTCTAAATTTTCCTCTCATTGCAACAGTATGCGTGATCATTGTTTTGCATGCTGGCGGTAAATGGCTGCAAGTTCTCCACCAGCTTTAAAAAGTCAGGACTGGCTGTAACCGCCGAATTCACAAACACGCCTCGACAAGAACTTCAGCTGCAAGCGTCCCTGGATGCCTATTCCGCGTTTCAGAAACCATCCTCCACTCGAATCGCTTCTTGTGTGTAGTAAAAATTCGAGGTTTCCGTCGAGACACGTCTCGAGAAGGAACGATATCGCTTTGGAGGAGCCCTAGCCTATCGCGGGGCCCCTCCTTTTTCAGAATGGCGCAAAGGGAAGTTGGCGTCGGTGATATTGTCAATAAAGAATGGTGCTAGGGCGCCATGCTCATTGCTAAAGATATCCTTGTCATAAAAACACCAAGCATTTTAGGTTCCTGTGAGAGCCTGCTGTTAGTGGGCCGGATACCACGGATAATGATAAATATTCAAACAAAAAGATTAGCGCGAACGTATGGAGACGGTGAGCAAGGCCGATGGCACTTCGCCAACAGAAGCCGCCGCGGTGGCTCAGTGGTTACGGCGTTCGGCTGCTGTCGCCGAAAGACGCGGGTTCGATCCCGGCCGCGGCGGTCGAACCTCGATGGAGGCGCAATTCTAGAGGCCCGTGTGCTGTGCGATGTCAGTGCACGTTAAAGAACCCCAGGTGGTCGACATTTCCGGAGCCCTTCACTACGGCGTCTCTCATACTTTGAGTCGCTTTGGGACATTAAACCCTCCCTAACTAAACTGTAATTACACTTCCCCAACAGAGGCGGGAGACATTTGGGACGCCCGCAGCTCTGCAACCTCTGTGAGGTAGGGGCGCTTGCTTGCGCGGGCACGTTATTTGAAGCTACACTCTTCCTCATGTTGGAACCCGCCGCGGTGGCTCAGTGCTTAGGGCGCTCGGCTACTTATCCGGAATTCCCGGGTTCGAACCCGACCGTGGCGGCTCCGTTTTTATGGAGGCAAAACGCTAAGGCGCCCGTGTGCTGTGCGATGTCAGTGCACGTTAAAGAACCCCAGGTGGTCGGCATTTCCGGAGTTCTTCACTACGGCGTCCCTCATAGCCTGGGTCGCTTTGGAACGTTAAACCCCCATAAACCAAACCAAACCATCTTTCCACAGCGAACGACCTGTATAGCTTCAGGTGGCCGAGTCAGAGCAGTTCAGTCATGCAAGCCTCAAGAGCCGCGCTGTGCTTGCAGTCTCGTGCGGCAAGCGACGCAGCATCAGCCGATTCGCGCGTCTTTTGTTTTTCAGAAAAGCCCGCACATTCACTCTGTCGACCTTGTTTCGCGTGGCTGTGAACGAGCTTCAAGGCTCTTCAACGGAAGCGGATCGCTCGTACAGCATCCGCCGCGCCTCGTTAGCGCCCCCTTTTTTGCTGGTCGCGATAGTGCGCGCTATCATCGCCAGTTGCGCGGAAGCGGGACGGTGGCCGACTGTGGTGCGTCGTCGTCCCGCCCGAGCTTGGCTGTTCGGAAGTTGGCTGCGCGGTCGGAGAAGCGCCAGGCCCTGCATCGGATGCCCTCGTGTGTCGCTCCCCGTCTATCGCGCTTTCCAAGGTTTCGGCGATAGCGCTTGGCACGGGTGCCACAATTTAGTTTGTGGTTCCGTCCTTCCGTAGTGTTTAGTTTCTGTTACTACTTTCGTAAATGCATTGTCTCGACCACAGGCGGGCATTTGACTCAAAAATCTGGACCTCACCTCAACCTCAAAAGGAATTGGCCTACCTTACTCAACCGCATGAGGTCTCCTTAGGCACCCTCACCTCACTTTTCCTGAGGCCACCGCTGACCTCACTCAACCTCAAATTGTGAGGCTGAGGTCGGCTGCTCGGCCTCAGAGAACAGAAACGAAAACAATACAAAGAGCGATTTAGAAGTTTTTCAGTTAAAAACAATTCAGAGTATTCTGTGAGACAGGAAACCCAAATTATGGTATTGTTTAATAAGGTGTGTACAGACACTATTGATGTGCACGTGATAGGAGAAGCTTATAATCTGGGATGAACCCTCAAGTATATGGCCTGCGGGCAGGGGTGTCCCATAGCGGTTACCACCAGTACGTCGGTGAGTACTTTTATGTGTCAGCCGCCGCGGTGGCTGAGTGGTTACGGCGCTCGGCTACTGGCCCGAAATACGCGGGTTCGATCCCGGCCGCGGCGGTCGAATTTCGATGGAGACGAAATTCTAGAGGCCCGTGTGCTGTGCGATGCGAGTGCACATTAAAGAACACCAGGTGGTCGACATTTCCGGAGCCCTTCACTACGGCGTCCCTCATAGCCTGGGTCGCTTTGGGACGTTAAACCACCATAAACCATAAAAACTTTATATGTGCCAATATTTGGGAGCCTGCTTCGTGTATACTAGTTCGTATTGGAAGCCTCTCGCTCATTCACGCACGAACCGGCAATTGACACAGTTCTTCTACACCATCTACCGGAAATTGGGAGGAGGGGGGACGTATATTCACGATACCGTTTTCAGGCTTGAGAAAAGTTACCGAAAGTAAAGAAATTAGTCGTCGATGTACTTTCCAATGCGACGGTTATGCAGACGCATATCAGTATATTTCGATTTTCTAGCTCTATCCGGCATAGCGAGAATGCTCTTTTCAATCCTCTGTATGTTGCCTTCGAAAACACTTAACAAGCTGCGACTGTAGTACACCAACAGAGGCACGTTGTATTTATGTCTGTGTAGAAGCAAGCGGCTTCTTTTATTAATGCAAAAGCATTAGATGGCTCACCTTCAAGGTCATATCCGGAAAAAGTGTCCGCAAGAAACGGCGCCATGCGACGCCACGAGCCGACGAGTCGCGCGAATGATGACGTCGCATAAATAATTATTGCTCATTAGTATAACTATGTAATAATAAGACTAATTAGTATAATTAGTGCTGACATCGTGTGCGTTTGACGTCATACCAGGTCACGTGGCAGCGATGTAATGTGCCATCAAACCTAGTAACGTGACGACGCTGTAATATGACATCACACCTACTCACGTGACAACGATGTAATTTCTCGTCATACCAGGCCCCCATCTACCACCCTTCCAACCCTATTTCAAGATCCATATGGATCCCACATTACTACACATGCGCGCATGACGCATTACAAAGAGTGCCCACAACCCGGTCCACATTAATGACATTCGGATTGTCCAGCAGGTAAACGCGCCAGTTCTCATGTGTGCATACTGCAAAGATCATGCAACGACACATGCCCTTGACTCTCGAGATGATGGCGATGATGATGATGCTAACAGTACATCCTCATGAGCCCGGGGAAGTCCGATATACCGCTACCAAGCTAAAAGTTGTCAGAATATTGATTAAATATTGTACATTACCCAGCAACCAAAGAAATTTATTTTGCGGGAAAATAGGAATACCTGTAGCTAATATTTAAGGATGATGATGTTGATGATTCTGGAAGGTCAAGACCCTCCCCCGTTTCCGCTACTTCCCTCCAGGTGGCGATATGGTAATGCGTTTGAAATCCTGGGACTTCATCGATGACTCGATGAACCCGCGGCATTTTGAAAGAAAGGGCTAGATTACGTTTTCGAACACTGTGCCAAGTATTAAAATCACACGGGTCAAAATAACTGGCCTAGAGTGGGTAGCGTGACCCGCTCTCTCTGTCAAGAGCACCATGGCTCTCCGCTCAAATTTCCCCGCAGCGATATCTTTTTCCAAGACCGCCCCAGGGGAAAAAAAAACCCGCCTAGGTACTCATACGCCTCAATAGAATTCTGGGTACCATTTCGTCAACCAGTCTGAGACAAGCTGCTTTAAGGCAACCACTTGTTTTCCTTCAAAACTGAACTAATGAATGGTACGTCAGCATCCTGGACGTTTTTTACCCACGAGCACCGCGCGAGCATTCTGCGTGGCCGTTTAAGGTGAACGATGGGTCTCTGCAAAATAGTTAAAGGAAAGATAACGGGTAGTGCCTGGTCGTCTGCAAGGCAGGCCGCAACCTAACACAGGCCGCCGCGGTGGCTGAGTGGTTATGGCGCTCGGCTGCTGGCCCGAAAGACGCGGGTTCGATCCCGGCCGCGGCGGTCGAATTTCGATGGAGGCGAAATTCTAGAGGCCCGTGTACTGTGCGCTGTCAGTGCACGTAAAAGAACCGCCAGGTGGTCGAAATTTCTGGAGCCCTTCACTACGGCGTCCCTCATAGCCTGAGTCGCTTTGGGACGTTAAACCCTGACAAACCAAACCAAACCAGCCAACCTAACTGGTACGATACGAGAAAAGAAAAAAATAAGCGAATGATTAGAAACATACAAAAAAAAATCGCACACTAAAAACAGAAGCGAACAACAGTTTGCCCCCATTAAACGTCATATTAGAAGGTTTGAAACAGCGACTCAGCAGCACAGCGCGAGCATGCAATCAGTTCCATGCACACATCTTCATTAAGAAAAGGAAAAGGAATCAGCTACCACATCATACATTCATTATAGTTTTGCATTTTTTCGCCGCTGCAACACAGCTATGCTGATGCGTTCGCCTCGTATTGCGGTGTTCCGGCATAAGCGAATTTCCGAGAACGAACAAGGAACCGGAGACTGAAGAGAGGGTACTCGGAAGGATAAAAAAGTGAAATTATATTTGCATCTGCTTGGACTACGGAACGGGAATATACAGAATTAGTGTGAGGCTCTAAAGGGGAAATCACCGATTTTTATCGGTGTTATACAGGTTCGACGATATTATACAGGTTTTTCTGGCTTCGTGCTTTTTTAATTAAATCAGCAGGTGTCCTTGTTAGATACAACCTGAACCACATTCTCTCGCCTTTGCCGACTACTGCAGTTTCTGTTAAGTCAGCTTGAAATGTACAGCAGGATCCCCTTTGTTCGACTGCAAGGCAAGAGCCATGACGTCAGTGCCGGCAACGAGCATGAACACGAAGCTGTCTTGCTTGGGGCCATCCGCGCTGCGACGAATTTATTGCGTGTTTGCTGGACTGTAGTTATTTGTTTGCGGCATCAAACAAGGGTACAGCGGGTCAACGTGAGTTGCGTGCTTTGCGCGCTCCCGGGAGTTTGAGCCGACCGGTAGGCAGCCGGATGCTACGCCAGCGGGGCAAGGGGGAGGGAGAGTGGCGTGCTGTGACAGTAACACTCCTTCCGGGAAGACCAGAAGGCTGCGTCTTTCTGTAGGCTCGGACTGAACGGACATTACGGCGCAGCACCGGAAGCTAAGAGGGAACTGTTGCATCGGGTTGTCGAAACAGGGGAAACCGAACACCAAGCGTCATTGCGGTGATGCGCTGCAACTCCGCTTCGGAAGCGGCACTCGTCGGAGTAAGACGTGGCAACTGCAAAAAGTCTCGACCTCAAAACTTCGACCTCACTGAATGACAACCTCACTCAACCTCAAACTGACGCGTGAGGTTGAGGTCTGATTTTCTTACCTCACTCACAAAATCTCGAGCCGTCGCCGACCTCACCTCAACCTCACCTCACGACGTGAGGTTGAGGTCGACCTCATGAGGTAGCCCACCTCTGGTCTTGTCCACTGTTGTGCTTCATTGCAGCTTGTTTTGCGTAAGGAGCAAGCGCATCGAAGTGCTGCCGTGTTTGAAGGGAACTTTCATAGGACTGCTTTGGTTGTCCCCGACGTAAAGTTGCAGCTCTTGCGGTGCGTCGCAACGCACGCGAGCGGTGTCTGCTCATGTGCCCATTTGCGTTTCTCTTCCGTTCCTTTCTGTTGCTTGCGCTGTGGCTCGTGTTTGGCCGAGCGCACTTCTCTTGCTCCCCCCCCCCCCCCCCCCTTCTGCATTCCTCGTCATTCGTTTCTTGCGACATCGCGAAATGTCCTCAGCTCGGCTGGCGTGTGACGCGACTGATGCGCATGCATGCATTCCAATGGGGTGTCCCGCTTTCAAATGTCGGGACGAGCTCTAAACATGCTTGGCCGCCAGCGGAAGCGCGCTTTGGTTTCGAAACCGCGCCACGTGCCTCTGGCGCTTTCCTCGTCGTTCCCCTTTCGCTGACGCCGAGTACGGGGCTCAGAAGGTGTCCTCACTTTGAAAACTCACCACGAATACATTCGGGACGACGGAAGAGTCGGTCCGTGAAGTTCCATTTCATCACTGGAGCAATTTCCAAGTCGCCAGTTGCACTTGAGCGACATTGACGCCAAATTAAGACGCGGTGATAGCAAAATGATGCGGCGCTCTTGCTTGCCCCTCTGGTCCAGGCTTCCGTCATTCCGCCGCTGCCGGGTGGTCCTCAAATGCATTCTGCGGCAGATTCAGCGGTAGCGTAGCGGAGGCAACTTTTTCGCGCGCTTAACTGGTAGCGAATAGTAGGAAGCGCGTGACCAGTGCCTATGCCGGATCGACGGCCGTATATTTATTGTGGTTTCGTCTCCATGGACTGGCTGCGTACCCCTGAATGCCACGTCTGTGAAAGACTCGTCACCCGAGTGGTCTCTCCCGCCCCCAACGCATTATACGTCACGTGTGGCGGTTCATGTGCGCCAACTGCCTCGACAGCCGCTTCTGTCGTGCACCGTACCGTATATAAGGTTTCGCTGGGTGCATGAGTCACGCGGCCTTCGGCGCTTTCTCTTGTCATTCTTGTTCGCTGATCGTTCGGGACGCGCACTTCTGCCCATTTCCTCCTTTCTTGTGCCGGAGTGCATGGGCCGACTCGGCACGGCGCTGACTGCTGCTGACTACAGTAAGCGCCCCGCTCCCCGCCCGGTCGAGACAGCCGCGCTTGCGGTTTCTGTTCGACCGCTGTATGAAGACGCAGGTTCGTCAGGCGGAAATGACGGCTCCGGTTCAATTAAGGGCATGTTGGTGGCAGCGTCCGTCTTATTTCATGTCGCGTCTCTCCGCTGTTACTTTTACCCCCCCCCCCCCCCCCCCGCTCCCGTCCTTTCTTTTTTGTTCGCCCAATCTTACGAATGTCGTTGAAAAATTTGTTTTGAGGAAAGTAAAATGACTATGTATACTGTCTCACATATCTCGGCGGACACCCGAACCGCGCCGTAAGGGAAGGGATAAAGGAGGGAGTGAAAGAAGAAAGGTGCCGTAGTGGAGGTCTCCAGATAATTTCGTCCACCTGAACTGCGATCTTTAACGTGCACTGACATCGCACAGCACACGGGCGCTCTAGCGTTTCGCCTCCACCGCAACGCGGCCGCCGCGGTCGGGTTCGAACCCGGGCATTCCGGGTCAGTAGACGAGCGCTTCAACCACTGAACCACCGCGGCGGGTGAATGTCGTTGCGCCAAGTTCCTTTCCAAAATGCATCTCGGGGATTCCGTTGCGTGCTTGGCTCCTAATTTTCGCCGCTTAACGGTCGCTCTTAGTTGCTTTGCAGGAATTATGGATACGTCAAACAGAACAGCCAAGGGACGCACACGTAATTTTTTTTCCCCCCCAGACGTTGGGGGATACCGCAGCGGTGGCCTAGTCGTTTGAGCATCCGCCTCGCATGCGGGAGGTGCGGGGTTCGATCCCCAGTGCCGCCGGGTACCCACCGGGGATACAATGGGTAAAGCTTTCCCCTGGTCTGGTGCTCGGCTAAAGTAGGGTGAAATGCTGGGGAAATGTGTCTTTGACCCGATCTTCAGTAATTATCCGCCGCGGTGGCTGAGTGGTTATGGCGCTCGGCTGCTGGCCCCAAAGACGCGGGTTCGATCCCGGCCGCGGTGGTCGAATTTCTATGGAGGCGAAATTCTAGAGGCCCGTTGCTGTGCGATGTCAGTGCACGTTTAAGAACCCCAGGTGGTCGAAATATCCGGAGCCCTCCACTACGGCGTCCCTCATAGCCTGAGTCGCTTTGGGACGTTAAACCACCAAAAAGTAAACTAAACTAAACCACCTTGAGTAATCGAAAAATACCTTGTGCCATGGCGTTCTTTGGCCATAGGCGCCGTTGCGCCATAAAAATTCATAATCATCATCATCACCTCAGACGTTGGAAATGCATGCGACGCGGTCGGAAGGGCGGTACCAGCGTTGCCGGTAGTGAAAACGAAAAGAAAATGCAAAAAAAAAACCGAGAGAGCGGGTGGGAGGGGGGCGATTGCAGCGGAGCCACGCGCGGAAAGGCACGAACTGGGGATGTGGAAAGCGCCGCGTGCTGCACGCTCTGCAGCGATTGCGTTCGTCGGATGAGAGCGGGGCGCCGCGCGCCAGCGGCAAACTCTGCGGCGTGGTCTCGCTGTGCGCGCCCCTTTGGCCGTCGCCAACGCACGACCTTCGTTCGCGGCGTCGGTGCCCCTCTGTGTCGCCAGCGGAACTCTTGCGTTGGAGGCGGGAGCCTCTGTATTCGGCCAGGCGGTGTTTGAGTCCAAAGAGAAGATGGGGGCTCAGCTGCCAGTGAATCTAAATTTTACTGCTACTATAGCCGTATAGAACTCGAGGGCGCAGCGGCAGATGCCGCGCCAAGGGCCAGCCAGTGGCGTCGACCGACTGTCACGACGCCGCGGTGCCAGTGACATCGCTAGCGGCTGCCAGGTGCAAGGAGATCAACTGCGACGTCGTGACGATCGCTCGACGCCACTGGCTGGAGGGCCTCCTTGGAGAGGCACTTGCCGCAGCGCTCTGAAGCTGTATCCGTGTAAAAGCCAGCACCAAAGGCACACGGGAAACTGTGCGCGCTCAAGGGCGAACAGGAAAGCACAGGCGATGCTTGCCAAGAGGTGACATTTCCTTTTGAGTAAAATACAGTTGTTAGCCCGGCAGTTAAATTATACGCTGGTGAGATTTGGTATGAACGGGCTCGGCAAATTATTATTTGCGACAACATGCTGGAACCTTTTTGCCGTGGTCATTTGTCGTGAGCGCTAATTGGCGTGCGTACGACCATCGGACCGGATAGGCTGGCAAAACCTGCTGCGCCGGTGGTGTCATGCAACTGGGGACAGTGATCGAAGCCGGCTCTCAGCGAATGGCGCAAAAAACGCTGCGTGCGTGAGCTGCTTGTGTCGGGATAAATGCGAAACATGACGGTGTCCTTTGCGAGAAGACGCGAGAGCCCGTTCAGTAACGTACAAAAACAGCGCCGCTAGCAAAGGGCGCTGTCAGGCTGTTTTAAGCTGAACACTTTACGAATCCTCAGTCATTGCGACGTCCGCGGCGTACAAATATCGCTGCATGAACGGGTTTTCGGAGGAGTGAGCACACTGAAACGACGAGAATAGAATGCGAAAAAAAGCCACGAAGGTCGCCGACTCTTCGCCTAAGTGAATTGTAGTAAAGCTCATCGAGGTAAGGGGGTATACATGATTGTTGGAGTGCGAGAGCGGCAACTATGGTCTCCCGTTTCTTGCTCTCTGGTTAGCCACCGAAATGGGCTTGCTGGGAGGGGCTTGCTACCGGAGTGCACGCCACTACGCGTGTTTCAATCAATCAATCAATCAATCAATCAATCAATCAATCTTTATTTTCATTCTGTCAGTGATACAGAAAGAAGGGCTGTGACAAAAAGCTCTTTTTCAGAACAGCTTGACTAGGCCACAGCCCCATGGAAAAATTTCGGAGCGGTAACAGCACTACCGTAAAATAAATCAAAAATTGAAACTTAACAGACTATAGGGCACACACTAAGTAAAGGAAATGCTAAGGTAATACAGAAGGCAGTTTTTACAGTCGTCAAAAATGAATACAAAACAGTTTCTTAGAAAAATGAATATCTTAAATGCTATCAAATTACAAAATGTGTAGAATAAATACAATATAGAAATCAATTTGTTACAGATAATTACATACAACCAGATGAAACAATTCAATACGGTTATGGATTTGATAAACGAGACAAAGTTTGTAGTATAACCAGTGTTAAGTAGTGGAAATATCAGAGCTATACATCACTGTGTATAACTGTGTATATTTGTGCTTTTAAATGCGACAGCACCATTGGTGGGCAAAGTCCCCGCAAGGGTGCGGGCTGGCTTCCGCCGACCATTTCGCTGCGTGGGAGGGGGCCAGAGCCGAGGGCCGAGTTCGAGCCCAGCGGTTTTCGAGAAGCGGCCCGGCTGGGAGTGATGGCGCGCCCGCGCGCGGTTTCGGGAATCGGCGTGTCCGCGCGTCGGAAGCGCCGCCATGCGCCGCTCCCGTGCGAATGATTGCGTGCGCGGACGGGCCTTCTCGGAGACAAGAGCACGGCTGCTGCGATGAGCGCAGAGCGCGGCGCGCGTGGTTTCCTCAGCGAGCAGTGAGATCGCACTGCGGCCTTAATTGTCGGGCGTGTTTCGTCCTGTGTTCGACCTTCCATCTTGTCTGCTGCTTGACGCCAGCGACCGAAACGTGTGTTTTTAGGTGTAAAAACTGCACTTAACGGGAGAGCTTAGAAAAGTTTTCATTTCAGCTCGGCTGTTACATGTGGGTGTAGTTAGAGTGCAGCGGGCTGCAATAATCTAGGAGTCGACCTCCCTGCAGAGCGATAGTTCCTTTGCCACGGTGGCCTGGCCTGTTGGAGCATCAATATAGTACGGAATGCCGCTCCTCTTTCCTGAACGCCCCTGTCGTGCGTTGCTGCCGCGATAAAGTGGTTAAGCGCAGCTCTGGCTGCCGAGATGCTGCTCGCCACTTGCATGCAGGGCTTGCAGTAGGTAGAAGTCTAAAGCACTGCACCCCGCTGGACGGGCAGCGCCGCCATGCGTGGGGAAGGCTTTTTTGCTTTGCACGGATGCTGACTTCGAGATTTTCGCTACCCGTCTATTGGCCTTACATCCATCTTAACCTCACTTTCGCTGCTAACAGCTGTAGTCACAAAATGATGCTGTGCTGGCGAACTCAAGGTTGTTCAAACCACCCAGGTTTCCAGTATGGCAGTGTCATGTCGTCCTGGCATAAGTTTTCGCAGATATCTCCGCCGTGGGAATGCAGTTTCTTATGCACATGGAGAGAGAAGCTTCCGGGCAACCTTGCTTCGCCAGCGACCTCTTTGCCAAGGTAGTGTTGCAGGCAGCCACCTGACGTACTTCGATTGCATTTTATTCTTCATATTTCAAAACTTTAGATTGGCAAAATATCGGTTCCAAAGTTGTGAAGCGTCGGAAGATATCACCAGCGACGTCATTATTTTAACGCAGGAATGCATTTAACGGCTACCTTTGCGCGTCTTTGTCCGCAAAATCTGTCCCTCTAGTCTCCATCCGTTCACCTAGAGTCCTCCTTTGAGACCTGCACAAGGCGCTGCCGGAAGGAGGTTAAAAAAAAAAAATCCTGTTTCCTGTAGACGTTTCCACTTCGAGTTATTGATCAATTCGCTCTCGCTATGCCATAAGCGTGCCGTACCGGTTAGCTCAGTTGGTAGAGTGACTGCTCCGGTGAAGCGGTGGTCCCGGGTTCGAACCCTGGACCAAGGAGAATTTTTCTTTAACTCCGAAGTTTCTGAGAAAGCTGTATAGCTTTCCTTTCCAGCCGTATGGCTGCGCTCGGGTGGATGCCAATGAGTAATTACTCCCCTATTACGAATCTACTCCACCGTCGGGGATTCCCCTAAAGCATTTGGCCAACCTGTATGCGTTATAGACTCACGCATATTGTCGATTTGAGCGGAGCGAAATACGCAGGTTTTTTAGATTATCACCTACAATAAAACGTTGCATATACGCGGTATCTGAAATGAAATTGTTGTAACGCAAGGCAGCGGCACACAAAAAGCGCCGTGAGGGCGCCAGATAGCGCCACGTGCCGGCGAGGTGGGCGCTCGCCTGCCGCGTTGGGACCAATTAGCGCGCGCGCGGCGCGAAAGTTTTTATCACCCGGCGCCTGAGATGGAGCGACCGATATGACTCGCCTCTGAACATTTCACTCGCTAACCGTACTGATATGACCCGGCACAATGGCGTCGACATCGGCGGAACCTTCCACAAAGGCAGCTGCCGAGCGCCGAGAACACGGATCGCTTTCGGAGTCGACAGGCGAGATCTTTAACCACGGAAGGGGACAGACAGATATGATCGCCTAAGGGAGCGCCGAGCGAGGACTTTGACAGCAGGCGAGGAACGTGAGCAAGAACGCCTTATGAGGCAACTGGCGTGTACATTGAACACACGAGAGCAACGTGAACAAGAATGCCTTCGCAAGCAACAAGAGATGAGCGCCAGGACCAACAAACATGCTCTTATACTTGCCGTCCTGGGCGACAGCACAAAACACGTACGCATGAATGAAAGTACATTTTCCCAAAAACCGTTCTTTCCTTATGGCAACGAAACACAGATCAGTAAGCATGCATTCCTGCATTGGGGGTTGTCTATAGGCGTAGCGCGGATTACAACGTTGCTTTCTTTTTTGTAGTGATAGCTACATTACGGTAGCATTTCGAGCCTTCAGCGTGGCTGCGCCGCCACGTTGTCACGTGGTGCGGAGCAGCTGCCGGCGCCGTGGCTGATCACGTGGTTCGTCACGTGACCAAGTACCCCTCGGCCAACCGTAGCTGTCGCGTCACTCCTGGTTTAACCAGAGCTAAACCACCGCCAATTTTTTTCCTGGTCGCCCGCGCTCGGAACAAAGTTAGCGATAACCACCGGCTACTTGCGCGTCTCCTGTGAAAATCCCTTGCATTGTCTGCTCGTCATGGTAAATCCAAGATGGCGCATCTGCAGAAACCGGCGTCACTGTCAGCAGACGCTGGTGACCGCGGTGTCTGGTGTCGTGGTGCCGGTCGTCATAGGGCCTGAGACGAGAGTAGCGAAGGCTAGCGAAGCGTTGAGGAATCACGGAGGCGAGGCGCTCTCTTAGTAGAAGCGGAATGAATTTCTTTACATGTCGGCGGAGGCAACCACGGTTTCTCACGCTGCGAAACCAGACTAGTGCTCGCGTAATGTCCGTTGGTCTTGGCGTGCACCTGTAGGCCGCCGTGTCTGCATGTTTATTTCAACCGGCGGGTTAGGGTAGACAGAGCCCCGTGCGGAGCCGGCGATGCTTTCGCCATTCTTTCGCCGCCGCGCCTTGGGTAGACCGCCGTTTCAAGGGTGGCCTCCTGTATAGCTTCTGCCGCATTCGGGTATCCGATACGACGCGAACTGGTGCACATCAGTGTACGGTCACGCGCGAGGTCAGCCCCCTCTTGAGGCGTGCTTGTTGCAAGGCCAGGGCTGCGATCCGCTTCTAAAGCTCTTCAAGGTGCCCTTGTCATCAAGGAGACCTCCAGAGTCGCACGCTCGGTGCAGTGCGCGAAAAAAGAAAGAAAACTCTATGCGCTGAGGCCGCTCTACACGGCACTGCTGAGCACTGCGAAGCCATACGTTGATGTATGCGACTTTCCTAGAAATTGCGTACTTTGTTTTTCTTTTTCTTTATTTTTTTCATACTTTACAGCCTCCTGCTTGAAACTTGACGCCTCACCTGTGGTTTAGAAATGTTCACGTTAAGAAGTGCTTTAGTTGACCGCCAAGGATCCCTCTCGAGTTTATCGCGAAACGAGCCATGGCTGCGCTCGGCGAATATTTATTTACATCTTTAGTTGACTCCGCCACGTGACTGTGGGTGATGCCTTCGTCGCACTGACTGCCGGCATCTTTGTCGGTCGAGCGCGCCTGCGCCATTCCCGCGTGCGCTCCTTGTGGTCTCGTCGGCTGAGCCGAGCGACCACACCTGCCCGGAATGCGCGGTCAGTTGGCGCGACATACGCATTGCGCTGTTTACGGCTTTGGCGGCCGCCTTCGGAAAGGTCACCGCGGCAGCTTCTTCCTGGTGCCCGCCTCCGCGTTGTCTGCCCCCTTGTTTCGTAACGGCAGATTGCGTGGGCGAAGCTGGGAGGCGTGGCCGTGGGTTAGAAACAGAGCCGTCGGTTCGGTTGGCGAGAATAACACCAAAGATGCAAAGTTTGCGCGCGTCCCAAGTTGGTGCCAAGAGTTTGGAGGCCGTGGCCACGGAGGAAGACTAAAAGGAGTGGAAATTCCGCCGTGTGCGGCGACCAGAAAAAGTCACAAGCCCGCGGCGCCACTATCCTGCTGGCGGCCTGGAAAGAAACTACTGAAATACAAAGTCACGGCGTGCCCGCTGAAGAAAACACCCGTGTCGTCTGCTTTGAGCGCCCGCCGCCGGAGCCGCCTGCCCGGGCGCTGCATTTCTTTTTTCCTGCTGCTTCTACGAAACGCCGCAAGGCACCGCCACTGCATGCGGCCCCGTCGGCGCATACAATTGTGACTTTATCTGGTCGCCTGCGCTCGCTCGCGCAGACGGGAGTTTTCACCTCTTGTGTAGTCTTGCTCCGTGGCTTTTCAAGCTTGCCTCGCTGCTCTTGGAAGCTGTACTATAGCGTGGCCAGGCCGACACTTTTTCCTGCATTTGTCTTTCGTAGCGGTTCCCATTTAAGGTAGATTATTACTTTTGCTTTTCCTCGTGTTAAAGTATGGCGCGACGTTGCTCTGCCGCTTCGGCGCATCAGTCAGCAGTGAGCATCTGGAGGCTGCGGGCGCACGGAAAGTCGCGCAAATGCATCCGGTTTTGCTGCCGTTCCTGGCGCCCGAATTCTACCGCCCCCTTTTTTTCCTTCCAACCGGGCTCTGAACTCCATGGCAGAGCTTGGCTTCTTATTAGACCGCTGGCAAGCTAGCTCTGAGCACTACAGATTGTTGTGCGTGCGAAACTATCTACGCAGGCTTTCTTTCCACGGCGATTCAGGCTGCGAACGGGCAACGGAAGTCGGGCGCGCGGTCTCGAAGAGGGAAGAATCCGAGCGCCTGGCCTGATAAGTCTTGACAGTCTTCACCCGCTCGTCTGGAGCGGATAAATGCTTAAATTATATAAACGTGCGAAAGCTGAATTGCATGAACTTTGACTTGTCTTGTTGCTTTACTGTTGGCTTATCATGCTGTTTATGTCGTAAATGATAGGGTGTTTAAGGTATTTAGGCCGATTAAATCAGTTGAGGCAACACCGCCTCAAACGCAACCGCATAAGACACGACACGAGCAGCGCGCGTCCATCGCCGCCACGCGGTTGCTCGCGTGATTCCGGCATCGATGGCTGTCGCGCGTCCTGAGCGGGGACGGTAGGAGCGCACCGGCGACGCAGTGTGGGCGCGATTATCGGCCAGGCTTGGTCGCTAAGAGTTTTAAGCGATGTTGTGGGATGGCGTCACTGTCGACACTGATGTCACAAACCCACAGACATCGCAAGATATTGCTCGGGGTTTACCCATCGAAATAGTTCTGTCAGAACATGGGCAGCTGATGTCTTTTTTTTTCCCCCGGCTTTCATTTTTCACACTTCAAATCTGTGCTCCGTATGACGTCACTGCCGTGAGCGCATTCGTTCGCGACTCGTGGGATACCCGCTGCTCCGAAACACTTGGCATCGTGACGGCCCGTAGTTCTGTTAATTAACGCCAGGCGTTAATGTGCGTGCAGTGGACGTGGAAACGCGCCAACTTCGCCGCCGAATGCGCGTTGCGCATCCGGCTGAGTGGCGCGGCAACAAAGCGCGAACGACCCGTCGCTAATTGCGCCCAGTTCTTCATCGTTTGCACTTTTGCTTTCTGCGGCTCGTTAAAGAGCGTACTTAGACGATCTAGTCGCGTCGTGCCGCGTGTCGGCATTGTGGTAATTATTGTTATCGGTGCCGGTAGCACCAAGAAGCAACTGTGGCATCTTACGCGTGGCATGCAGCGTGGGCGCAATTTTCGCGT
Source organism: Amblyomma americanum (assembly GCF_052857255.1). Taxonomy (NCBI): domain Eukaryota; kingdom Metazoa; phylum Arthropoda; class Arachnida; order Ixodida; family Ixodidae; genus Amblyomma; species Amblyomma americanum. Next base: position 51,469,278 of record NC_135497.1, read on the forward strand.
CGAGATTTCACCCAGCTTCAAACGTTACTCGGGCCGTACGGAACAAAAAGCGGATGCGACTGAATCGAGTACCGCTGTCGTGTGGTTCGAAACAAGGTCGCCGGCCCTGCGTGCGGCCTCGAGCGTCTGACGCGCGCGCGGGAATTCACCTCTTCGCTTTCGCAGAGAGTGCACCGCGCTGTCTTCCGCTTTTTGTGCTGCTAGTCTTGGCTGCGTGTACGTGTTCGCTGTGGAAGACGTTGCCGCTGCCCGCCGTGTCGTCGCTTACTGTGCGGGCAGCTTCAGCGTCTGCTTGTTCCCGTCCGACGATCGTCGCCCGTCGCGTGCCGACTTCGTGCGCTGCGCTCGCCCCTTTCTCTGCACGGAGCTCGTCTGCCTGTCGTGTCAGCGCTCGGATGTGGCGTGCCCGATCGAGTCTCGTCTGCGCGGCCGATTGCGCATGCGCGGCTTTGCGCGCGCTCATCCCGACAGGGGAGAAACATCGTGTATCCATTACCGGAGGCGCGCGGCTGCTTGAAAGCGGAAGGGAATCTAGGTTGCGCGTTTTTTCGGCGTTCCTCGCTTTGGAGCCGTCGGCGGCGGCTCCGCGCGGGCCGCCAAAAGTCCTTCCGTCGGCTGCGTCTCCGGTGTCGTCGCGTGCGCACTTGTCGCCTTGCGCAAGCTTGACTGCGCGGCTGGTGCGTCTTGCGCCACTTGTTGACGTTGTAATGACTTCGGGCCGACCGCGTGCGCCAGCCTCGTCTCTCACTGACGCACTCTTTCTCGTCTCGCTGGCCGCCCACTATTTTGCGTTTGTTTGGTCTGGCTTTAGCGTGCACGGCGCGCGTCCTCTTGTTTTATCGTCCTATCTGGCCGCTTTTTTTTTTTCTTGGGAACTGTAGATGCGGTCCAGTACTATCTGTGCTTGTGAAGTGCATGCACTGAGCCTGGGGCACTTGGCGTTGTGAATTTCGCTACCGTGTCGCACGGTTCCAGTTGAGAGGGTAATGAAAGAGGAAGGCACCTGGGCAGCTCAATAAGGAGCGTAGAGCAAATTCAGTAAGCTATGCGACTGGCTGGTTTCGTTTCGCGACCACAGGCGCAACTTCTAAGACGCAATGATAGTTACTTCAACAGATACGCACCAAGTTTTGATATGAACCCGAGAACAAAGGAGCGTAATTTTTGCGTCATATCTTTGTGACACGCGCTGCTACCTCATGCTTTTGTCTGAGGTGGTCAGAGTCCGGTCTTTTGCAAAACTACCGCCATCACTGAGTCGTAGCAACCCGGCAAGGCTGTAGTACGGGATGAGGGGAACTACGACCAAGCTGTTCATTTTGTGGCTTATTTATCTGTTGTCTTGATATTGTTCTGAAAGTCGGCAACGGGCCACTTTAGTGCGTTGAATGCCGCCTCGCTAATTTTTATTGCTGCAGCTGCCCAACCAGCGGGACCACGTCCAACCCTGTGGTTTGTGGCCAATCGATGTTCTGCTTTGCTTGTCTTCAGACGCGCATAAAATTATGCGGCTGTCCATTACGAGAAGCTGCTCGGTTCTCTCTTTTTGTCGCCCGTGTACTTTAAAACCGGCTCGCGGGAGCCTCAGACGACAGTCTCCATGGTAGTCCAAGTCGATAAGTGCGGCGTTGTGCAGGTTTTCGGTTTTCGTGCAACTTGCAACTTGTTTGGTTGCGTTTGGTTTGATCAGCGTTCAGCTGAAGAACGTTTTGTTCATCTGATCTAACAATAATAATTGTTTTTTTTTTTGGGGGGGGGGGGAGGAAATGGCGCAGTATCTGTCTCATATATCGTTGGACACCTGAACCGCGCCGTTAGGGAAGGGATAAGGGAGGGAGGGAAAGAAGAAAGGAAGAAGGAGGTCCCGTAGTGGAGGGCTCCGGAGTAATTTCGACCACCTGGGGATCTTTAACGTGCACTGACATCGCACGGCACACGGGCGCCTTAGCGTTTTTCCTCCATAAAAACGCAGCCGCCGCGGTCGGGTTCGAACCCGGGAACTCCGGATCAGTAGTCGAGCGCCCTAACCACTGGGCCACCGCGGCGGGTCTCATCTGATCTCCCGATGAAAAAAAAAAACTGTGCCGCAGTTACTGGGCTTGTTCTGGAATAAATCCTAAATAAACCTTTTCTACGCTTTCCTGCATTTACCATCATTCGTATCGTTAGCCTGCCGTTCATTTAGTCAAGAAAATTAAGAATTTTAGAGCGTCAGAAAATAAAAATCAAAAGCAGAAGCAAAACGCTAAGGCGCCCGTGTGCTGTGCGATGTCAGTGCACGTTAAAGATCCCCAGGTGGTCGAAGTTATTCCGGAGCCCTCCACTACGGCACCTCTCTCTTCCTTTCTTCTTTTACTCTCCTTTATCCCTTACCTTACGGCGCGGTTCAGGTGTCCAACGATATATGAGACAAATACTGCGCCATTTCATTTCCCCCAAAACCAATTATTATTATTATTATTATTATTATTATTATTATTATTATTATTATTATTATTATTATTATTATTATTATTATTATTATTATTAAAAGCAGAAGCCGAACGAAAGGAGCGCTTCCTGTGCAACACTCGGCGTGGCACAACCTTCTAGAAGTCGGAGCCGTGGCTGTCGCTTTCTCCGCGTCTGGTTTGCTATCGCGCAACGGATTCGTTGTTATCGCTTGCGACGATAATTGGTTGCAACAAACGCGGAAAAGCTCCATCTGTGCGCCGCGAAAAACTTGGGCGTAGGGATGCAAGACAGCGGCGGCTTGTTTTTTTTTTTTTTTTTTGAAGCGCTTCACGCGTACTCCGTTTATTCCTTCGTTTTTTTTTGTGTGTGTGTGTCAGGAGGGGATGCAAACGAGTCGCAGGATCGTACTTGGCCATAGGATCATGCGACGTGAAATGAAGTGGCAAAGCCGAGGGAGGGCAATGTGCAAGCCAGCAAATCGGGATCTTTTGCCTGCACATCGGGAGCTCTGTCCGCGACACGCGGTGGACTGCACTATGGGGAGGGAACCTGCGCTGCCAAGATGGCACTGCAATTCTTCCATTCGGTGGCTCAAAACTGCTTTTGTCAGCCGCTTGGGGCGCTGCAAACGCGAGAACACATTCTGCGCGATTAGATACCCGCGTTTGGCTGACAGCATTCATCGCCTAGCTTCTCTCGGCCTAGCCCAGATAGCTGACGCACGGCACGTGCGCCTTCGACAGAGCGCGGAGGCTCACGCCAATAAGCGCCTGAAGGTGGCGCGGAAAAGTACTAGGAGTGCTACCCAAAACTGTTTGCTCTTCTCGCTAGGCAGTGTGTTATGGCGCTGCGATCGGCAGCGCAAACTTCAGCGCAAGTTCCCCATACAGCAGAACTAAGGGGCTCCGTCCGTGGCTTAGGTTTCTGTGCTCTTTTGATCGGTGTATCATTTAAGGAGCAATTTCCACCATCAGCGCTGCAAAAACAAAAAGCCTTCAGGGGCGTTGTTTATGTTGGTGCGTCCTTGTTGCAGTTTGAAGCGAGGTTTGGGGATTTCTGGCTTTTGCTCGCACACGGGTTTCGTCCTCTGAATGGGGAGAATGCGTTTGCGGAAGTTCATGCCGGTGTTTTGTCTGCTTCGAGAATCCACCGCAGCGTAGTACGCGAAGTGCGCGACAGACGAGTGAATCGCGCGTCTGCGGAGTAGCGTTCACGGGCGCCGGCCGGCAGTCAAGGAAGATCCTGCGTTCAATCGAGAGGCCGATGGACCGGCGTTCTTTTGGGCAAGCGGCGAGTCCTGCGTGGAGTCCCTTCTGGCTCGGAGGTTGCGGAGAAGCGCCGAAATAAACCACAGGAGAGAGAGAGAGAAGAAAGAGATAGAAAAAAAAATTCCTGGAAAAACGGAAACGAGGAAGCGTGAAAGCGCGGTGTAGCGGCTGATCGTGACACGCGCTCTATACGCGTGGCCCGGACTGTGGAGCCGGATAGCTGTGTTGCGCGAGTGCGCGCCGAGATGCTACTGTGTAAGTGCCCGGTCACGTAGTGAGCGTTATCGGATGATTGCGTTGCCCAGGTTGGCTACGCTTGTGCTGGGAGTATATTTCCGTTGCTTTTTGTTCTTTTTTTTTTCCGTCGCTGTCGTTGCGCTTTCCTGCGTTGCGTCCGTGCTCCGGCTGGCCGCTAATCTGGCGCTGTCGACAGCCTCCCATTGTGGAGAAGTGAAAGCGAGGCTGAGGTGAAGAAAGTGGCGCCACTTCAGGCAACCAACGTTCGCCGGTTGAATGGGAGCGAACGGATTCTACGCAACCGGGTCAGGAGAGGGGAAATTAACGAGGCAAACACCGCGAACGCTGCGAAAGAACTGATCGGGCGTTTGTCGTCTGGCCACTAAAAAATGTAACGTCAGGTTGCAACGCCACACCTCCGCACGCTTTCCTTATACGCGGATATTTGTGTATAGGTCGGTAGGTGCATCATCGGCAAAACGGCCGTAACGCCATCGCATGCGTAGCGGCGAGGACCTTAATGTTAACATTTTTAGCCCTTCTCGCTTAGCGCGTCCTTTTCTCCTTTTTTTTTTATTTCCTGCATCTCCCTCAAAGCCTACTTGTTTGTAGCGGTACGAGGGTAAATAAACGATCTTGGCGTCAGTGAACAAGAGTCTCTTTGTTCGTGGTTTCTGGAGGATTTAGAAACGGGAGGTGAAAGCAGTGTGTTGATACTGCAGGCAGTGCAATAAATAATGGGTAACCAGACATCGTGAAAGGCTGGGCATCCCATCGTAGAGATCTATCCTGCGGCCGTACCGGGCGACCTGCTTCCGCGAAGGCGGCTTCGTGGTGCGCGTTCATGCGCTGCAGTGAAGCGTCATGACCACGCTGCATAGATTCCAACCGTGAATACGGGGGCGCTAGTAATACGTAACAAAATGACTTAGTTCTGGTAGGTTACGTAACGCCACCGTTGCAGATTACAATTACCTGCGCAGAAGTTTTTTTGATATGAATATTGTGGAACCACGTTCGCGAAGTATGTTTTGCTGAGGGAAGCTGTGCTCTGACTCGACGGTTGTTGCTCAGTTCTCTAGTTCGCACTCGCCCATCATACAGCGTCTAACGACTGTCCGTCGCCTACGCGTCATAGTTCAGCGTATTCAGGGCCGTCAGAGTATTTGCTGTATATTATGTATATGAAAAAAAACTCAAGAGGAGCGCGCACGATTTCCCGCGCTGAAATGTCCCATCCTCTGGCCTGTATCCTGCTACCCGCGCGACCATCGAAAATAACTACAGAAAGAGCTGTTGACGGACACACTTAAAGAAGTGCGAACAAGAAAAGCACCGCGTCTCTTGAACCCGTCAAACGCGAAATATGCGAGCGGCGACCATTCCCCGATGCCTTTCCTGCCGCCACTGCTAGGACTACCCATTCAGTACGCACATTACGGGGGCGTGCCCGCGCACAAGACCGGCAATACTCGACACCCTTTGCCACCTGTCCCGAAACTTGCACCCTTCCTTTCGGAAAAGATGACTCTCCCCACCAACAAGGCAACTCCAGTGCCTCTTGCTGCCGCTCGTGCTTCATCGCGCTTACTGGGCGTAGGTAGCTCTGTGGTGTACGTACACTATACGTGGACGCTGCACTGCGTGTCGGGTACACTTCTCTCGCGCTTTTTCCTCTGGCGCGAACTGCAGTTGCAGAGCCTATGCTGTTAAAATTCCCAGAACGAAGGTTTTTTCGCGTTGTAGTGGCATTACGAGTTAAATTTAGCATTTGCAGCTGGCTAATGCTGGCTGCAGACATCACTCGTGCTCGCTGAGCCTCTGGTGAGAGTTCGGTGTCGGAGCGATGACAACAGGAAGTGCGTCTTTTTAACGTTTGTTTTGCGGCTGTCTTCATCACGGGTTCTGTGATATATTATACACGGTGTTTCGCCTGATTTTTAAAAATAGGCTTTTTGAATTAGAAGAGCGCTTTTTTTTTGTCGTCCTAGCGTTGTCAGCGGTGTACTACATCGGAATGCAGCGAAGACGTGCTGACTAGCAGGCTGGTTAATTAATATTGAATAGTTAACTTTTAGGCTCCTTAAACTATTGAGAGGCGTGAAGCCCACCGTAAATAATATCCGTATCAGTTTTTATAATTTCGAAAACGCAGTTACCCTCGGCGCTGTGGCCCAGGCAATTTTGGCTACTCCGACGAGTTACGTGCACTGGAGAGGTTGCTTTGCCTGCAAGCTTCTCGAAAGCGCACGCATTTTCTTATCTATTCAATATTAGTTAACCAGCCTGCGAGTTAGCACGCTATAGCTCTATTCTGATGTACTGCACCGCTGAAAACGCAAAGCCGAAAAAAGCGCTCTCCTAACTCAAAAAAGCCTATTTTTTTAAAGAATTGTGCGAAGTCTCATGGTGAAACGCGTATGGTGTGGTGGAAGCACACTTTCGGAATTCCGCGTGAGGCCTCTGTGCGCAGATAGTTACAGCGCGCAGCTCAAGTTCGTGAGCTGCAAAATGCTTGTTTCCGCTGTCTCCATCGTTACGTCTGGCGCCTGTGTCATTTACTGGCCCATCTTTCAGCGTGGGCTCGTACCCAACTGTACGCTTTGCGGCCTTGCAGTTTGTGGGTTCCCTGGTTGCCGTGGTGGCGACGTTTCTTCCACTTCGGTGCTCGAAAAAACAAAAAAAAAACAAAAGCAGGCGCCTTCTAATGTTTGTGCTAGAAATGGCGACTGGCTTTTTGTTGTTTTGCTGTTTGCTTTAATGTTCCCCTCCTGTAGTCAGCGCCGAGTACGTACCTCCCCCTCAACCCAAGTGCCTGCAGATGTGCGCATGTTTACCCTCGGCTTGTGTATACGTGTGGAATAAGTGCACTAAAAACCGGCCCTGGTTCAACGGTCTTATGGGGGGGGGGGGGGGGGGGGGGTTCCTGGTTTTGTAGCCGCCGCGACCGCCTCCCAGGTGCCAAGACGTTTTTTTTTTTTTAGTGATTGTAAATAACGAAATGAAAACAGGGATCTGGCAGAAAGTCAGCTGTGCTCACCCCTGCTCCCCCCGCGCCAGCTCTTCCATACGCTTGTGTCTCTAGACGGTCGTCTGTCATTTCTTTGGATTTGATGCTTTCTTTTCTCCCGCCTTCTGGGGCCTGTCAGTGGCGAGCTCAAAGCTCACGGGCGCCCGCGTGTTCTGGTTTTGTGGGCGCTCGCGCTGTAAGACACACTTAAACTTGAACCCTGCACATATATAGCTACGGCGTCCCAGCCTTCCGCTGACTGGTAAAACCGCTCGCACGTACGTTATCCCTTTAGTTTTTCGTTAAACCGCATGTTGAAAGGGACCAAGCTACTTCCTGCTTACTTTTATATCTGGGCTTTTCCAGAACAGAACTTCACCTGCAAGGATGAGCTGCAGGCGTGCAACACCCTAGCCGTGGCTACGCGACCTTTGCCCCCGATGCTTGAAACGCGTACGCGGATGTTTATTATTGCGTGGAAAACTGCTAGCCGATATTTCATGCACCATTATCTGACATGGCGACCAGAGGCCTGTTTACGATCAATTTGCGCGTCTGGCTGTCGTCAGAGTGCGGCCGCTGGAGGTCGAACCTGCGACCTCGGATAACGGGCGAACGCTGTGGTTAGCAGAGCGCCGCAGAGTTGTCGTAGCGGGTCAAAACCAAGGCTGTTGTCATTGACATTTCGCATGGCCACCGCATGCTCATTGTGTTCAGGTGGTGGAGCCACTGAAGCGCGCTTGTCGAAGACCCGTTCGCCTTGTTTTTTTCTGCTTTGCCAACGTTGGCGCTAGCTGAGGCGGCGTGCCTCGTAGCAGCAGCAGCAGCAGCAGCACAACGGTATTGTGATCGATTCCGTGCGGCGCGCGGGCGCGGAGCGGAAGGGGCGAGTTTGCGTAGCGCATGGCTGCTGCGGTGGTGGGGCATTGTTCTCTGGCACGGGCACACTGCTCGCGGGAGCGATAATGGCCTTTTGTCCCGTACGGTCGTGGCTGGGGCAGCGTCGCGTCCACGTTCAGCGCCAGCTTTCAAGCTGGCTCGCGCATCGATGCTTTTCGCGTCGGGGCTTTCGCTTCCCAAGCCGGCTTAATTGTCACTCGTTTATGACGCCGTGGCGGCAGCTTTTGTTATTCGAACTGCTTGTGCCGCGCAGAGACGGCAGACGCGCGCTGTTGGTGATGAGCACTGTCTAATTCCTTTATTGCGAATAGTGGATATGCTTTATGGCCAACCATATTTAACCGTACACGGGAAGAGACATTTAATGCGAAAGCCAAGCATTTTCCAAATTTACTTCTTGAATGAATTCCCCATTGGTTTAGCAATTTTCTTCACGCTTTTTGTGCGTGTCTTGGCTGTGTATCTGGTGCCTACTGCGGATGGTCACCATTTCTCGATCTAAATATTTGCACACCCAACCTTTAGCAAAACCTTTAGCAACATCAAAAAACAAAACAGAAAGGGAGGTAGGTCATTGAGGCCTACTTTATTGCTAAGGCAGGGGACAGGTGCATAAGCACGCCCTCAATTTCACTGCACGAGAAAGAAATGCATTTCCTTGACCATGCCTAAAGATTCCTGATTTTGCATGTTTGCCTGCCACTTCCCGTTTGCTCATGTAGTTTTCTTATGTTAGCCGGTGCGCATTCTTCTCCTCAGGTTTTTGGTGCGGCTCATAAGTGGTAATCGTCCAAATTGTGTATTACATGTGGACTGTTTTTTACCTCTTACCTTCTTGGCGTTGACAAGTTTTCTTGCTCCACTTTAGGCTGTATTCGTTTGTTTTTAGTTGTTTGTGGCATCCGTAGGGTTGTATGACGTTTTATCTGATTTTAGATTTCTGACTTTGCTTTTGCTTCGCTTGCTTGGGCCCTTTTATAGGCTCGCTCGTTGTGGCTGTTAAAGGGTTCTTGACACCGCCCTTTGGCCACGATGTTGTTTGGCACGTGTGTTTTCCTTGGTTTTTTGCTGGTTAAAGTGCTTTTTGATACGTTCACTTCATTAAGTTTCACGCCCTTTTTCATTTTTTGATGGTTTTCTTTCTTTCTGGTTCATACATGTGTTGGCCGCCCCTTGATGACTGTGGATTAGGTTGTAATCTTTGGCCCCCTGACTGTCACGTGGTTTTTTGGCTTGTATTGTGCTGGGTGTTCCTCGACAATAAAGAGTTGTTAGTCAGCGCCTGTCCTGTCGTCAGTGTTTTTCTTCTCGTGTCCCCGTCTGTTTCCGCGCTGGTCATTTCAAATCATGTCCAACCAACTCGCCCAAATGGCAATTTTGATTTAGCAAAGCAGCTGCTCAGTCCCAGTGGACATTAAAATTCCCATGGACATCCTAGGGACGTTGAGGACGTGAGGAAGTTCCAGTGCCAATTGAGGTCAAACGTTCATGCTCTTTCAAAGTTCATGATCCTGTTTGTCTGGCACAATTGAATTTATCGTGCCAACCCTTGAATGTTTTTTTCCCCCCAAATAATGTATGTTGCCATTGACAGCAGAAATGTACAACATAATTTTACTCAAAGACTACATTAAGTGGTTTGAGATGGAAACTTTCATTATTTTTAATTTTTTCTTTTTTATTTTGTATTCCAGGTGCCCGGCAAGATTTCCTTAGGTATGAGCGAGTACATCCCAAAGTTTTTAGTCATGGGCGAAGACGTCGGGACGTCTTGAGCCTAAAAAATACTGTAAGTGTTTGAAGCATTTTTTTCAATGGTCATTTGTGTATTAACAACTTCGGCTGTTAGCTAGCTTCTTTGTAGCAAGTGTGCTGTTCATATCACAAACTTGTTCTAATTGCATGAAAGTCTGTATGGGATTTAATTTAGGCTGTGAGTAGATTAGGAAGGAAGGAAGGTAGGGAATATGATTTAATTGATTAATGGTAAGGTTCAATTACTCTTTTCAGACTCATCAAGATGTTCTGCAAGTTTCATTCAAGGCATTTGGTCAGCCTTACACTCTAGACTTGCGAATGAAGAAAGACTTGTTGCCATTAAATTATTTTGAAAAGCACCATGAAAACAGTAGTCACGTCATAGATCATCCTATGAAGAGGGTAAGTTGCTTCATTGTAGCACTTATATATAGGTTCTTGTGTTATTTGTTTATGTTGTTATGCTATTCTTTTTTCCACATAGACCAACAAGCACTGCTATTATCACGGCACAGTTCGAGGACAGAAAAACTCTTGGGTTGCTGTTAGCACATGCAATGGACTAAGGTGAGCAGGGTTCTTTTCTTTCCACAGGGTCGTAGTGAGTACATTTGGCATTGCAAGTTGTTTACTGTTGCCTCTAAGTGGCAGTTTTATGAGGTTTAGTCTCAAGCTGCGACACATATATAGTAAATCTTTCAGGCTCTGGTGAGACAAGATAAGAGCAGTTCGATTCCAGTTTTAGGGCGCTTACTTAGTTTGTAAATCTGTATTATGGCAACTTTGGAGACCACAGCTTTATTTCAGTAGTGTAATTCATCATGCAGGTTAATGTTGTCATGTCTTGTTCAACCTGCATGGACTAAAATAGAAGAGTTTTCCTGCCGATAAATTTTCTGATGTAAATTTTCCCCACAGCTAGGCAGGGCACGGTGAAATGATCTCTTGGAATTTGTTATTACTTGATGCTGCACTGCTCATTTATTTTTAACCTCATGGAAAGAGAAGTTGGCAGTGTCATGTACCAAACCTTGTGACCCTCCTCAGTGATCTTATGGTAAGCATGCTGTGAGCACAAAAAGTTGCGTCACAGATGCTGGAGTACATGTGAAAGGGCATTAGTTTCACTTAAAAAGCTTGCAGCTTGCAAAGCATAGACAAGTTTAGGTTATTTAGCAATACATAGACAAAGCTTCTTATGTAGGTAATAAGTTATTCAAACCAGTACTTTTAGACATTAACAGGTTCACATTAAAGTTGCCAGGTAGGAAACACTGTGCCACAGAAGCACAGCTGGCAGTAATTGCTAGCTACTCTGAGCATACATCTTCTATGCTGTGCCATTAATTGCCCTTGCTCATTTTCAGTGGGCTTACCTACTTTCCCTTTTATGCTTGAGGTGGTGCAGATATTTTAGTAGTCCCAAAATAAGCAAGTGAGGGAATGCCATCAATGCTGAATATGTAAAACCTGGATTTTTTAACTGCCCTCTTACGTTGAATAATTCATGCAACATCTTGCTGCCATGGAATCATATTACTTTTTTTTTCATGTTAAAGTGCAGGGCATCATATTGACCAGCTTCTCTAGTATCAGCGTAATTGATATTGTCTGTGCAGTGCTCACTTTTCTTGGTTGAAACATGAATGCAAGTGCAATGTTGGCTCTTTTATTTCTCGTTTTTCCCTACAGTGGAGTTGTGTTTGATGGAACGGAGCTTCATTATATTCACCCTGACCTTCCTGAGCATTTGTTTTTTAAGGCATCTGATATGAAAGCGAAGACCTGGAGATGTGGTATGTATTGCTACCATGCCAGTTCTAGACTGTTCTTAAGCTTACTGATTGAGGCTATATAATTTATAGAAATGCGTGACAGTACATATAAACTTTGTGCGCAAAAACTGCATGGGCCCAAAAGCATCATTTCCAGCTCTTTATTGGAATCTTGGTTGACTCTATTTTTATTACCTGGCCAGGATTCAATGACTCACAGGACCTATGGGGCAATGCTCACAAGCGGGTAAGGTTTTTTTTTTTTTTTTTTTCAGCTGTCTTTTGCAAGATTTTTTGCCTTGTTTGAGTTGCTGACTAAAATGTTCATGTTTATTTTTCCAATCTAATTTAGGCTAAGAGGTCTGTTGTGATTCAACCCCCTTACAAAAGTAATGCAAGATCTCGCTATGTAGAGCTTTTAATTGTCAACGATAACAAAGAGGCAAGTTGTCTTATTTCAGTTTGCTGTGCTGGCCTTCACTTTTTTTTTTACATTACAGCACGGTGTATATTTATTTTGGGCTTATTATTTACTTACAGTTCATAAAGATGAAGCGGAATAAAGAAGCTGTTTTTGAGAGAAGCAAGGAAATAGCTAACATAGTCAATGCGGTGAGTTTGAAGGCTTCGTTTGCCAGTCTGTGTTGCTAGGCTAAACTTGCATGCAACTAAAAGCAGGACCGTCTCATTTCCTTGGGGAAGACAGCAGGGAATGGAGGCAGTGCACATGCGGGCTGCTATGTGGCAAAGTGAAATCTGTATTCTTTAATAGCTGCATCTTCCTTCATTGATATTACTCACCAGTTATTATGATTGGCATCTTTTTTTTACGTGGTTTAACATCTTGCTTTCGTTGCAGCTGTATGCACCATTGAATATATTTATTGCATTGGTTGGAGTTATTGTTTGGACAGAGCATGATGAGATAGTCATGTCATCGGATGGCGATGCTACATTAACCAAGTTTTTACAATATCGACGAGAGCGGCTTGCTCGAGAGCACCCAAATGACAATGCTCAGCTAATAACGTGAGTAATATGTCATACTGCATTTGATTTTTTCAGTTTGTTCTGTGCATTGGTATCTTGCCACTCATACAATCAACTAATAATGTTTTTTCATCATACCTTATTAATTGCCAGTGTTCATGAGTGTGGTGCCTAGGCATTGAAATGCCAACTCCAAGATCTTTTTGGATATTTTGAGTTGATGCTGAGATTATATTTCTCAGAGCCCCCACTTTTTTTAACAATGAATACATTTTAAAATTAAGATGAAGGTGAGGGGAGGTGGGCTGAGCGTGGCAGTGGGTAGGTGGGCAGCCCCCTTGCTAGGTGGGTGGGGTGGGGAGGCGGCTGGAGGGTGGCACTTCTGGCTGCCAGCCGGCTTTTGCATGCATTGCAGTTGGGCATTATCAGCAAAACCCTGGAGCATTTGTTGAATGGCTTAACTAGCGAGTGCAATTAATGACCTTTTTTATGAAACATCTGAAATTCCTGAAACAACCACGTTCTCTTTTTCTATTTGAACTGGACTCCCATAGCTAGGTCATGCTTGTGATACGGTAAACAGATGCTAGCTTGTGGGGCTACTGTCACTGATTTCACACTGCGGGAAATTTCAAAATGGATATAAACAGGTACAAAACACCCTACAGCTGCTTAATACGATATAAATGGCCAGGATAGGGGAAAGAAAATGCAGTAAAAGCTTCATTAAGATCCATGGACCTGTTAGAACACCCTGGAGTTGGCCTGTAAGGTTATAAACACTCAATGAAGCTCATAAAACAGGTGATATAAAAAGCCTTCTCTCAAATGCACTTTGAATTGAATCCCACTTGTAGCTGCCCATGCCACTTAGGCTGATGCATGCCTAGATGTACAGATTAACCTGGTTCTGATGAAACTGCAAACAAAGCAAAATTTTTATCATTATAGCTGCTGTTCTTCGTACATGTGGGTAGAGGACTTGGTACAAGAAAAGTGCAATCAGCTCTGTGCGAGAGACACTTGAACAGGAACAGCACGGTTATCTTTAAACACACCAGTGTGAAACTCATTCCTGGCAGAAGTGTATGTGGCCTTGACGTGCCCTCTTGTAGACGTTAAGAATAAATGTGGAATGGCTCTTTGTATAGTATTTCTGCAAGCTTTCTACAACCAGTCACTTTCTGCATGACGGAATGAACACTTGCTTGACGTATGATTCAGATACTCAAAAATTCTTTTTGTAAAAACTGCACACAGTCAGAAAATGCTTATGTCTGACCGGGGTAGAGTCAGGCTTCATACTCATTTTGTTGTTGCCTTTAAATGCTCGCATAAACAGCATCTACAAAGTTGGTTATAATAATGACCTATGAGCCATAATTTATTTATAACTATGGGTTGGACTTTTCAGTGTAAACAAAAAAACAATAAAAGTATGCCGAATTCACTTTCTTAAATTCGTTTTTAACCAAAAAAGTTGTATTTTTGGCTTTCAAGGCATAGCTAGCTGGCTGCTGACTGCGAGGTACACTCACTTGAAGTTAAAAAATGAACTAAGTAGGGAAGCCAGGGACATGATGCGATGATGGTATTGTAGGATAAACAGTGCAGTTATTCAATTTGAGGCACTGTTCCGTTAGCTTACATGCCTCTGTAGACCGGGAAGCATCATCTCCTCGACGTCTTCTAGTTAAGCACTGTTTCTTCACTCTCATCACCTGCTTAGAGCAGATAGTCGGTTAATTGGGCTAATCAAATGCATGTAGGGCATTGACACAAAACTGCGAATGGGCATCACATAAAAGTATATTTTGGCTACCGCACGCGACGATTGGGTAGCAGTTCCATCGTTGCCATCAGCACACAGATCACGGAATGCCCCGCCCTAGCGCTCAATGCAGCGTGACAACCCAACGATAACATGCCAACCTAGTTCTTAGAAGTAAACTTCCACTTTCATTTTTATCTGCTGGCCATCTCATTTAGCTTGTTACTTTCTTTATGAGGGTAGGAATTTTTTCTTCATGCATAGCTCCAAGTACTACCATTTACACGTTAATTACTGGTAAATAACCCGTTCAGGATGACAAAAATACCAAGATAGACTTTAAATGACTTTTGACCACATAGAATTGCTACGTTAAGTCACCAAGAAAAGTCAGTATTTCAGTCTTCGAAAAAATATTCGTCGAAAAAAACCAAATGCAGCATCCTGAAATAAAAACCAAAGTCAGCCGAATTTTCAAGAAATAAAAACCGAAAAGCCCAACCCCTAGTTATACCTGGGTAGCACAATGACTTCGTGGCGAGTATTCCGATGCTTTTCTGCTTATTGTGCCATACTGTTTCAATAATATTATTTTGAAAGTGTGTATTATTAGAGTAAGGATGCTTAAAGAGATGTAAAAACCTGCAGATGGCACCTTACATCTTTGTCTCTCTATCTGAATTGCTTATTTACTCATATTAATCGTCCTTTCTTTTTTACCTTCAGAGACATTGTACTAGACAGCAGTGTTGTTGGAAAGGCACTCAAGGGACCCATCTGCACATATGAATACTCTGGCGGTGTTAACAAGGTAAATCTTCCTAACTTATTTTTAGTGCGAGAGCACTAATTCAGTCGGTAGCGAAAAGGGTGTCAGTGTCACGATAAAGTCTGATAAGCTACAGGTGCGGAGTGGGATTGGTGGAGGCGGAGAGGGTTGCATGACGTGGTGGTGCACGCTTGGACAAGGAGAGGAAGGTCACGTTTGTTCTCGGCACGGCAGCTGCTGTATGAAGCGGATTACTCCCATGCTTTGCGCTCGCTTCACGTGCACTTTGTGTCGCTGTTAAACAGGTGTAGATGTAGCGGGCATCATGATTACATGGTGTAATTAAAAACACGAGTAAAACGAAGCCCTACAACATAAAGGATATTACTCAGGAGAATGCAAGGTGGACAGGAGTGCAACAAAAAGAGGGCAGCGACCGACTGGCATGCTGCTAGGAGAGAACACTGAAAACTGACTTGTTCAGCCAAAGTCGCTGCACACGTTCGGAGTGTACAGAGATGGCAGGGAGCAGTGGCTCTGTCTAATCGTTCACTGTGTCACCGCTGGCGATTGATGTTGCTACATAGGCCCCTGGGCTAGTGAAGGAGCCTGGTGAAAGGCAGGAGCAAGCATGATACAGAGGGCTGTTCAAGGTTGTAGCAGTGATAGGGGTCGTAGAGTGTAACAAAGTGGCAGCAGTGGAGGTGGGAGCAATGGCGTGATTGGTTGGAAAACAAGTGTGGCTTCTCTTCAACAGCTCCGCCAAACATGGTTACGACTGATAGGAAAACATGTATACCTAACTAGTCTTTCAGACGCGGCTTCAATCCCGGCCGCGGCGGCTGAATTTCGGTGGAGGTGAAGTTCTAGAGACCCGTGTACTGTGCAAGGTCAGTGCATGTTAAAGAACCCCATGTGGTCGAAATTTCCGGAGCCCTGCACTACAGCTTCTCTCATAGCCTGAGTCGCTTCGGGATGTTAAACACCCATAAACCATAAACCATCTTTCAGAACAAGTCCAAGATGTTTTCTGTTTGTCAAATTACTTTATCGATCACAAAACAGTGTTTGTATTGTTCATACCTGAGCACTGTCAACCCCATTTGGACATGGAAAAAGGACCGTGGAGATGCGAGGTCTTCAGACATTGTGCATGTTATAAGATGTCGAAATAACACGTTTACCAAAACTTCTCGGACAGAGTTCTTCATAGCCAGGCAGGGCTTCACAAGGGCGTAAAAGGCTATCGCACATATAGTGCATTTACAGACAGGGTTAAATCGTCAACAATTTTTGTTTTGAGCCAGCTTCAACATAACATAGGGTAATAAAAAGACAAGTCACAGTACACAGCTTGTGTCCCTTTTCATGTTTATGCTGAGTTTTCACGACGGTGACATATCAACTAGCAAAGTTCAGTAATGGATTTAAGTCCTACAGTGACAGTGCTGAGAATTTTTCGGTAGAACAGTGGGCTAGATAATTAATTGCTTCATATGTTTTTGCAGCATACCTGCAGTCTTTATTTCGTGCCTTGCAGTTTATTTTTCAAACGACTTATAATAACTGTGTGCTAGCTTGCAGTAATAGTAATAAGCCAAAGTGAAGTTGTTTGTAATGTCAGAGTATTTCTCATGCCATTGTCAGAAGCGGCATACCAATTTCCGGTCATTGTCATTCATTGTCCGAATTTAATGAAGAAATGTTAGTAGCCTTTTATTTTTAATACCTTGGGTAAAATGCTTGTCACATAGAGATGCAAGATTGAGTAGTGGCATCTTCACCATACAGATGTCTAATTGTTTGCAATGTTGTGGTAGCTGGTTTGCCTATACTATGGGAAAAAAAGATGTTTGTTTGGAACTTTACCTTTAATATGGTGCACTTTGCCCTGCCTCTTTGCCAAAAACAGCCCTTTTCTTTATGCTAGTCTCTTGTGTGCAACCAATTTATCCTGTCTGTCTAGAATATAGAAGCCACTACTTATACGCGAAATACATTTGAACATATTGTGCATTTGTGCATTTTACTGTGGTCGTAGACATTAAGATGACTCATCACTTATAGGTTTGCTTAGATGATAGGCATTGCAGACAAGTTCAGGCTGTGATTGGGTAACTGAGCTAAGGTGAGTAGCATGGCAGTTGCGCACTTGGCAAGTCTGCTGCAGTTTTAGAGCATAGCTCTTAAGCACCCATTCGTGGGTTGAGCCGTGTTGCTGCCGTCGGTGGAACTGATCCAAACCGTAAATGAATAAACAAAAATAAACATTACCGCGACTGGGATTCGAACCTGCGGCGCCGCGAACAGAACAGCTTCGCAGGCCACTGCACGAGAACACTAGGTTGTCGCCACAGCCGATCACGCCTCGGGTTAAACTGCAACACACTCTCGCACTGTGCATTGCACATCATCGCCTTCTGCCAATACTACTGCTATCGAACTAATATATGCACATTCTTGTGTGCTGTGCATTGCACATAGCAGTCTCCATCAACTAATACTACTATTGAACTGATAGCATCGCCAGACATGCCGATGCCTCAGCAAAGCAAAACAATGAGCCTACAGAGCCTGAGACACTGACAGAGCTGCACTCAAATTTCCCATTAGAGAGAATCCTAATCGTCTTTAGAATATTTAGTGTGCAAACTTCAGATTGGTGCTGCTCATTCTAATGCTTGTGAATGAAATGGAAGAGGAGGGGCCTCGATAATTTTGTTGAGGAACTGTATTCTTACTTCATTTATTTATCACAATACCCACAGTGCCTGTGGGCATTACAGCAGAAGGGAGGGGGGAAAGAAAACAAAAACCAATAAATAATGTGGGCCGCCACGGTGGCTGAGTGGTTATGGTGGTGTGTGTGCGTACACACGCGCACATGCACACGCGCACACACACATACACAAAATATGCTGCTTTACTTCAGTAGGTCTACTGATTTAGCAAATACCTCATTTGAGAGAATCGTAGCGACATTGGATGGAAGCTTGTTCCATTCACCTATGTTTTTGGGAAAATATGACATTTTAAATGCTTAAGTTTTACATGGTATTTCTCTGATATCTTATTTGCATGGTCCAGCCGTAGTGAAGTGTAATCAATCAGGCTTGTAAAAATACCTGTGTGGTTCTATACCTGTGTGAGAGAAATATTATGTAAAAGTTTGTCGAAATATTTCCTATGTTTCTGAAGTGGCTCCCAACCAAGGCTATCTTTCGCCCTCGAAGCACTGAAATTCCTGGTATGATTTGAAAAAACAAAACAAATCGCTATGATTTGAATTCATTTTAAACTGTCTACGTCACGTGCCAACCACGGATCCTACACAGCACAAGTGTAATCCAGAACAAGTCGCACATTTGATTTGTACAATGATACCTTTGCCTGAACTGGTAACTTTCTTGCATTTCTGCGCAAGAAACCTAGAACTTGGCATGCTTTACTTGTGATATGATCGATGTGTGGGCGCCAAGACAGGACAGGGGTGAAATATACACTGAGATGTTTGTGCTTTTGACCTGATAGTAGCTTAATTGAGTTTACAGTGTAACAAAAGTCATGACGTGTTCCTTTCCTCGAAAAGCACATATGAACCTTTTTTTTTTTTTAAAGTTGATAAGCATGTACCACTTGGTGCACCACTGAGTTACTTTGTTGAGGTCATTTTGTAAAACAATGCAGTTTTGCGGAATGTGAATAATTCTGTACAGAACACAGTCACAAGCAAACAACCTCATTTGTGATGAATTATCAGAGCAGATGTCATTTATGTAGATGAGGAACAAAAGCGGTCCTATATTTGATCCTTGAGGCACACCTGAGGACACATCAACTTCACGGGATGTTTTGCCGTTAAGCACCACTTTTTGTCTTCTTAAATTTAGGTATTCCTTGATCCAGTTCACAAATGTATTGTTTACATTATACTTTTCTAATTTTTCTACCAACAGAGAGTGAGGGACGACATCGAACGCCTTCTTAAAATCTAGAAACAAACAGTCAATAGAGGTACCCTTATCCAAAGAAGTCCATGCTGTTGGGGATTAAATAAATAGAGAGTGCGCGTTCATATGGCTCATAATATTAGTAAAGAGTACGTGCTCAAGTAACTTGCATGCAACGCTGGTGAGATAGGCTGGTAATTTAAAACACTACTTCGCTGTCCTCCCTTATGTACAGGGACAACATTGGCAAGTTTCCAGTCATCTGGTAAGGAAATTTCTTGTAAAGATTACGTGAAGATAACGCACAGATATTTGGATATTTTACATGGACATAAAGAAAGCAGAGCAGGTGATAAACCATCAGGGCCAGTTGCTTTAGATGCGTTCAGTGTTTTGAGAGCGACTTCTGTACCTCGCTGGTCAATTTTAATATCACTCATGGGCTCACTGACCACTGCAGCGGATTGCACCACAGTGTTATGCGCTTTAATGCGAGCAGTGTACACAGAACTGAAAAATGAGATAAAACTCTCTGCTTTTTCAACGTCATTATGGATGGTAGAACCATCGCTGACAAGGGCTGGTACTGATAATACGTCTTTACTGTTCATTTGAAAGAATTGCCACAGTTCTTTTGGTCTTTTCTGTATACACAGATGGAATGTGTCAAATAATTTATCTTTAGCTGTTTTTAATGCAGTTTTCATAGTCAGTCTTTTGCTTGAGTTTACCTTTAAGTTTCATTGAGAGGTTTTTCTTATAAGCAGCGTAAACGTGCGCACTCTATCTGGCCTTGCGTTTAGCGTCTCGCGAACACCACAGCTTGCTTTTGCTCCGCCACGCAGTCATAACCCGTGATGGTACATATCTTTCACGTATCTTGAGCATCTTGGCTTTAAAATTTTTCACAACTTTTCCGTATTCACAAATTCGGCCAGTGTCTCAAATACATTGAAGTAGGAATCCAAAGCTAAGGACATATCATTTGTAGGTGCTCTGTGACAGCTATAGGTATGCCGCATACCACTGTTGACAGCCTTCACATACTGCAGATTCATATCTCACAATTCAGCTCAGTAGTCACTTATGCCAGGTAGCACTATTGTAGACTGCGCCAACTGAGGCATGTTAGCGAAAAGCAAATCTAAAACATTAGTTACTCTTGTAGGCCCTAAAACTAGTTGTGTTAGATCGAAAAGGTGACAGGCAGTAAACATTTCTGTGCTAGACTGGCTGCAAGCACTAGAACTGGGGTCAGCCAATGACCAATTGATTTCTGAAGATTGAACTCTCCGCCTGTAAATAGATAATCGGTGCTCACTGTTTCTGTAGCATTGGTAAGCTCACCTAGACTATTAACCTGACTTACTGGCGGGCGATAAAACGAACATACCGACAGTGACCTGCTGTTCTTCAATCTAATCTCAATCCACAGCATTTCACTTTGACTGCCTTCAATTTCGATCTTTCGGCAGCACATTGCCGCATTTACTAAAATAAAAATGCCTACGCTGAAACAATTGTGATCCCTACGGCAGCAAAGCCCTTGGGAAATACTTCATCATCCGTGACGTCAATATCGAGCCAGGATTCAGATCCAAGAACGACGCTGGTCTAGACATATCAATGAGGCTAAAAAATTCATCGCTTTCGTTTCGAATACTTCTGCTATTCACAACAAGGAAAGAAAGAACTGACTCGTCCGTTTTCAGTCCCTGTCAATCTGCTTGCACAACTGTGTCTAGGGATTCATCATAGATGTACTTCACTTTATTTATATAAAGAGTAGTAAACTTAAGATTTACTTTGTCAGTCTTCACTTGATTCGCTTTAGCGTAATCCCACAGTCGTTTCTGCTTTTCCTCACATTTTCCGAAAAGTCCGCTGAAATGCCAATATCTGTGCCTTTTAATTTCTTTGATAACACTGCCTGCTTGTCCTTGAACGCGAGGAACTTGACTATTATTGGCCGCTTTTTACTGGAACTAAATCTTCCAAGACGATGTGCTATTTCAACTGGAAACTTTTCACATAGTAGCTTCCACTGACAAATTTCTCAGATGGGTTCTTCAGCCTTTTCATACGTTTTGTGCTAATCGTCATCTTTCACACCATAAAAAAAATTAAATTGCACCGCGTACATTGGTTTTCAAGCTCGTCAGCCTTATCAGTAAGGAACAGTAGCTGGACCTGCTGTACTTCGCTAATCTCTCTGCATTCTTTGACCACGCTGTGCAAATATTGAAGTTTTGAGAGCGACGTTTCTAACTTAGTCATACGTTCATTCAGGTTAGACATAGCAGCCTTAATTTTGGCTTGGTGTTTTCCAGTAGCCTCCAACATTTTTGTCATTTCCTTTTGACCTTTTAAACGTTGTTTAAGAACAGTATTGTCAAGGCCCGGATTCACCTCGACGTCACCACATACAAGTAACAGCAAAAAATAAAATGCGAAACAATGTAATAAATTGAACCGATAACGCCTACGAAACACAGGTTGACCGTCACATGCATGAGCTTTTACACTCACAAAAAGAACTGCGGGTGACACTGGCAGAGTAAGAATAGAATGAGTAGCACGTATTGCATTCTGACTAACCTGCATAAATATTGAAAATATTTGAATGTGTAACTCCTTTACACAGCCTCATTTGTCTGTTTTCTTTTTTCCGTACATTACCTTCTTAGGAGGTGTGAAGTGAATTTAGTTCATGGGTGTATAGTACAGAATGAGCTGCGCACAGAATTATCTCTGAAACATGGCCAAAAGTTATTTTATTTCATTAAGAAAATACATAGAGAACATCAACGGCAAATGTCACTCATGTAGTATGCTTGTTTAATGGATTGAATAATTCGTGCATGTTATTTGGTTATGATGGTTGTGTGTACTGATTGAGTTGAGTGCTACAGCACTGACTTAAATAAAAAAAACGAAGCAGCATGTGAGAAAAGTACTTATTTTCTTTCTTTTGGGTTCTGTATTTTCATGACAGAATAGGCCCTTGCTTTACATGCCACAGTGGTGATGTGGTTACTACGGATTGCTTGTTGATCATCAGTGAGGAGGGAAAAACATAGAAAGAACCAATTGTCCAAAACAGATTAAGCTTTGTGCCATTGACTGTAAGGGTAATTGATATTGTGACTACACCGAGTGGAATATTAGGCAACACAGTACCAAGAATGATCGAACACACATTCAAGCATCTGTCTTCTATTTTTCATCGCTCATTCACATATTTAAATGTGGTTGTGTTCTGTAGCAGTATAGAAAATTGATTGCCTTAACTCTTTGCCTGTTTTCTTTTTTCTGTTACTTTCTTTTTCAGGACCATCATGAAGTGGTTGGCGTTGTCGCCACTACTGTGGCACATGAATTGGGCCACAACTTTGGCATGGAGCATGATGACAAGGACACTAAGTGCCACTGCCCCGAAAAGAGGTGTATCATGGCGTCATCAACAAGGTTGGCTTCCATTTGTTGACTGTTTTGCCTCTTACTACTGCTTGTTGAAAGAAGCTTTAATCGCTGGATTATGTTGGTGGGTAATTTACTTATTAATGACTTTTGGCGTAATTTCAAAGCCTACAAAGGGTGCATTCAGGCCGAGTTTGCTCAGTAGCTCACAATATTATAGCCAGATTCGTGAACAGCTGCTCGCATTTTATTTATGCCTCACATCTGCAATAAGCTCTGGAGTCGGCAAGACTTGCAGCGCTTCAAAGTTCTGAAGAAAAAAGTATGATGTATGATGTGCTTGCAGAGCTCGACATTGATAGCTAAAAGTATACCTGGCTCTTAGGTATGTCCCGACAGAAAATAAGTAGCCGATTCCAGTTACAATTACTCCATCAGAAATGTAACTGATTACATTGATCAATTACAGCCATAATAAAAGGATTCTGGGGCCAAGACATACAACACACATGAAAGAAGACAATACGGATGCTGTCCCAGAAAAGTAACTGAACAATTACAGAAAAGTAATGGATTTCAGTTGCAATTTTTTCCTTCCAACTTTTATTGCAATAACACAAATTTACTCAGACTACAATGAATTAGTTTTTGCTTGATATTTTGCTACATGTTGTTATTTATCAAGAGTAAATGTTTTTCAAAGTTGTCGTCGCTTATTTTTTTTTTCATATTTCCTCTTGAAGCTGACTGAACGCTTTTCCAGTGTATGCACTGGAGTGAAGAGAGGTGTAACAACATATGGAACACCTTGCACTGTACTTTTTTACACTTTATTCAAGTGTAAAAAAAAACATGGGGTCTTTCAGCATTTCAGTCTAAATATCAAAACATTACTTGTGGTACACCACCGAGGTCCATTTTGGGGCCTCTGGAAGGCATTGCAGTGCTCGGAGGTTTTGATGTATGCAGGTGACACTGCACTGGTATTTAATGGCAACTCACTTCTCGTAATAGAAATGCTATAAATAACGAACTACAATGAATTTTGACATGGCTTCTCTTAACACTTAGTTAAAAAACAAAGTATGTGATTTTCTGCTCAAAACGAAGGTTTATTGATGTAAGTGTTATTTCTGTATCTGCTGATAATAATGTTATTTAGAGTGTGTTCTCTTTTAAATATTTAGGAGTTATATTTGATTGCCGCTAACTTTGGAAGGAACAGGTGCTCAGTGCCTGTAAAAAGGTTGCATACTCTGGCAAAGGCATGCCACCGCTTTTCATGCACCATGCTTTGGTCATTTTACTTTTCATAGTGTCATAGCCATCTCGGTTACAGCAGTGAATCATGGGGAGTAACATACGAAACATATTTATTGCCATTGCTGAGACTAAAAATGCACTTTGCTAAGCATAGGTCATGCTCTCTCTGAAAGTTCTAGGAATGTCATGTTTGAAGCTCATCATGTAATGTCGTTGAATGCTTTACACGATTAAAAACATCTCTCATTGTTAACAATACCATTAATATGAACTACCCCCTGCCTCTTCGTGCATTCTGTATGCCTGTTCGCAATACGAGGAAAGCCAGCAATTAATCTATCTGTTGCATTGTGTATGTAGAAAGACTAATAGAATTTTTTGGAACAAAATTTTGGAGCTCGTTACCGATTGAAATAAAAGACTCATACTGAAAAACAGCGCACACAAAACAGAGACGAAGAAAAGAAATGACAACACGAGTGCTCGTGTTTTCGTTTCTTTTCTTCGTCTCTGTTTTATGCGCGCTGTTTTTCAGTATGAGTACATACCAACTCACCCAGTCTTCTACTTTGAAATAAAAGAGGCTAGGAATTGTAAACTTGCCTGTAAGCAACACTTCCTTGAAATACAAGCATGTTTGCAACTTTGATTTGATACTCATTGTATTTGTAATGGCTGACCGTATGTGCGGTTGCTTTATGTTTGTATTGGACCTCTGACAAGCCAACAGGCTATCGGTCCAAATATCTGTGTAAAAATTTTCCTTGTTGTCACTGAATAATACCTTCTTGAATCGTAAAAAAAAAAAAATGGAGGGAAAACAATCATTGTGCTTTTTCAACGGAAAATTTTTTACTTGACTGCCCCTTCCCCTGCCCCCATCCCTTTTGTTAAATCTTCCCTTGTGCTGACTGTTCATGAAGGCAAAAAATAAGCCTATGGCATTGTGTTTGTAGGAATGCAGACACACCAAATAAAGTGCACAGTCTGCTATTTTAATATTCACTTCTGCATGGAGCGTATTATCAACATTCATTAGAGGCAGTGGTGCGCATTTTCATGATGTGTGGGGAACATCATTTGATAACCATTTTGCCCCCGGCAGCAACCCACCTAGTCCAAGCCAGTGGTCGTCATGCTCTAAGCAGTACCTGCAGTCATCATTTGAGCAGGGCATGGACTTCTGCCTCTGGAACCTGCCTGAGGACATCATGGGTCCCGTCTGTGGCAATGGCTTCCTTGAAGAGGGTGAACAGTGCGACTGCGGGCCCATGGAGGTGCGCTTCTTACAAGTTGTTGGCTATCTAGGCTTGCAAAGGTGTAGTTCTGCTAGTTGATCGCATGCTGAATTCTCAGAATTATGGTGAAGATAAGTTTCTTCATATAATTACCGTATTGTGCCGCATATAAGTCAGATTGCTCTAAGCAATAAATAGCATAGCAATGCAATCGTAAGGCTAGCAGTCAGTCAGGTGGCAATCAAAGGCGATAAAAGAGTTACATGCAGCTCCGTTGGCCAACAGCAAACTGAACTGACCTAACTGCCTAGCAGTACTGTAGTTTGATTCTAGCAGGAAGCACAGTTCAAAGCCTCCACTGCACTCTGGAGATTACCAGGAGTTTGCCCTCACACTGTTTTCCGCTCATTTGTGAATGCTACTGCCAGCTCAGGCGAGCCAGGTAAATGGCACGCAATTCAAATTTTTTTTAGCTGGGCCGATTTGCATACAAATGAACAATTTCTTTGACACATGGAACTCCGTGCTTCCTGCTGGGACTAGGCTCTGGCATGGGGCACATACTACCTGTGCCTCTGTTGAAACTGCATTAGACCCTGCTGTAGATTGCCTCTGCATATAGGTCAACCCTCCAGTTTTGGATGGCTGCTTTCATAAAAAAAGGTCGACTTATATGCGGCATTATTAGTATTAAATTTTGATTGTAAAAATGAGTAACTATAGTCAATGTGAAAAGCTCTGCTGGGGCCTCTTACAGCCGCTGCGGTGGCTCAGTGGCTGCAATGCTTGGCTGCTGGCCCGAAAGACGTGGGTTCGAACTCGGCCAACGTTTGTAGATAAGGACAGTTATAAAACTTGCACCAGGGATGCAGCCCCATTCTGTAGCCGCTTTAATCTCGGAGACTCAAGCTCCATGTCTAGGGTTGTGACAATACCGGGTTACTTTTCTTGGTTTTCTCTTCGCCGCCGTGATGCCCATTGGCTATGCTTGGTCACGTGGTCAGTTTGCTGCATAACTGGTCAAAGCTGGCTCGCACCTTGCATCGTCTACGCCAGGTGGAGCTTCTTGAAGCCCACGTAGCTAGTGTTGTTCATTGCTTGGATTTCGTCTACGTATTGCCAAATTCACGTGCGCTCTACGCCAGGGGTACGAGAGGGCAAGATGCTAGGGGTTGATCTTTGGGGTGAAGATCTCGGCCGAAACGAAAAGCCCTTCTTTCCGAGGTTCCACACGGAAAAATCGAAGAACACAACATACCGCTTGCTCCCTTGTGGTTTGGCATGATAAAATTCTTCACTTGGCTATTATGTGGCTGCGCAAAGTAGTTTGCAGGACCCCTTCATCAGCTGTGTGTATGCCACATCTCTGCTGACTGTTGATGCTTACCTTCCTCCTTATCTTACTGGCAATGTGAAGTGCAACAACTCTTGCACGTTGCTTAGAACACCTCTAAAACTGTGGCTGAAGTCTCAGTAAGAGTACTAACTTCCGCCTTGCTCATCTTGCAGCACCGACTGCAGGTGAAAGGCACCATATTAGGAGATTTTCCCTTGGCTTCTTTTAACAGTTGTGTTAAGGAATAAAACACTGACTGATTGACATTTTTGGAAGCAGTTGAAATACCTACTGAATTTCGCAGCCTCGGCCTGGGTGCAAACTCCCATTTACTTCATAAAATTACCTCGTTAAACATGAAATTTGATGTTTACAAGCTGCCACAACCAGATTCTAGGAGGCTAAAGAAACTAACTTGCCCCGGCATGCATGCAGATATGGTTAAAGAAGCCTGAACAATGAGCTCTTAAGCTTCTATGACTATATCGGCTCCCTGAAAGTTTGTCACGATGAGACGAGCAACGCGTCTTTAACGTGCCCGGCTTAAGTTATGGTTGTAAATGTTACTGAACCGTCTTGTTTCGTTAATACAAAAGAGATCAAGGCAAAAACTATGCTTGTATTCCTTAAATACATTTTTGTACGCACGCGAGGTGCTATCTGCTGACGCTCCTCAAGCTGGGAGTAGCAGACGACACACCCATCCTAAAGCAACCGCAGCGCCACCGCCCAGGCGACGATTGCGTGGGTTCGCTCTGCTCCCTGGCGCACTAACAGTGTTCTCCTCCAACTGCCCCTATCTAAAAACGTTGATCTTGGCTGCGGCGGTCACATTTGGATGGAGGCAAAATACTGGACGCCCGTATGCTGCGCGATGTCGGTGCATGTTAAAGAACCCCAGGTGGTAGAAATTATCTGGAGCCCTCCACTCCAGTGTGAATTTTTCGGTGGAATTATGTGCACCCAGAAAGCAACTTTTGAGCAAGAATTCAAGGCAGTGCAGGACACGAGCATTGGGAAATGTATAGACTGCACAGTCAGGTTATGAGGGACTCTAGCAAGTGGAATCCTTCTCCACAGTTTCTTGAAAAGCTGCTTACCGCAGGTAGCCCCCAGGAAGCTGCTCACGTCTTCTGTGCTTAGTAAATTCTGTCCGTGTTGTTTGGCTGCTGTTTTATGGGCAACGGACATGTATACTGCAGTGGAGGCAGTGGGCACTGAACATGGGATAATTATTACTTATAAAAGAGTTCATTGTTTTTATGTCTTTAATGAAATAAATTAGTACAAATTCACAGATTAAATACAGTGAGATTCCTCTTCTACTTTGTGTTTGCAAAAAAATTGAATGTATATTTTTTAATATCTTTCAACTGATGCTGCTTTATAAGATATGCATTAAAATGAACAATTTGCACAAAATAAATTCTAAACAAGTGTGTAAAAGGTTTCAGGGATTCATATAACCATATTCTTTCAGTTTGAGCTGATTTTAGTTGCAGTATCTTTGCTCAGCTGCATAGTGGTGGTAGGTTTCATCTTTCGTTACTATATAATATGAATGCATGTCATTTGGTTTAACTTACTTTAAAATTGCAAATATTTATATCATCCTCATGCATTCTGAGCCCTCAGCTGAAATAGACTTAAAGCCACTACTGCATCATTTTAATAAGGCTATGGCAGCAAGGAATTCACATTGAAAATTGAAAAGAACGTCACATCCTTTTCACTTTTGGCTTTCAGTTTTGCAAAAATCCATGCTGTGATGCAGCAACCTGCAAGTTCAAACCACACGCTGCGTGTGCTATCGGTGCCTGCTGTGATGTTTCTACCTGTCAGGTAATTTTTAGCACAAGCTGTTTTTGGGGTGTTGTCTGCTAATCACATTGTCCACACAAAACCTCTACAATGACTGGAACGGTGGCACCTGCTGAGTCAATTTATAAAACCCCTGTGTGGTAGCTGTCCATTAGCACAACCTTGCATTTATAAGAGAACTCCAACAGCATAAGCATTTTTCCTGTTGTGCATCTCGTTTACAGAGCTGATATGAATTTCTCTATCTGAAATTTTTGTTGCGCAAATGTGTGTTGAGTGAACATGTAAATAAGCTGCACTGGTAAGAGGCCTGGCCACGTGATTGTGGCAAGCAGGCCAGACAAGCTCTGCCCGCAGATGTGACGGGGTCATGTTTGATAGTGAACATCCTCTGTGCTGGTAGAGTTCTGTGGTCTGTCATTGTAATGTAAAGCAGCTTATGATGTGCCCGTGTTTGCATGCAGAGTAGGTAACAAAATAAAGCTTGCAGCAATGGTAACTCAAAATTGTGAAAATATCAGGTGGTGTCACGTGCATAACCATACTGCATTGTTACATGCAATGTCAGCTGAGGCTGAAGCCTGCATCATTGTTAACATTGCGGTAAATTTTTATTGATCACTAACGTTCTCATTAAGTTTCATCGTTAAGTTTCTCTTCTGAAAATTTGAGATTTTGGATATATCTTAGTTCATTTAAGGGTGACATGAATACTGTACATTTAAGGTAAGCCACCTACTACTCGTTTATAATTGTTTTGTTTTTTCTGCTCATGTGCACAGATTATTTTTTTTTTGTACAATAGCCAACTGATTTTTCAGACTCCAATAATTCGGACTTACGGGATATTTCGGACCTTGCTGAGGAACCGTCACACACCTCTTAGGAATGTGTACATTTTTACGACCAATATTTCGGACTGTGTGAGGGGGGGGGTGCATTCAGAGGCACGAGCAGCCTGTGGATTACCTCTCTCGGTCTTTGCAAGCCTCGTTGCCCACGGAAACGGGCTGTTCTTCCTTTGCGCGGCGCATGCATTCACTTGTGGCATGATCTGCGGCCGCTTCGCACTGTCAGGTATCGTGACATAGAGTGACTATCCGTGACACGAGGTGCTGCGGACATGATGAAAACATGAATGTGGCTCAGTTGAAGTGTAATATTGTCGCTTGCAAGTAGAACATGGGAAGCGGTGAAGTTCGCGATTTTTAAACCCGGTTTTCCACAGGAAGATTTTTTTTTTAAGTTCACAGATTTTTCGGACTGTTCGATTATTCGGACCATTTTCCGGGTCCCACCGAGTCCGAAAAATTGTTCGCCAACTGTATTCATGTACTCTAAATGCCCTTTATGGGCATTATGTAGGTGGGTTGAAAATAACGCACTTAAGAGCTGCAATACACAACACAGGGAATCATTAAACCAGAGAACATGGACAAAACATGCACTGATAAACCAGCAATAAAACTAGATGGGTTGAGAACACACACTGAAAAAAGTAACAACAGCGCTAGCGATAAAAATAACAGAATACAATTCTCGCAACAGTCTGTGAGGAGTCGGCACAGAGTAAGCGCTTCAGTTTGCTGACAAGAGTCATAATTGTTCCCGGGAACAGTTTCTTCAGGCAGCTTATTCCAGTGGTAAATGGCAAGGAACAGTGGTGAATTCTGCACAAGTTGGGTACGAGCAACCTTGGGTTGCACCTTAAAGGGGGTGGTCTAATCAGGGACAGATACGATGGGACGGTTTGAGATGAGGTTCTGCGAATAGCGAAGGGTTGTGATAAAGTCTGCGAAAGTGAGACAGCAGCATAACAAGTTTTTGTTTTCGAGTGAGCATAAATTCAGAGATGATTTATGTCAGTAAGGCTGGAGTAGAGAGAGTACTTCCTTTTGATAAATATAGCAATCTTATTCTGCAGTGATTTGAGTTTTCTGGCAAGATAGGCTTGATGCGGATTCCAGATGATACCGGTGTATTCTAGTTGTAATTTACAAAAAGTAGTGTATGCTCCTGATTTGCAAAGTGCAGGTGATGCCTAACGAAACTGGTGGTCTTTTGGACACTTAGGTGGTTATGTAATCAACGTGTTTGTTCCATGTCAAGCCTGAAGAAACGTGAACTCCTAGGTATTTTGTTGCAGGAACTATATTATATGGCCACATTATTGATAGAATAAAAGAAGGGCTCATTGATGTTAGCCATTGCAAATGTTATAGCTTTCTTTTTGGAAACTAATTCAGCTTGTTATTTTGTTGTCAGCATATGAGCAGTCATATTTCATTTTTCATTTTCATTTAGGTGGTGAAAGCAGCCACATTATGTCGAGATACTGTGACGGAGTGCGATCTGCCAGAATACTGTGATGGAGTTTCGGAGTTCTGTCCAGTAGATGTCTTTGTACAAGATGGAACAGAATGTGGAGGAGGCAAGGTAAGAGGCTGAATATTTGGACAAAGCTCTCTTTATGCTTTTTTACTAGTCGCTTGTGGAAATCTCTGTGTAATTTTATGCTAAAGAAGCCTGTAGTCTTCAGCTTCAAAGCAAGGAAAGCAAAAGGGAAAGTAATACCCTCCCTGTATGTCTCGCAGTTTTAAGGACTGAATACTTTAGTATATATCCTAGCAAGCCCCCCCCCCCTGTCCCCTTTTCCTGTTTACTCTGAACATGTAATTTTTGCTATCTTCCTTGGTGAAAGCAATGAAGAATCACTGCAAATTAAGTTTCAGTTCAATTTTTTTTCTGTTTGAAATTGCACACATATATGCTTTTTCATGCAAACTTCTAAAAAGAAGAGATTCAGCAGTTTCATCTCATGTAAATATTGTAGTACATTTTCTTCTTTCTGTACATTAAACTGTATCTGTATAGCAAAGGTTAGCTACACCTTCTTTCTGTATATTGAGTTATGTGCGCCTGCTGCCATGAATTTCTGAAATGCAACTTTGGAAAAGGAATTTAATTTCCTGGCATCCAGGATGCATTGCTTGAGATTTAATGGTGCACTCTGCAATTTGCATGCACAGAATTAGGCACTGCATATCTGTTCTAGGCTCTATGCGAGGGCAGTGATGAAATTTAATTCATTTTGCATTCCATAAACTTTGAACTGTGGGAGCATATCTGTTACTCATATAGCAGACTTGACCACAGCAGTGGCCGAGTGGTTTGAGCACCCACCTCGCATGCGGTGGGTGCGGGGTTCAATACCCATTGCCGCTGAGTACCCACCAGTGATACAATGGGTACGAGCTTTCACCTGGCCTGGTGCTCGGCTTCTTTAGGGTGAATTGCTTGGGAAATGGGTCTTTGGCCCCACCTTGAGAAGAAGAAAAATACCTTGCGCCATGGCGCTCTTTAGCCCGAGAGGCTCTTGCACCATAAAAATCTAGCAGACTTTTCTGTGCTAGTGTACTCATTAATGGCTGCCTTAGAATGTTAAGCAGTTCTAGACTATTTTATTATTTTATTGAGCTATTTTTACAGCACATTTTTCTCTAGAGCTGGAGTGAGCTGAAATTATTCGACAGTGAACTTTTTCTTCATGGAATATAGTGTGCAAGCATGAGGTGTTTCATGGTGAATTGTTTCCTTGGATAGGCTTACTGCTTCGGTAAGCAGTGCCGCTCTCATGACGACCAGTGCCAGCTGCTGTGGGGTTCCAGTGGGCGTATGGCGGATCAGCGATGCTTTGAGCGCAATGATGATGGTGAGGTAAATGCCAATTGTGGATATAACCGTCTCAACAAGACCTACAAGAAGTGCAACAAAGAGTAAGTTCCACTGGGCTATAAGTGTTCAAAACATTTTCTTATAACAATATTCAAGTGCCATGGAAATGCCAGTTCTCATCGGGTTAGCAAAAAAAAACACAAAGCAATGATTCAAACATTTTAATCAATTCCAAGCTTTGCTTGTTTCACACAAAGCTGACTGACATTTTTCTCGAGAGCACCTAGTTGCTCTACATGGTCAGGTAGAAAGCCCTTTGAGAAAACGAAGTCCCAGAGGCACTGAACCATCTGCAGGGCATCTTGCGAGAACACAACCTGGACAAGCTGATCTAGACCCAAAAGGCTCTGGTTCGACCCTGGCTTGGTGGTCGCATTTTGTTAGAGGCAAAATGCTTGAGGCCCATGTACTGTACGATGTCAGTTCACGTCAGCTCTCCACTACAGCGTCCCTCATAGCCTGAGTTGCTTTGGGACATTAATCCACATAAAACCAACAAACCTGATCTACCGTGTCGTCATCAGTGGCATCATCACTGTCACTCTTTCCCACCGCTCGCACATACCTGTATGCCTTGTTGCCTCGTCAGTGACCCTGTTCAGGACGCAGCAGTAGTACAGGAGCTTAATTAAAATGGGCGATAACACCAATATCCATGGGCTACAAGCCTGCAGCAGTGTTTGGAGGAAGAAAGAAGGCTTGCATGTGCTCTAGCATGGAACGATGCACACTGCAGTTGTCAAGGACCATTGAAACCTTTCTCTTCTGTCGTTCTGTGTGCCCATTGAATTCTGCGAGCCACTTGTGAAAAAGCGCTTGCGCCATCCATGCTTTTCCATTGTGGCAGTAGTGCACAGGGATTCTGATGGCACCTCGGAAGCTGCAGGGAAGCTTCGACTTTCCGGTGACAGATGAGATGCACTTACCGCTTGCGTCCGTACTTGCACACAAAAAAAATTGGCAGTGGCTTAGCTCGGCAATGCCAGGGTATACATAGCGAGAGGTACATTTCCCTGGCTGAGCTTGTTGTGGTCACTGTATGTTTAGCAATGAGAGACATATAGGCTCCATCTCGGTGGCCATGCTCTATTTTCCATAGGCTCCATCTCGACGGCTATGCGCCATCTATTACGCTCGGCAGTCTGGCATCTCCGTTTGGCAAGCCGTACCTCTCTCTGTTTGGGCGTCTTCGGTGCTCTCTTTGCCTTCTTACGCTCATTCTCTCTTTGTTGAGTAGCAAAGTGCCAGGCGACAACCTCAAGATCGGAAGAGTTAATCTTCTCTTGTCTATACAGCCGTTTAGCAGCAGCTAGACTCTCCTTCTGTGCATCCATGTCAAACGTTGTGATACAGCCGCCCATTACATCTCTGCCTTTTATACGCAATGCTGTGCATGCGACGTGCGGTTCAGGTGATTGAGCAGCGTGTGGCGAGGCGGCGACGAAGCGCGCGGCGCGCCTGTAAGTTCTCTCTGGTTACCATGGTATCGGTGCATGCACACAACTGCTCATCTGCGCGACATCATGCGCGGCTCCGACGGTGGAGCGGGCGCGCAGCCGCGGTGATGGCAAAGCGCACACCCGCTCCTGCTACTCCTCTCCGGTTTCCATGGTAACGGCGCATGCGCACAACTGGCCTCTCCTGGCCACTGCGAAATGCTCAACTGGTAGCCCAGTGTAGCTCTCGCTACAAAATATGGTCACATGCAACTTGCTGTGCTTGTCACCCTTGCATGGGCCCCCTTGAGCACATGGGTTTTTGAGGGAGCGTTTGTAAAAGAAGTTCAGTTTCATTGCCATTGAAGATATTTCTGTTCGCTTACTTTTCAAAGATTGTGACGCTGTTTTTTTTTCTCTGGATTGTCTTGTTTTCACATCATGTGATGCTTCCTCACTGGTGATGGCTTCGTACTTGATCCCGTGCCTGTCTTTGAACTGTGTGATCTAGCCGCCACTTGGCTGGAAGTGAACATTAGAAGATTAGAAGAAAGGCAAGAAAAATAAAAGTCAAAATGATTCACCTTTGCTGCCAGAATCGGCCTCCTGATGGGCAGATTCATCACTTGGGCACCAAGAAATGATTGGTATAAGGCTTCTTCCATTTCTTTGTAGGTTCCCTGTCGAATCTATTTTCCATGCATTGTTCTTTGAACTACTCCATTCTTTCTCAAGCAGCTTGCTTGCGGAGCATATGATTGTCGAAATTGTTGGTCGAGGCTGTCCGTATTTAAAATGACGGCTGACACTTTCTGGTCATGCTTGTGGTTCTTTACAACTTTGCACTTTGTTTCCAGCATTATTGCCATATGCTTTCTTTTCACCAGCAATGGCATTGTGCATGCCTGTGGGGAATGCACTGTAGGTGCATCTGCCATAGTTGTTCTTCAGTGGGACAATGGCTCGCTGGAATCATAGAAATGTGGCACTGCAGCCAATGCAGTCACACCATCCGCCATCCAACTGCACTCGCACCATTCATCGTATTAGCATAGGAAATGATATAGCTGCCTGTTCCATATCAAGGACACTCCCTAAAATAACAATCACGTTCATCGGCAAGAAAAAGGAAGTTTTCTTTTTTGCAACCGCATTCATTGTCGGTTTCTTAATTTTCCCTGCATGGAATTACTATTGTTCCAGTTTATGCACTTACAGTGTCAACATTTTGTTTATGCAAGAGAATGTGCATAGACAATGATGTTGAAAATTTTTATCATATTGTCTATGCAGTCATTCTAAAATTATTTAGGCACTTTGGGTGATAGGTTCTGTTGCAGCACATAAAACAGGGTTGTTAAAGATCAGTTGCTGTTTAGTCCCAAATGATTTGCATGTATATGGTTTGTGTGCTTGAACTTCTTAATGCAAAGTAAAAGCTATAGCATTAGATTTCACCACTTAAAATTCATAACAGACTCTCCTGCAAAAACAGCAGCAGTAGAAAGTCCTGCAGCCTGTTTCTGACATATAGCCGCCGTGGTGGCTCAGTGGTTATGGCGCTCGGCTGCTGACCCGAAAAACGCGGGTTCGATCCCGGCTGCAGCGGTCGAATTTCGATGTAGGTGAAATTCTAGAGGCTTGTGTACTGTGCAATGTCAGCACATGTCAAAGAACCCCAGGTGATCGAAATTTCCGGAGCTCTTCACTACGGCGTCCCTCATAGTTTGAGTCGCCTTGAGACGCTGAATCCCCATAAACCATAAACCATTTCTGACATATAGTGGTACTGTGCCTCACTGTCTGCGTAATTTGTTATGGGGTGCACATATTGTCTTAATTAACACAAATATATAATGCAAATGGCTGTTATCAGCTGTCTGGAATATTGCAATTGGAGAAAGGTCCTTTCTATCTAAAGTTCCTACCTGGACACTGCAGTTGTAGTGTAGCCAGCCACTGTGACCCCTTAGTTTACCAGGCTGCCTGCCAATAGCAGTCTGTGATTATATCAGCCGATAAGTCAATGTAGAAATCAAATTTTTTTTAAAGGATGAGCACTACGCTACTGCCGCCACTAGCCACATAGATTTAGTTTGTCTGCGGGGTAGTTCCAGGCAAGATCAACCAAAGGGTGGATGGTCGGCCTCTTAAATTTACGTGATATTTTTATATGTTATTGTCTGATGACTAGCATAAAGAGTTCTACAATTGGTTTTGTCCCCAAAATTTTTTCAAAGCGCAGAAAATTTTTTATCATGAGGTAGTGTGTCGCACTTTCGCACTCTGCTGTTTTGGTCAAATTTGGTTCTGAATAAATTAATATAGAATAACTAAAGATACCTGAAAATTTTTAGAGGGAAACTATGGATGCTTAAGTCTGTGCCTGGTTATTTTTGTCTGTTTGAAGAAATCGGTCTCTTTACTGAAATTTGTCAAACTTGGCCGAAGTAATGCTTGTTTTTTGTCTACTTTAAAGGTCTGTATTTCATGAAAGGAGTGTGTAAGAGCTGCCATAATTATACATTGTGTTCTACACAAGCATGTCTTTCAAAGTGAAGGCAGTCATATTTATAGGGTTTATGGATAATGGGATATGGTCGCGCAGAATTTCAAAAAACGCAGAACAGCAATAATTTCCGACGACAGTTAAAAAAAACATTTTGATATTTTTAAAACTTAGTCCACGTATTCGTCTTTGCACCAATGTTTATAATCGTCAAAAACATGTTCTCTAATGTTGACACTGCAGCAGTTTCAGCCTTTTAATGAGACCCTTGTGCAAGGCTCAGCACATCATGTAGCTCTGAGGAGACTCCTTGTATGCGACTACTGTAGAATGCGGGCAATACTAACATTCACAGCGCAAGACGAACACGGACAAGAGGGGAGACACCACAAAGCGCCGACTTCAACAAAAGTTTATTGCTGTGCGAGCGACTATATATGGTGTACAGCGGGCATGCGCAGCAACAAAAAGGTACAATCATGAGCATCTGGTAGCGGCGCCACATCGCAATACTAGGACAAAAATTATTGTGGGACTACAAAAAGAACAAAAAATAAAGTGTTGCTGCCCGTTCCACTACGTATAACGGGCTTGCAATACTAGAACAAAAGATATTGTGGGGCGATAAAAAGAACGAAAAGGAAAGTGGCCTTGCCTGTACCGCTAAGTATAACAGGCTTACAATTCTAGGACAGTAAAAAGATTGCTACATAAGAAAAATATTCCAAACAATTCCCAGTCTAGGCACAATTATTGGGAGCAGTGCCTGAAGTAAAGCAGCTGAAAGCATGTTGTACATCTGCAGGTTGCCATGCAATACAGAGGACAGCGCTCTTTCAAGGACAGGCTGGGAGGTTCTTGTGCTTTGGATGTATGGGTGACTTGAAGTACCAACCTGCACAAAACAGTCGCTGAGAGCTGTTCTTCCACCTTCATGGGGTGCACGTGAACAGCGGAGTAAGAGGAAAATTCCACTACAGAGTCTCGGCTGTCTCGCTGATCTGTGACGAAAGTGAATGTCAACAACTGCCAGGAGGCTTCACCCCGAGTGTGAGGGGAAAAGGGGAAGTCTACATGTGTTGTCTTCTCTGCAACAAGGACTGGGAGCGTTTGTTAACATAGCATTTGTATAGTTAATTTTTGAAAAGACAACGTGGCTGCCGAGGGCAGACAAAAACAAGCCTTGCAGGAACACGTTTGCGCTGCGCAGTCGGCTTTGAAGTTTGGGGGGAAGTGTACACCCTGTTTGTTATGTCAGTATAGCTTCCGGTGCCTTATATTTTTCATCGAAACCAACACAGTGAGGAGAACAAGAACAGCCCGGAAGGAAGGTTTGTTGCTGCCAGAGCGCGGTGCACCGTGTGGTGTTATCGTGGTGCGCAGTGCAGGGGGAGCGTTGCGTGCACTAAAAGAAAGAACTGGGAGCCAAGGACTCTTTGCTTTCACGAGCATTGCTGTATGAAGTCTGTGCTGTGTCACCCATACATCCGAAGCAAGACAACCTTCCAGCCCATCCTTGAAAGTGCGTTGTCCTCAGACTTGCTCTGCTGCCTGCATATGTAAGACGCGCTTTTAGCGGCTTTATTTCAAGCGCTGCTTGAAATTACGTCCGATTGGTAATTGTTTGGAATATTTTGCTCATTTACCTACCTATTTACTATCCTAGTATTGCCCGCATTCTACAGTCGCACACAAGGACTCTCCTCAGAGCTACATGATGTGCCGAGCCTTGTACAAGGGTCTCATTGGAGGGCTGAAATTACTACACTGTCAACGCTATTTAATATGCTTTTGATGATTATAAACATTGGTGCAAAGAAGAATATAAAAACAAAGTTTAGAAATATCAAAAATGTTTTTCTAAATGGTAGTCAGAAGTTTTCATTGTTCTGTGTTTTTTTTGAATTTTGCGTGGCTGCATCTCATTATCCATAAACCCTATAAACATGACACTCTTCACTTCAATAGTCCCACTTGTGTAAAACGCAATGTATAATTGTGGTAGCTCTGGCACACTCCTTTCTTGAGACACAGACCTTTAAAGTCGATAAAAAAATGACTTGGGCCAAGTTTGTCAAATTTTAGTAAAAAAAGACTGTTTTTGAAACAGAAAAAATAAGCAAGGCACAGGCAAAAGCATCTTTAGTTTCACTCTAGTAACTTTAAAGTACCGATTGTTATTACATTTTAATTTATTCATAACCAAAATTGCCAAGAAAGCAGAGTGCATAAGCGTGGCGCTGCACCTCTTCATCTTACAAAGTGTTCTGTGCACGGAAAAAAATTTTGGAGGCAATACCATATTGCAGAACTCTTTATTTTAGGCATCAGTCGACAACATACGATAATATCAAGTAAATTTAAGAGGTCAGCCTGTGGCAGCTGCTTATTATTGGCTATAGAAAAAATACCCTTGTGTTGAATTCAGTATGTCCCGATAGAAGAAATGTTCAAGCTGTTTGATGCTTCCTGTGGGTATATGAAATCCATTTGGTCTATTTGGCAAAGGTTTCTCGTTTTGAAACTTTTAACTGTGATGTGCTGATGCTGCTATTCTGCTATAAGAAATGTATGCATTATTGCACATCATCAAAGCCTTTGTTGCCACAGTGCATGTTTTATTGTGCACGTGTAATCTGCTGTAGACATTCTTTTCCTTTGGGATTAGTTCATGTAATATGAGAAATGGTTGTAATTATAAAGGTGGGGATGATTGGAAATGAAAATAAAATAGGAAGGCTCACGAAAACTTCTTGTGTGACTTATCAGTGAAACTATCTTGCTAGCGCGAAAGGTGCTAACTTTGCCATAAACTTTTTCAGGGATGTTATGTGTGGAACACTGCACTGTGTGCACCTGAATGAACGACTGGAGTTCGGCATAGAGTCAGCAGCTGTGCAGTCCAAATTTTACATTGATGAAAATGACAAACGATACACGTGTCGATCAGCCATTGTGGACTTGGGCTTATTCACTGCCGATGTTGGCCAGTCGCCGAATGGTGCAAAATGTGGCACCAACAAGGTTTGTTGACTTGTACTGCATATTTGCCATTATGTTGCCTGAAAGAGTCAGCTTCTTTTGTTATGTATAGGATACTACTCCCCTGATTACTGTCATCACATTTCTTCAGATCATGGTGGCTTAGCCATATACTGCTGGTGTAATTGCCATATCTACTGGTGTGAAATATGAGTGAACTGAAGGTTGGGCTTTTGCTTGAGAGTGAATGTCAGTGATTTTGTTTGGATAGAAATTCATTGCTCAGTTTTTGGAATAGACACGTTATGTTTGGTTGCATGGACCAATGGCAGAGTTCTAGAACAACGAATTACAGAACAACGCAAGCGTAGTAGTCAAGTTGAACACAAACATTGCTATAACAGGGTTTCAGACAATGCTCCAAAAAGTTGTCTCAAAATTTAGACTAAAAGTTTACTTTAAAAATAGTGGAAATCTTGAAATTTTTCTCCTGTTAAGCACTTCTATTTTGGACCAAATTGGCGTCATCCACGGTTTACCTTTTGGGACACAAGGCATCTCAGTACCTGAATGCATGAAGAGAGAAACTTTTTCGGCAAGGAACAGTTCCTGAGCAATAATTTTCTAAAAATGCCCAGACTAAGGCGATTTCTTGCACTTTGGAGCGTGATATTTGGAGAGAAAGTTTTTTTTTTCTTCAAAAGAAGGTCTGTACACTTCTGTTGGAACTTGTCTTAACTGATATAAATTTTGTCAGCCAAATCTAAGATGTCGAAAATTTGGCGCGTCTCCTTTCGCGTGGAATGACCCAAAGTCCACATGTCACAAGTACTACTACCAGCTTCTCAAAGACTTATCTTTAATCATCCAAAGTTCCATCATTTGATAGCTTCCTTGTGTTGGTCGTATATTATTTTGCTAGAACATACTGTTAAAGAATGCTACTATGAAAATGAAATTCTTTGCTCAGACTCTAATCAGCAGTGGCGTCTAACTCTTTCTCAAGAAATATAACAACTTTTCCATACCAACTATCACTCACGACAGAGTAACTCTCTGTAGCCCCCTGGAAATTGCTCGTAATTTTAGTGCCAATCCTCTGCTTCAGCTGCTCCTCTAATGACCATTGCCAACTGTTCTGCAACTGTCCCAACTGTCTGTTGTCAGCATTGAATCTTCCTCTTCCTCACATCATCTACTGAAGTGAGAAGTATATTATAAATAAAAATTTCCACTTCTGGCCTAGATGGTATCTAAGAAAATGGTAGGAAACTGATTGCAGATGTCATTGCTTATATCTTCACACTCATAATGAGCTTAATTTTTAATTAGGTGTTTCCCCAAGAGAAAAAAATTTATTTGTCTGTTTTCAAAAGGGAATAAAATCTCATCAGCAATTTTTGGGCCACCCCCAGTCTTCCCCTTTTTTTTTTCAGTAAAATAATTTAGAAACTTTATGTACATATCTAAGATTGTTTAATCATCTAGAAAAATTTAATGTCCTGCACTGTAAACAATTTGATGTTTGGCAAAGTTGCTGCACTGACATTGCTTCGATTTCAATCAGTCAGTCAGTCAGTCAGTCAGTCAATCAATCAGGTTTATTCCACACCAGAGATCTGAGAGGCGGGGACAGAAAGCCTAGGTATAGGCTTGACGTGGGGTCCTCGCCCCCTACAGCAGCTTAATTGAGAACAGAACCTAAAAGTACACAACGCTTCATTCAACACTACAGCATACAATATGCCTATCAACATCTTTATAACAGAAAGGAATGTTATTTAACAATATGCATTTACAAAGCATCAATGCAGGATATAAACATCATGTTAAAATCAAGAGAAAAACATCATAACAATGTTCAACTTATAGCTATAGAATTTAGGATAATGTGACAAAAGCACAAAAGTTGATAATGCATATAATGAAGTCTGCAGAAAATATGGAAGCAAACATTACTGTTTAATGCAAATTAGACATTAATAAATTAATTACTAAAGCTAACTACATAGGTAGTTAATGCCTTACTGCATTAGCAGAATTCCTTGAATATGTTAACTTCAAAGCTTACTTTAGATTTTATTAATGTTAATGTTTATTGGTGTTTCTATTAATGTTACGATGGACTCCTATTCAATCGAGCTGAATGCAATTAATTACATTGTTTTCGCTTCCAAGCATGTAACAACACTCATGTCCTCTATCAGCTCTTATCCCGCATGCCCTTACCATTGTTCATTTCATAATGCCAGACTATAATTACTTGAGATTAAACTTGTATATTCAACAGGTACGAATAAAAACCTCTTATGGAATTAGTTCTGTTAAATACGACATTAGTTCGGTTTATACACTTTAATTATGCTCTATACACACCTCCATTCAAGCTGCCGTGGTGGCTAGTGTTTGTGGTGCTCGGTTGCTGACCCGAAATACGTGGGTTCGGTCCCGGCCATGGCGGTCGCATTTCGATGGAGGTCAACGGCTAGAGGCCCTTGTACTGTGCATTGTCCGTGCACGTTAAAGAATCACAGTTGGTCGTAATTATCCGGAGCCCTCCACTGCAGCATTCCTCATTGCCTTAGTCGCTTTGGTACGCTAAACCCAATAAACCAGATCAGACCAAACCAAACCATTCTTTGTATACCAGAGCTAAAAAAATTTAATCTTGGTGTGTTTGCATATTGTGCGATAAATAACCATCTTGACATGGTAGGGTTAAAGGCCTCATTGTCCAGAAAATCCAGTATTTGTGTCGGCATCCGTGTTAGCGTCAGCATCGGCATTGTGAGCAAAAAATCACGGGCATGGCACAGGCAGGCGGTCCCCAGAGAGCAACCTAGGAGGCAGGTGGGCCACATAGGTCATGTGACCTTGCGACATCATCACAACCTGATCACCAGATAGCAAACTGCCCACCATGGCAGGTGGCAGTTTGCAACCAACTAATCATTGGTTGCTCGGGAAGAGCAGCCAGAGCACAAACCCCACTACTGGGAGCACCTGCCATTGCAAATTGTACTGGCGCATCGCTTAACCTCTGCACCACTGCGCAGGAGGAGGGGTATGAGGACTCCTGGGGATTTATGAATGTAAAGTAGAGAATGACAATCTGCATATATGGGAATTAATTCATTACACTATCACGTCATACCCTTAAGGCAGAGCTTGTGTGTCCTCTCAAAATTTTTTCTTCAGCGTATTCATATGTGAAGACTAAGTAACCATAATCCTGCTAGATTTTCATTGCAGAGATATTTTGTACTCCTCTAAGTTTGTACTGACTACAGAATTGAAATTTCTCTAACCAAGTTGTGAAATACTTTACCTTATAGCTAAGCCATGTCATCCCCATCCTCCTTTAAATGTGAACTTCACTGGTTCATTTTTAACTGTTGAAATTCCTTATTTTTAAAGCCTACTGCAGTAAAACCTCGTTGAAATGTTAAAACAAAAAACGCCATAGAAAAACATACGATCCAAACTGCTCAATTTTTTAAAATGTAACTGTTCAGTGAGATACAAAACTATTTATTGGCATTTTTACTTCATAAAAATTTGTTAGAATTCCTAGGTCCAAGGTCTGAGCAGCCCCTTTTAGAGTGCCCACAGAACTGATTGCATATTTGCGTTGTTCTTGGCAGGGAAGAAACTTCATAACCCATCCGGTCTATTTACGGCAGTGGCAAAATTAGCGATCTCTTCCCTGTTTATGGATGCTTTGCCCTCTTGCATGAATGCACTGCGGGAAAGCCGCCGTGCAGGTTACTGTCGCAGCATCCTTGGTTTGCATTCCCCATACCCAGCCCGCTTGCATGTTAGCGCATCCATGTAGTTCTCAGATGCTTCGCCTGCTTGCTCTAAGGCACTCTGAAAAAGCCGCTGCGTTTCTGCTTTTCATGTGGCGTCCTTGCGGGAATGACCGTTCATACGTAAATGCACTTTACTTTTTAATTTTAATGCTTCGCCCCTTTTAATTAAGGCAGTACAGAGAAAAACACCATGGCGGGCGACTGCGGTTGAATTGCAACTTTCCATGTAGCGTGCCCCCTGGTTTGGCCCAGTGGTATGTTTGCACACATGAAGCTGGTTGCTAAACATACTATGCAACTAGGATTTGCTAGAATTTTCAGTGCAGTTGCAGGGATCTGTGATATCCGGAATTTATTAACTGAAAGAAAAATAGTGAACTCTGTGGAACATTTTTAATGGCTGGGATTCTGTACTTGGGAACTGGGAGGGTATCAACAAGATTTTACTGTGTTTGTTTGTCTTCTGTTTTGTCCTTGGAATTTTCACGTTGAATTGTTTTCATTGATTGGGTATCTTATCATGCTTTTATTCAACTGTCACAGAAATTTTTGTATTTACATGTACAGTGGTTTCATGTAATTAATTACCTTTGCATTTTATTCTAAAAGGTCCCACTATAGTGGTCAAATTTGGAACCTCTTTCTGCCTCTGTCTCTCTTTTTAAGCATTTATCAAGCTTTCTATTTTTTTTTAAATTTGAACCTGACAGAAAAATGAGTTTACTTCTCTCACGAGAGAGAAACAGTTAACTCACCTTAGTTTTTGTCAGTCTTCTGCCAGGACGGTCAAAAAGGCCGTTGGAGAATCTTGCTTAAATACTACTTCACGTGCAGCTTTGTATGTTGTGCGATTTCTATGTGCAGTGGAACCCCACCATAGTAATTTTGCATATAGCAATAACACTGGTATAATCCAGTGAAACATTTCACCTTCCGTGGATGAT
The DNA here is from genome assembly GCF_052857255.1 of Amblyomma americanum. Lineage (NCBI taxonomy): Eukaryota > Metazoa > Arthropoda > Arachnida > Ixodida > Ixodidae > Amblyomma > Amblyomma americanum. The sequence continues at coordinate 51,512,656 of NC_135497.1, forward strand.
TGTGCATTTTTTCTTTTATTTTAATGGCAGCTTTAATAAACAAAGTTATACTTAAGAGTGTTCACCCATGCAGTGTACTCACGTAACGATGCCATTGCAGCACACGCACAATCTAGGACGCCTCGGAGCAACAGACACATAACAGCGTAATAGCAAGGCAAATTAATTTTGATGACAATAAAACGGTACCCTTTTACTGATACTGATATAGACACTGATATAGCAAATGTTTTTGCTGGGCCAAGCAACTTTACTATAGAATGGTCCTACTTACCATAGCATCTGTGTGGCCAAAGAGGAGCAGGTGGTGCCTAAATAACTGTGCAAACAAAAGCATTTTTTGGATGCATTGCAGGCTTGTATGAACCAGAAGTGCGTCCCTCTTGAAAAAATCTATGGAGTCAAATGCCCTTATGACTGTTATAATAATGGGGTAAGTTGGCCTTTATCATTTTGTTAATTATCGTAGTCTGTTTTCATACTAGAGATAGGTTTTTATTATTTGTTCTTTCTATTTTCATTTTTTGTTTTTATTCTTTTTTAGCAGCAGGCCTCTTTATTAAGGCCTCAATAAAGAGGCCCGCTGCTCGAAAGGATAGTGTCACAACATAAGGCCTAGCAACATGGAGCAAGCTGAGAAATTTGTCAAGCTATTTTTCTCAGCTTGAGAATATTTCTCAAGCTGAGAAATAAACTGCCATTAAAGCTCTATTTGTTATGGTGTTGCACAAATTGCTGGCAGCATGATGACCTGCTGGTTGTGCAGGTTTGCAACAGCCGTGGCAATTGCCATTGCATGGTGGGCTATGCTCCTCCATACTGCAATTACCCAGGACCCGGTGGGAGTTCAGACAGTGGCCCAGCTTCAGACCCATCAGGTACGTACTGATGTGTGCCAGTGGATAACTTGCGTGATAGTTGTACTGTAAAATGCTCATTGGAAGCGTGCTTTCAACAGTGTTATAGAATCATACAAAATTGTCTTTATTTTTCAGTTCAGCTTTCATACTCTTACTTGAATCTTGTTGTGGATGGTATGGACAGCTGTATTTTGGGAATATACAGTGGAATCTTTATGATACGATTGTTTCTGATAGGAAATTTCAGTATGATATGTCATAAAATTCCCTGTCCTGTTTAAAGCTCACATTGCCTTAATAATTGGGCTTTACTGAATTGCACACACACTTGAGGCTGTGCCATAATTACTGTGGGGGATACCAGCGATGCATTAATCAGCGTCTGGAAGGATGGTTGGCTGAGTGACGGAGGCTGCGTGAAGCTTAGAAAACCAAACATGAGCAGTTGGACTGTTTACGGAGATGGCACCGTCCGTCCGTAGTCACGCCTTCACTCCTACCATTGCACGCTATTGTCAGAGGTGCACGAGTGACTCTGCAGCATGGAATTCAGGTTCCGAGGAGGGCTATTTCAATTATCTCTTGCCACGCCAGTCATACCTGGATGCGTCTTCTCTTTGGGAGCCCGTTCAAATTAACTGATGCGAGACCCGTAGCATCGGAAGTAGTAAGTGTACAATGCCATAGACTTATATGGCTGTTGTTGGCCAGGACTGAGCCAGCACTTCAAATTATCCTGATTTCCAATTTAACTGGGGTCAAATTAGCAAGCTTTTACTGCATACGGAAAAATAGCTACGTATTTGCGGTACACACCATATTTATAAATTAAATGTATGTGTATTGATGAGCAGATAGACTAATGTATGTTTCACTCTGTTTTTTTCTTACAGCCGGTTACAGTTTTATGGTGTCCATGTACATAATTTTCCTCTGCATTGTGCCTCTGGCTGTGATCACCAGTTTCTCCATATACTACTTCCGACGTCACCTGAAGACATGGTGGATGACGAAAGCTCGCAAGGCAGCAATAAAGTATGCCAGATTTTTGTTATGTTGCAGTAGGCATGCAGTAACGAGTCTAATTAGTGAATACTTTTGCTTATGCTGCACACTTATAAGAGCATGTTTTGCACTTTCTTTGTATTTGGCTTTTGTGCCATGATATGTTCGGGTATATGGTCATTTATGCTCTTATCGGAAACATTGTGCCCAAATCCAATGTTAGCACACACAGGATATGTGTGCTAACACAGGATTTGGTTGCATGGTAAGTAGTGTACGTGCACAATATTTTTCCACACAATTGGTTCTTGTTGCTAATATTTTCAGCTGCAGCCTAGTGCGTTTGCGCTGGTTGTCTGCAACTGTATGCATGCTCCTTGGCTTTGACGAGTACGTCTCCTTTATGCTGCTAAACTTGGTCAAGGCCACCGTGGTAACTCAGTGGTTATGGGGCTCACTTGCTGACCTGAAAGATGCAGGTTCAATCCCGGCCACGGCACTCTTATTTCAATGGAGACGAATGCTAGAGGCCTGTATACAGTGTGATGGCAGTGCATATGAAAGAACCCCAGCTGGCTGAAATTATACACAGCCCTCCACCACGGTGTCCCCCATAGCCTGAGTCGCTTTGGGACATTAAACCTTGTAAATCATAACCTATATGGGGTCAGATTGGGTTCCAAGTGTGTTGAGTTAAAGGGACACTAAAGACAAATTTCATCAATTTTAATGCAATAGTGTTAAGGAGCGTGTGTCACAGAAAAGCTGTCGTCGGCGTCTGTGGCGTCTGCATCGTTGGCCGTGAGCGAAAAACCCGCGAAAAATCTCTAGAGAAGAAACCTAAGGGGCAGGGCCACATAATTCACATGACCTTGTGGCATCATCACAGCCTGTCCACCGGACTGTGAGCAAACTGTCTACCATGGCAGGTGGCAGTTAAATTAATGATTGGTAGTGAGAGGTTGCTCGGTAAGAGCAACCTGGGTTGCAGAAGGCCCACCGGTGGTAGCAACTGCCATCTGCAGGTTTGTGGCACATCGCTTAACCACTGCACCACTGCGCCAGGAAAGATATGGGGACTCTCAGCAGTCTATGACTGTAAGTACAGAATGACCAATTCTGCATAAATGGGCATTAACCCATTAACGCTATCACGTCATATCCTTGAGGCAGAGCTTGAGTGTCCCCTCCAATTGTTTCCACTTCCACTTGGAAACCACAGTTCAGAGCATTCCAATGGCTTATGGACCCATTGAACTTGGTTTAGAGGACCTATTCCGCTACATTTTATGTATGTTTAGACAAATTTTTCTCGAAAAGGGCACTTTCAAGGATACTGTTTGTATTTTTTGTGCTAATGGTGGCGAGATTAATATGTTAGAACTTTACATTTAGCATGTTGGCAGTTGCTCCACCTGTGTCCCAGTAAAAAAACAAGTACCTTCTACCACTGTTGCAGAAGCCCAGTGATCTCTAAAAGCTTCAGGGATAGCTTTGCTACTGCATGCTTCTCGGTTTGTAAATCGTCAGTAAATTTTTGACATCGTCGTTGATGTCACTGTGAAAGTTGTCGTAGTTAAGTATTAGTTTTTAATACAACAGAAGCCATCTGTTTGCTTTGACATGGTTATTGGGGCTTATCCAATAGCATGGCTCACTGGTTGCGTGCTCAAGCCAACGTGGCAAAGATGGCCATGCGATCTGTTTTGACGCAAGTAGTTCATTCAAGCACTGATATTGTTGAGAGGAGTCCTCTCAACTCTGCATTTTTAAAGAAGTTTAGAGTATGGCTGAATCGTGCAGTGCAATTTTACATAGGCTGTTCTAGAACATACCTCCACAGTCTTAATTTATTGTACTGTCCTTCAGGAATCCGCCTTTTTTACAAGATATGGTGCTTTCTGGGAAGTGGCAAAAAATTTGTCTGCTACTGGTTGAAAACAAACGCATGTGTGAGACGCAGGTGATATCCGGTTCCGCGAGTTGCCAGCTACGGTTGTGAGGTGGCAGATGTGCTTTACAGCTGTAGTCTGTCGCATGCGCCTGTTAATAATTTAAACTGCACATGCACAGGAGAAGCTGGAGGAGGAGTGGCACGCAGGTGCAGTGGCTGTGATAGTGTGTGCTGACGGGAGATGAATTCAGAGCACCTGGCAGCGTAACATGAATGCATGCTATGCATCACATAAACAATCCTGCAAAGCCAAGAATTGTTAGCAGGTGCACGTTAAATGCTTCAGATATGGTATATTGCGCAGTTGTAAGCCGAGCCTTAAACTTGCAGCCCTCGCCGACTAAAAAGAAAAAGTTGACTCCAGATATAATCTGACACGTCCCGTCCTCCGCGGAATGGCATCGCGGTTTGCACAGTGCAAAGTAAAAAACGCGTAACGATGCAGTCTCAAGGCCAGGACTCTGAGGCAAATGGATGTCAAAGGCGGTCAAACGGTGCCCCATCCTCCCTTCCATGCTTGCATGTGGCCGGCTGACTAGCGGCAAACCGAGACAACGATCCTGTGCTTTCGGAATCCTGCGCGATGTGCACGCTTCGGAGATTACCGGAAGCTAGCTCTCGTGTTGTTTATTGCTCATCAGGGAAAGTGGCAGCCAGCATGAGTGAGTCGGGTAAATGGTGTGCATTTCGAATTTTCATAGTGGAACTGATGTGCACATGAATTAACATTTTTTTTTCACACATGGAGCTCCATGCATCATGCCAGGAATGGGCACTGGCCCGAGACACGTACTACCCGTGGCTCGGCCATGACTACCTTAGACCCTGCAGATAGGTAGACTCCATCCCCCAATTTCATATCGCCATTTTTTGAAGAGAAAAAAGACGTGGACTTGTTCGCAGCAACGTGCAGACTTCTGTGCCTTGCATATGTAGCTCCACTGAGAGAACATACTTCCAACCTGTTGCAGCACTTTGGCCAATTCTCTTAAGTTCCTTGTTACATTATTGATGGAAGAGGTATTAGTAAATAAGTACCAAAAAAAATCTAAAGCCCAGGAATGAACAGCTGAGCCAGAAACAAAAATTAGCCAGTATTGTACATGGTAGTGCTGCTGTAGGGAGTCATTATGGTGCATCTGTTTAGATGGTTGGACTTGGCCTGATTTCCTGCTGCTTTGACAGCCTTTTTTTTTCTCAAATAAATAGTAGTGCCCTTTTAACAAAGACGAAGGTGCATTTAGCTCGCTGGAGCTGAGTTATTGATAACAATATATTGATAATTTTGCAGCAAAAAAAAGAGCTCAGACTTGGAGTGCACTGGATGTACGAGTTGGCACTTTTCCAGTGCTATAGCTGCAGGCTGTGGAAAGCTGGAGCACGGCGTAGTTCAGTTTGGATTCTGTTCGGTGTTCTTAAGTTAAAGTGAGGAGTTGTGCACTGGTGCATTGCTTGGACCGTGATGTGGACTGCGCCTCTTTCATTCTTCAGGAGCCGTGCCCAGCAGGTGGGCCTTGATCGGCGTGGGGGCCGCCCCCTGTCCAAGTTTAATATAGATGCCGAGGCCATCAAGGCACTCAACATTTCGGCTCCAGTGACCCAGCCCATGGTCCCACAGCAGCCGCTAGCACCAAGCGCGCCGCCAATGCCACCTTCGCAGCACCAAAAGCCGCACCGCAGTGTCAGCCGTGAGCGTGGCAGCTTCCGTAATGTGGACATCTCGGGGCCAGTGCTGCAGAGCTCAAGCAACAGCCATGTGGCCCCGACACGGCCAGCGCCTGCCAGACCCGCACCTGCCCGGCCTGCCCCAGGGCGGCCCGCGGGTGTCCAGAGGGCTCCTTCGTGTCCATCACAGGTCGGTGTGCTCGATTATTGTTCACGGGGCCCAATTTTACAAAACTTTGCCATTGGCTACGGACATCATGTGGGGTCTGGGGCTTAGTCAGGTGACAGCAAACAGTATTGTTTTTTTTTTTTTGCTATTCGTTTATTTTTGGCAGCATAAGAGAATAAAATACAATGTAAATCGAGTTTTATTGAGCAATTTTCAGAAACTGATTGAACAGAAGTAGCTCATAGTAAATGTAGCCTTAATCAGATATATCTATAGAGGTTGGAGTTTTCTGTTTAAACCGAAAAGAAAACGATAAAAGTACAGACTTCAATTTTCGAAATTCAGTTTTATAACCAAAAAAAGGTCAGTGTCCTTGACATGCATCCTTGACAAGGTAGGGGTGCTGTGAGACATAGCACCGTTGGACTAAGTAACGCAGTTGTGCATTTAGAGGCATTGTGCTGCTACCTTGCACACATTTGCAGACGAGGGTGCTGCATCTCCTTGCCAAATGTTGTTTGCTACTGTAGCACTGTTTATTCACTGTCATCACCTGCTTTGGGCAGTTACTTGGTTAAGTGGGTTCCTCTGCTGTGTGTAACGATACTGAAGCAGAATCATGCCTACACATCTCGAAAAATTATGTTCTGGCTATCGCAATGTTTCAGCTGCAGTTCCATTACAGCAGTCAACACTAAGGTCACGTGATACCTTGTGCCCTTGCTCAATCCAGGGCAATATCCCAACAAAAAACAGGGAATTCTAACTTTTTGGAAATAAACTTCCACTTGCGTTTTTGTGTGATTTCCTTCTTAACTTCTGTTTTTTTTTTAATGGTGGAATTTCCTTCTATAAGCGCAGCTGTGTCCCAGACAACACTGAAATGTCCTGAGGACGTACTGAGGATATTTTTTGAACATATTCTTTATCCAAAGGACGTCCTCAAATGATCCTCAATAAGTATTAGAGATCCTCGTGTCTGGTCTCAGGACAGCCTCAGAATGTCCTCAAAAGGACAATTCATGATGTTTTGAGTACATTCTGAGGAGGTTTTAGGTGGATGCTGGTGTGCTGTGTGTGGTGTGCTGTGCTGGCCTCTTTACATCTCTTTTGAGCTGCTGTATTCTGTGCTGCCTAACGAAATGTAAATGGAAAATCAGCAGTTGAATATGTGTGATTCAGTTCAAGCGCACTGTTCTTTATGTCGCTAGTGCAATAAGGGGCTGCAAATATGACTTTCAGTGTGGTTATAAGTGTACACGTACTGAACATAGCTTACAACTTACAATGCAACACTGCTCTTCAGCATAGGCAACTGCTATAAAAATTAGTCACTATGACATGTATTCATGGGTTCATATTAGAATAAAATGACCGCATGCACTGAAGCAGTGTTTTTCCATAGCAAAATAGTTCTGCTGCACGACCTAAAACATTAAGAAAAGAAAGACCTCCATTCAAAGTCTACATCAGTTGGGCTTAGTCCGAAAGTCACCTTTGTGCAGGACTTTTGTCGCTTTTGCCTCTTTTTTCTTTAGCTCTTCATCCGAGTGGTGAAACCACACCTTCACAACATTATGATGTTGCACTGTTTGCCATCAGAAAAATTCTTCTTCATGGCCTGTGAAAAAATATCATAGCAGTTATATTTTTTCAATCAATTTATTTTCCCATCTAACAATACAGATGGAGGGGTTGTAGAAAAAAGCTGCCAATGAGCAGCTTGACGAGTCTACAAACCTAATGTTCAGCAGGGAGGCAGAACTGAAACTTACATCAAAGAACCACCAAAGAACATACAAAACAGCAATGTGTACACAGAAGTAAATTTAAGCCATGTTTTTTAAATACAATGTGTGAAGTTCTCGGTGCGAGCAGGAAAACAAATCGAAATTAATGAGAGCATAAATGTTAAGAAGAGATGGAGGAGTGTAATGATTGTTTCCCTAGGTTCAGTCGAGGTGTCGGCACTATCCATTCCTCGCAATGTCTTGTTGGATAGCCTAATGCTTTGTTCCTTAGTTCAGCTAATTTCCATAGGTTGGTTGTATTGTTCCTAATTTGTGTTTTAAAGGTGACACTAAGGCAATATTTATACAGAACATGTACTTCTCTAGAACGGCTAAAGAAGGCTGCGCTCGGATGTCGGCACGATGAATTATATGCATGTCTGAGATACCTTTTTGGATTAAATAAATACGTTCAGGGTTAGTGAATGTTGTAGTGCCCCACACGTAACTGGAAATAATTTAAACGAGAATTGAAGATTGAGTTGTAAATTATCATTTTAGTTTGTGTAGGAAGGATATATTTTAAATGACCTATTGCACCAGTGATATGAGCAATTTTTTGTAACACATGATTAACATGATAGTCCCATGACATACTTGAGGAAAATATTAGCCCGAGACATTTGAACTGCTCCACTATTACAAGACGCTAGTTTAAAATAATATTTTGATGCGGTGGTATGAGTCCATTTTTCGGCCTGAATATGACCTCTTTAGTCTTACACTCGTTTATCTGCATTAAATTATCTGTGCACCAATCCTAGAGAGCTTTCATTGTGGTATTAATAATAATAATAATAATAATAATAACTTTATTTCCATCAGTGATGGAGGAGACTGCGAGTAAAAGTCGCTTTAGAGGCAAGCGACTTGACTAGAGCCCGCAGTCTCCTTTACAAGGCAAAGAGCGATTGAGCAGGAGATATACATAGCAATTGACCACATGTGAAATTTGCACAAAAAATAAATGCAAAAACACAAATTACACTGATAGATAAGGTCATGGATGTCATTACCAGCAAAAAATAGACCCATATCATCAGCATAGATGACAAACTTTGCATTGTGGCTAATATTGACAATATCATTTATGTAAATATTAAAACAGTAAAGGCCCCAGCGTACTCCCCTGCGGGGAACCACATAAAAGAGGTTTCGGTTCAGACTGCATGCCATTAATCAATACCACTTGCTGTCTAAATGGTAAATAAGAGTTCATTAATGATAGTGTTTTTCCTCAGATACCATAGCACTGCAATTTATTTAGCAAGAATTTGTGATTTACCAGGTCAAAAGCCTTCGAAAAATCCACTAAAACTCCAACCACAATGCCTTTGTTTTCGAGCTGTGTTATTATGTATTCTTGCAAATCCACACATTACTTATATAACGCATCTACACCATATATATCTGTGCCATAAGCATTCATGAGTATAGCAATCGCCTGTCAAACGTGATGCAGATATGAATGTTACTTAATGTGTGATTTACCTACTAAGCCCAAAAGAAGCATTGAGTTTAACCTATGGTCTGCAAACATGGGCATTTTCAGTTACCACTGAAAATGCCCATGTAACAGGGATGCCAGTGCACAGAAAAACCAAATCAATAATAGTAGCGTACTCAGGATCGCATGTGCAACATTAAGGCTGCAAAATTTCTTTTCTTGCCCTTTTGGCCCAGCTAAATTTACAACCACTTCTGGTGTCATGAAGGACTCTAGCATATTTCTAGTGGCCTGTGGTGCAGCCATTCCCCCAAGGCCATGCAGTTGCTGCACATAGAAAAAGAAAAATAACATTATTTCAAGCTGCGTCCAAAGTGCAAATGTCGACAAAGGTGAAAATAGTGCCTCACAAATCGTGTCTTCATGCCTTCATTTTTCCCTTTTTCTCCCATTTCTCACCTTTTTAAGCTGAGGCCCTTAACATGGAGCAATAAGGGGCCCAGACTTGTGTTGGGCAGTGAGCAGTGGGAAATTTGCATCTGCTGAGCCTCCTTCAGTATGACTTCTTGCTCTGATAGTCTGTTAGTGAGCTGATCAAGTGAATGCTTTGGTTTTAGAGCAGCCTTTTCAGAGTAGACATATGGTTCTTAAATGGGAACATGCTGCATGATTTCAATGGCCCCAGATGCTCAACATCGGATGCCAGATGGTATAGTCCATGTACATTGTGTGAAACGTGCTCCTTACCATAGAGGTATTTTGCTAAGCCTTTTACAAAATGACTCAAAAACCCCCCTGCGTACTGCACTTCACTTTGTGTGGCATTAGGCCTTGAAAGAATGGTAATAGCCGCATGCAAAACTTGTTTGCAGCATAGATTCCGCTAAAGGTCTCTTGTCTATCACACAGCTGGATTCCTTCCTCTTTTTGCGATGTTCTTGTCCCAATGCACTTCTGTTAGTTTTGTTTTTGTTTTGTTGCTTGCTCATAGTAGTGCTGCGTTGCATTTATTTATATAATCATGTATAGCCCTCCTGCTTGGTCTTCAGTGGCTGCAGTATGTTTAAATAAAATAAATATAAAATTTCCATACCTCGCTAATGGAAGAGGTGATAGTAGCACAAGCCCTCCATACAGCTAGAAGAAACGAAACTCTGCCCTTCCATAAATCTAGATCTGTAAGACTGTGTGGCTTTCGGTTAAATTCGCAAGGAACAAACTGTGCAGCCTTGACATTTCTCTCTCAGAGTTCCATGTGGACTTTGCTGCCAAGCCTTCTAGCTTCGAAACACGGAACCACAACACAAGCAACTTGCGCACCACGTCTAGGCAAACGAAATGCAGGTCATCTGAAGGGACATCCCTCACAATGTCTATTGCACTACAATGGCACTTCCTCTACAATACTGCTACCAATATGATACTGCTGCTGTGTCCTGTGCCTAAAACTATGGTCAGTTCGCAGCTCACTGCTAATGTTTGGGAAACAGACTCTTCCTTCAATGTGGGCGCCCTTAACAGTGCACTTCTTCCAACTGTAATAGCCTGTGTGGCTTTCTACGCATAAAAGTAATGCCTTTGCAGGCGCATTACACACCGTCTTTTAGTACGTATGTGCGAATAGGGGTTTTTTGGTTCAGAGCGAATAGTAATTCTCTGTGAATAATTTCAAAGCGAATATTTGGAATGCTTCGGGCACACAAAAAAAGGTTGAACAGCACGATAGGCATATTCGAAATAATGTATTTTTCAAACACACAAAGCTGTTATATACTTTTAAGCAATGACTCCACGAACACTTACTAGGCATACGCACCGCATGCCCAGCAGCCCAGCACCAGCCCACATCGTCGGAAAGGGCACCCGTCTCTGTTTCTCGTGCTTGCACTGTTGTGCTTGATTCGCGAATTTCACCCAGAGAAGCGCGGCTGCGTTCAAAAGCCAACACGGTGGCTCAACGGTTAAGGTGCTCGGCTGCTGACCCGAAAGACGCAGGCTCGATCCTCGCCGCAGCGGTCGAATTTCAGTACAGGCGAAATTCCAGAGGCCCGTGTACTGTGTGATGTCAGTGCACGTTAAAGAACCCCAGGTGGTCGAAATTTCCGGAGCCCTTCACTACGGTGTTTCTTGTAGCCTGAGTCGCGTTGGGATGTTAAACCCCCATAAACCATAAACTAGCCATTTTTTTGCGAGTTCATTATATGCGAGTTCAACTGCAGTTAAGCCTTGAATGGAGTACTCTTGTTTTATTTAATGCTGGGGAGGCAGTGGATGCCTGTTAGCAGCCGCACCTGATCCCACTACCTCTGCATTGTTGCATTTATGGCAAAAGAGGAGTAAACGTTTGCCGGTGGTGTTCGTCCGGTGATTTCCAGAAACTGGATGCACCGCTTGAAGGCTTCTTGATGATATGACTTGCAGGCGAAGCGATTTAGTGAGAAACGAACTTTTATACAGGCTATTTACAGCTGGGTACAAACAAAAGTCAGTATACGGCCACAGCTATCCGCGGCCGGCCTAGCCGACCGCTTGCACAGAGGCGAGGGACACCGCGTCCCAACAGTCAAACTGGCGCGCCTTGCACCAGCTCTCAACGGTCACTCCCTCCGCACTTGGCCAGACCGAGCGCCTGCCAGCTAGGAGTCGCTAGAGACCAAAGCACACAGGCGCGGCTCCCTTCGCGGGTACACCCCGAAGATGCCCGCGCCCCTTTCCACACGTAAAAATAAACTTCTAACTGCGGCTCATCAGTTTTGACGAATAGGAAAGCTCAGAACTGATGTCAGCGTTTTCCCTTACCCACGAGTTCCTCCCTAGGTGGTCTCGCAATCCGCCAAGGGGACAGGGGTCCAAGGTCGAGGCCGGCAGATAGCCCCGCCATCCAGAGCGGCGAAGGAAACCGTAAGGACGAATGGGGAGACTAACCAAAAAGGCACGAGTTCCCTTCTAACGGCGTGCACCAAAGCAAAACAAAATAAAACAAAACTGGACGCGCAGCCTAGGTCACTGCCCTCTCGCGGAATATTCGCAACACATGTACAAAAAGATGCGACAGCGCGCCGAACCCTACACCTTCCCCCCAAGACTCGGCTAATCTATTCAGAGATAAGCCAAGACAACAAACAACAAAAAGGGTTCGGCAAGTGGCGGTTGAGTACCTCTGCACGAGCAAGCAACCGAAGCCTGCGAGACCGCATGCTGCGACCCTTCGTCACACACACAGATACATGCTACTAAGGTCCACAAAAATATAGACAAAAAAACACGCAAAGAAATCCCACACTTTCGTTCGATCGACGTGCGCCTTTCTTGAGTACAACGAGTACAGTTTGTTGTCCTAGTACGCAGTTCCCTGGTCCACTATCCCCAGCGGTCACTGCGGGACGTCAGCCAGTGCACTATCCCATCAAGCGTTGGGTATTCTAGACAAGGCATCTGCGTTAGCATGGTCGGTTCCTCTGCGACGTTCAATGGCAACATTGTAGCGTTGGAGCGCAAGAGCCCAGCGCGTAAGCTTTGCACTTTGAGGCACACTGCTCGTAAGAAAGGAGAGCGGATTGTGGTCAGTGATGACAGTCACGGGGGCGGCGAACACCCATGTCTCAAACTTTTTTAATGCCCAGATTACCCCGAATGCCTCCCTCTCGATTGCCGCCCACCGCATCTGCGATGGTGTGAACTTGCGACTGGCGAAGGCTATCGGCGCCTCAGTGCCGTTGTCAGAAAGCTGCGCTAAACAGGCACCTGCGTTAAACAGGCACCGGCTGCTACTGCCGACGCGTCTGTAAAAAGCAGATACGGCTTTCGCGGGTCCGGAGTGGTCAGTGAAACCGCCTCGCTTAGAGCTTTCTTCGGGGCTTTCAAGGCTTTGTCCGCGTCATCTGGCCACGGTATTTTGTTCGGCACGCCTTTTCCTGTCAGGTGTGTCAGTGGAAGAGCGATTTCTGCAAAATTGGGAACATAGCTACGGTAGTAGCCGCACAGCCCAAGGGTGCTCCTCAATTCTTTCTTTGTCTTAGGGGCTTGAATTCCTTCGATGGCCTCAATTTTCTCTTTGGCTGGGCCATGCCGGCCTGAGCCGACAACGTGCCCCAGGTAGCGGATTGAAGGCATCGCTACCTGGCACTTCTCCCAGCTAGCGTGCAGGCCTACCTCCTCCAGAGTGCAAAACACCCGCTTTAAATGATGGATATGCGCTTCTAGAGATTGGCTGAATACGGCGATATCGTCTAGATAGGCGCAAGCGTATTCTTCTTGCCCAGCTAGCAACTGGTTCATGTTCCTTTGGAAGGTTGCCGCTGTGTTCTTAAGACCGAAAGGCATCACCCGCCAGGCAAATTGACCTAGGTGCGAGATGAACGCTGTCGGAAGCTGAGAATCCTGAGTGAGTGGCAGCTGCCAATAGCCACGCCTGAGGTCCAGAAGTGTTATGAACCTCGCGGCTCCGACTCGCATGATCAGCTCCTGGGGGCAAACCATAGGAAATGCGTCCGTCTCGGTCACCGCGTTCAGCGCTTGGTAGTCTATGCAAAGACGTACCGACCCGCCTTTTTTGGGAACGCACACGATCAGGTGTGCAAAAGAGCTTTTACAGGGGTAGATGAGGCCTTGTGCAAGGAGCTCATCAATTTGCCTCGTTACTTCGTCTTTTAAAGCCTCTGGGATCCTATAAGGGTGGCCTCGCCTTGGAGTTGCCCCCTCCGCGAGCTTTATGCTGTGCTTGCCCACGCGCGCGATCGACGGTTCGTTCGCAAATAATGCCTGGTGCTGCTCGAACGTGGCGTGCACCAGCTCCGCTGCATCCCTGTCTAAGTGGCTTGTTTTATCCGGCGTAGGCATTACCCAGTCCTTCGGGACGTTGCTTGCGTGCGGGGTATATTCGATTTCTCCAAAATCGCAGTCGTCATCAAATATGACGCTCGCCGAACCTACCTTCCCGACGTAAGGGCGTAGCTTATTTGCATGTACTAGCATGCGGTGACCGTCACTCATCTGCACATAGTACGAGTGCTCGCGGTACCTTTTTGTCACCGCCGCCGGCCCTAGCCACTTCGGGTACATTTTCTCTGGCCTCTTGTCATCAAAGACGAGGACCGCCTCACCTTCGCGAAAGGTTTTTACCATTGCGTGCTTGTTGTAGTGCGACGAGTACGCCTCTTGCTGTTTTCTAGTCGTTAGCTCCGCAATGTCGGCCGCGATCTCGAGCTGTGCTTTCAAATTTTTCAAATACTCAGCGGGAGCACTCGCTAGCTCCCTGGGTACCTCAATGTCTCCTGCCCAGCTTTGCTTCAGGATACCGAGTGGTCCTACTGGGTTTCGGCCGTAAAGCATTCGGAAGGGTGACACGCCAGTGGTGTCGTGTGGCACCGCCCTATAGGCCCAAAGAAGAAAGGGAATGAACTTGTCCCAGTTTTTCGGTTCATTTTCAGTTACGTGTGAGAGCATGGTCTTAAAGACTCTGTTCCACCTCTCCACCGCCCCATTGCTCTCCGGATGATTGGGAGCAGAAAAGCGCGGGGTACAGCCGAGTCTTTCGAGGAACTCCTTCGTAAGTGCGGCTGTGAAATTGGTGCCACAGTCCGAACACACCACCTCGGGAACCCCAGTCCGGCTAAACACCGAAAGCAGCGCGTCGCAGGTTGCCCTGGCGGACAAAGACCTTAGGCAAACTACTTCTGGCCAACGCGTGTACAGATCTATTATGCAAAGCGCGTACCGATGTCCTCGGCCAGATGATGGCTCAATCGGACCTATGATATCCGCGTTCACTTTCTGAAAGGGAAACTTCGGGCGAGTGAGAGGCGTTATCGGTACCCTATCGGTTCGCCGGTGGTCTGAACGCACTTGACAGCTATGGCAGCTGTCACAGTGTTTGCGAATATCCGACTCCATGCCCGGCCAGTAGAAACTGTACTTTAGGCGAGCTTTAGTCTTGCGAAAGCCCAGCTGTCCCCCCCAATAGGACTCGTGTGCTAGGCTGAGTGCGGCCTCGCGCCGTAATCTTGGCAGTACTAACTGCTGTACTCCTTGGCCTAGCACCTGGTCTTTATGATACAAAACTCCGTCTACGATAGACATGCCCGCCTTTCCTTGCTTGGCGTTCTGCCAGGCCTGACGCAGAGTCTCATCCTCATGCTGCTCCGCGCGAAACTTCTGTGCCCCGCTAAGCTCAGCCGTGCCGCCCGCCTGTGATGGCTCGACCTCATTACTGTCAACTGTCTGCTGGGGCAGGGTTTCGTCTGCGAACGCCAGGACGGGCTCGGTGCCCACGTCTGGCCCTGATCTATCCGGTCTGTCTTCAGCCGGCGGCGACAGAGTTCCCACCGCCTGCACGAGACTCTCACTGTCAGTCTTGCCCGAGTCGTGCAGCTGTTCCCATGCGTCTGCGGAAATTAGACAGTCGGCTTGTGTGAGCTTGTCGGTGAGCGTACACAACACCGGTGTCGCATCGTCCACATTTTCGATCAGGGGAGCGCCACGACACAGCGCCAATGGAACTACTGCCAGTTTTGCCTCTACCTTCTCTCCGAAAGCGGAGACGAGATCGATCGTCCCATGTGGGGATACGAACTCCTCAGGTACAAGGCTTTCGCGCACTACGGTGATATCTGCACCGGTGTCCACAATAGCGCCAATAACCGCTTCCCTAGAGCAGATTTTAATGTCCCTGAGCGCTGGACGCGTGGATTGCAAGGCATGGGTGGACACGCGTGCCGTTAGCCTATCATCGCGCGGTAAATTCTCTCGTCTATCAGCTGGGTTCTCACGATCAAATGGGCACTTCGCGACATGTCTCCAGTTTCCGCATCGGAAACAGCCAGCCGACCGCGATACCTTTTTCTTTTCTCCTCCTGGCCTGACTGCGGCTATTCTGTCTCCTCGCTCTGCTCCATGCTTCCGCGTGGGTGGGGCTTCAGTTCTCGGTTTTGGGGGCGTGCCAAAACCTTTAAAGCTGTCGGCTTTCCTCTGAGCGCTTCCCTTCCCGGCGGCCTCCTCGTATGTCTGTAGCAATGCAGCTATCTCATCCACATTCAGCCATTTCTCACCCTCGCGCAGCTTGACATATTTATGTGCTTCTTCTGATAGCCCCGCCTTGAGCTGGTCGGCAACCAGTAGCTTCAATAATCCGTCAAAAGACGACACGCATCGTGACTTTAAATAAAAATTTAAGTAACTCTGGACACGTGTGACAAAAGCCTTCCAGGTTTCTTCGCGGCGCTTGGTGGCCCCAGAAAACCGCCTTTGATACTCTGCGGCTGAAAGTTTCAACACGTCTAGGACCACCGCCTTCAACTCGTCATAGTCCCTGTGCTGCTCTGCGGTGAACCGTGTCGATAAGTAGGCTACCCGCTCAGCCAGCACCGGGAACACAAGCTGCGCCCAATGTTCCTTCGGCACGT
The DNA here is from genome assembly GCF_052857255.1 of Amblyomma americanum. NCBI lineage: Eukaryota > Metazoa > Arthropoda > Arachnida > Ixodida > Ixodidae > Amblyomma > Amblyomma americanum. The sequence goes on from NC_135497.1 coordinate 51,528,946, forward strand.
TGTAAGCCACGAGCGAGCATTCCACTGACTCAAACTAGACGGGTACTTCACCGTCTGCCGGCAATTTGGGGAACGCGCCGGCGAGTAGCTTAGCATACTGTCTCAACCGCTCGTCCTCGGAAAGCGCCGCATTCTGGCTTCGAGCACGCATGATTTGCATCTCGAGCTCTATGGCTCTTATTTTTTTTTATACAATTCCAACTCTTTCTCAATGTTTTGGCCATGCCGTGACCCCGACGCCTCGTTGCTGCCCCTGTCTCCACCGTCCCCCCTGTCACCACTGTCACTACCGCTGTCAATCATAGATGCCTTGTCGGGGTTAAGATGACCAAATCGGGTTATCATCAACTACGCAAGCCTTAGTCAAACAGTGACCGCTAAGAAAACGAAGGAACCAGGGAACTCACTCGGAGCTGCGCTCAGGGTCCTCTTTTCGGGCAGGGATGGCGGCGACCTCGGACCAGGTGCCGACTGAAGCCGCTAGCTGCTGCCTTTACTCGGGGATGCCGTTTTCTGTCCGCTGAAGGCCATGTCCGCTTGAATCTTCCAACTGCCGCCGTTGCTAGGGAATACCACTCTGTGTCTGTTGAAGGCCTTGTCTTCGGCGTTTCACGCCCGATGCGGTTCGCACCTTCGTACCCTCGTAGCCTGTCGTCCTTTCGGTATCTCGCCTTGGATGCCGAACTTCGTCGTTCTCTCCGTGGATGTCTTCGTCCGTTCCTCGGGGCCGCTGCAGAGCACCAGTACTGTCGACTGCGCCAGTAAAGGTTTGCCGATGGTGTTGGTCCGGTGATTTCCAGAAACTGGATGCACCGCTTGAAGGCTTCTCGATGATATGACTTGCAGGCGAAGCAATTTAGTGAGAAACGAACTTTTATTCAGGCTATTTACAGCTGGGTACAAATAAGTCAGTATACGGCCACAGCTATCCGCGGCCGGCCTAGCCGACCGCCTGCACAGAGGCGAGGGACACTGCGTCCCAACAGTCAAACTGGCGCGCCTTGCACCAGCTCTCAACGGTCACTCCCTCCGCACTCGGCCAGACCGAGCGCCTGCCAGCTAGGAGTCGCTAGAGACCAAAGCACACGGGTGCGGCTCCCTTCGCGGGTACACCCCGAAGATGCCCGCGCCCCTTTCCACACGTAAAAATAAACTGCTAACTGCGGCTCATCAGTTTTGACGAATAGGAAAGCTCAGAACTGATGTCAGCGTTTTCCCTTACCCACGAGTTGCTCCCTAGGTGGTCTCACAATCCGCCAAGGGGACAGGGGTCCAAGGTCGAGGCCGGCAGATAGCCCTGCCGTCCGGAGCGGCGAAGGAAACCGCAAGGACGAATGGGGAGACTAACCAAAAAGGCACGAGTCCCCTTCTAACGGCGTTCACCAAAGCAAAACAAAATAAAACAAAACCGGACGCGCAGCCTAGGTCACTGCCCTCTCGCGGAATATTCGCAACACATGTACAAAAAGATGCGACAGCGCGCCGAACCCTACAAGAGGCATGTATGGCATGTGCAGCGATGGCGCTAGAGAATAGTTTCACACAGGGCATGGACATCGTTCCTCAGACCCACTCACAGGCTTCACTGCTGAGACTGCACAGTTAGTTGCGTTTTAAGTTTATGAGGTGCATGCTGAAAAGGAAATTGTGGACTCCGAACACAGCAGAAGGACTTAGCTTGTAAGACTTAGCTTGTAACTGACTGGCCCTTTCGTGTTATGCACCATGTGCAGTGCTCGCCAGTAGTAATAGCCCAAAAAAAATTTGATGTATTTTGCTTTCACATGACAACATTGAACTGTGGTCATGGGCCACAATACTGTAGAATGTGTGCGTATTTATTCAGATAAGCACAAAATAGATGATACAGCTGGCAGTGCAAAGACCTATCAACCTGATAATCATACTCTGAAACCTCGTTAATTCAAAATCATCGGGACCGTGAAAAATATTTGAATTAACCAGGTTTTCAAGTTAACCAAGTACACCAAACAAATGGGACCCAAGCAGAAAATTCTGCTGCGGGAACGCACTACCTATATTAGATGAACTTTGCAGTTACCATATATTGCTGCTTAAAAGTCGACCCCCAAACTCATTATCCTTGCTGGGCAAGAAAAAAAAATTGACTCCAAATATAGGTCAATGCGTACCTTTATTTGGAGCACCCATTCCCTTGCCCGCCTCATTCCGCCGCCACACTTTGTTTTGTTGCTTCAAGCAATTATAAGGATAGCAGTCTGAAGCTAGTGGAGACCACGAGTGAAAAAACAGCACTCTCCTCTGCCTTCCACACTCGCGTGCAGCCCGGCTGACTGGCGGCAAACCGAACTGCAAACGGTCCTGTAGTTTCGGATTCCGGCACGATGCATGCCCCGGTTATTATCGGAAGTGAAGTCACTGGATAAGTTTGCAGAATACCACATTCCTTTTGCCCGTGCCACCAGACTTGGATCAAACATGGCTGCCACGGCCCAGTGCTGCCTAAACAGCCAGCACCAGTATTTGAAGGCAGTTTCCATAGAGCAGCGGGCTGCCAAAGCCTCTGGGCTTTCCTCTAGAACCCGCGTGCATGCACAAGGTACTGCGTCAACTGGTACGAAAATTATTTCTTGGTTTATTAGAGTATCCATTCAAAATATTTCCGAAGACAGCTATGACAACTGCGCCGAAGTTTAATTTGTCAATTATAATGAGTTGCGGCGGCAGATACGCAGGGAAACACGGATATATGCTATGCCAAGAACATCAGGCAGGGGAAGCCATGAAGCTTCTGAATCCACTGGCGAGGAGAGGAGGATCTAATACTCTAAAAACTTATCCAGTGACTCTAATCGGAAGCTTGATTTCGTGCAACCTACTACTTGTCTGAGGAAGCAACCGTTAATAAAACAAGCCAAGTAAACGGCATGCAATTTGAATTTTCTTCATCGGAACCAATCTGCTTACGAATTAACTTTTTTCAATGCATGGAGCCCCTTGCTTCCTGCCAGGAATGGGCATCAGCATGAGGGTACAGCCCTCTGCTCGTCCAAGACTATCTTAGACCCCACAATAGGTCGGCTCCGCATATAGGTCGACCCCCCCCCCCAATTTCGAATGCTCATTTTTCTGAAGGTCGACTGATGTGCGGCGGTACGCGGACACTCTCTGACGCTACTAGGGTTAGGAGATGTTTCGATGTCAGCACCTCCACTAGACACTGCCTTGATCACTGACAGGCTGGAGAGGAGCAAGGAGCGTGCACATAGCTGTTTTCAGTCTTGCCGTGCCGGGCACCAAGAGCGTGTTACTTTGAAACTGATATCCACGGTTGCATTATAGTGTAGTACATTGTTTCCTCTGCAGATGCACGCTTCAGCAATCCACAGACCATACCATAGGCTGGTTTTTGTGCTAGGAGTACTGGGGCTTTGCATCAATATTGGCCTGTCGAGCAGCTGCAACATTCTGCGGCGCCGCCTTGCAGCTCCGATAGGCCAGCATTTCACCAATTTGTGGGGAAATTGGGATCAGGCATTCCCACATAGCACCCAAGATCTTCGAATCAACCGGTTTGATGCAGGCCGCCGCTTCGAATTATCCGGTCAAATTTATATTCGAAATTATGGGATTTCAAATTAAGAGAGTTCAAATGATCCAGGTGTTACTGTAGTTGTCTTTCTATGTTCACTCATTGCTCATAAATGCAAACACTTGTCTATGTGCTTCAAGATCAGTGCCATCAAAGATCTGGAAAACTCCTAATTTTGATGCACAGCAGATGAAAGTTGTGAAAAAATACAAATTTTTTCCAAAAACGCCTTCCATATTCACTTCAAAGAAAAATTAAGAAGCACAGAACCCTATTTATACATTAATTGTGTGTGCTTTGCAGTGCATAGTATATGGCCCTACAATTTATAGTTCTCGGTCATTAGTAGCAGCCTGGTTGCTGTAAGATCATGAGCTTTGTAATTGATATGGCACGATAACCTTATCTGCATTTGTGCACACTTGCTTAGCTCTTTATTCGGGTCAGTCACCGTAAGGTCCTCTTGGGAGTAAAAACTACCTTCTTTGTGCTGGCATAGTGCTTTCTTTTAATGCTTGTCTTCAGTTCACCAATTGTGTTCTGGCTGTGTGACTTCTGTGCAGGGGAGCATGCGTGGGCGCCCGCGAGTAGCACGCTCGGCAAGCCAGCGCAGCAACGGTCCTCGGCCAGCACATCCACCCCCGCCACGGCCACCTGCACCCCCTGACGGGCCTCTGTACGATGACTGTGCCACAAGTCTAGAGTTTGCAGGCACCCCACTAGCCTTTGTGCATGATGAGCCAAACAGTGCGCAAAACCGTGTTGTGAATAGGCCGTTGCCTGCACGACCCACACCTGCCAGCTCACAACCCACACCAGTCAACTCCCGACCCACACCAGTCAACTCGCGCTCCACTGTAGGAGGGGTAGCCGCGCTGGCGCAGAAGTTTGAAAGGAATGCAACAGAGTCTTCCCAGCCACATCACGGGAGAGTACAGCCTACACCAGGGCAGCGGTCTTACACAACAACACTTTCATGAGCATCCTCATAGCACACTGGCATTGTACACTGCACTTGGCATGTGGTTGCTTGGCCTGGATTTAACTCTCTGCCGTGGCCACATCTGAGGTGCAAGGCATAGGAGAACTGTACACCTCTGCATGTCGAGCACCGCAGGTTGTGACATTGTTGCGCATTGGCTGTTGAACTCATCATAAATCCTCACTGCGTCTCATAGTCCAAGCAGGGGTCATGTGATCATGAAGATTTCATGTTTGCACAGCTTGTGGCATTACTGAAAGACTAAGGACCGGATTTGGCTGCCATGATTAGTTTTTTAATAGTATATCTTTATTTTGGCTGACACTGTTTTACAAACAGGAGCCTGCAGGAATTAGTTAAATGCAGACATCTGCATATACCAAGCTGACACAATACATGTGGCAACTGAGTCAGAATAAAAGGCAGTGAATTCCACCTATGCTCTGGCACATGGGCAATTCATTGTTTTGGCTTGGAGATGCCATGTCTCAAGTTTAGGCAATCGAACTGGACAAAAAAGGCTTGTGCAAAAAGGGCTTGTGCCCAGCTGCAGAACTTGGCCTTTATGCTGCATTTTTTAATTGCTAAATTTAATTTCACCACTTTTCAACCATTGTATACTTTTTCGGGAAGCAGTAAGCCCTGCATTTCATTGTGAATGTTGTTTTGTTATAAGGCAAAGTTATACAATAGAATCCTGCTGTTATGTTATTGAATGCTGCATTTTCCCAACTGCTACGCTGTAGTCAGAGTTGTGCGTACGGCATTACAAGTAATTGATTTCTTGTAATGCGTTTATTATTTTTTTCAAGGAGTAACATTCGCAGTAATTCAATTTTTTATTTATTTATTTTTTCTTCTTCAAAGAATCAGTTATTTGTAAAAGTTACCTTCTGTTCGAAAAACGAGTCGTAACCACCAGTATGACCTCGAGAACCGGAACATGCTGGCAAACACTAGTTCTAGTGCCGAATATTCCTTCGCGATAGAGAGACAATGGTCAGGTTGCGTAAAAGCTATGTGCGCAGTGATGTTGGGACATGCAAGCCTGAGAGGCCTGCATTTGACTAACCCTGTGTTCTGTGGTTTGCATTTCTTCATGATGGCACAACAAAATGTCAGGTTTAGTGAGCTTGAGCCTTTTCCCCTCGGAGTGCGTTAGCAACGAAGCGTGAAGCCTTGCGTAAATACAAGCTGGTACACAAGGTCTTTTTAAGTTATAACTCACCCTTCCCTCCAGTGCATACACAGAGAGAGCCGTCAGTGTCGCTGCTGATGTTGTCACAGTCACAAGGAAGCATGGAAAAAATACCGGTGAAAATTTGGGAAAAAACTGCTGGTTAAAAATTTACAGTGTATGAATTGCAATAGACAACAGATCAAGGTAGCTGCACTAGCTTATTCTACATATATATTTCCCTCACGCTAATAAAAGTTCGAAGGAAACTAACGTAGTAGTAATCGATTACTTTCTTGTAATTGTTCAGTTACTTTTTTCGGGGCTGTAATTGACCACTGAAAACAGTTGCATTTCAGATGGAGTAATTGTAATTGTAGTCGGTTAGTTCTTTTCTGGAACTTGCACAATCTTGTTGCAGTGAGTCAGTCCTATTATAGCCCCCATAGAAACTCGTGTGATACAAACTCGGCCGTCGCATCTCAATTTCAGTAGTGTTCCCACATGAAATGCTGCAAATGTAGCCTCGCTCAGGTGCTTTACTCCATGCTGGCATTTTGGCATCCAATGTTTAGCACACACGCTACAGTGATGGCACAGCAGCTCCAAAATGGAACTCCACACTCCAACGGCACACCGCAGCCATGCTGCCGCATGCACGCTTATGGGCAGCATGAATTTTGTTTCAGCAGTTGGTGCAGTCTCATTGGTGCTGCGATATGCATGCAAATAACTGAAAGCACAAAAACAAAGCTATGTCACTCGGACAGCATTGTACAAGACGCGGTTGACGGGTTGGCTCCAAGGCTTTCGTTTTATCATCCACTTTTTTCTTGTAGCCTGCAGCTTAAAGGACTAAATTTCTAAATTCCAATAGGCAAGGGTCATGTGTGGCCGCTGAGAAAACAGTGTAGAAGCAAATGTATGTCACAATATGGACCGCTCTGTGCACACTCCCTCCTTGATGCTGCCACCCTTTCACCGGCAGCTGTTCAGGCAAACAGAGCCATTATGGGGCATTTAAGGTGCTCTCGATGAAGAGAGTCGCAAAGCCTTGCAAATTCGAAAAAAGCATGTTGCGCTTACAATATTAAAAAAAAAGAAAGAAAAAGGCAGACAATGCTGCATTATCTCTTCACGCACTGTATTCAGCTGCTGTATTACCCGGCTGGTACAGTTCTTTTTCGTGGTCTCATGAAAAATGTAACAGCATGGTTCTACTGTAGTACGGTCATTCAAACTTTCCACACTGTTTTGAAGTATGCATGTGTGCTCAGTTTGACCAACTTGCAAGAACTACAACATTGGCACACTTCCAAGCACAAACACACATACACACACATGCACACCTAATCCTTGTTTATGTTCCTACACTGCTTTAAGTCATTACAAGTACAGTATAAACTCCTTAATTTTCAAACTTCAAGGGACAGGGGAAAATGTTCAAACTATCTAGTGACCCCGAAAAAGCTGTCAAGAACTGCTTGCATCAAGGTAAATTTATTTGGCGAAAGACTGGGCAACAAGTGCCTGAATCTGGGGTGAGAACAGCGCGGCAATGACTGTTTTTCACGTTTCCATCAGTGCTTTATTGCGTGCATACTTTCGGGACCAACAAAGCAGAGCTCCTTCAGAATCGTGAGCGCCTCCTGCAACCTTCATGGTGTGACGTGGTAAAGCCCCGCTGCTACCGCGTCACACCGATCATAAATGGTACTGTCATGGGTGAGGAGGCTTCACCACACAAATGCGAACGGCACATGAAGAGCACGCAGTTTTGGCGCACTGGAAGTACAGAACCACGAGTATGAAAATGAAGGCAATTGCTTAGCGGCGACGAAACAGCAAGAAAAAAAATGGGCGGGGGGGGTAGAAAACATGAGCGATGTACCAATCAGCGTTCGAAATGGTGCTCTGCTGGGCTAGCATGGCTGGCTTATGCTGGCTAGTCGATCCACCGTCGCTGCTGTGCAATGCAAAGCTTGGAAAAACGAAACCGAAACTAAGCGGTCAGACTGTTCTCTGACACAGGGCCGCCTGTTTGTTATCACACCGGCCATCACGCACACGTCAGAAGTGCACGAGCGACTCTGCAGCATGGAATTCAGGTTTTGAGTAGGGCTGTTTCGATGATCTTTTGCTGTGCCTGCACCGGTCATACCTGGGCGTGGCTTCCCTTTGGGAGCCTTCTCGAATCAACCTGTGCAAGACCTGTAGCACACGAATTAATGAGCGTCTAATGCCACAGACTTACGTGGGGGTTGGCTGGGACCAAGCCAGCAGTTGAGTTATCAGGATGTCTGAAATAATGGGGGCCAAATTTTTTAATGACCTTTTACTATACTGAGGCTGTATCTTTTGCTGTGTTCATTCCGCTGTGGCATTCTTTCACCACTTGTGACACAGTATACAGCAGTGGGCAATCACAAAAATTTTTGCAAATAGCTCCATGATTGGTTTCTAATGCTGGGTCAGGTGCAGCTGCAGCTAGAATGAACAATGGATCGTTTACTGTGACAGTAACATTTGGCATTGTGATGACCAGCACAGTGAGTGCCTTGGGTGTTCAGTGAACTTGTATGCACAAGCGATTGGTTCGACATCTACACAGCACTGGAGTCTGGCATTCGTCCTTTGAGCTTTGCTTGCTATGCTAGTAGAGTAAGGCCACGAAGTGTTATTGTGAGTGATAGGTGTTTAATACCCCAATTGAGCGGGAAATTGCTATGTCACTTTCTATGAGTGCTCTTTTGTCTCGTGGAGTGTCGCTTCGCTATTGCAGTGCTACACCGCTGAAGTATGTCGTCCAAAATTATGTTGATAACAGCAGGTAAAGCTCATACGTGCTCAAAAATTTTAGGTGCTCACAATTTCTTGGGTTGCATCACTTTTATACTACGTGCTTTTTACAAGGCCTTATTTTATTAACAAAAACAGCTGCCACAACCTTACCGATGTAATCAAACATAGCAAGCAAAGACAAGCATGATGCACATCCAGTGCTCAGAGAGGGAAAATTGTTGGATATGTTGTTTACTTTTGAGTACACTTATCGTTAATGCTTAGCAATAAAATCTAATAATTTGTCTTGAAATTTATCACCATCCTTGTTTTGAACTATGTCTATTTCAACCCTGGAAGAGCTGCTATTGAAGTTGTTCATTTGATGGGAGTTAAATCTGTTTGGGCACAACGTAAACTGCAAGCAAATGTGTTACTCAGTCACCGGTCTGCTCTTCATGGACTAGGTACTGCTCACCAGGTACCTTGTGCTCACAGTCCTCAAAGGGCATTAACCCTTTCCTGTCGGGTGTAGTTTCCCCACCAACTAGTGGTCCAGTCAGCATTCCTTTGGGCCTTGCCCCTCATAAGGAAAGGGTAATTTGGTTGTAAATAGTTATCTACAGCATTTTTTCTGCTTTGCTATGTCTTCTACGGAACTTCTTCGATGTGTGGTATTTCTAGGACCGTTCTTCGGTATATCATCATCGCTGCAGGTTTCACTGCTGCATTCCTCAGTTTCACTGTCTGAAGTTACTCTTGACATCAACTTTTTAATGCGAGAACATTAGGAGTGCCATGAAGGTGAAAACTGTCCGGCGGCATCTGTGTAAAGCCTCCACCTGCTAGGTGGTGTTTAGGGAGATGTGACTGTTTCCATCTGACCCCCTCTCCTCCTCCTCCTCCTCCTCCTCCTCCTCCTCCTCCTCCTCCTCCTCCTCCTCTCCACTTGTAGGAGAGAGGAGGGATGAAGGATCTCTCTGCAAAAATGAAAATGACTAAGCAGAAAGTGACTCGGACAACAGTAGGTCTACCTGCAAACCATACAGCCTCCCGAAGAAGTACCAGCGCAAAAATGAAGCTTGCCGGAGCTATCGCATCTCACATTGCTCGGGAAGGGCAATCTATGTCTTGCAGGTGCCGCCGGTGGCTGTGTTTGAAGCAGTCACCTGCCAGTACGGTAACACATTGCTTAACTGCTGTGCCACTGTGCCGATAATGGCATGAGGACTCTCTACGATCTGACAGTGCGATATATCTTGTGTAGTTGCGTAGTCTGAATTGGAATAGATTGGAGAGTGAACGACTATGAACTCTGAATGGGAATAGAATCGGGAACTGGAATAGATTGATAAATGAAAGAAACATGCTATCGCATTTCTTCTGTGTGGTCCAGTTGATCACCGCTAATTTTATTATCAAAGGACGCACATAGTTTTCATCAGCATTGAAGTCATCTTCGCTTTCAGCAAAATCATTTGACAGCTGTACGGAAAAGACGAGCAGTGGGATGCAAGCCACGCCGCATTGTTTTCATACTATTTCAGGGCCTCCAAAATCACCTGATAAGATATATTTCTGCATTGGTACAATGCACCCATCTATCGGGAGAAAAAAAAGAAATGCTAATCTGCAGGCTACAGCTGTCCCCATGAGATGGGGGGCTCTTTTCACTACATAAAATGCGTCAAGCAATGCCCGGCCGCTGACCGGATCCACGCTTTTCCACTGTCTGACAATGCCCGACAGATGGCCGGAAAGGCTAGCGTGTACTTTGTGTACTAGGTGCATTGGCAGGTTTCCTAAAAGGTAGCAAGCAGTTCTTCTGACATACTTTTTAAGGTTGCAGGTATATTCAAGCATGCATGCATACATTCTGAATTTGTTTGCTTTAACAAGAAAACAATTTGCAACCCGTTTCACTCGTGCCTCTTGGCACGAGTGAAAACCCAAGGTGGGAACATCTGTCACGTACATGGGCTTTAACATCATGGAGTGCACGTGCCCGACAGCTGCACATTTGTCGTGTCTTCTTTAGATACAATGCTGTAGTCAGTAGCCACAAGAACTGTGCCTTGCTGATGTGCATGCCAGTGTGCTCATGGGGACTTGTTCTGACATGCAGGAAGTCTTGTGAAGTCTCTGGGGCACCCAAAAAACTTTCCTGGTGGGAGTCCTTGTACATATGTGGCAAGCGGTTTGCTGGTGTTTGCAGTTTCCAGGGCTGGGTGGAGAAGAACACCAATACTCGGTGCATAATGGGCTGTGCCCTTGGCTTGCTGTATTTATGGCCCTGCATTTGTGGAGCATGACCTTCCCCTTACGCTGGTATAAGTTGAAGTTGGTTGTTTTGCATCCAGTGTTGAGCAGGGATCTGTTGTGAGCAGATTTCTGCGTTGAGTGTAGTGCTGCTTGGCTGTTTTGAGGATGCACTCCTACTTAATGTTCTGCCATGGTACAAAGCTCATTGCATGCTGTTTTGATGTAGTGTGCTTTCAACCTTTATAATCGTATGACAGTTTGCAAGGCTTGAAAAGCTGTACAAGTAGTCTTGCACCATAATGCCTTTGAATGAATGCTGCTGTGCTAGCTTTGACATTTCATTTGTTCATTCAAGGTGAGTCTACTATTGCTCTCATTGCTCTCGCATGGTAGACATTGGTCAGGTGATAGGTAGTGCAACTTCTGTCTGCGTTCTTGGCTTTTTTGATATCCAGTGGTTGTATGTCTTAATAAATGAAGAAGCATGTAGGTTCTTAGAATTTCCAATCCTTGAAATACAGGACAGCAAAGCTATCTGTACAGGAGCCTTACCATTCACCATAGAGTGGCTTTGTAATAATGCAGTAACCTGCAGTTGTAATCCTAAAGCGAGCCAGAACAAGACAAGGTTTTTGGGTGCGGCATGTGTGAGCCATGTTTGGTTATGCAATATGTGAAATAGAGTTACAAAGTTGGCCATATTGTGCCGTGTGCCATGAAGTGAACATAGTGTTGCGACACTTTTTTTGTTCTTCAAGTTACAGCATGTGCGAGTCCACATTGCAACATTAATTTCTGTAGAGGACAACTTGGCAGACTTCATTTTGCAACCAGTATTAGAGAATGCTGTGACTGGGAAAAAGAGCAGTCGTCGATGCTGGATTGGCACAAGTTTCTTTGTGTGTGATACAAAGACAAGTCATAATGAAGCGCACATAAGAGTGGCACTGTGTTCATTGGCAATGGCGAAGCAAAATGAGAACAAGCTTCTGGGTTCTACATCCTCCTGCCACAACTCCTAGCTGTGCATGTTTGTTTTTGTAAGTGCCTATTTATAGACATTTTACATCTATTCATTTCTTGTTTCTCTGCGCGTGAACAGGAGGCATGTGTTTCCTTCAAAGGGCTTTTCCTCAGCCATTGTTTCTGACTGGCATGTGCAGGCCACGCATTTCTAGTGCATGTGGCAGTTGTTACAATAGAATGCTGTAGTAGGTTAGAGCACACAATGACTTAAATAGCATTCAGTCTTGTGAGATAACTGAAGTTTACACCCATGCCCGTGTGCAATATAGACAAGCTGTACATTTCTTGTGCAGGACTACCACTAGTGCAGTTTCAAAGTGTGAATGTCACAGTTTTATTTTTTCCCTGTACATATGTATTTACTGTGTTGAGCAAAGGTTGCTTCTGTGAACAAGCATATATAAATAAGTATATATATAAATATATATATATAGACGTATACATATGTACATAATAAACCGTTTATTTATGAACTTTGTGTGGTCTGACTGGTCTCTGCTTCTTTGTAGACATATTGATGCGGGAGAAGATCGGAAAATGCAACATTTTATTTCCTGCTTGTCCATGGCTCTCATTCTCTGAGTGGCTTTTGCCTTGCATTGTACGTACACTGCTGCAGTCTGAATGACATTTCTGTACATTTCACAGATGTCCAGGCATGCGCAAAAGTATAGACCACGTGAACTGAGGCAAAACTGCTTGTTAGGGCTATCTGGCGGTGGGTGCATGTTGTTGATATATGCGCTGTAAGCCCTCCCTAATATGCTAGCCTGCTTGCCTGTGCATTTCCGTCGGGCACTGCTTTTTCGACAAAAAAAAACACACTCTATCATTTGTGTGGTCTCTCCTCATTTGCACATGCCTGCACATTTAATTCAGCCTCAGTGACTGCCACATAATGGCTGGCTGTTGCTACAAATTTATCATAAAACTGCTGGTATTGCTTCGTGTTTATATATCTTATTTCTTCAATCCCTGTTGTTTGTCACAGCTTTAAGTGCTTACCGGATACTTGGTATGGATTACTAGTTAATGATGTAAGTACTTTATGTACCGCATTTACTCACATAATTTGTGCACTTTTTTCTTGTATGTTACGGCTTTAAAAAGGGGGTGTGCAAATTACGCAAAAATTTTGTGAACGTGTCCGAAAAAGCTCTACAAAGCTCATTGCGCACAATATGTACTATATATTTCCACCTATACGTTGACCCCCCAACTCTCCTCACTGGCTAAAAAAAAAAACGATTCCAAACATAAGACTCGCACCCCTTCCCACTCTGTCGCATGTTATGTAGTTCCCTGTCTGATGGCATGACTGCATGTGCGCAGCTCAGAGCAATACACGCGCAACGATACAGTCTCGAAGCCAGCAGTCCAAAGAAAATGGAGATAAAAAGCAATGGAACGACACCCTCGCGTGCGGCTCTGCCAACTAGCAGCAAACTGTTAGGTAGTTTCAGAATTCGGCACAAGCTGGAGGTTACCGGAAGTTTGCTCTTGCAACTGTACGCCCAGGAAAGTGACTGCCAGCGCAAGCAAGCTGGGTAAACTGCACGCGGTTGACCTCTCACCAATCGCGCCTTTCACAGCCGCACTGCCCTGCGCGAACCCGTGTGCATGCTGGTGGTCTGGCGCAGCAGGGAGCATAAAATATGCATTTTTTTTAGGAACCCAGGTAATAAATTAGGGGTGCACAAATTACACGAGTAAATACGGTATGTAACACCCTTTGTTTTGGCTAAAATCTAATTTCTCTCAACTTGAAATTATTCGTCGATATCGTAATCGATACTTATGTCACTTATGCATCGCCTGAAAGTAAATCTGGCAACTGTGGCCATAAAGCCTGTAATGCTGCACTTAGCAGCAGAATGACTTGCCTCCTTAGCCAGCAGGGTGAATGGTAACTGTAGGAGTGGTCAAACTTTCAGCACTTGATTTTTACAAAATTCAGCCGGTACTTCTCGGCATTTCTATTTCATAACTTCAGCATTCATAAGCACCCATTTTGCGCCAGCACAATTTCTTGGCATTTTCAACAAATTTTGACTAGGGGCTTTATGTGTCCATTTACAGCAAAAAGGCAATGGTAGGTACTAACGAAACTTTGTCGCAGATTTAGTGCAGGAGATCCTGACTTGAAGATGTGGCATTCCTCTACCACCAATTGCTTCCAGAAGGCTCAAGACCTTACCACAGCAGAGGAAGCTTGGGGGCATCTATCGGCTAATCCTTTACGCAGCTTTTCCGTGTACATATCATTATTATGCCTCCCTTGTTCAGAGGACAGCTGGCACTAGCAGGCATTGAGTCCTTGGTTACTCGTGGTCCCTCCTCACCAAGACTGCTTCATGGACACTACCTGTGATCTCTCTACATTTGGAGCGTGTCTATCGAAGGGAATTTATCTCTCTTCACTTCTTATTACATGTTAATTTCAGCAGAAGGTAAAAAGCAGTAGATTAGCAAAAAACAATGCTATGGAATGCATTTAGCAGACTCTTAAGTTCCCAGAAGTGGCCTATCAAATCCCTCAAAAGGAAAGTATAAGTGACGTAACATGTCGGAACTCTTTTATAGGGGCCAAAACTTTGAGGCTTGCGAAAAAAAAAAAAAACTCATAAGGACAGCTCAACAACCTACAGAAAGAAAACTGATAAGGGTAATTGACAGCAGCATAATAAATGGAGAACAAAAAATGTGAGTTGATATCCCAGCTGAAATAAAGAGGAAACTAACTTGCACAAAACTTGTGATGCAAATGGCAAATATGTGGCAGTCTTCAGTTAATAATGGATATCAAGGCAAGGGAAACAGCTGTGTCAGCATATAATCGGGTGGGGAGATGAAATCGGGCAATTTTCTAGGGTAGGCTGCATATGGCTGCCAGAGGATGGGACTGAGCAGAAAGCAGTTGGTCTTGGTTCTGCATTGGATTTTACATGGCCATAGTGATAACCATTTCCTACTACGACCTTTCTCGGTTGTCTGTGTGTCCACTTTTTCCCAAGAGCAAGGAGCTCTGCAGTTAATCATTCCGGACTGCCCTTAACTGCGACAGAATCACGGCTGGCAATGTGTGGCTTAGCCAATGTGAATTATGCACCTGTTTGCCTTGTGGCACTTGCAGTTGGTCACATGTGCCGAAATGTTCGTGCACTGAGATCTCCAAGCCTTATTTTTAAAGCATCTCTTGCTCCAATTTCATTCTGATATTCTGCTCAAGTTTAAGAGGTTGATTATATAGATGCCTTGGTTAATATTTGTTTGAAATATTAAAGTATTGAATGCTTTAATTAAAATTAGTTCTGAATAAACCAAATTGGTGAAGTGAGCAGTCCCACACGAAAGGCTCCTTTTTCCTTGAGAAAATAAAATTTCAGGGCCACCCTCGTCAAGATGCCAGAAGGAAACCAATACCATTAGATCAATGTCATGTATAGCATCCAAAAGCACACTGAGGAAAGGCAATGCCTTGGATGTGCTACCGCTAAACTGCATCGCACCAAATCGAGGCTTGCAAAGATCATCACCGACATGCAGCAAATGCATGCTTTGGCAATTCTAGTGCTGTTCAACCACTTATGGAGGATGCAGGGATTACAGGCAAAATTAATTTTTTTGGTGTAGAGCAATGAAATTTGGTATGCTACGTGGCAAGTGGACTGAATGCCTAAATAAAAAAGTTTCTCTGCAATATTTTGAGTAGTTCTGACATAAAATTTTTTATATGCTTTACTGCTATACCAAGCTTGCAGAAAGACTGGCGTGACAGCAAAACATGGTAGGAGTCTGCAGTCACTCCTCAGTTTTACCCAAAGAATTTTTTGATGCAGTGAAGTTCTCCAAATAGTTGCTGAATAGTTTTAGCAACCTTATTTTTTTTCTACACAGAATGTATATAACCATGCTTTCATAATGCACTCGTTATCGTCATGTGAAATTAGTGACAGAGTGAAAAAATGAGAAAATAATTCAGAAATATAGGAATGTTTATTTATTTACTTTAAAATACTGCCAATCCCAATCGGGATCATTGCAGGAAGGGCAAAAACAGAATTCAACAAAGCACGTACATAAAACACAGCGTTGCAACTATATGTGAACACAGGCTGTTAGGTTAATAGCAATAATAATCAGTGAGAAATAACTTGGGAGCAACAATAAGGGAAAAATAAGAACAGCATGACGCATTACACTAGATCGAAAGAACAATTTTCATTACTTAGAATGGAGCACTGGAGCTGACGAAATGGTGTTCATAATGCACATTGCAGAGCTAGTAGGTGCGCTTCGTATGTCGCTGAAAATTTTTCTAAAGATGAGCTGGTTACAGTTGATGGTAGCTTATTCCATTCTCTAATAGCTAACGGAAAAAACGACTGTCTAAAACAGTCTGTGCTGAATCGATATTCTTCCACTGTTTGTGAGTGCTTATGTCTCGTTGTTCTTGTTTCTGGTTTTGAAATATACCTTGTACTACCTATGTTCACCATGTTATGAATAAGTTGATAAAGTAGTTTCTGTCGTGCAAGCCTGGCACGGTTCTGTAATGTGAGTATTCCAGTGTTGTTTATCAGTTTTGTGGGTGATTCAGTTTGTCTGTATTTATTGTAAATTTTACAGCTTTCCTTTCAACTCCGTCTAGTTTCTTTATTAGTTTATCTGTAAACGGAAACTAGGCTATATTCAGATATTCAAGTACAGGTCTCACAAAAGTATTATAGGAAAGTAATTTAATGTCTGACGGCACCTCTTGAGAAAGAAAAGTCGTTTCAGTGCAGATGACATAATGCAGTTCACGTGCGAGTCCCATTTAAGATCAGATAATAAAATTAAACCTAGGTATTTGTGCTGTGTAACTGCGGGAAGCGGGATATTGTTTAGTGTGTATGAAAAGTCCGATACGTTATGTTTCCTAGTAATTTGCAAGATGGCTGATTTTTTGATAATACTCACTTGCCATTTAGCGAACCAATCATATACTAGCTTCACTGCATAAAGAATTTATCGAGAAACACAATGCAACAAACCGCATGAAAATCTGTGAAGCCATTGCCATGCTGTGCTTTCTGCAAGCAGGGAAGTCTAATCAAACTCCTGGCACTTTCACAGATATCTCAGCCAGTTTTTGGCTACCTATGGTAACATTTTTTTAGTCAGTTTGGGGCTCTTTTCACGGAAAATATTTTGTGACGTAATTAAAGAGACTGTATAGATACCAAATCTGGTGTTTTCTAACATCCATTTTTTTTTTTTCAAGATTTTCATGATTTGATTCCCACATCCCCTATTAATGGAACGAGCAAGATCAACTAATCAGAAAATTTATGCTTTATAAAATCATCTATATTTTGCGATGCAGAGCTTGACACAGCAGTCACACATCTCTTATTCTTTTGTTGTAATATCACTTCAAACTGCTTTTGTTTTGCTATAACCCTTTCACACTACATTATTGTTCTCCAGATGAAGCGCAAAAACATGGCGTATGTTTATTTTTTTTTAAAGACATGGCGCTACAAGTACACGCCAAAAAGACGAGGAGACAAAGGACAGGCGCCAGCTTCCAACTGTTTATTCTGAAAGTGAAGCACGTAGCATCGAGCTACGCCCACTTTCACACGCAAAACCAACTAGCCCGGCAACGTAACGTTACTGAAATGGCATGTCTACGTTGCATGCCATCAGAGTAACATAGCACCTCAGGGCTTTGTGATGAAGGTGCCAAGGAAGCCCGTTTCATGCAGGTGATTTATTTAATTATTTATTTATCGATACTTCGAACGCCCCTGTTGGGGTATTAAATGAGGGGTGGATCATTGCAGCATTGTCAATTTTTACAATGAATGCCTTAAGTATGCTGTATTAGCGTGATGAACTGCACCAGTAGGAAGACGATTCCATTCACTGGTTATCTGGTGAAAGAAAGCATGGTATGAGCAGATGTTGAGTAAAACTGCTTTATGATTATTAAAGCAGTCAGAAGCATGCTGGGCTGGTGTGATAACACAATTTCCAAGCGAGGAGTGATAGACATTGTCTGGCTATTTTGCAGCATGAGATGAGGGGTGCAAGATTTTATTCCAACTTGAGTTTGGTGACGCAGTAAATTTGCAGGTATATGCATTTGAAGTATTGGAAAATGGAAGATGTGAAAAAAGGAGATGTACCTCTGCTAATTACGTGTCAACAACACAAAATTAACTAGCACGTTGCCAATCCATATGGCTCTTGCCTCATAACAGTAAGGTACACAACACCCATGCCACCCCAGCAAAGAACATGGAGCGCCAATACCTTTCACTTTAATATCAGTTGTGCAGTGCCTGGCAGCAAGGCCGATTACAAACCCCCTTATGCCGGCTGTGCCAAGTTCTCTACACCTTATTTAAGCTGCGACCCTATAATGAACAGCTTGCAATAATAAAGATTATTGATAATGGCCAAACATAAAGCTATGCCAATAATTACAATCGTGCCGTTTCTGCCTTACTCGTACCCACAAACACCACAGTGAACAATGAAGGTGGGAATGTGGACAACATGGAGACATCCCTGCTGTAAACAACTTTTTGCTGTAATAGGCCGTGTTAAGTTAGTAGCATAACAATTTGTGAATTTTTTTAATGTAGCAGAGCCAGAACCACTAGCTTTCCATTTCCACTGGTCAGAAGGCATGTACAACAACCATTCTGAAACTTCATATCTAGTTAGAATGCTGCCACGCACTAGATAAGCCAAAAACCCTGCACTACTTTTGTTCTAAATGATGATATTTGATGATGACATGCACATTGGGCTTTTAAGTATAAAACTAAACACTGGTGATGCTACAGTACAGATGTCCCAAAAATGCAGCCCTTGGGCTGCATTTCTGCAAGCCAAGCGACAAGGCCTCACCTTGTCACTTGACAGAACCATCTTTGTTAATCTTTTCTGATATCTTTATCGCTATCCACAACACCCACTCATCATGCCATGCTTTTATGTCAGTGCCTAGACATACTTTGCATAAAAACCTGGAGGTAGGAATCGCCTATCTTTGCACTATTCAATAGACAGCAGGAGGGGTGCACTGCCCTGTACCTTCCTTTTTAGCTACTGGCCTGTGGGTGACAAGAGCCCCCGTGGCAAGATGAGCTGCTTAAGACTTCTGCCTGCGAGAGCACCATTTGATGTGCCTTGTACGGGGACAGAAAAAAAAATTGTGTAATACAGGCACAATGGCATGTCGGAGTGCATCACTTCTTGTGCAAGTCAGCAAGGTAAAGACAATATTCCCTGGGAGCACGCCACTTTATTGCAGGAGTAGTAGAAATACAAGCCTTTACAAGATATATGAATGCATCTGTCAGTGTAGATACCCATACAAAGCATACATTTGATACAAAATTCCTGCAAAAATATTCTTACTTGCTTAACAAGTAACAGGTACAAAATATCAATGCATGCATGTGCGTTTACTCCTTTGGTATAGTTCCCAGGTGCAGTGCAAACGCATAACAGATGGAGTTCTCACATTATAGCCGTTGTTGCTGACCTTGATCAAAGAAATCATTGCAAACAGTGAAAGGGCTTATACTTGACTCTGAATTTACTTATCACAATAAACACAGACCAATCAAAGACCAATGAAACCAAATTCCACCAATTCTGATGCTTTGAAGCTACCCAGAGTAATGGGACTCGGGTAAGATCAACTTGAGTGTAGGATGCATAAGTTAAGGTGTTGCCCTATAAGTGAAGGCTCTTATTTGATGGGTGCTCCCTTGAGTGAAGTACAGGTGACAGGTTGACCATTCACTAGGAATGCACAGCCTCTCCACTCGGCCACCAGGGATGCGGAAACCTTCATGTCCACCTGCAACTTCTCCCAAATCTTCTTTTTGGGGTTTAGCTGGCCATCTGGCTGAATGCTGGCATCCTCATAGCCTTCAACAAACACTCGGTCTCCTGGAGTGCAGTTGCTGCAAACAGAAGGAACACATTTGCTTCAACACGTTTTGGCGGGCTAGTTGGTTAAGCATCTTGAACAAACAGCGCGAACAAAGACGAGCACAAAAGACAAGAAGGCGCCGTGTCGTTCGCCTTCTTGTCTTTTGTGCTCGTCTTTGTTCGCGCTGTTTGTTCAAGACATTTGCTTCAAATTTCCACATTAAAAATGGACTCCTCTGAGCTACCATTCCACTAGAGGCTAACGTCGGTGACCACTGGGGCAGCATTCCACTTAGTACTCGTGATAGCATCTAGAGAGAATGCATGTTAATATCTGGCTATGCTTACTGCTCGCACTGCCAAAATAAACTTGCTGCAAGTACATTCTGATACAGTAACAGGCACTCGTAACAGGAGCACACAACACTGAGATGGAGATGCAGAGGACAGCATGGTGTTGTGCAATTAATAAACTGCTAGTTTATTTAATTGCATAACACATATTTGTTGCACACACATTTTCACCGCAATGCTAAGTAGCAATGTCTGTCATTAGGGAAAGAAAGCACTAGTGCACACTAAGCTTGCTGCAACACGTCCAAAAGCATGCTTCTGCTCACCTTGGTGGTTTGAGGGGCTCGACCTGCCGTGGCTCCTGGACTGAAGCACAGAGAACCATGGCTTGTGATTCCGCGCCTCGCATCTTTGATGGCTTCAAGTTGCACAGGAAAACAAAATTCTGGTTGAGAAGCGCCTCTTTTGGTACCAAGTTCCGCAGGCCACTGACCACAGTGCGGGGTCCAGCAGGTTCACCCAAGTCCACACGAGACACATACAACGTGTCCGCGTCCGGGTGGTCATTCACTTCGATGAACCGTCCAACCCTCAAATCGAGGCGCTGCGGAGTCACTTCATCAAACACAGCTTTCGTTGGCGGAGGGTAGGCATCAGCGGCCAGCTTCTGGAGTTTCGGGTCGCTGAATGTTTCCCTGATCGGATCTAGAAGCCGGTTCAAGTGCACCTCGACCATGGCCTTCAAATCACCCGGGTGCAACTTCAGATTCTTGAAGTCCTCTTCTAGCTCTTCGTAGCTCGAATAGGTGATGTTCCCGCCATGTGCCTCATCACGCACGATGACCAGCTCAGCGCCCTTCTGAAGAGGCACCAGCACATGCTTCACAAAAGCAAGAACGCCGTTGTCCTCCAGGTTTCCCGGCTCGCAGAAGGCTTTCTTCAGCTTCTTTTTGACAGCCGTCGGCGAGTCAAGCAAGTCGATCTTTGAGTCCTCCTCCGATGAGCTCATCTTGCCGCCCGACAGGCCAGGCACCATGGGATTCATGAAATGAATGCGCTTTTCATAGCCCAGTTGAGGCAGATACTTCTCGGCGAAAGTGAAAATCTTGCGCTGGTCAACTCCCCCAAACTGCGCATCGACATGCAAATATTCTTCGTCCAGGGCTTGTAACAATGGGTACAGCATACTGCTCAGAAGGGGATGCTCGACTTGCTTAACCACCTCGGCCCCAGCCTTCTTTGCGTCGTGCTCAGTTACCAAAGACACAAGCCGGTAGACGTCCATTGAGAACTCCTTACTCAGCTGGTACGTGGAGCCTTTCACAAACTTTAGCTTTTCCAACGGCACCCCGATCGACTTCAGCATCGCCTTAATTACTTGCTCATAGTATTGAGTACGCAGTTCTAGCAGGCCCCAAGGAGCTTTCATGTTGTCCAAGTATGCATGCAAGTCAGCGAAAAGAATGGTTACCTCGCATCCTGCTTTCAAGAAGTCGGCAATCTTCGACATAGGAACGAAATAAGCCACATGGGGCTTGCCGGTTGTGGCTGTGCCCCAGTAGATTTTCAGATCTCGTTCCTTCATGATTTCATTCATTCGGGCTTCACCGAGCACTTCCTGGAGGTTTCTTGTAACAAAGTTCACCTTTGCCGAAACAGCTGCGCTCCCGCCACTCGCTTCAACGGTGTGTTCTGCCATTGTAGGCGGTGAAGTGCAAAACGAGCGAGGTGAAATAAATCTAACCTACTAATGCGACAACCGCACAACGAACATACGGTACGTAGACACGTGTGGCAGCTGTTCCACGCAACCGACGCAACACTCGAAAGGCATTGACGTGAACACCGATCGTGGGCGGCGCCTGAGGGCGCCCTGCGCAATAGTTCACGGTGTGTTATATGGCAGTTAACCTAAATAATAAACTACTTACTTTACTGCACAATGTCTCGGAAACGTTTTGCAAAACAAATAAAACAATCAAATAAACGCTAATTTTAGCACATTTGTTTCCAAAACAGGTCAGCGACGCTGCTCCGATCGGTGAAGTGGCTGTTGCTCCCTTGGAGCGTTGGACGCGGGAACTACTGGCGCTGTAGTCGAGCTTTTCTACGTCGTCTGCCAGCGCGGCACTTTCGTTCGCTGCAATAACAGCGGTAACAGGCTAGTCGGATTTTCAGGCTAGTTCTTGCATGGATGGGGCTCGTAGGGATTGGGAAAGCATCTTTGTGGTGAAATTTGTGCACCAAATGACTTCAAGCGAGTGTTACACATGACATCCTGCTTTGCGCCTATCTGCATAAGTGGCAACAAAAACGATGCCACCGATCATTTTCTCACACCGCCACGCGATGACAGCCTATTTAAAAAGTGAAAGTGGAAGCGGATATTGCATCCTAAGAACAGCTGTCTCGCACGTCTAAGATGTGGGAGCGTCATTTAGAGCATAATGATATTATCAATGACTACAAGCGCATGTTATAAGCGGTCAGGAGATGCGCATCCCTCGCAGGACGGCGCGCTGCCCGGTGCCATATCCCTAAACTCTTTCCCTGTCTTCTAGAGCGATTCTCAAAACAAAAAAATGTGCAGTGCAGGCCGAAGTCATCCAAAAAGCGTGATTTCATGCAGGCTTATAAGTCCGGAGATTCTTGCGTCGGCAGTACTTTCGTCGTTTTCAAGCGAGCCGTTCGTATGCACTCATTCCGAATGAGTTGGGGCCACTTTCCTGCTCGGCTGAAACAAGTATTACGTCTGCACTGAAGCTTGGTGGCTTGGTGACCTGCCGGCTGTGACGCCACCCTCTACGGACAGGTGACATGAAGCTATGAACGATGAATTAATAGGGAAATTATGTGGAGTTTTCTGCACCAGAAAGCTAGCGGCAGGCCGTCTTATCATTCAGGAGGCTGTTTTCAGGAAAATGGTAGCTGCGTCATGAATGGCTGCAACAAGCTGCACAAGCAACAGTTTAAAACTCCAGCCTCGGTCACTGTCCTTGAGAGAATCATGATGGATGTGGTTTAAATTATGCGCAGGTGAAAAGACAAATCTTGGCGTACAGGCAGTGAAATTGGAAACTGTTCATCACAGACAACTGCCGCGTGGAAAAAAGGAGCAAGGTCCTGGCTCTGAAAGGAGCACTCTCAGTATTTACAGACCAAGGAAATGAAAGGGCACTGATAGTGAACAGCTCATCGCCTCTGCACTGAAGCAATTCTGTAAAAACATCCGATTGGTGTTGGGTGCTATAACCGCTGAAAAGAACATAGTGACAAAGTACAGTGTTTTTAAGTTATCCGACACGCGCAACACGCAGGAGGGCGAAGCGTGCCTCGTCCAGTACCATGTTGTTCGTCCCAATCTCAATGTACACCTGAGCCCTCCAAGCAGGATGGTTTTTTCATCATGCACCAGCACCTGCCCCGGTGTGGATCCACCGGATGTAGAAGACTGTATTTTGGGGCCGCGCCACAGGACGTCACACTGGACTTCCTTCGAGAGTCCAGTGTGTATCTAAACTTAGATAATACATTTATGCCAGGAGGCGCACTCGCAATAAAAAAAAATGCACCAGCAAAGCCAGATTCTTGTTTTGTTGACGCAAGAAAAAAAAAAGGATTTACCGGCAGATAAGGGTGCCGCTTTCCAGAGGTGTAGAAGACGATGCGCGAGACATGTAGGAAAGCCGGACTGCGGCACCGTTAGTTTCAGTGAAATCCACGGTCTTCGCGCGAGCTAGCGGACGAGTATGGGAGGCTGCGAAACTGATTACTGTATGAACGTTATGACCACGTCGGCCATGATAGAGCCAATAGACCATGCAATAGAACATTGGCTGGGGTGGCCTGACGCGTTTATTGAGTGCATTGTGTGTATGACATGTCGGCAAGCGAACCACGGCTTAGGCTTGCCGCGCCATGGAGACGGGAAAAGTAGGGCATCAGCATCTACGCCGCACATCTTTTAGTGACCCAAGGCAACGTCACGGTGGAAGGAAATCTTCAATTGACCGAACGTTCAAAGGTTGGTGCGGAACTTCGATTCGGCTTTCAGCGCAGCGACTTATTGGCGTCGGAACTATAGGACTTAATGACCTGCATTTAATGGAACCTTCGCCGGCCGTTCTGATCGAGGAGTGGGACCAGCGCACCTCAGCCGGTGTGGTCGGCTCCGTTTGGCCTCCCTTCCCAGCTGCATGCACCATGAAGCCATGCGCCAAAGTGCAGTTTTCGACGCCACTAGGAATGCGGGAGGGGAGGAATCCGTGCTTAAAAGCTCCGCGGCCGCTCTCTGCTTTACTTTTCTCGCCTTTTTTACTTTTTTACTTTTACTTTTTAGCTACGTTATTTATTGCTGATGTCTTTGAATCATGTTGCTTGTATGGCTAAACTTGTATACGCTTCACCACGTTAAACTAATAATTTCATTACAGTGCGCTTTATTTTCATGTATGCTCATATTTGACTTGTCTGTGTTGTGCTGTCCCGTAGTGTTTTACCTGACAGCATTTTCATTTCTTATTTATTTTTAACCACGACAGAATATAGCTGTACATTATGCTTAGAAAATCTTTACGCTGTAGTAGCAGTTTTTTTTTTCCTCCTACGTTGCCTTTGCTTACCATGTATTGGGGTACGGGCCTTAGTAAAGCCTTCTGGCTTTTTGCCCGTGCCCCAAACATCCCTGAGATCTTCAATAAACATTCTATTGCATCATGACAGGTGCGTCAAGTTAGCTCAGCCGAGGGCCACGCCAACGTATCTCATGCACTAAGAGCTGCGACTTTTCAGGTTGGCTACGGCCGTCCAGCTAACTGAAATGGTGTATATATGTACTTCGGAATGGGGTCGTCCGCTGCGGCCTGCGACTCCCACAACAGCTCGACTCCATCCCGAAGACCACCCTCATTCACGGGGGCACACATTGGCTTGGAGCAGCTGCCACATCTAAGTGGCCACAACAAACCGACTCAAGGACTAAAGGAGAAGAGGAACTTCCTTGTCATTGGCGGGAGCCAACCAACGAGTGTAGGATAAACGACTTTTCAGATTGGTTACGGCCGTGCAGCAAACTGCAATGGTCTATATATGTACTTCGGAATGGGGTCGTCCGCTGCGGCCTGCGACTCCCACAACACCTCGACTCCATCCCGAAGACCACCCTCCTTCACGGGGGCACACATTGGCTGGGAGCAGCTGCCACATCTAAGTGGCCACAACAAACCGACTCAAGGACTAAAGGAGAAGAGGAACTTCCTTGTCTTGGCGGGAACCAACCAACGAGTGTAGGATAAACGACTTTTCAGATTGGTTACGGCCGTGCAGCAAACTAAAATGGTCTATATATGTACTTCGGAATGGGGTCGTTCACTACGGCCAGCGACTACTACACGCCCACGACTCCATCCCGAAGACTGCCGTAATCTACGGGGGCACATGGGCGCAGAGCCAGCTGGCACATCTATACGCGGCCCCATCGAACCGAGTCAAGTACTAAAAATGAACTTCTTTGGCGGGAACCAATGAGAGCAGAATATACGTTTTGAGCCCCGTTGTGCAGACTACCCCTTTGTGCCAGATTATAATATTTTCATTGTATTTTAATAAATGTGCTGCTTATGCTTTGGATGGCGCAATAATAAACCATGTTATGCAGTTTTACGCTGTGTACGTGTCATATCTTGCCAGTGGAGCCGGTGGTGTCCTCGCTCCGCAGGGTTTTCTGTCACTTCGGACTGACGCAGAGTCACCGCCTTGCTCCGTACTGTTCATGGCGGCTTGTGAGATCCTCGTTCCCTGGCGACGCCACGAGACTGCGCGGTCCGCGGAATGCCGCTCCAGCCTCAGCAAGTACGTAAAGTGAGTTTTATGCGAAGCGTGTTGGCAAGTTCTGGCGGCTTTTCATAGCGTCTTGTCCTCTGATGAAGATAATCGCATGCAGATTTATCATTCCTTCTTTGAGACGGTGGTGCAGCCATGTGAAATTTCTTTACGCTTGTTGTGAGCACCTTAAACGTGGTTTCATAAGCATGCAGCGCTAAATGTATTCGGAGTCGTTGTGACTTATAAGAATAAAAGATCCGCTCGATCATGTTCTATCCCGCGCAGCATACCTGGAATATGAGGCGTGCCTCGGTCCACTTTCACCGAGTGACGCGCGGGGAACAGGCTGCGCAAAATGACTGCTGCGATCAGCCAAGACGCGGGTCTTTGCTGATCATCAGAGCGAAACATTGTTTCACCTGGGCCGAAATGAGGGGATGGTTGACTGGGCTCCTGATGGCAAAGGCAAATGCGCAGCACCCGCCTCGCGACTGTGGATACCTGAAACGTGAGGGAATTAAGGGAGTGGACGTAGTATCGGAGGATTCGGATCGAATTTAATTTCAATCTCCTTGGGATTATCCACATGCGCAGGCCGGCGCACTCATAACTGTAGTCGCCTGACAACGAAGCCAGTTGATGTGAGTACAAGTAAGGAACTGAGCGTACTCCGTGATCCACTGTGAATGTGAGGCCTCGTGTGTGTCAGTGCATTAGTAGATAGTATAGCGTGAGTGCAAGATGTGCGTGTATCTGAGCACCTGTTAGTGCGAAAACTCTCAGCGTCTAATGTAATGTCCCATTGCAATGGTAAGTAGCCTTTTTTATTTTTTTCAAACGCCTTTCCCGAAGACTTTGCTGATCTCTCATGCAGTTGACGGCGCATCAGGTAGGCATTGTAATGATAAGAGACGATAACGACGGAAAGGCGAAACGCCAATGTGATAACGGAAAATGAGACTGAAAAACTGTGCTGGTGTTCCGTTTCGTGCACTGCCAAAGTGGCCAAAAGGACGAGGCCGCTTACTTCCGGTGGCTTCACTTTAGAGCGCCCGATGCGCCATCCAGACCCTGAGAAAGCGATAGAGTACGCCACTCATGACTTTGGAGGACACGACTGAAATTGCGTGACGAAATGGCATGCACTTTCAGCGTCACATGAAACGCGAACGCGAGAATTGAAACGCGAACTGCAAAACTGGGAGGCATTATACACTATAGGGAAGCAGAATACTAGAGCTGTTGATTTTCGCATTGAAGGCGTAAAGACCGCTCTTTGCAATTGTTAATAGGCCACGCCTGTATATCTTCTCCGGCCGCTAATATTTTTGACCTTCGTGCTCGCGTTTCAGCTGTTTTTTTCGCGCTTCATTTGACGCTGATGGTACACACCTTATTGTTCGCCGTCCAGTACACCGGCTCCGATCGGGACTCGGAACATGCTCTCTCACTGTGATTTTTGTCAAGTCACGCGACGCCATCAGTGAAGAAGTCGACATTTTAGCGTGTTTACCTGATAATTGGTAATTAGGAAATGAAAGGCGCGGTACTGTCTCACTTCTCTGTGGACACCTCAACCGCGCCGTGAGGAAAGGGATGAACGTGGGAGTGAAAGAGGAAAGAGAGAGAGGTGCAGTAGTGGAGGCCTCCGGAATAATTTCGACCACCTGGGGATCTTTAACGTGCACTGACACCGCACAGCACGTGGGCGTCTTTTGCGTTTCGCCTTCATCGTAACGCGGCAGCCGGGGTCGGGTTCGAACCCGGCTACTCCGACTCAGAAGCCGAGCGCCTTAACCACTGAGCCACTTCGGCGTGTCGATAGAGCAAATGAGAGTTATTCTTGCAATAACTCTCAAAGAGATAGACGCGGTAGTCGCCATCTGCAGCACCTCCTCACAGAAGTGACGGCATCCTTGAATTTACTTATGTTGTGTTTATGTAAAACTGATGCGTCCTCGTTTCCTTAAAGGGAAGCTGAAATGTTTTTGAGAATTCGAGGTGAATCGAGAATCCGAATGTATGAAGCTTCTAGTTAAAGCATGCCAAGCAGTTTTGCGCTAGCATTTAAAATGGCCACGTAATCGCCGATGTTCAGGCTTCTCCTCACGGCGTTGGAGAATTAAGTGCGCAGAAACTGAAGATGACGTCATTGCTGCCGAAATTTCAGATGTCCTCTGCCTTTGCCCACATGCTGCCATGAGTCGTCCGTTACCGTCAAACAATGCTTCGTGGGCTTCACCTTCGGTGGCTTTGGTTTCCTTCCTTGGAACAACCGTTTCTTCTCTGAAAACATGACGCCGCCGTAAGTGACGTCATCACTGAGGCCTCTGCTCGTCGCTGTGCACTGCAGAGAAGCCTGAACGTCGGCGTGGCTTTATTCGGCAATTACGTCCCCATTTCAAATGCTAGCACCAAAAGCCTTCGCATTACCTACCTGCAAGTTTCACACATTCCACCCTTTTAAACTCGTCTAATTCTAACGCCTGATCAGTTGCCTTTGAACATGCGTCCACGTAGCTTGTATATATGTGTCTCCGGTTCGGTCATTGAAGAAATCAATAGTACGAGCGCGTTGTTCCAGTTGTGGTAGTTTCTTCCAGTCAGCTCACCCGCTTCCAGTGCATGGGCGAGGGCGTACGTGCTGCTTGTTTTGTCTCTCACTATTCCGATCAAAGTCACTCCTACTACAGCCAAACTCTCGAGCTCCATTCGTATACTCGCAAACTTTTCTCGCCTGCAAGACGACCACTAGCAGGACGGAAGTCGTTGGCGTACGTGTCTCCTTTTTTTGCTGTGCGTTGTTTTTTCTGCCCCAAAGTCACCCCATCCAGAGCCAAAGCCGTGTTTTATTTATCTGTCACTTTTTGTCAGCTTCAACATGGCAGCCATGCAGTAGTACTAGTCGAAATGTGGTTTCTACGTGGCCCCTCTTTTGTGCCTGTAGTATTTGGTGCGCTTTTTGGCGTGCGCTATAAACGATAATTTCACATAAAGACTGCTGAGCATAGGTAGGCGGCAGGATTTTTCGTACGGATACCGTCAATCTCCCTCAGGAGAAGAAAGATCTGATTAAGAAGCCCCAAAGCATGAAAGCAGCAAACCCGGAATATAACTGGCAGAGCTATCATAGTTAATCAATAAGCGCAAGGTAACTGACATAAGGAAGTTTAATATGGATAGAATCGAACGTGCTGTAAAGAACGGAGGTAACGTAAAAGCAGTGGAGAGTAAAATATGTATAGGCAAAAACTAGATGTATGCGTTAAGAGACAAAGAGGGCAGTTTCATCAGCAATATGGATAAGATAGTTAAAGTAGCCGAAGAGTTCTACACAAATCTATACAGTAACCAATGGAATCAGGACGTAAATGAGATATGCAGTAGCACACAACAATACGTCATCCCGCCAGTAACGAAAGAGGAAGTGAAGAAACCGAGAAGGCCTTACGAGCAATGAAAATAGGGAAAGCAGCTGGTGAGGATCAAGTAACAGCAGATCTGTTGCAGGACGGAGGGGAGATTGTGCTAGAAAAACTAGCCACCCTGCATACGCAATGTGTTATTAACTCGAGCGCGTACCAGGAGCCCGAAAGAGCGCTAACATTGTGTTAATACATAAGAAAAGAGACGTCAAGGATTTGAAAAATTACAGACCACTCAGCTTACTGTCCGTTTGCGATAACGTATTTACTAAGGTAATCGCTAATAGAGTCAGGACAACCTTAGACTTCAATCAAACAGTTGATCAGGCAGGATTTCTTAAAGGATACTCAACAAATGACTATGTTCAATAACAATCAGGCAATTGCGAAATGGGCAGAGTGTAACCAACCCCTATATAGAGCCTTCATAGATTACGAAAAAGCATCTGTCTCAGTCGAAACCTCAAGCGTATCGGGGTGTAGAAGAGCCTTATGTAAAAATACTGGGAGATATCTGTAACGGCTGCACAGCTACCATAATCCTCCATAAAGCGAGCCGTAAAATTCCAATTAGTAAGGCTGTCAGTCAAGTAGACACGATCTCGCTAATGCTATTCCCCGGCTGTTTACAGGAGGTATTCATAGGCCTGGATTGGGAACAGTTGGGGATAAGAGTTAATGGAGAATACCTTGGTAATCTGCGATTCGCTGATGACATTGTCTTGCTAACTCAGGAGATGAACTGTAAAGCGCATGATCAATGAGTTAGACAGGCAGAGCAGAACGGTGGGTCTAAAAAACTGGAGGGGACACTTAAGCTCCGCCTTAAGGGCATGACGCGGTAGCTGATGAGTTAATGCCCATATATTAAGAATTGCTCATTCTCTGCATAACAATTAGAGATCGCTGACACCTCATACCACTCCTGGCGCAACGGTTAAAGGGACTATGCAACGATTAAAAAGTCACTTGTAAATGTTTTCAGTGCTTAGAAATGATGCTAAGAGGCATTCACACCAAGTATGAGTCTTCAGAACTGAGCTGGTAATTTATTATGACCTTTTAAAAACCGTGTTTTTTTAAAATTCGCGGGCCTATTGGTGTGCTCGTAGTGACCGATTTTGGAACTAAAATCGTGAAACAAAGACGTCACACTACCCATGACGTCGCCAGGCCACCACACGCTCTCATTCGCTGGAGCCACGGCAGCCACGACGACACGGGCACACTTCCGGTAGCCGTGAAAATCGTCTTCTCGTGCCGCCGCACGACAAGCGTTTCGGTGCAGGCGGGCTGGAAACGCTGATTGGTCAAACAAAATGTGACGTCACTCATAAAACGTCACGTGACGTCATAATCACGTGACTTTTAATGACGTCGTGTCCGGTTGGGAAGAGACATATTTTCCCTAGGTTTTTCTCGGAATTCCCCACGTTTTTGACAGCGCGCGCGGGTTCAAAAAGCGCACCTGATGCGCCGCGCTTTCACACACTGCATGCGCGTTTCTGTCCAGAATGGCGTCAGTGTTTCCAAACCAGAGTGAACGTCAACCTGAGCACGGTGATCATGATCGACGTTGCGGCGTCTGCGACAAAGTCTTCACTCAGCGGAAAAACATGCTGCAGCATATGAGGATGGTGCACAAGTTGGAGACGAAAGGAGCCTTTCTCCACTGCGACCAGTGCAGCAGCCTGCTATCAACACTCGAAAATTTGGTTCATCACTACAACGTGGCGCACAAATTCCCAGCCGAAAATCTGCAACTGTCCTTTGGGAACGACAAAGGTAAGGAGACATGTTTGCAACGCGACGTGCATGAATTTTCCTGCGCTGCCTCTTTGGCTTTTTTTTTGTTTGTTTTGCTTTAACGTTCTTAGCAAGTCTGTGCGAATGCATCTATATATGTGCGCAGCGGGCGAATTTACAGCTTTTTGCAGCGAGCTAAATCCCGCATTTTATTTTTATTATATATGATATCCTTGAACTGCTGGTGTATTATTTTAGTGCGCTCGAACGGCGCGCTTCGTTGTGCATTTATTATAATCGCCACTGCCTGGCGGACCCGATACAGCTTTTGCAGACCTGAGAGGTTAAACACGTACTATCCATGCAAAGCCACGCAAATGCGCCTACGGGTGACCACGCCCGTCTATCAGCGCTCCGTCGAGTGCCTGCATTTACAATCGAGTGCTGTAGGACTATGAACCTGACCTAGAGCATACATATTATAATTTTTCCTTGTATTCTACATTCTCTACATGCAGGAGACTACACTCATAGCTTTCGTTAGTGCAGAAATTTCGTACAACCGTGTCAAAATTTGGCGGTCCGGTTTTGTTCTACACGACGTTTTGGAGGAGAAAAGCATTGGGTCTTTGAAGGACGACAGTCTATATAAACTCCTATTCACTGTGTCGTCGTACCCATCGTAATTAATGACGACATAAAAGGCTTTTGATACAACTCTCGTGATTTAAAACAAAACTGTTCGTTTCACTAACCCGCGAAAAAATATTGCGCGCAATCATTCGCCACAGCCCGTTGCTGCGTAATTTTTGTTTTGTGCGGATTTTCTTTTATAATATGACAGCTGCACGCGATAGCTTATATATATAGTTGCGCAGCCGACCACTGCAGGTACCAGTAAACACGTACCCCGTTTAGAATGAATTTAAAAACGCGGTCGGGAGTTGGAATTATTTGTCCGGGACGCTGCGGTCAAAGTTCGCAGTTTTGAAAATTGAAACACGGAAATTTTTGCGCATAGCTAGTCACTCTTGCATAAGTAAATATCTTATTCCTACCCATCATCCCTTTGTCAGAACACATATATTAATGAGAAAAACGACCCATTTGATGCAATTAAGTTCACAGTCCTACAGGGTGGGTTCCACAACAAAGAGAGCAACGGGAGTCGTACTTTATTTACAAATTTGTAACAATTCCTCACGGCATTAATGAAAGTCCGGGTTTATTGACCTCCATCGCCCCTTTCAGAGCCAGTGCTGACCTTAGGAGTGCCGGCGCGTCAAACCTCGGTCGTTTGCCGCCAGCGGCATCTTTTTCAAGCTTCGCTGCCCGTCCGCTTACACAAAGCTCATAATTCATCCCCACCCCTGTCTTCCCAGTTCGACGTACCACCTTGTCGAGCGGGGTGCAATTGAAGAACCAAGAACCCTTGATTAAATGCTCCTGCCATTCACCTTTACCCCCCCACAGGACACTTTCGCGAACTCGTATGTTTTGCCGCCTTTTTTCTTTCTCTTTTGTGTGTGTGTTTCATGCACAGTGCACGTGTGTGTAGTTAAGCTAACTGCGCCGCTGATTCCGCCTTCACTATTCGTACCGAAGACGCTCCTGGAACGTCTCCTGCCCTGTCTGAATTTATTGTTTATTTGTTTGCTCGTTTTGGCCGGCGGCACGGGCAGTACATGCATCTATGATTCTTATCTGCTCCGGGACTCCGCCAAAGTCTGTCATTGTTGCTTTGAGGGCCCGGATGCCCTCCCTCCCCTCGTTATTCCTTTTTTCCCCCGTGCTGGCCTCCCGCGCAAGCTCGCTGGGCGGCAGGGGACAAAGCGTTTTTCTTTTTCTCTTTATTTCTTTCTCCTTTTTCTAGTATTTTTCTTTTGTGCCCATCAAGGGTTCTTGGTTCTTCAATAGCACCCCGCTCGGCAAGGTGGTGCGTCGAACTGGCAAGACAGGGGTGGGGGATGAATTCAGAGCTTTGTGTAAGCGGGCAGCGAAGCTTGAAAAAGATGCCGCTGGCGACAAACGACCGAGGTTTGTCGCGCCGGAATTCCTAAGGTCAGCATTGGCTCTGCAAGGGGCGATGGAGGTCAATACACCCGGACTTTCATTAATGCCGTGAGGAATTGTTATTAAATTTGTAAATAAAGTACGACTCGCGTTGCTCGAGATCTCTTTGTTGTGGAACCCACCCTGTAGGACTGTTAACTTAATTGCATCAAATGGGTCGTTTTTCTCATTAATATATGTGTTTTAACAAGGGGAGGTAGGGATAAAATATGCGCGCGGTGGTTATTAAAGCGAATTCGTATAAAGTTAACGGCCTGCCCAATGTACTGCGTACTGCACACACTGCATCCTAGGAGGTATATTACGTTGCAGAAATCCCAATCAGAGTTGTCATTAATTTTCCATTTGAATCCTGAAGCTGTCCTTATTTCACAGCTTGATGTTTGTAATGTGTTTGCAGACGCGGAATCTACTTTTTCCACAAGGTCGACACCCCAAAACCGGCTCTTTATGTGACTGAGTGTATTAGAATGTTTCGAATGTTTTTCGGTCGTCTGTAGACTGCATGAGGGAGAGCAGTGAAAATTTTGGCGAGGCGCTAGCTCGCTTTGTTTGAGAATGTTGAAATGTTTTTTTGAAGATTTTGTTTACGTACGTTAGGCGGCTGGGTTACTGGTGAAGGGAAGTACGAGATTTGCCTGATGGTCTGTTTGCTCGCTGTATCGACGTCACTCCAGTATTTGCTCTCGGTTGGGTTTAGATGTCCTTTGAATGGCATCGTCGGCAATGGCGACGGGTATCGCTGCTTAATGAGGACTTCTTGCATGCGTTTGGAATTTTTTACGAAGTCTTCATCTTGGGAACATGTTCCTTTAGATCGATGTGCCTGAGAGTATGGGATGCTTGTTTTAGATTGACGAGGATGGCAGCTTTGGAAGTGTACGTATTGTTGACGGTCCGTCGGTTTTCTATATACACTGGTGGTGAGTGAGCTTTCGTTTACCAAAATCTCAACATCTAGGAAGTTAATTGTGGTGTGGGCGCACGTGTAAGTGAAAGATATGTTGGGGTGGACGAGGTGTGTCAGTCCAAATTAAAAAGATATCATCCAAGTAGCGTTTGTATAGGGTGGGCTTAATGGGACAATCTTTCAAAAATTTAGACTTATTACTATGCATGAAGATGTTGACGTAGGTGTGGGCCATCCTTGTACCCATGGCTGTGCCGTTAATTTGTGAATAGTGTTGATTGATGAATTCGAAGTTGTTATATTCGAGTACGATTTTCAACAGTATTTATAAAACACGTGGAGCAGGGGAGCATCAAATCACTGATCGAAGCGTATGAACAAAACAGAAAGGAGGAATCCCCTGCTGCACGTGTATTAGATATGTTGTTCACAGCAACATCTTGCATGAAGCTGCAGGGAAGAGAAAAGTCGATGAGACGTAGCCAGTTGTACTTGAGCCGTCTACATCGAAGGAATCACCACCGATCCTCTCACCAGGTTTCGTGAAGCTTGCGCTTTATCGTGCCGGTTTACCACTGTCCTTCTTGCTAATGAAGCGATTATTTTCTTAATGTTCTCTTTTTGCCCCATTTGCCATCTGCCATTTTTGATCGTGCCATCTTCTGGGCAAGTACTACGTTTGAGGTTCGAAAAAGGTGCATAAGCGATCACGACCTATGCAAACAATAACAAAGACGAAACACGCTACAAGAGCACCACTAGCTGCATATCTGCTATAAAAGTAAATATTTCCAACAATACATTATCTTTTAGTATGCACCGTTTACTTGCCATACATACACACACACAAGCAAAAAAAACACGCCATAATGAAGAAAACCGCGAAAAACAACGATAAACAAACCGGCCTCCGAACTCCACTTGCACTTTTACACGCCAGGGCGCGTGGCACATTTCGGCGCGACATCTGAACCGCGCTGTGTGTGTCTTGTGTGTCCCTCCTGTGTCCGTGTCTTTTGCGCTGTTTAAAACAAGTATGCAGCACCAACTAGCCCGCACGTCTACCCTTGTAGCCTTCATTTAAACCGCTTTGAGCGGGCGCTCGAGGCCGCGCTTCCGCAGGACTGTTCCGCATAGTGTAGTCGATTTTTCTGTGCCAAAATTCCAAATTTGATTTTTGGTGGAGGGTTACCCTACCATACTCCCTTAAAAACGCACTGATATCATTGCCTTCAATACCTTTGATATTACTTTATTCATCGGGCGCACACGTCCACAAGACAATAACGATAACACGAGGGGATCGCATTCCAGGATTCCACCACGCAATTGCATGCTTCAGCGTTAAAGTGGGTATTACGAGATAGTAACTAGGGCCACATAGCAAACACGCGTGCAGATATTGAGCAAGGTGATGGCAACAGAAGCATATAGCGCAAGTATCGCAAACCTTCGTGATATTGTTGAATTGGGCATTTGAATGCTGTATTTTCTGCAAGGTACAAAGTTCCGCTTTTTGGTATGTACAGTGTAAACATGAAATTATGGTGCACATAATCCTCCATGTTTTTCGAATATTTTTCAAGCATTGTTCATTCGTCACTGACAATGACAGTGCCTTCAGTTTTAACACCTTTCTACACAATATTTTCTAAAGTATTTTTTATGCATTTTACAGAGTTCCATGATTGGAAAGGACAGGAGGAAGCGAGCCAGGTGTGCAAGTTCGTAATATCCACAGGTGAAAAAAGGCTCACCAACGGATGTACGAGGACCTACTACGCTTGCAACAGGTCAGGAGTGGCACGACATGCCTTTCTTTTCTGATCGTTACTAGAGACGAGGGTACTGTCAAGGTATCGTACCAAAGGACGCATTATGGGCATGATGCAGATGTTGAACACCTGAGTATGACTGACCAGGAAAGGGCAAGCATTGCGGATGACCTTTCGAAAGGAGTGCCCATGAGGACAATATTGAAGAAAATAAGGGAATCGGTGACAAGCAAGCTAACTCCTCTGCATTTGACAAATCGCATGGACTTGCACAACATCAAGCGGCAATATAACCTCACAGTTCCTGAAAGATGTCATGATAATGATGCTGTGAGTGTAAGCATATGGGTGCAAAGCATGAGGAACAAGGGGCAACCTGTTGTTCGCTTGTACAAAGAGCAGGAAGTTGTTGACCCAACGAATACCTTTAGTACAAAAGACTTTGCTCTTGCCTTAATGACGGAGCCACAGGAAGAGCTGCTGAAAGTTCTAGGTACAGGAACAGTCTGTGTTGATTCCACACATGGAACAACGGGGTACCAATTTGAACTGGTGACTGTTCTGGTGCTGGATGAATATGGAGCAGGATTGCCTATGGCTTACTTCATCTGCAGCACGATTAATGAGAAAACCCTATCAGCATTCTTTGAATCCCTGAAGTCCTCCACAGGAGCCCTGTCAGCTAGAACTTTCATGACAGATGATGCATCCGAATACTTCAAGGCCTGGTCAACAGTCATGGGCCCACCTCAACATCGACTACTCTGCACATGGCATGTGGACAAAAACTGGAAGCGAAGGATTTCTGAGAAGATAAAAGGAAAAGAACTCGCAGTAGATGTTTACCATGCTGTTCGTACACTGCTAGAGTGCCCAAAAAAAGACGAAGTGGCTGAGCTTCTCGAGTCATTTCTTGCCAACAAAGATCCCAGGCTTCAGGAGTTTATTCAGTACTTCAGAGGAAATTATGCTCACCGCCTGGAGATGTGGGCCTACAGTTTTCGAACTGGACTTGGCATCAACACAAACATGTACCTTGAAAGGATGCACAGGACTTTAAAGCATAGTTTCCTGGAAGGTAAGAAGAATCATCGTGTTGACAGGCTCATCACTGCACTGATGGACATGACATACGAGTCTTTGATGAAGAGGGTACAACACATTGTGAAAGCAAAGAGAACGAGCAAGATGAGCCGGATCGAGAAGAACCACAGATCTGCTGTGGCAATTACTACGCCTGCCAAGAGGAATGAAGATGGAACATGGACTGTGCAATCCCAGTCCACAAGAGGCCTCACATACAGGATTTCAAAAGAGAAAGGTAGTGCCTGCTGCCCTCTGAAGTGCAGCGAGTGCATGGTGTGTGTGCATAGCTATTCATGTGATTGTGAGGAGCACCGAATGAGCTTGACGATCTGCAAACACATTCATTGTGTGGTCATCGCTGGCGCACCTGAAGGAAGAGATCAGAAGATCCTGAAAGCTACTGAAGCAGTGTCATCCAATTCAAAGGCAAGCGAGGCTTTCCACATTTTGGAAAGTGTTCAAACAGCAGAAGCCTCTACAAGCATGACAAAATCTGACTTGGTCTTGGCCAAGATGGAATTGCTCAAAGAGTATGTCGCAGAGCAAGAAATTCCTCAAGAAGTGCACAACAAGGCCAGCAAGCTTTTGGACCCTGTACTGAAGATTTATGAAGGCACTAAGAAGCAAGAAATGCCCCACACATCAAGGGAGCCTGCAAACAAGAAAATCGAACACCAAGTCAGGTTTCATTCCACTAAGAAGCAGAGGCTGTCCAGCTCAGGTACAAGTTTTTCAAAGCCAACTGAGCTTCAGAAGGAGAACATAAAAAAGCAAATCCTTAACAGCAATGATGAGGCAACTGTAATAATAACATCTCCAGGACACAACTACATATGAAAGATGAGATCGACTCTATGGCCCTCTCTTCTGGTTTACAACCCGTCTACAAGTTCATCTGTGTACTTATAGACCTCGCCTATGAGGTGTGCAGCTGTCTCGAACCAGATGGATGGTGTGTGCGTTAGAGCGCGAGAGGCACCTCCATACTGGCCATATATGCTGCAGGTAAGTATATTTTCCTTTCAGCAGCAGCTTTGTGGTACCAGTAGGATGGTGTGTGCGTTAGAGCGCGAGAGGCACCTCCATACTGGCCATATATGCTGCAGGTAAGTATATTTTCCTTTCAGCTCAGTGTGTTGCACACTTAAACAACTGAAGCGAAACCTACAGCACAATGGTTTCTCTGCATCTGGCTTAGCCAGACCATTTTTTTCTCTCGGCAGAACCTGACTGCTAGAGAGCGCGTCTCCCAGGTGGCGGATAGGGAGGCTCTTACCAAGCACCTGAAGTGTGCAGCTTGCAAAAGGCACAATAAGTTTGATTAAATGAGGGAACCTTCTGGCATGGTGTGTCTTATAAGTACAGAGTGCTCGGTAAGAGTGGTGCGTGCACCCGCGGACCAACAGGGGTTTCACTGCCTTGACACATTCCCCACCTGTACATGCTTCCTTTTTCCTCAGGTCCATGGCTACACATTGCTGGCAATTCACAAAGTTGCTGTTAGGGTGCAACTTGATGCAGACATTTTCTGAACAACTCTGCTAAGTGGCACATGGTACTATTATGCGCTGTCAAATAAGAGTTCGGTGTGTGCAGAGCTAAAAGCGACGACTGTTCTAATTTGCGCTGTTGTGATTGTCTTTCAGGTGACAAACAACCAAAGAGACGTGAAGACAACATTGATGGCCTTTCATGATTGTACTGAAGATGTCATTAGCATCAGTTATTGAAATACTTGGAAGATCGCAACTTATACTATGCCTTACCTTTCCTTCAGATTCTAGTATATTGCAATCTGCCTGTCATAGCACAGAAATAAACCTATATTTATTTTGTTCCTGCAACTACGTTGTCGTCCAATCTCTTTGCAGGTACATGCATCCAGAGATTTGAATTCATTACCAGCATTGTCTGGCGTGCAGTGCAGAAATAAACAAAGCTGCAACACTTTTTAAAGATGCATTGTCACCACAAGCAATCGTAAATTATTTTTCCAATAAAAACAATCTATACATTGTAGATTGTTTACATATTTTCTTAAGCACCCACATAAATTAAAGTAGATAAACTGAGGTGTGACAACTGAACAGATGTGTGAATTGAGATATGGTTAAGTGAGTGCACAAAATAGACAAAGGGACCACAATAACACTGTTCATAACACTGCTCAAAATGCTATACTGTTGCAGTACTGTAGAATCTGCAGAAAGGGCCACACAGCATTTCACTGAGTTAATAGGTAAGATAGATTAGCCTGAATTCATAGTGACAGTCATTAGAACAGCTGCATGGCAAACTCTTTAAGAATGCATCCAAGTCATCAGAGCCTTTTTTTATTAAATAATTATTGCATTAGCACTGCACAAATATTTACTGTTTACATTACAATAGACTACATTGGTAACAATAGCTTGGATTATCATCTCCTGATATGCGTATACAGTTGAGCTTAAAGTGGTATAGACACAAAATTTTTGCTTACATCTTCTTTGAAATGATGCATCAAACATTAGTATAGACGGGTCATCACTTGACATTTGCCTACGGCCGCTAAATAATTTGTAACAATGTCACTAATTAGGTTACATTGTTCACGATACAAAATGTGTGATGCATGTTCTAGGTTTGGGCTAGGATTAGTGTAATGTATGCAAGTCATTTTTCATTTACAGGAGCTTATTCTAGATGTTCAATAAAGCCCAGGAAGGTGTTAGCAGAACACACAGTTATTCTTTTGATTCCATGACAGGTATGACTTAAGATGAACACCAAGATATTTATATCTTGTGATAAGCACGCTAATAGCTGTTATCTGGAAACTATCTGGAGGATATTCGGGTACTCTGTGAATGATGAATTCAGCATTAGAGACATTAAGGAGCAAGAAATTGTTTCATCGAGATGTGACCTTTAATATTAGCAGTCCATATGAGCAATCACACTGAGGTAAATCAAAGCATCATCAGTGAATAATCTAGTCATGCAGACAATCTTATATTACGTGTCGATCAACGACTGGTTCCATGTGATGAGTATAGGGTAAACTGTGCTTGATGACCTGCTTCAATTCGAACTTCCTCCCCCATGAAAAGTAATGCTGATATTCATATGCCCATACACACGCCCATGCCAATATTCATATGCCCATACACAGAGTGTTTAGCGTGGGAGAGTTGAGATGCAAATATGCAGCAGTATGCAGGCCTCCATTACATTTCTGCTACAAAACAGCTCGAATGAGTTCTGCACCAATTGCGTGAATTAATTATCAACTCTTGCAGGAGAAAATATACAATTTAGATTTCAACAACATATATCATACAAATGCTCACACTGAATTCGAAAATTTTGCTGAGGCTCTTGAGTCTGCCATATCGAAATGCACATTATGCACTACCCGTAGGTACGAACAATTCTTTGTGCCTGTGGATGAATCAGAACATACTTGAGGCTATACAAGAGAAGGATCAATGGTATCGTAAGTGGAAACGTCAAAAAGAAAACATTTGTTATTCAAACAAGTTCAGATCCTCCAGAAACTATGGAGTGGCATTAATACAGATGAGAAAGAAAGAATACAACTGTATGCTAATACAGAAAGCAGAAGGAAACTCCTGAAAAATGTGGGATGTGGGAAATAGCGTAATCGGTAGACAGTTAAAACAGCGCGTAGTTCCTGAACACATTGATGAAAACACAGTTGATAGGTTTGATAATTCCTTCACAAACATTGGCCCTGAGTTTGTAGCTCATATCCCTAATCTACCATGCTCTGTTAATGACCCTTGTGTTCATGACACCTTCTTACCGCAAGCTGTTGCCGATTGTGACATCACAGCAATCAAGAAAACTCGTTGCAAACAAGGCAACCAGACATGACGGGATTACTTTGAGAGCATTAAAGAGAACATCCACCAACTTGCTCCACTCCTATCAATAATAATGGATCATGCAGTTTACGAAGGTATTTATGCAAATATTTTGAGGATCGCTGCAGCTATACCAGTTCACAAACAAGGATAGTAATGATTCAGGCAGTTACCGTCCAATCTCGGTTTTGAGTATCATTAACACTGTGTTCGAAAAACTTGTCGGAAAGCAACTAAATTACTACTTGGAGAGAACTAGAATCATATCTCACTGTCAACAAGGCTTCAGAAATAACAGAAATGGCATTGTCTCAAGAGTTATGTTCATCTTTGCATAATTATGAAATGTCTGCAGCCTTGTTCCTAGACTTAAAGAAAGCATTTGATACTGTTAATCATAACATTTTAATTCACAAGCTAATGAAATATCTGCAGCCTTGTTCCTAGACTTAAAGAAAGCATTTGATACTGTTAATCATAACATTTTAATTCACAAGCTAGAGCACTATGGTTTTAGGGATTCCACTCTTGATTTCTTTACAAGCTACATTACTAACAGAAAACAATTTTTCCACATAAAACACTTAAAATCATCTCGACAGCCTGTGTGTGCTGGAGTGCCTCCAGGGGTCAGTCTTAGGCCCTGTGCTGTTGAGTGTTGCTTGCTAATACTTTGTTCACTGATCATTTATAACCAAGTTTCATGTTGGCATCTTCTGTTGCTGTAATAACAAATGTGTACATTGGGCCTATACTAGCTTCGGCTATTGACCCAGCAGTTTTTGCAAACGTTTTGTAGTATCTGAAGTTAAAAGAAAGTACATGCTCTGAATTAAGCATCTGTGATCACGACCACTGGTAGAGCCGGATCAAACAAGTGCATTACGTCACAAGTTGAAAGTAGTTACTTCACTTCATGAAAGCTTTGAACTGCCTCAGAGTCCCAAGCGAAAGCAACGTAGTGTCACAAGAGCCTGCGCAGAGGCTCAACAACACCTGCATAGTGAGACCACAATTGGGACCACTTGTTAAAACCACTTGTTTTGAGGTGGCACCACTTGAAAACAAGTGGGACCATTTGGAATCCCACTTCATATTTGGAATCATTGTCTATAAAGTGGGGACATTTGGAATCCCACTTCATAGACACCTCGAATTGCCATGAACTACTTAAGCGCACACTCCAAGGGAATGTTGAAAATCCGCTGCAGCACGAAGAGGCTCATGACTGAAAAAATGCAGATGCAGGAACCATTGGAAGCAAGCTGTTGTCAATGCACAGTGTTTAGAGTAAATGGTACCACAGGCCCACAAAGCGCAGATTTTGTTTAAAAAATCGGCCGTCTTGTTAGCATCAATGCCGCAGTGTCCAGGTATCCAGTGAAAGCGCATTTCTTTAACATGTAGTGGAATGAAAAATCTTAGAGAATGGCCCAGAAGAGCGTCCTTCGAGCCTTCGAGTGAGTCAGGACAGAAAGGCTGTCAGCAAGTATAATGACATCAGTAACGATGCAAGAGACCTTATCTATAGGGCCAACTGAACCCCTAGAAAATGAACAGCGAATATAGGTGTATAATCAGGGGCCCGAAACGAATAACTGCAATCTAGAGCCAATAGCTGCCTATAGGCGACTTCATGCAAACATTTAAAGCGAAAGCCTTTAATGGCTCTCGTTATCCATCCGTCCGCGAAATCTGTCACACTATGACGTCATCAATGGTATAATAATTGATATAACCCATATAGTCTTAGCAATTAAGAAGTAATTGGTGATTAGAAATTGCGCATTAGTTTGTAATTACACATTAATTTGTGAAGTAAATTAATAGCTCAACACGAAACGTTAAAAATAAAAATAAATAACAATTTTAAAGAAACAAAAATAAAAAGGAAAAATTAACTTATGTGACAATGCAGTTTCAGAAGCGAAAAATTAAAAATAATT
The DNA here is from genome assembly GCF_052857255.1 of Amblyomma americanum. Lineage (NCBI taxonomy): Eukaryota > Metazoa > Arthropoda > Arachnida > Ixodida > Ixodidae > Amblyomma > Amblyomma americanum. The sequence continues at coordinate 51,571,636 of NC_135497.1, forward strand.
AAATAAAAATTAAAAGAAGCAGCCACAGTGGGCGCAGAAAGGCTTTCGCCTCGCGCACTTTACATCGCCAAAGTGACCACTGAATTTTAAAAAAAAGTGCCTCTTCGTACAAGCGATTAATCGCCTTTTCCCGGTTCGCCCTGCACCTTCGAGCAACAATTCCATCCTATGAAGTTGTCCGACGCAACGCCAGAAACGAGCTGATCACGAACAACAGTGTTCACGGAATTGTCGAAGTCGCAGTTCTACGCAGGTTCGCGTAACTGAGCAATGTAAACCTGCAGCTGACAGGCTCGCCAGGGTTCTGTAAACATATCTTGAACCGCGGTAGCGTTCCGTCGTGGCTGAGGACAGACGGTTGCAAGTGCTGAGCGCGGTTTGAAACGTATCTTCGCCTTTCGTAACTTCACTTATGGCGAATTCCACTGCTGGATCTGAAGTGAGGCGCTCGAATCGCAAAAGAGCGCCCCAAACCGCCTCGGAGCAGATCCGCCACTGGTCGGCGTATCAACCTTGTGAGCTCCGTTGGAACGGAGTTGCTCCAATCGACCAGCGGAATTCGCGCGGTCGGTCCAGGTCGACCAGTTGAACTCGAATTCGTCGTCGCGGAGCAAGAAAAGCTGCTCCAGCACGACCAGTGGAAATCGCCATTAATTTAGGTCCCTGCTCCTTCATTTTGCGCTCGTGGCAGGAGGCGTTAATTGCGGAACGACGCTGACCTTCGACGCCGCGCGACTGCAAAGGCATGGCTTTGCGCCGGGTTGCAGCAAACTCAGGCCAGACGTCTCCTGAAAGTAGGTAGAAAACAGTGCCTTCCACTGGTTCCATGGTACTGGTGACTGGCCCGGTGTTTCTAGGAATGTACGAGGGGGCGTAAGATCCCGTGCAACTCATAGGTTTACCTCGTCGACACGTTGTTGTATTGTAGATGCAAGATCGAACGACACACCGGAGCGAGCGATGTCATGATGACGCCAAGTTTCCGCCGAACCCCCCCCCCCCCCCCTCTACTTTTCTTGCGTCACGTATACGTGGTGTCAAGAGACATGCATGTGACTGAAACTCTGAAGAAGCGAAACTGAAAGTAAGACAACCGAAACTGAAAATAAGAGAAGAGAAACTGAAACTGCCGCACAGTTCATTGCCTGATGGACACATGCAGTATCACGTATTATTTAACGTCTTCATAAAACCGCTGTTTGTTCTTCTATAGGATTAGCAGCATTAGTATATGTTTGCTATTAATGACACCCAGGTAATGAACATGATTTACCAACTTAAGTAGTGTTGGTTCTGGTGTAACGCACGAATAATTTATAGACATGCCTTTGTGTATACGCCAGAAATGAAATTGTGAAGCAAGCCTTGAAACTGCCTGTGCATTTCTCATAAAAAAAAAGAAAAACATTATCTTGTTTTCAAAGCATGCGTGTCATCTATATCAGATGTGACTAATGTTGAGCTATAACTTTAAATGGCTCATGCTGGCTGCCATCAAAAATCACTTTTTTTGATTCAACAAACCTCATAACTCATTTCTGTCACGAAAGCAACGAAATGCTTCACTTATATCTCATTGCTTTGGTGCAGTCATGGTTCATTATGCAATGTAAAATCTGATTCACGAATATTTTTGTTACTTGTTGCACGATACGTTTGTTCCTGAAATTCAGCACATCCACCAGTATTGCGTTCCCGCGCGGCTTTCTTTTTTTTAACTGAGTACAGGTGAATAGCCACCGGATTCTTGGCTGATCGCCCAGTGTAGGTATGTGCCATCTTTTGATAGGCTAACAACATCAACAAAATTCGTCTTTCACTTCCAATCATGTGTGCTGCGGTATACTTTTTCTTCGACTTTGTATTGATTCCATCCGTAGTAGGCATGGGAGGCATTGGCCACGCTATCAGCTTCCGCAAGTTAGGTTCACGCAGAATTTGTTAGCTCCGCTTCAAGTTGATCTGATCTCCTTGCAACGAGTTGCTGAAGAAAACGGGTGGACGGGGCAGTGCGGGAAGAAGAGTCGTCGAAGGAAGACATTTGTAATGTTTCTTGAATATAGCCAAAGTTTCTGTTACCGTTATTCAGTTTTTGTCCCCCTGTGATTTATCAGCTATTATTCGAACCCCCAAAGTTTAAAGTTCAAAGTAGTAGCATTACTTTTAAATTCAGAAGAAGCTACTAAACATTACAATTGGGATATATTCGCAGGATCTGGCTTGGAGCTATTCTGCTTGTATCCCTGATTATACTCCTATATTCTTCGTAGAGTTTTTGGTTATTTTGGCTCTTCTCTTAATTCCCAGGCATGTAGCTTGAGTTCTCATTCTTGCAGACTGCCTTTCAGTTCTAGTCTCCAAAATTCCGGAAAATCGTTATTGAATTGGTCGCTTAGGTTTTATGTTCCGTGCACAGTGCGTGAGATCCACTTGGTCTGAGTACCTGCCTATTCGGGTGTTTATTTTAACGAGGTGGCTGATTTATTGGCAAGGTCAGCTCTCAGCGCTCCTGTAATCTTTCCTGTCCTTCACCTCATTATGTTGGAAACTTCACGTTTCCAGCGGTTCCAACATATTTCAGCCAGCTTGAGTGATCCGTTGCTCAATACCGTGGATTTTCACCACTTAAATTACCCATGGAATGTCCAGTGGTGTAAATCAAGGCGTTGCGAGGTGTCAGTGACGCTTCTGCGATGCAAAATCCCTCACTTAAATTTATACTTGCGCCGATGCGGGTTCGCTGCGACAAACCTTTGTGTCTCATGTGGGCAAGTTGAAACAATAGGTCATTTTCTCCTCTCTCGCCGGCGGTTCGCAGTTCAAGGAAAGCAGTATTTGGAGGTCCCTCTTTCGAGGTTAGGACTCCCTCTGTCTCTTCCAGTTCTTCTCTCGTTCGGTGCGAGCGCCAAGGAATTCCCGTTAAGCAGTGTTTGTGGCTACCTTCATGATTACATAAGTGCGACTGATCGGTCACCTTGTCAGCTGCATACAAAATTCTGTTGCATGTCTAAAATGCTTGATTCTATTCTCGGTAATTCATATTTCTTAAATTTTATTGAATTTTCCAATTTTTATCCTGATTCAGTCTTCTACGCCGCCGCCTCACGTCTTTTTTTTCCCCCGTGCAAATATTTCATTGGCAATCTCCACTGTACGTTGGCAAATCCCCCCGCGTGGGTATGTGCCATATATATTTACTGACGTGAAGAAGAAGAGTGTGGGCTACAAACACTGTCTGTACTTGTGCTCTTCCTTTTATCTGTTGTCTGTTTGCATTGTAAGGCATTAATAGGTAGAAAGGCATGCACGTAATGGGCATACCCTGTACGCATGAATGCGGAAGATGGTCATGGTTGTCCAAGCATTGCCATCAAAGCAACGGGACCTTCAAGAAACAGCTAGGATATGGTTGTGACCCCTCACATGCAGTGATGCTCACACAATTTGAAAATGTTGCAAGTTACAGCAGTCCCGTGGTTATATTGCTGCAAAACAATTAAGCTAGCCCATTCATGCGGAAATATTTTTAGAGGCTGCCAAAAAGGAACATGTCAAAAAGTTACACGTCCTGTTTCATTGTGTTTGAAATGAGGCTTAAGATTAAATTAATGTTACAAATACGCGCTGAAGAAATGAAACGATTAAACTCTCATGTGAAGGAAATACAAAAGGGTATATTTACGAAAACTTATTTACAAGCTAAAATAGCATCGCACACACACTCTCACGGGTTCCTTGTCGTCTGTCACTTGACTGAGTCGCCTCCAAGCGCTGCAGGTTACCGCGCACCTGCAGTGCACCGGAAGCGCACACACACACAAACACACACACTCTCACCCGCACACGTGCATGGGTCCACTTGAAAGGAGACGCCGCACGGCTCTCCGGTTCGTACTTCTGGCAGCGGCGGCATTTCCCGCGGCCCTAACGACCACACCAATAAGCTAACGAAGCGGGCGCCCATCGGTCCGTTCGCAGAACGGAGGGTGCCGCCAAGGACGCCCTCCCGCACCGAAAGCACACATGCGGGCACAAAAGAACGCTCGCTGCGCAGAACGACACTCGCAGAGAAACACATGTATATGAGAAATGGCCCCTTCTTACAAATGATGGTGGTAAACGAAATGAACAAGCAACTGCTGTGCAATCCATGCACTGTCATGCAGTACTTACACAATCACAGTCCAGTGACTGCAGAGCGGTCTGCAACCAGTAACTTGCAAAAAAACTATACTATGCAGCGAGCTTGTTTGCACGGTATTTGTTACATTTATCGAACGATCACATGAAATTGGTATGGCTATTTCTACACAGTGCATTTCCTAAAGATTCCTTTCTGCCATACTGTACTTTTTACCCAAAATGCTTCTTACAGAGTCGTAAATTGTTACGTACGCGTATAAAGATGTTTGTAGCAGGTGTGTGAGCGTGAACAAAAAAAACTTTTTATTTTCCTTAATTCTTCAGTATTCCTGATTATGACGACATATGGGCATTTATAAGTTAGTACAATTTTTTTCACGCATCACAATTAACTGATGCACCGATGTGTTTGGTACACATTCATCTTCAGACATTTCATGTCTGTTTGGTCAAAAAAATACGAAATAATAGTTGACTGCATTAGTTTTGACTAGCATCACACAGCATGCTCTTGAAATTCCTCTAGCTGTTGTACAGAAGTCTGTAATTGGCTTCATTGCATAGCTTCATACTTGAACCATTTAAACTCTGCAAACTGTTCTTTTTACCGCACATGGCGACATGGCATGCGAAGCCGCGTGGGAACGGGCGAGGAGGATTCGGAGGTACAGCTGCAACTTCGCTGGAATCCAAAGACAGCTAGGCACTTGTCACGGTTAATTTCGGAAAGGCGGCTATGCCCCAGTAAAGTTGCGTAAGGTCTTTCCTTGCAGACCTTACTAAGTCCCTTGACTTCGCACCAGAAATGCTCACCGCCCGAGACGGTTACTTGGTTGGATGACCAAAGGCTTCTTGGCACCAAAGGTGCTCCGTCAGAGACGATATTGCGACTTTGCAGAATGCAGGTATTTCAGGGGAGTATAACTTGACTGTATTTACACAAATATTTACATTGCAAGCAGATTGATACACATGAAAGACAAGTTAAAAGTGGCAAAAAGGTTAGAAAGGTTAAACAGCAGAAAAGTGGAACTGGCTACCACTAGGGGAGGCCCCTACTCGGCATAGCCGAAGATGCATCACATCAGACCGTAGCCCAGAACCCTTTTCCATGGCTCCGGGCCCTGGTTTTAAAGACCTAAAGGCCCGGCCCATCCCTTGCATCACCCAATCACAATATACCACATGATTGGTTCATGAGCCGCGTGGCACGCCTTCAAGTTTCAGCAAATTTCCAAATCTGCTCTGAAAAATATATAGCATGAAAAAACATCAAAACTACTATGAGCAATTGAATTCCGAGAATGGACCCTCGGAATCATTGGCCCACCAGGTTTGCATGCCGTGCCCCCTACATCCACAGCATTGCGGGACTCTCTCCCCAGGTAGTACCGAACATTAGAATAGTGTTATAAAAATGTTATCCAAGTTGCAGTAACGTTACATGTTTCATTGTAATACGTTAAAAATTAACATATAACGTGTGTTATGCAGAAAACTCTATTTTAACGCTCTAAAGAAGCGTTTTAATATAGTCTTCAACAAAAATGTAGCATTATTGCAACGTTTCGGTGCTACCTGGGTCCCTCAGGAGAAGGCAAGCAAATACCACCCGGCGTCGTGTCCGCATGTGCACTCGGTTAGCTCTCCTCTCGGAAGGAAAGCAAACACAAGTGCGGTTGGTTTCGTCTTTCTCGGGAGACGAAAGCACCAACGCTTCGCGCGCGCACACGTGCGACTGATTTTCGCTGACGATCGGCCGCTCCCGCTGTATTCAATTAGCTGTGTCGCCAGATCGTCTGTCGCGAGGCGCTTTCGCTGTGCCCGCATGACCGCTTGTCTTGACCTTCCAGGGGAATTGCGCGTTGCTCGCGCGCGGCTTAGCCCGAAGCCGGTAAACCGGCTGGCCACCGCCACATCTGGACCTGGTTTGACTCAAATTGGTCTCAGCCGCGTCTTGTTCGGTTCGGGCGCGAACAATACGCGAGATTCAAAGCGCTCGGCCGTCTCTGTCTCTATGGGGGGGGGGGGCACTTGACCCCAAGGGCGCTCCTTTTCAACACCACCCCGCCGTCGCCCGCCTCCGATTGAACAGGCGGGGGGTTCAAAGGGGAGCTGCCGCGGAGAGGCCGGGCGGGCAGCTCGTCCTAATGACAGCGCAGAACATGCGTCACTGACAGCCCCCTTCCTTTCGCCGTCTTGTCCATCGTGCGTCGCGCCGAGCCCGAGAAAGAAAAGGCCGTCACCCCCCCCCCCCCCTTCCCCTTCTGAATCGGGGGGCGGGGGGCGGAAATTCCGCAAATAGTTTCCCAGAGGCATCCTTTTTTTTTTTCATGGGGTCAAGAGAAGCAAGCTTACAGTGCAAAATTAAACCTTGTCTTTCTCTTCCAAATGCAATTAACTAGGAGTCCTGTCCAACCATTCCAGCTTGTTATGGGGGCACCCCCAACCATTTTTTATTTCCGTGTAACTCGCAGCCCTTCTTCACCTTGGTCATTGTAGCCGCTATTGTTTCTCAAGTACCATGCAACATCTTGTTATTAGCAGTTGCTAATTCAAGCCTTCTGCAGGGTTTGAAGGACCTTTTTAATTGGAAATGAGAACATGTGCACAGGGTGGAAAGCGCGTGATCTGCCAGGAAACACTAAAGCGGCCCCGAGAAGGGATCTTTATTAAGGATGCCAGCCATCTTGCGCCTCTCCACTTGGCAACGACGACACAGCGTGTGCGGTCCCTATGGTTAGGCCCCAGCTGTGGAAGCCATCCTCGGACACGACCATGACCTTCGACATCTGATGTTTTTATTTAAAAACACAGGGACCAAAGTCGTGCTGTATGCAGTGCGATCGCCATGTGGTTCCATAATCATCCACCTAGCCCGGCTCTTTGGACGGATTCAGGAAACGACTGAAAAGAACAAAAGTAACGAGCAAACAAAGGTGCGCTGCATAAAAGTTAGAACGCAAAGAAACGAAGGCGCGCTGCGCTGGGATAATGCTGTAGCGAGGTCTAATATGTAAATTTTCATGGCTGGCGTGGATTTCCACAAAGCGCAAGTAGTCGCTACGGAGACAAACAAAGGCGCACTGGAGCTGGGTATGTATCATGTTTAACTGCGAAAAGAAACGAAGACAGAGAACAAGAAGGCACGACACGAGCGCAGACTATCAACAGATTTTTTCTTCAAGGAAAAAAGGCCTATATATGCATCTTCATCCCGCGAAAAACATGCTAAAAACCCGAAAGCGCAAACCCTATCACACACCATCTTGGCACATGTAACGTGATGCCACTGATCACAACCTGAAAGCAATCTCCGCATCGTCAGAGACAAGATACAAAACAAACAAACAGCGAACTCACAGGCACACTCCTGCCAAGCTAGCGCTCCACACCGCCTGCTTGCGCTAAAGAAACTGCGCAAAAAAGGTATCTCCCCATCAATGAGGCCTACAGATGGTGATGCTACACAGTCATCTGATTCCTTGATCTGGTACGCTTCCACCAACTCCCTGCAAACCTGATCCCTGTGTTTAAACAAGACGCTGGTCTTGTTCAATCGTGGGAAGCAATCTTTGCACTCTTTGCAGTGCAGGGCGAGATTAGAGGAAGGTGCGCCCTTCAACGACCTGCGATGTTCTGCTAACATCTCGTTAATACATCGACCCGTCTGGCCGATGTACTTCTTCCCACACGAGAGGGGGACTTCGTATACGACTCCAGTCTTACACTCTGTGAGCCTGGTTTTCTGTCTGTGCGCTATCGAGCACTCAGCTCCAGCACGATTGCTCTCAGGCTCGAGCTTCTTTTGCACAGCACTACAAATCCTTGAAAGCTTATTCTTTGCCATGAAAATCACGTCCGCCCCGTATCTCGCCCCAACTTTTTTGAGCCGGTGTGAAATTACATTCCCTGAACGTTCAGGACAATCATATCCGAGCGCAACACTTGGCAGCATGTTGTGTCGGGATTTCTACAGCGACATTTGAGCTCACTCAAGCTTTCGGATCCTTTCTTGGTGAACAATTCCGCAAGTGTGGTTAAGTACCTGTCTGGGTTGGATAAGAAAAAGTACTCTACCTTCAGCATCGATGTGGAGGACTTATTTTATTCGCTACCCCATGCTCAGCTCATGCAGAGAGTGAAAGACTGCATTGTAAAAGACAATGACGAGTTGGTGTTCGTGGCGGGGTGCGGGGGTTTCCATAGAAAGTTTCCTGGAGCTGCTATCATTTTACCTAGAGTCAACCGTTGTTGGGCGGGGCGAAAAGGTGTACGTCCAAAAATCGGGTGTGTGCATCGGCTCCCGTGTGGCACCCGTTTTGAGCGATATTTACTTGAGCAGGATGGATCAAGAACTGGCACAAAATCTTGCTGACCTCGCGCTAAAAGTGTTCCGTTACGTCGATGATTTTTTTATCATTCTTAAGTCGAACTCTCCCAGGGCAGTTCCGGACGTCGTCAAAATCTTCAAAGATACAGGTAGTGGCCTGCGATTCACCTTCGAACTACCCAGCTCAGCTACCCTACAGTTTTTAGACCGACCGCAGCGGTGGCCAAGTGGTTGAGCATCCGCCTCGCATGCGGGAGGTGCGGGGTTCGATCCCCAGTGCCGGGGATACAATGGGTACAAGCTTTTCTCTGGTCTGGTGCTCGGCTTATTTAGGGTGAAATGCTTGGGAAATGGGTCTTTGACCCCACCTTGAGAAAAAGAAAATACCTTGTGTCAAGGCGTATTTGGCCATAGATGCCCTTGCGCCATAAAAAAAAATTTATACCTCCGGATCCATTATCTAGAGAGCAGGGTCTGTTGCGAATATCACCATAGGACAAAAAAAAAACCTCTCTTGAACGTCAGTTAGGGGCATTCCACACTCGTCAAGGCGGGTATAGCGACTTCATGCTTAAAAGAGCTCTTGGGAAATCCTGTACACACAGAGCGGAGGCTAGCTTCCTGGGGCAGGTAGAGAGGCTGAAAGAAGCCGGGTATCCTGATCTGAGTTGGCTCAGATCTCCGAAAGGATCCTGTTCAAAGGAGGGAGGCCCATGCTAGTAAAAAAGAGGACGGTGGACGTAGACAAGTGGTGTGGGCATTCCATACATCCATTGAATTTCACACCGGCTCAAAAAAATTGGGGCGAGATACGGGGAGGACGTGATTTTCACGGCAATGAATAAGCTTGCAAGGAATGTTATCGGCGGTCGCACGTGCATGACAATCCTTTCGACATGCGTGACGATGCCCACCGAAGGCATTTCAGGCTGTCGAAGGGACTTGTACGCTGGCTAAGCGAAGAGCGCGGAACATGCGTCACTGACAGCCCCCTTCCTTTCGCCGTCTTGTCCATCGTGCGTCGCGCCGAGCCCGACAAAGAGGAGGCCGTCACCCCCCCCCCCCCCACCCACCCTTCCCTCCTGAATGGGGGGGGGGGGCGCGGAGATTCCGCAAATAGTTTCCCAGAGGCATCCTGTTTTTTTTTTTTTCATGGGGTCAAGGAAGGTGGCCCAAGCAGTGTGAGGCAACGTTCTCTGTTCATTCTAGAGAAGCAAGCTTACACTGCAAAATTAAACCTTGTCTTTCTCTTCCAAATGCAATTAACTAGGAGTCCTGTCCAAAACCATTTCAGGTTGTTATGTGGGCACCCCCAACCTTTTTTATTTCCGTGTAACTCCAGCACTTCTTCACCTTTGTCATTGTAGCCGCTATTGTTCAAGTACCATGCAACATCTTGTTATTAAAGGACCTTTTTAATTGGAAATGAGAGCATGTGCACAGGGTGGAAAGCGCGTGATCTGCCAGGAAACACTAAAGCGGCCCCGAGAAGGGATCTTTATTAAGGATGCCAGCCATCTTGGGCCTCTCCACTTGGCAACGACGACAAAGCGTGTGCGGTCCCTATGGTTAGGCCCCAGCTGTGGAAGCCATCCTCGGACACGACCATGACCTTCGACATCTGATGTTTTTATTTAAAAACACAGGGACCAAAGTCGTGCTGTATGCAGTGCAATCGCCATGTGGTTCCATAATCATCCATTTAGCCCGGCTCTTTGGACGGATTCAGGAAACGACTGAAAAGAACAAAAGTAACGAGCAAACAAAGGTGCGCTGCATAAAAGTTAGAACGTAAAGAGACGAAGGCACGCTGCGCTAATGCTGTAGCGAGGTCTAACATGTAAAATTTCGCGGCTGGCGTCGATTTCTACAAAGCGCGAGTAGTGCCTACGGAAATAAACAAAGGCGCACTGGAGATGGGTAAGTCTGTATACAAGCACGAGTTTTTGTCTCTACCAGCGATTTACTAGCTCACACCACGCGATTTTGATGTCTGGCGTCGATTTCGACAGAGAGGGAATACGGGCACGAAACGGGACGCTCGCGATCTGCCAGGAAACAATGAGGTGGCCCTAAAAAGGGCCGTTTGCAGGAGCACTTCAACCGCGACCTGCAGCGGCGTGGCGGCGAGCAGTAGGCCCAGCAGTGGTCCGTCTTGTGCCCTTTGGCTCCGCACCGACGACACCGGTGCACGACGTACACCTCTCCTGGTCTTGCCCTTGAAGCCGACGCTATCCCTGGTCCGTAGATCTTGACGAGGGCCGCGACGATAATCTTTGACATCTGGTCGATGCCCCGGTCTGCGGCAAACAAGGACAGCATCGGCTCGCCAGAAGCATCCAGGAAACGATGCTGCAAAAAAAGTTACGTTACAAGCGCCGCAATTTGGCGAGTTCTGCACGAGAAAACTTGCGAAAACGTTGTTCAACCCTTACCTCGTGATTGAGAACGTGCACGCCCGACAAGCGCTTCATCGTGGCTGTCAGACGGCGGTTCAGATGGCGACGCCGGCGGTCCTCAAACCGCACCTTATGTGGGTCGTCGTAATGGAGTTGCAAAATTTTGAACACCAGCACGACGTGCTCCTGCAGCAGGAAAACGAGGTCCTGGAATGCGCAAGGCATGTAGGTAAGCGGTACAGCACTTCATGAAGCGAAATTTGAGATAAAATGCGTACCTTTATGTCGCTGGCGATTTCTCGCGGGTCAGCGCCTTTTGGGGGTCGTCGCAATGTCGTGGAAGCAAGAACTGTACAGAAATTTCAGCTGGCTGCGCCGACGAGCGCACCACGCAAAAAAAAAAAAAAGCCATACCTGGACAGCTTCCGAAACGCGCGCGCCGCCGCCTACGCTCACGAAGAGAATGCCCGCAGACCACGCACGCCCGGCGGCCGGCCAGCCGGCCCTAGCGATTCCCTAGGCACTCTAGGGACAGGCCGAGAGAGGCGCGGCGAACCCACGTCCGGTTGAGAACGAGGGAGAAGCAGAAAAACGTCACGGAGAAGCGCATCCCATCGACCAATCAGCGTTTCCAGCCCACCTGCACCGAAACGCTTCTGCCGCACGACCTTCTCGAGCAAGCGCGAGCCAGGGCATTGCCTTCGCGCATATGGTTTCAATTTTCCTCTGCCGCCTCCTTCTGTCGGGAGTTCCGGAGCCACTCGCACGGTTCTTCGTGCGCACGCATAGGGCTCGATGCCCGTCGCGGCCGTAAAAGCGAGCAGTCGCACCTCTAGGTCCGGGTTTAATACTGCTAATTACCACAGATGACAAGCAAAGAAACCCGACGCGCGCCCCAATCCAGGAAGGAGAAGAGACCGGAGAGATGCCGCCACGCCGCCGACGCTGCTGCTGGGGGGCTAGGAGCGACAACCGGAAGTTGCAAAAGGAACGTCAGCGGATGACGTTTTCACGGGCGGGGCCCAGTCCCAGAGCTGTTTTCTTTATTTTTTTTCTGGTGCTTCTCGTGTACGAGTTGAGGGGGGAGAGGAGGAGCGTAATTTTTAATCGTCTATATCTTCGCTGTAATTGATGATAGCTCAAAAATTCTTGCACTGGGTGACGAGTGATCGAATGCCTATCTCTGGTCTGCTTTACGTAATGTGAATTAATTTATTGCATAGTCCGTTTAAGTGATGCGCCGCTGGCTTGCGATGACAGTTGCTGCCAACGGAGGGACTTCTGCGATGCTGGCTTCTCTTCCCAGCAACCTCTCGTGACCGATCATTAATCTAACAGCCACCTGCCACAGTGCACAGTTTGCTCACAATCCGTTGGGCAGGTTGTGATGACGCCGCAAGGTCACGTCACCTAAGTGGCCCACCTGCCTCCTGGGTTGCTTCTCTGTGAATTTTTCGGGGATTTTTCGCTCACGCTCAAATACGCCGACCACTTACGATGCCGAATTTTCTGCGACATGCGCTCCTTAACGCTATCGCGTTAAAAATTAACATGCAGAAAACCAAGGTAATGTTCAACAGTCTCGGAAGGGAACAGCAGTTTACAATTAGTGGGCAGGTGCTGGAAGTGGTAAGGGAATACGTCTACTTAATAAGGGCAGATAGTGACCGCAGATCCGAATCACGTGAGCGAAATAATTATTAGAATAAGAATGGGGTGAAGCGCATTTGGCAGGTTCTCTCAGATCATGAATGGCAGTTTACCAATTTCCCTCAAGAGAAAAGTGTACATATAACAGAGTTTTGTATCTTACCAGAACTCACCTATGGGGCAGAAGCGTGGAGGATAACGAAAATGGTTCAACTTAAAGGGCACTGAGGAGAACTCTATCAATTTTTTATTCTTAGCAAAATCTGATAGTTCGGCATTTCATGGCTTCGTTGCCGCTTGTCCGGGCGCGAAAGATGCATTTATTTCAAAGAAATTTGGATTCGAAGATGAAAAAGTTTTTCCCGCCGCTCTGATTCAAACTCAGGAAACTTATGACGCCACGGCAACTCTTACGACGTCTCAGAACGGAGTGACGTGACACGTGATGTAAACGCAGACTCCGTGATTTCTGACGGCTAGCGGTTCGGTGCGCAACCTTCCTTTGCCAGCCTCAGAGATTCGCGACTTCCATGAAGTAAGGAGAACTCCTCCAAGGTGGCGCCTCTTGTCCTAGGAAGTCATCACGCTTGTACTTGCGAGATTGGCCTGTGGCGGCGATACCTGTATTTTGGTTCTTGCTATTTTCTACATTACAAGAGCTTTGTTTTCAGTAAGAGTGGCGTTTTTGGGATCAGGAGCTGCTGTTCTATCGATACAAGACAACTTCAATTTCTCCTCAGTGTCCCGTTAAGGACAACGCAGTCAGGCAGGGAAAGGAAAATGGTATACACGTAACGTTAGAGACTAGGACGGAGTGGGTCAGGGAACAAACGCGGGTTAATGACATCGTCGAAATCAAGAGTAAAAAATTGGCTTGGGCAGGGCATTTAATGCGAAGGCAATATATCCGATTGTCCTTAAGAGTAATTAACGGACTGAATTCTAGGAGAAGAGAAGCGTAGCAGGGGTGGCAGAAAGTTAGGTGGGCGGATGAGATTAAAACGTTTGCGGGGATACGGTGGCCGCGGCTGGCGCGGGGTACGGTTAATTGGGAAGATATGGGAGAGGTCTTTGCCCTGCAGTGGGCGTAGTCAAGCTGATGATGATGTCGATGCTTGGACTACAACTCCGTGCGCAAACAAGCCCCGACGAGTGCCTCCTCCTTTAGCGCCCGATGGCTTAAAAAGGGTCCGAATCGACACTACCTTGAGTCCGCTCGTCGGGGGTACAGCCTCCGCCGCGCCGCTCCGGCAGGACGGTCGCCTTCGAGGGCCGCTCCGCTCGCGTTCTCTTTGTAGACGGACTGCCGCCGCACTCCCCGCCCAGATGTATGTGTTTGCTCCCTTCAGCTTTCTTTTCGATTGAACTAGTTGCGCACATGTCTTGATCTGTGTAGACCAGTACTTATTTCAATGCAAACTGAATTCACTGCGTTTACGATTCGCAGTGTTACCGTTTTGTAAAATATTCATTAATCCGCTCTTTCAAAACCTTTTGCATTCTTCTTTCCGAGTCTATAAAAGCAGTTGGGGTATTGTTACCTGTTAATTAACACGGCATGCGTAGCTTACCGGCTACGCCTGGCCTCGAACGACGACTCCTCGCGTAATCACCGAACGCGCGAAACACCTGCATGCCAGCCCGAAGAGTGAGAGCTGTGAGCCCCAACCCGCGATGCGATGAGCCGCCACCACAGCGGGTTCGGGTCAGAGGGGATAAATGTGAGTCATCTACTCGCATTTACTGCTCTCGGGCAACTGTACCCAGCGCAAAAATGCAGGCACACCGAGGGAGGGTCGCGCACAGCGTGAAAGAGCCCAAAACGTTGGCTGAAATGGGCAGTGGCCCAGTTAGACAATCGGCGTGAGCAGCCGGCAGATGGGCGATGCTCCCGTTGTCGGGGCCGCTCTCGCTGCGGCGAGGTCTTCGTCGCCTGCCGTTCCTCGCTCTGGCTACGCCGACGATCGGCGTCTCGTTCGGCAGCAGCCCAACTGGGTCTAGCCGACGGCGAGCCTGGCGAGCACGAGCACGACGAGCGTCCTTTTCATTTATTTCGCACAAGCGTGTCCATGTCCCTCTCTCTTTCATTTATATGACTTGTCATTCTCTTGAGAGAAAGATGAGTCTTGGCTAAGTCGTACTATACCAGCTCCCTTGACCAGCGCCGTGCAGACCAGTGCGAAGCGACACGTACGCGTGTGGCTGCGCAATGAAAAAAAAAAAACATGTAACGTACCACATACAGCTTTCGCTGTAACACGAAAATGAGTACACGGCAACGTCGCGCACTAAAATGATTCATTGAGGGGAACGTCGTCTTTAAACAATAAACCGTTCCCCCACTACCGCCTATCGCATATGCAATGTTTGGAGCCTTACATGACACAGCTTTGTTAATGTTATGACCAAGACCTACTGAACTAGAGACCTGCACACTTGGCGGGGTCCTATGGGACTGCGTGCGCCAACTTTCGTTAACTTTTTGGCCGTTGAGGGCGTTCGGTTGCCCTGTTTGTTAAACAACGGGGAGTAGGGAGGTTAGCTTTCGGAGCACATGGCAATACACCAAATCAAGGGGTACAGGGTGATATGGGATGGGTGTCGTTCGAGAGCAGAGAAGCTAGCAGTAAGATAGATAGCATTTGAGGAACGATTGAGAAAGATGGAGGAAAAGGAGTAGGCTACGAAAGTTTCCAGATACCTGTATATAAAGAATGTTGACACGAAATGGAGAAAGCGAACTAGAAAATTGACAAGCAAATATCTGGACAGCAGCACGGGGGCAAATCAGCAATTATCGGTTAAGAAAAAGGTTAAAGAAACAGAGTTCTGTGGAAAACAGGAATGTTGACGAAAGCGGCACTGGGAACATACCGGACCTTTAAACAGGAAATTGCCAAAGAAAATATCTATGATAATTGTAGGGGAAGCTCTTTGTTATTTGAGGCCAGGACGGGAGTTTTGCGGACTAAGACATATAGAGTGAGGTACCACGAGATAGACAGATTGTGCGTTGCGTGCGGAGAGGAGGAGGAAACGGCTGAACACTTGATACTTTCCTGTAAAGGGCTTCACCCTACAGTGGAAAGCAGCGGGGCAGATTTACCCAAGGCATTGGGGTTTGAGCTGAGTGAAGGGATAGTAGATTTTAAGTGGGTAGAAGTAACCAAGCGCAGGTTAGACGATTGGTGGCTAAAAGCAAGACAGGAGTAAAATTTCACAAGACATGGCTAGGTGGCTTGAGCCACCACCCGATTTAAAGGGTTCAGCCGTATCCATCCATCCATCCATCCATCCATCCATCCATCCATCCATCCATCCATCCATCCATCCATCCATCCATCCATCCATCCATCCATCCATCCATCCATCCATCCATCCATCCATCCATGTTGTCATGATCATCATTACCGTCTGCTTTGATGCGCCGTAGTGCCTGTTGTGCGCATGCGCCGTTGCCATGGCAACCGGAGAGGAGCAGTGGCTGCCCCGCGCGCTTCGTTGCCGAGGTCGCGCGCCCGCTCCACCGTCGAAGGCATCGAGTTTCTTACTATTAACTAGAGGGAAAGCTGGCGCCCCGCCTATGGGAGTCTGCATGGAGCTTCCTCGAGACCACCTGTACCACCATGGGCGCTATAAGCATCATGGGGCGGAGAGCTACCGACTGCTGAACTGCAACTTTTGCCCAAAAAATAATGAAAAACAACCGTTGCTCGATAATCAAGAATGTCATATCATTTAATATTCTGTCTATAAATTGCAAGAAACAAAAAGAAAAACACGTGAATGTAAAGTTTGCCCAGAATAACCGATGGCTTGCTCTCCTATTCGCCAAGCATAGCAGACCACAAAAGCCATCATTTCGTGCTTAACAGGCGCACTTTTAAAAAGAAATATGTTTTTGAAAAAATTGTTGTCACTTCAACAATTTAAAAGGTTTTCCCACAGCATTTCGGAAAACAATAACCTTTTATTGGCGTCGTGTGCTGTTGCGTTTTCGCTACTATGGCTTTAGCACACTACTTTTACGCCGACGTCGTCTGCGCGCGAAGCGCGCCGTGGATACGGAATGGTACACCTCAGTAACGCCACTCTATATTCCTGAAAAAACCTACTGTCCCGCACCAAGTAGCTCATCGCCCCATGATGCTTTGCGCTCCCATGGAGATACAGGTGCAGCGCCGCCAGCTTTCCCTCTAGTTAATAGTAAGAAACTCTATGGTCGAAGATGAATTTGACGTCATGCAGATGAGCGGTTGTGCGCATGCGCCGATACTATCGTAACCAGAGAGAAGCCACACCTGTGCTGCGTTCGTCACCACCGCCTCGCCCCACGCCGCTCAATCACCCTAACCGCGCGTCGTCGCATGAGCAGCATTGCGTATAAAAGGCGGAGATGTATCCAGCGGCTGTATCGCAACGATTGATATGGATGCATAGAAGGAGGGTCCAGCCGCTGCTAAACGGCGGTATGGACAAGAGAACAATAACTCTTCCTATTTGGAGGTTCTCGCCTGGCAGTTGGCTACTCAACAAACAGAGAATGAGCGTCCGTCAGAAGGCGAAGAGAGCAGCGGAGACGACCCAACAGAGAGAGGAACGCCTTGCCAAACGGAGACGCCACACTGCTGTGACATTCCGTGTGTGCTACGAGGATCCACGTTCGACGGCGCGGCGTAGACGGAGACCCGTGACAGCGGCATCATCAATTACCCAGCCATGCTCTTTGAGTGACGACCAGAAAAACCGGACCCGCCGCCGCCCCGGGGAAACAGGCTTTATCCTCCCCAATTTCCGGTTACATTCCAGGACAAGGGAGCTGTCAGCGGGCCAGAGCGCGCCGTACCACAGCCGACGCTATGCGATACCGCGAAGACGACATTCTTTCCCTCCCCCCCCCCCCCCCCTTTGTCGTGGGCTATCGCCGGGAAGGCACCCACAGCTTCCCAGAAGGGCCGCGACGGACACCTGTCATGGCGGACAGGCAGTACTCGCCAAGAATGTGGAAAGACAGGCGCTAGTGAATTAGCTCCGAAGAGAGAGCCTGTGTATACTCTCACTTGAGAGAGAGTGGTGGCGTTTTTGTTGTTTATTTAGTTTGTATTGTTAACAGACTCTGGGTTCGAGGCTAAGCCCAACCCAAAGGGGTGGTCCCCATCTCGCATGTTATTTTGGATTGGAGAATTGATGCTTTGGGCGGGCCACTGGAAATGACCGCCCTTAGTCCTTTGTTAATCAAGTGCTTAAAAGCACATGTAAACGGATGCAGTCCAGTCTGAGCTGGGGCTCCATGCTTAGCATGTAATGTGATGCTACTTAGGCACTAACCTGCCCGGTCGATGAGTAAAGTAGTGCAAAGTTTGTTCTTTTGTAAATTCAGTTCTGCTTTTTTCCAGTTTAACTCTCTGCATATGTATGTTGTAAAATATGCTCTGCTGTCATCATCTACAAGCTCGCCTCCTGTTCATCTTCCAAGCCGAACGACACTAGAGGAAGGGTTTGTGAACCATCCTCGAAGAAACGGACGACTATTGAAATTCTACTGCATAGAGCTGAGGACGACATCGGTCGCCAAGAGGACCTTCAGCGCCGAAGCCCGACGGCGTGCAGCTTCTGCCAGCTCTGCATCTCTCACAACCTTGAAGAGCTCTGCTCTGCCGTCATCGACATCTGCCAGCAACCGCTCGAGCCCAACTCCGGAGCCACTCCATCGCCCCCATGAAGTCGTCGGCACGTAAGCTCGGACGCCCCAGCCTCTGATGTATAATCTTAATCATGTGCAATTATTGAATATACCTGTTTGTTTAAACTGAGCCATACGGTGTCTCTTTGCCTCTCCGTCCCGTGTGGACCTGCGCATTATGGGGTCATCACACTGGTGTCAAAAGTGGGGTCTCAAAAGCAAATGTCCTCTGAATGCTGTGACATTCATGACTTCAAAATTGTAATCAAAAGGGAATCACGGGACTGATTGTGGGACTTTTACCCCCATTTGAGAGGCTTGAGGCACTGGAGGGCTTGAAAAAAAAAATGACTGTATCTGAGGGAGCTCCCACTCCACAGCCGTCGCTCGGAGCAAGCATGCTGGCATTAGGAAGCGTCATTCCGACGTTTACGGGAGATAAGTCAGGGGTTCCAATCTGCGATTTCTTTTCCATGCTAGAAGAGATTGGGAAAATGGGGGGATGGTCCGATGCTCAAATGCTGGGAATGGCGAGGTGTAAGATGGCAGGAGCTGCTCATGATTTTGCATGGCGAGACGAAAAAGTAAAATCCACAAAATCATTTGCGGAATTTAAGAAGCTCGCGTTTGAGCATTTTGACACTGAACCACGTCAGGTGCGAGTACAGAGGTTCCGTGACGCCGGACAGATGGTAGGGGAGGACGTGCGAACGTTTGCGTCGCGGCTTCAGCGCTTAGCGCGCGATACGTTAAGCAGGGAGGAGGAAGGAGACCAGCTTAAGAAGAAATACGCGGAGGATATACTTAAAGAGGAAATGACCGCTTTGTTCGTGGCTGGTCTGCAAGACCCCGTGCGCCGGTTCGTGCTCTCGCGCAAGCCGAGCAATTTCGACCAAGCCGTGGAGGCCGCATTGGATGAGGAACAAAATGAGGCGTTAACGACAGCCGCAGCGAGAGTACGCGTCATAGAGAGAGCGGTGCTCAACCCTGAGGTTGCTCTCTTGACAGAGCGGTTAGATCGCTTAGAACAGCTGCTATCTCAGCAGGTAGAATGCCAGGTTGAAGCGCGCGCTCAACAGCGCCCATTCGCTGGAAACCGGAGACCGCCACAAAGCTACAGGCGCGGTATGCGAGATTTTGAAGAAATCGTATGCTTCGCTTGCCAGGGTCGCGGACACATCGCCAGGTTCTGCCAAAACGTGCGCCGTGGGGAGCCACAAAGAGAAGCAGGCGAGACACGCCCTAAGCAAGCCTACAGCGGGGCTCCAGATACCGAGTCAAAAAACTAGTTAGTCCTCCCCAGCCTGAGGAGCGTGGGGAGGGAGCAGTAGATGATGAGGTGGTGGTAGTTTGTGTGGCCGACGAGGCATGCCCTGTTGTGCGTTGCAAGTTAAATGGTTGTTGTATGGAATTGTTGATAGATACGGGGTCAAAGGTGACATTGCTTAAGGAGAGCAGTTTTAACACGCTTCGAAGGAAGGGGGACCGCGAGGTGTTGGAAGCGTCTGGTGGTATGGCAACCAAATTTGTAGGCATAACGGGGGATCCTCTTGGCATAAGTGGACTCTACCGGTTACACTTCTCTCTCGGCGGAATTGCATTGGAGCACCCCTGCTACGTATGCCCGGACACGGTGTCTCTGCCAAACGGAGTGTCAGGTATATTAGGGCAGGATTTTTTGAGAAAAGGGAAGGTAGTAGTCTCATTCTCTGAGGAAGAGGTTAATGCGGGCGGCTCAAAAGTTCCGTTTTTGAACAGGAGAGGGGCTGAGATTCGCATTACCGATATTGACACCCGTCAAACAGTGGGATCATTGGAGAAGGTATATTCGCGGGTTGCCGTCCGGCTGGTCGAGGAGGCGGTCGTCCTTCCTTGGTCGGAGCACATTTTGTACGCGTTTGTGCCT
The DNA here is from genome assembly GCF_052857255.1 of Amblyomma americanum. Taxonomy (NCBI): domain Eukaryota; kingdom Metazoa; phylum Arthropoda; class Arachnida; order Ixodida; family Ixodidae; genus Amblyomma; species Amblyomma americanum. Next base: position 51,591,750 of record NC_135497.1, read on the forward strand.
TCAGATGTAGAGAGCGGCGCCGTGGGAGTGCTTGAGCCGGTCGACTCTCTCAGCAATGGCCTGAAGGCGGCCGCGTGCCTCGTGACAGTTAATGACGCCCACAGAGTGCCCCTACGGGTGGTTAACTGTAGCCAGCAGCCACTGAGCCTTCCCAAGAACAAAACATTGGCTTTCTTCACCTCTGCGATAGAGCAACGTGAGCCCACCGATACGGTACTCGCAACTGTAGAGCATGCTAGTCCTTCGGCTGCTCCAAAGGTGTCGTTCGATCTTTCTCACGTAAAATCCAGGGAGAGGGAGGCTCTGGCTGGTTTGCTGAACGACTACTCGGAGGTATTCGCCGCGTCCAACCTGGATTTGGGCTGCTGTGGCGTTATAAAGCACAGGATAGAAACCGGCACTTCATCGCCCGTTTACCAGCGTGCGTACAGGATTCCTTACTCCCAACGTGAGGAGATGGAGCGGCAGGTGCAGGACCTGATTGATCGCGGCATTGTCGAACACTCAAAGTCACCCTGGGGAGCACCAGCACTATTGGTGGAAAAGCCAGATGGCTCGTATCGATTGGTAGTGGACTACCGCAAACTAAATGCCGTAACTCGCATCGATCCATACCCCATCCCCAATATACAGGAGACGCTTTCTCAGCTGGGCTCTGCCAGGTACTTCACGGTAGTGGACATGGCGGCGGGATTCTGGCAGATAGCAATGGATCCGGCAGATGCCGAGAAAACGGCATTCAACACGCCCTCAGGGCACTATGAATGGAAAAGAATGCCGATGGGTCTGGCCAACAGCCCTGCTGTCTGGCAGAGAACCGCTGATGTTATCTTGGCAGGTCTTCTGGGGAGGCTGTGCTTCGTGTATATGGATGACATTATCATATACAGTGACAGTTTTGATAACCATTTGCGCGATATTGAGCAGGTTTTGGTGCGACTAAGAGCAGCGGGTCTCAAGCTGAAGCCCTCTAAGTGCCAATTCCTCAAAAACGAGGTGAAATACCTCGGGCACGTTGTTTCAGCTGACGGCGTGCGACCGGACCCTGAGAAACTAAGGTGTGTCTCGGATTTTCCATCGCCGACTAGCGTCCGCCAGGTCCGGCAGTTTCTCGGCCTGATCGGTTACTACCGAAGGCACATAGAGGAGTTCGCCAAGCTCGCTAAGCCGCTCACCGCCTTAACAGCCAAAAATGTCGCCTTTCGCTGGGACGAAAACGCGGAGAATGCTTTTGGGGCCCTGAAAAGGAAGCTAATGAGTGCACCGCTGTTGCGCCACCCGGATTTTAGTTTGCCCTTCGTTATGGCCACAGATGCGTCAAAGTTCGCAGTTGGTGCCGTGCTATCTCAGGTTATCGAGGGCAAAGAACATCCCGTTGCTTTTGCTAGCCGACAGCTGAGCCCCACAGAACAAAAGTACGGAGCTACGGAAAGGGAGTGCCTCGCCGTTGTCTGGGCAGTAAAGCACTTCAGATGCTACCTTTACGGCCGCAAATTCAAGCTAGTCACAGACTGCCATCCTCTGAAATGGGTGATGAGTGTCAGGGACCCTAGCTCGCGACTCGCTAGATGGAATCTACACCTGCAGGAATACTGCTTTGAAGTTGAGCACAAGTCAGGAAAGACACATCTGAATGCTGATGCACTCAGCCGCACAGCTGCCGTGGCAGCTATAGATGAGTTTGTCCCCGTAGTCGACCCCGCCGAATTACGCACAGAGCAGTGCAAAGATCCTGACCTGAAGCGAATAATCGAAAGCTTAGAGGGCGCACCGTCTCACCCCGAACAGCTAGGTTATTTCATTGACAAAGACGGCACCCTGTGTCGGCGCACGAGGCCAACCAGGAAAGGGAGACCAGAGAAAACCGCTTGGGAGAGAGTCGTCATACCTCGGTCGTGGACAGAAAGGGTTCTTCGCGAGTTTCACGATGCGCCATGCGCCGGTCATTTTGGCGTAGCAAAGACACGCAGGCGTGTGGAGCGTTTGTACTTTTGGAGTGGCATGCGACAGGATGTTAGAGACTACTGTGCGAAGTGTCATTCCTGTCTCGAAAGAAAAACACCCAAGGGACGAAGACCAGCTCCAATTCAGCCGTTCCCTGAGGTTTCGGCTCCCTTCGAGCGGACAGGTATGGACATAATGGGCCCATTGCCCACGACCACTTCCGGAAACAAGTACATTTTAGTATTTGTCGACCACCTTTCAAAATACGCGGAAGCGGTAGCACTCCCAGATCAGAAGGCAGACACGGTTGCAAGAGCATTTGTCGAACAGATCGTGCTCCGACATGGACCCCCGAGGCAACTCTTGACAGATCGGGGAACGAACTTCGTGTCGCAGCTAATGAGGAGAGTTTGCGAGCTGCTTAAGATCGCTAAGAAGCAGACAACACCGTACCATCCGGCTTGCAACGGCGCGGTGGAGCGACTGAACCAAACCGTGGCCGGGTTCCTGTCGCATTTTGTTTCGCGCGACCAGCGGGACTGGGACTTGTGGCTCCCGTATGCAATGTTTGCCTACAATTCCGCAGCACACGAGAGCACGGGCGAATCGCCATTCTTTCTTCTCTACGGCCGAGACCCGGACCAGCCTAGTGAAGTGCCAGAGGGCCCCCGTCGTGTCCCATACGCTTCACTGGACGACTATAAGGTTGAGCTAGAATCGCGCTTGCAAGTGGCGAGGGACATCGCAAAGGAGTCCTTAAAGAAAGCGGCGAAGCGCAGGAAGGAGGTGCACGATCGCAGTGCTAGAGACGCGCCGTTTGATGTGGGAGACAGCGTGTACATTGAAAACTGCCAAAGGCAGATTGGGCTAGCTCGTAAGTTCCAGACGAAGTGGAGAGGACCGTGCGAGGTTGTCGAGAAGCTTTCTCCGGTAAACTTCAGAGTCCGAGACGTGAACCGGCGTTTGATAAGGATACACGCAAATCGCCTCAAGTCGGCACCGGTTCAGTATTCACGAAATGAGGAAAGGGAAAGCGCGGATTTTGATGGGGACAGAAGTGAAGCGGAGCGCGCAGATAGTTCGCAAGAAACGCCCTCTCCTGCATTTGTTCGGCAGGCGCCCGAGGTGACGGCCGGAATGCCACCGGATTTACTTCATGCATTGCTAGAAGAAGAAGCGCGCGAGGTTGCCGCGCAGATAACGCCAGGAGAGGCTCCTGCCACGAGCCCTCGCCAGTCCCAAAGCAGACAAAGGGGCACAGACTTACTTAGTATGACTCATGAAGGCCGATATCCGCTGCGAAATCGGAAAGCTAAGTCGGACTAATGGCGTAAACAGAGCGGAGTTTTGAACTGGTTAGAATTGTGTAATGCCACAGCTCATAACATTGCTATGTGCTTATGTGTTAAGTTATCGGAGTTGGTAGTTAAACCTTTCTGTCATTAAGTAACACCTTCACAGGAGAGCATGCAGAGCGCATGCAGAACCTGCCCTACTTCCTTTCGTTATCTATATTTTTGTCTGTGCCGTGATCGTGCTAGAAGTGGGAGCTCCTTTGTAACTGTGGAAAATTTATTTCGTCCAGTTTGGACTAGAAAGGAGATGCTTGGGTGCTGAGTTTCATGTTTATCTGTAAAAGAAGATCAGTGCTGCCCCTGGAGACGCCAGTATTGACAGCGGAGGCATATGGTGTTGTGCAGTGGTGTTGAGTGCAGCGAAAAGTGTTTTGTCGGACGCACTGTGCGAGGCGATTCAGAAAGACAAGGGGAGCTGCGTGGACTCAAATGTTCGGAGAACATTCTTCTGGAGGGTGAGCGAGTGTGACATTCCGTGTGTGCTACGAGGATCCACGTTCGACGGCGCGGCGTAGACGGAGACCCGTGACAGCGGCATCATCAATTACCCAGCCATGCTCTTTGAGTGACGACCAGAAAAACCGGACCCGCCGCCGCCCCGGGGAAACAGGCTTTATCCTCCCCAATTTCCGGTTACATTCCAGGACAAGGGAGCTGTCAGCGGGCCAGAGCGCGCCGTACCACAGCCGACGCTATGCGATACCGCGAAGACGACATTCTTTCCCTCCCCCCCCCCCCCTTTGTCGTGGGCTATCGCCGGGAAGGCACCCACAGCTTCCCAGAAGGGCCGCGACGGACACCTGTCATGGCGGACAGGCAGTACTCGCCAAGAATGTGGAAAGACAGGCGCTAGTGAATTAGCTCCGAAGAGAGAGCCTGTGTATACTCTCACTTGAGAGAGAGTGGTGGCGTTTTTGTTGTTTATTTAGTTTGTATTGTTAACAGACTCTGGGTTCGAGGCTAAGCCCAACACAAAGGGGTGGTCCCCATCTCGCATGTTATTTTGGATTGGAGAATTGATGCTTTGGGCGGGCCACTGGAAATGACCGCCCTTAGTCCTTTGTTAATCAAGTGCTTAAAAGCACATGTAAACGGATGCAGTCCAGTCTGAGCTGGGGCTCCATGCTTAGCATGTAATGTGATGCTACTTAGGCACTAACCTGCCCGGTCGATGAGTAAAGTAGTGCAAAGTTTGTTCTTTTGTAAATTCAGTTCTGCTTTTTTCCAGTTTAACTCTCTGCATATGTATGTTGTAAAATATGCTCTGCTGTCATCATCTACAAGCTCGCCTCCTGTTCATCTTCCAAGCCGAACGACACTAGAGGAAGGGTTTGTGAACCATCCTCGAAGAAACGGACGACTATTGAAATTCTACTGCATAGAGCTGAGGACGACATCGGTCGCCAAGAGGACCTTCAGCGCCGAAGCCCGACGGCGTGCAGCTTCTGCCAGCTCTGCATCTCTCACAACCTTGAAGAGCTCTGCTCTGCCGTCATCGACATCTGCCAGCAACCGCTCGAGCCCAACTCCGGAGCCACTCCATCGCCCCCATGAAGTCGTCGGCACGTAAGCTCGGACGCCCCAGCCTCTGATGTATAATCTTAATCATGTGTAATTATTGAATATACCTGTTTGTTTAAACTGAGCCATACGGTGTCTCTTTGCCTCTCCGTCCCGTGTGGACCTGCGCATTATGGGGTCATCACACTGCCAAGCGTAGTCGACGCCTCATAGCCGCCGAGATGCAGCCTATGGAAGGCGTCAGTCAACGGGAACCAACCGAAGAGGATGTGAAGGCCCGTCGTGTGTCTGATCACACCGTTCGAGCTTCCGAAAGTGCATCTGCGACCCGGACATTTGAAGAAGACTTTGTGAACAATCCGTTTGGACAAACTGCCGCGATGGCTCAGTGGTTAGGGCGCTCGGCTACTGATCCGGAGTTCCCGGGTTCAAACCCGACCGCGGCGGCTGCGTTTTTATGGAGGCATTACGCTAAGGCGCCCGTCTGCTGTGCGATGTCAGTGCACATTAAAGATCCACAGGTGGTCGAAATTATTCCGGAGCTCTGCACTACGGCACCTCTCTCTTCCTTTCTTTTTTCACTCTCTCCTTTAACCCTTCCCTTACGACACGGTTCAGGTGTCCAACGATATATCGGGCAGATACTGTGCCATTTCCTTTCCCCCAAAACCAATTATTTGTAGTGTGTGCGGCAGACTGTGGCACCAAAAGGACTTGACACCAGTGAGTGATCCAATGTATGAAAACGCATTACCAGAACAACAAGCTCAGCCAGGGAAACGTACCTCCCGCTACGTATATCCTGGCATAGCGGAGCTAAGCCACTGCCAATTATTTTTTTCTCACAAAGCGGCGTAGGTGTCATGGCTGGCACCCGCTGCGGTGGCTCAGTAGTGAGGCGCTCGGCTACTGAGCCGGAGTTCCCTTGTTCGAACATCAGCCGCGGCGGCCGCGTTTCGATGGAGACGAAATGCGAAGCCGCCCGTGTGCTGTGCGATATCAGTGCAGGTTAAAGATCTCCAGGTGGTTGAAAATAACCCACAGACCTCCACTACGGCACCTGTTTTCTCTTTCTTCTTGGACAGCCGAACCGTGCGGTTCGAGTGTCGTTCCGAAAGATGAGTTAATTACTGCGTTATATATAATTGGTTTTGGGGGAAAGGATGGAGGCGGCCGCGTTTCGATGAAGGCGAAACACAAATGCGCCCTAGTGCTGTGCGATGTCAGTGCACGTTAGAGATCGCCATGCGTTCGAAATTATTCCGGAGCCCTCCACTACGGTACCTCTTCCTTCCTTTTTTGTTTCTCTCCCTCCTTTATCCCTTCCCTTAAGGCGAGGCTCAGGTCCCAGCCGAGATGTGAGACAGATAATGCGCCATTTAGTTCCCCCCAAAACCAATTTTTTACGTGTGCTGTACGATGTCAGTGTAAATCAAGATCCCCCATTGTCGAAATTATTCTGGAACCCACTCACTGCTATACTTTTGTTCTTCCTTTCTTCTTTCACTCCCTCCTTTATCCCTTCGCTTAAAACGGTGCGGTTCGGGTGTCCACCAAGACGTGGGAGAGATTTACTGCGCCATTTTCTTTCCTCTAAACCAATTTCCTTTTTTTTTCACTGCCTCGCGCTCTGCGCAGAGATGGAGGCTCTGAGAAACGTCAACCTTCAAAGTACTGCAAAAGCAACAGCCTATATTTGTTTTGTTTCGTTGTGAGGTTCTCTGCCTAACCTCTGGATTAAAGACTAAGACCTTCGTTTACAAGCGATTCCGGTAAGTCTGCGGGATAATGTGTGTATTTTAAATACCACACGTAGTGAAGCTGAACTTAAGCTGGAAACCAGAGCGCCTTTGCGCTTTCTACAGAATGGCATGGCAGAGCAGCTGCCGTAACAGGCGTGGTTCAACTTACAGTCTGCTTCTGTCTTTCGTTGTGCATACACTGAAGAGTGTATCTATTCCGCTGCACATGCAAATGTAGTCTTTTCACGCGAACGATTTCTACGTCAATTTACAAAAGAAAGCTGCACTTATACCCCGTTTCAAACATCAAGTGCAACGCTGTGAAGGCTACGGAAATTGTAAAATAAAAACAAAGAGAGGCGTATCACTCCGCGCTGTTCTGTGGCCGTGTGCTCTATCGCGTCGCTCCGGAGAGTCGACATGCAACTGGGGGTGCGTGGGTTCGAATCCCGCATGGTGAAACTTTTTTTCATCGCAAGTTTCATTTCGCGTGACTTGAATGAGAAAGCTCGTTTTGTTCAGTATCGCTTGAATATTATGCCGCGTTCTGAAATGAACTGCATGCACCTGTTCATTTGATGCATACCGCGTTAATGTGAGCTGTCCGAAATCCGTTGTCAGTGAGCTCGCACCGGCTTTTGGCCAGCAGTGGCGGTTTTCTTCCCGATTCTGCAGCATTGGGACTTAGATGCAAGCGAGAGATTTGTGCGAAAAGATGATGTTCATTCGTCGGGCTTAATCAATTAGCACAGTGGTGAGTCCTCCGCCGTGCCCCGATTAACAAGTGGCCGTCTGCAAATTTCGATTTTGCAATTGACCCACTCCTTTGTGGGCCTCTCTTGAGGTATCTGGCATGTCATGAATTGTAATGCTAGGGACCGGCTCGTCACCTATCATGAAATAACCCTCCATTACAGGGAGCAAAGACTCGTCTATTCCCCACCACATATGTGCCTCTCGAAAGAACAACAAACTGTCTGGAGACAGCTCCAGGCTCGTACATTCCCTTCACCGGCTTTGTTAGCCCTTATCCACCCAGGCCAATACAGACCCGAATGCTCTCTTTGTGGGGCTCCGAGAGCCAACGTTGACCACATTTTATAGCTCTGCCGAGAATTCCAACCACCATCTCGCTGGAACCTCACGGACAAAGAGGGTTGGGAGATCGCGGTCTTCAGCTCCGAACCGGCCTCACAAAGGCGGCTGGTAGAGTGGGCTGGAGAGGTCGCCGCACGTCATGGACTGTTGGCCACCACCCGGGATCAAGAGCCAGACCAACCCTAGGCAGTGACTCATCCATAAGGCTCATCAATAAAGTTTTCACCTACCTACTTCCGTGCAACAGGTTAGAGGCGGATCGTTTTCGCCAAAAGAGTCTGGGACCGACTTTGGCACTGTACTGTAGAGTAGCCCAAAGGACTTGGCGAGAGCAATTATTTTTTACTGTTCGTAAAGTTCAGAAGGAAGATGTCTGTTAATTTAGAAAGCTGGTTTATCATACATGAGCGCAGAAAACATATTCTAGACTTCTTAATCGCCTATTTTCTGACTGTATATATGCAACATTCTTGTGCATATCTGCAATTGTTTTGTCTTTGGTAAGATATTTTTCGTTCTTAAGCAAAGCGCATTTTTCTTTGTCATTGAAAAGAGAGCTCTATAACGGGGCTATGATATGCGGAAGAAGGTCAGTATATTTAAATTGATGGGTCAAATTATTTATACACACACCACCCCAATGTGGCCTGTTTTCCCGTGTTAAGTGTTAAATTTAGAACATAGTCTTAATTCACACAGTGACAGAAAATAGTACTGCCTCAAGAGTTACAGATTTGTTGTTATGCACAAATGTATAAGAAGGCAATACAGAGGAAAGTCAGCTTGTCTCGATTTCCCTGCTCTGCTATAGTGGGATACAATTTAAGTCTGCAGTGAAGCTCCGCCCACATTCAGGACCGGCGCACAGAATTCCTCCACGACAAAAATGTAGGCCGTTGTTAAAACTTCTCTTGTCACCTAAACAAGAAGCTAACCATGAGAAAAAAGTTATAAGCTCTTGAATTTCGATACCTGGCTTGCTTAATAAAGTCAAATATTAAAAAGCTGATTTCGTTCACTTTTGTGACTGGCTAGCGGAGTAATACAGTACGTTGTGGACCGTGGCCCAATGTTAACAACTGCTGTTTTTTAAAATTGTATCCTACTATAGAAGAGCAGAAGCTGCTCAGGCAGGATTTTCATGCAGCCAGGCAAGAAGAGTTCCGAGCTGTGGAAGCGCCAAGTAAGAATGCAGTAAAAGTTGTACAACGCTATGAAGGAATATTTCGAAAGAGCAAACAATAAATAAGCCAGGGCAATTAACAATGTTGACCCAGCAATGTTTGCGAGAAATGTTTTATTCTGGAAACAGCCAGTGGCATGGAACACAGAGCATACAAATTAAAGGACACGTGCAGTGGAGGTACACCAAGGCACAATCAGTCAAGTGTTCCCAAATTGAAAAAAATGTGCAGGCCATTGAACAACATTATTTCATAAACGAGAACCTGACCAATGTCTGGACAGGGTTCAAAAAGCAGTGCATTTTCAGTCAACAAAATCAAATTCCTGGGACATGTACTAACAATGACATGACTCGAAACAAATTCACACTGAACCGAGCAAGAGCCAGCTTGAAATCATTCACAGCCCCAAAAATTAAGGACAAAACATACAGTACTGGCTACCTCAAAACTGGCACTGCAGCATTGCATAACATGTCAAAACGACCCGAGATTGACAGTATCGCAAGACAACACCAAACCAGGACTCCCTTTCCAGGACATGAAGATCAGACACCCATACCATTCCCAACCCTCACACACAAAATGAGGTCCATTCTTAAGGGTATGGGAATGTTCGAAATTTCTGGACTGCAAATTGAATAAATTCCTGTTAAATTAGTCGAATGAATCAAACAGTACATGTTCAAAATTATTTTAAACGAATCGAATTTGCTTTCAGATTTTCAGATACTTTTCGAATAATTGACACAACGCTTGATTAAGCTCTACTGTATTTTTCTGCAATGAATCTCCCAAAAATTGCCCACATTGACGGCGTGTAACACTACTCATATTCTAATTGGAAGAAGTACTATTTGCACTCTTCTTACAAATTCTACTTCTATACAGATACTATTAACACGACCACACACCACCAACACCACCACCACGTCCTTCTCATCCACCTCAACACCTATACTACAAGTTACTGCCTCATACAATTTGATGCTAATGAACATGTGCTTTTACACACATGCACACACAAGAGTGATCACAGCATGCCGATGAGTCTTCTCTCTTTCCTCGGTAGACTGGTCAACACAAACACCCACATGCACACATATTTTCTCCTTTCCACCCACGCACGCACAAAGGTGATCACAGCATGCTGATGAGTCATCTCTCTCTTCTCAGTAGCACGTGTATTACACATCCATTTGAAGTCAAACAGGTTCCTTTTTTCCTCTGAAGAAGTCAGCAGCGTCTTGCACGAATCCTGTTGCACTGCTCCCAGCATGTACAAGGATCAAACGGGACCCTTTGCCCCAAGGCGCTGCCAATCCTGCTGTTAAACCTTACGGGAAGGCATCCTGAGATGAATTCAGTCTTGTCCTGCCAGAAGTATTCTTTTGTGTGCCCTGCGTTGACCCAGGTTTCATCTAGGTAGATGATGCACCTGTAAATGCGAAGCAACTGAGCGCACGAGTTATGCTTCTAAGTAAACAAACACACTGCAGCATGTAAGTAGGCAACGCACTGAAACAAACACACTGCTGACCACTGTCGCACAAACAGCCGCTCAAAGACAATCGAGAAAAAGAATTATCTCTGCTTTATTGCTCCATTGTTCCGGCTTATATTTCGCGCCCAGGCGGCATATGGTAGCCAGTTTATATTCACTGTATGTTTGCATGGGGTGCTTGACTAATTCGGCAACATTTGAAATATCTTCACTCGCGGCGACTGCGAACAAAAACTGCCAACGTTCTCAGCAGTAGCGCCAGTAACTCGCACCACCGGATCAACGGGCAGCGTACAGTGGGCGTTCATTCGTTCCTCCGGTGACGACGAGATAGCACTACTCATTGCAATGATAAGACAATTTTGGCAGTTTTGTTGTTTTTGCTTGCCGCACCAACTGGGATTTAGCGATTAAATCTGACTCGTGCAGACACGTGCCCCACACAAACGTGGCGCAAAACTGGTCGTGAAACGTCACCTGTACGAAAAGGTCGGCAACAGCAACGTGGTCAAGACGACTTCTTTTAAATGTGTTATTCTGAAGCAACACTCACTGTTAGGACTACGAGGTTGCAACGCTAACATCAAGCTCTATATGAAGCCAGTCTAAACGTGGCGCGTAAGAAAATAAACATGGAACGACTCGTACCAGCCCTGTCTTCGGAATTCCTTGATCGCCCGCAGGCACCTGCGATGCCAGGCATGATTCAATTCGCTCGATCAGCGCAAGGTTCCGTTTTCTTTTTTCAAATGTGAATCCGACGTCCTTCATCAACATCCACAACGTCGTTTTCTTGAAGTTTGGCAGGTTGCCGTTCTCACTGACAGCCTTTAGCACACTGTCCAGAGTTGGGAGTTCCCTCTTGTACATACTGTGCACTTTCAGGCGGATGGCATGGACTGTGAAGCTGTCATTTTTTACTGTTCGCTAGCTTGAAATCTTCACGTCGCGAGGTCTTTTCTTCGGAGACGCCAAAGGCCCACACAGACGCTCCGCCTTGATTTTGGCAACGGTATGGGGAGACACTCCGGTATCCTCGCTCGCAGCACTCAGTGCTCCTCGAACAGACTTCTCCGGAAAAAGGGTCCTGGTACGGGAGTACACATTTGCAATTACTTGCTTGGCGTGCCTTGACAGTTTGGATGTACGAACCTTCGAGAAAATGCGTACAGGAGAGGTGGCCGCGGCTGCTGTGCTGGACACCATTTTCTTGTGCCGCTGTGCTGGACACTCGACCGCGGGGGCTGCGTTTTTATGGAGGAAAAACGCTAAGGCGCCCGTGTGCTGTGCGATGTCAGTGCACGGTAAAGATCCCCAGGTGGTCGAAATTATTCCGGAGCCCTCCACTACGGCACCTCTCACTTCCTTTCTTCTTTCGCTCCCTCCTTTCTCCCTTCTCTTACGGCGCGGTTCAGGTGTCCAACGATATATGAGACAGATACTGCGCCATTTCCTTTCCCCCCAAAAACCAATTAAAAATTAAGAGTGAAAGGGAGCCGGGAAAGTAAACACGGCGGTAACGGCGGCCAGGGTTGCGGGGACAGCGAAAACGTGAAATGGAAAAAGACGACAAACGCAAAATACAAAATCACAGATCTCGATCGATTCGCTCGCAATAAAAGCGTTTTTTGTCACGCTTATGACAAATGTATTATCTACGAAGCCTGCCGGCAAAGCATTTGTTATTTTTCGCTCACCATAAGCAACGCAAAATTTTGTGTCGGGGATGCAGGCAGCGCAAAAAAGAGCGCTAGCTTTGGCAGCGTTGCACATGATGTTTGAAACGGAGTATATGGTCACGCCTTCGCATACGCATTTCTGCACGTTTCGGCAATCTATAAGTAGGGTCGTCCACTGCTGTGAACTCGTACATCCCGAATTCAGATGACTCTTATCGTCATGAAAGCACCGAATTGCGTTGCGAATTCCTCGCGGTAGATAGGATCTGCTGAGTCGCGTTAGCGTGCACCATATATCCACTCGCGGCCCGCGTATGTACTGCCGGACAGAAAACCGTAGCGTAGTTCACGGTAGCAATGTCCATTGTTTGGTGGTGTGTAGGCTCAATTTTTTGTACCGAAAGCTACATTGGCCACGAACTTTTGATTTCGCTGTGGCACTCCTGAGAAGGAGGCACAGAGCCGTTGCTTAGCAACGACTCTAGCTGGCGGACGCCGCACGCTCGCCGCGCCCTCTGACATGACGTCACACTGCGCGCTTCGCCGCGGAGCCCGCCCTTACGCGCTTAACCGCTAACCAACGTATACGGTGGCGCTATCTATGGGAGCCACTGAAACCTCAGCACACTCACTGAATAAAAATAAAAAAACCTGCGTCGAGGCTGGGAATCGAACCAGGGCCTTTGGCGTTGGAAGCGCTACCAATTCACCATGACGGCTCTTTTTTTCTTTAATGCATGGAAATAGTGCCGAAAAGAAAAGTTTAAGCGCGCTTGCGCCACAAAACACCAGGCCACCCAGATAGGGGTGCCAGCTAGGCGGCGCTTGAAGGACCGCATATACTCCCCGCACCAGAGCGCATTGTTCACGATACAAAGATTTCGACGACACGGGTGATTCGGCGTGACGGTCCATCAAGCGGCTTTTGCAGAGACTAAATAGTGCCAGCAACATAAATAGATCATATGGCGCCACACAGTTTTTCTCCACACGCAAAAAACGGGTACCGTAGAGTGTGACGTCAATGTTCTTCTTAACTGTTCGTTGTAAAATATCCCACAAGAATATAGCATCAATGCACAGAATAAAACAATGGCCAGTTGTCTCTGGCGTATTGCACAGGCGGCAATTCACCGTCCATGGCGCAAGCATCTCCATATAGCATGAATCCATGCCTTCACAGGCAGCGTGGATGTGTGCAGTTTAAAGAAGAATGTTTTTGCGGAGAAAAAATGCACATTCGCCTAAGACGTTTTAAAACACTGGTGTCAAGGAACTCCAGAAAAGGCTTCTGATACAACGGTACAGAGAACAAATACTCTGTAAGTGCCTGAGTCATCTGCCCTCTGGAGAGGCTATAGAGGTAGTCTAAATAAAAGCACACAGTGAGGAAATAGAAGGTGTCAGCAACTTCCTTAAGGAATCCCCATGATCATTTCGCTGTGGTCTGGAGAGGAAAGTTGTGTGCATGTGCCGTTACCATGACAACCGGAGAGGAGCAGCAGGTGCTCTGTCACCGCGGCCGCGCGCCCACTCCACCGTAGGAGCCGCGCGTGACGTCACGCGGATGAGCAGTTGTGCGCATGCGCCGATACCATGGTAACCAGAGAGAGCCCACAGGTGCTCTGCGCGCTTCGTTGCCGCCTCGCCGCAAGGCGCTCTATCACCCGCACCGCGCGTCGCATGCGCAGCATTGCGTATAAAAGGCGGGAATTTAATGGGTGGCTGTATCACAACGTTTGATATGGATGCACAGAAGGAGAGTCCAGCCGTTGCTAAATGGCGGTATAGACAAGAGAAGATTAACTCTTCTCGTCTAGTGGCTGTGCTGTGCTTGGAGGAGGCTCCGCAAACCCCCCTCCGCCCTTTCGGGGGCAAAGCAAGTTTCGAACACTCAGCCTGCAAAGGTGGTTCGTGTTTCACTGCAAAGTGAAGAGTTCGGCTCAAAGCTCGTACGGACTAACCAGCGTCAAGTTCAACAGTGCTGAAGCTCGATCCGTCTGAAGGGTCAACTTGAGTATCACTGCGGTCCTGGACAAGTCCGGTTTTTTCGGCTGTCCGACACTGTGTCCGACAGACGGCTCCGGACACGGACAGCCACGGACAGCCACGGACGACCACGGACAGCCGGAAAAACCGGACTTGCCCAGGACCGCAGTGATACTCAAGTTGACGCTTCTGATGAAGCTTCTGAGGAAGCATCGCTTACAGCAGTGTTGAACTTGACGCTGGTTAGAGCGTACGAGCTTTGAGTCGAACTCTTCACTTTGCAGTGAAACACGAACCACCTTTGCAGGCTGAGTGTTCGAAACTGGGTTTGCCACCGAAAGGACGCAGCGGCGTTTGCGGAGCCTCCTGCAAGCACACACCTCTGAAGAAGCCGGGCGCCGGGCAGGAGTGGCTTGTACCCATTTTTACCGGTGGGTGTCCGGCGGTGGGTTTCGACCCAATCACCTCCCGCAACCGAAGCGGACGCCCAGGCCACTAGGCCACGACTGCTTAATCTTCCGATTAACTCCGGGGGGCCTGTGAGCTTGGTCACCGTGTTTTACTGCAACGTGGTTACGCGCTCATTGCGGCCTTGCAGGCAACGATCACGCTGACGGTGCAGCGAGGTCGGAGCATGGTGACACCTCCTTGCTCCTACCGATACCATTTTCTCGCAGTGATGGCGCGAGGCTCCTAGCTAAAAAATCCTGGCAGACGCAACGCTCCTTGTGGTGTGATCCGCAGCGTCAATACAGACCCCTTCTACGTATCGACCCCACTTGTGACTTGCGCGTGCCCCGCAGTATAGACAGACGTGATCGAAATTGCCTCCACCGAATTCGCCTGGCCGTTGCCTTCACTAAATCCTGTTTACATAAAATTGGTGCATCAAGTAGCCCTCTGTGCCTCATATGTGGCGTGCCCTAGGATATTCAACATTTGATCTCCCGCTGCCAAGTCTTCAACAATCATCGCAAGACACTTTTAAGTGATTTAGGACTCCGACAGAACGGCCCCGTGCACCTGGAGCATGTCCTTGGACCCTGGAGGTTCGCGACTTCGGGTGTGCGCGGGACAAAATTTTTAGTGTCTTTAAGAAACACGGGCTTGGTGGACATTATTTGATAATCGTGTGCGTGCGTTTGTGCGTGTGTATGTGCGCGCTTGATTTCACCATTCACCTTTTCTTTTTCTCTTTCCTTCTTTTTTCGCCATCGTCTTCCCTAATCTTCTCACAGTGGGCTGGCAGCAGCAAACAAGGCAGCATGCTAAGCAATCCTTTTTGCTTTGCCATGCAGGCTAGTGATTCCAAATCTGCACATTGCTACAGGAGTGACGATCGCTTTCTAGTGCTGCTGCCATGCTCACTCTGTGTTCAGCGTTTCCTTTCTTGCGTGATCGCATTATCAAAAGATCTGTTGTCTTGTGGCGGTGTTGAAACAAATCTTGGCCCGATTGAAAAACAAATGCGATCGGAATTGCTAGAAGGCCAGAGCAAGATTAACCCAACAATTAGGGGTCTGAAGACGTCTCAAAACATAACTGAAAGTAAACTTTCCTGTTTAACTCACTGAATTGATGGCACTGAGAAAAAGTCGGGCCTAAATGTCTTAGCCACGAAGGTACAAGACATGAAATTGGCAATATCGAAATTTCACGAGCAGCTTAGTGCTGTTAGAAACCAGATAGACGGTTCAGAAAAGAGAGGCAGGGGAAATAACCTGATCATTTACGAAATAAAAAAGCTTAGCGAGGAGACTAGCGAGGAACTGGGAAAGGATGCAATTGATGGTGTTTTTTTCTGGAACAAGGTTTAGCAGTGAGTGGTGTCGAAAGATGCCACAGGGTGGGAGAAAAAGAATAAATAAGGCGCGAAAGGCCGTTTTGAAACTCCTCGACTTCTGTGAAAAAGCTTTAATATTACGATCATGCTTTTAGCTCAAAAACACCAAAATCAGCTCAAATTCCAAACACCAAAAAAAGGTCAAAATCATTAGCTGAGGACTTTTCTAAACGAGTTATGGAAATACCGAAACAGGAGTTGAAAATCTGTGAAGAAGAGGGGAAAGAGGACGCCAGACTTTAAAGCTAATCTATTATGAGCTAAGCGTTAATAGCGTACTGTAGGGTTGGGATGAAACAAGAGCTCCTCGATTCAGGCTTAGAAAGAAATGAAACTGACTCCGGAATAAAAGACTTCGGACCCTGTAAATACTAAGTGTTAATTGCAGAAGTGTCATAAACAAGACAACTGAGTTGGAGGCCCTTCTGCTTTTGCACGACCCTGAAATAGCGGTTTTGACAGAAACTGGGCTTAACAATACAGTGTTTGACAGTGAGTTTGTTCACACTGGCTACAGTTCGTACCGAAAGGATCGTGACGGTAGAGATGGATATGTCAGAATTTTGTTTAAATCATCCCTGTGAATTTTACCAATGCCTGATGTACCTGATGTATCCAATGCAGAGTGCATTTTTTGCACAAAATAGTGTGGAAGCATGAGATATATTATTGGAGCAATATGCAGGCCCCCAAACTCTACCGTTGCAGCAGTATAGAAACTGAAACAATAATTTTGCACGAATTTTAAACCCGATAATCGTATTATACTCTCAGCATATTTTAATTTGGCTTAGTAGACCGGTAAAATTTTTCACTTAAACATCACGACCCCCAAAGTGAAGCTATGTCTGGCAATGCTTTTCAAGTTTCCCCTTCGACTTATTGCAGATTGCAGAAAAAAAATAGCATATTTCAGGGCAATTCTCATCAATGCTCGACCTCTTTTTTGTTAGCCGATCAATTACTGCCAAAACAAAAAGCAAGATAGTAGATAAAATACAGGACCACAAAGCTGTACTGCTCACTACTACAGACGCCACTTTAGATAAGAAACCTGAGCATTCATCCTATCGAAACTTTTCTCGAGTTTTTATCGAGATACATTATAAGTATCTCGGACTCTTGATCCCTAATGACTTCACTTGGACTAAGTACTTGACTACATAATGGCTAATGTTAAGCACAATTGTTGTTCTTTCTGGGGAGAGCTTTTAGACTTCCTACTCCTTCTGTTTGACCGCTCGCATAAAAAAAAACAATCCTGCTGATGCTAGATTATGCATGCGCTATTTGGGACACTTTCACTAAAACTTACACTAATAAGATAGCAATAGTGCCAAGAAAACAGCTTCCTTCATTTTAAATAGATTTGGACGAGCGTAAGTGACATAACTGTTAACGAAAGCGAACTTGCCCCATTAACGCAAAGAAACCGTGTGTCACGACTAAAATTCATCTTTCAATTTATTAACGGCCACTAAAAGACAGATAGATCTCAGGAGAATAATTTCTTTTTGATCTGATTACGCTACTAGGCAAAGACATAGCCGCACTGTAAAGCCATTTGCCATGCGTAATAGCCTTTTTGGGTATTCTTTCCACGAACTGTAATTGAAGGGAATCTCGTAACCAAAGACCACGTTTCGAAATCAGCTATGTCGACATTTCAATTCAGTATTGTTTAGAAATCTGTTGGGCATGCTTATTCTCCAAAATTTTCAAGCTACTTTATTCTACTTTGTTCTTGTGTCCATTTCTTGTGCTATTACGTTGTGTTTACTTATCTGTATCCCTCCCTGTTAAAATTGCCAGTGGGGATTACAGTATAAGCACAATAAATATAGATAACAATGAAGTGCAGGGCACATGTATGCATGCAGTGCGTGCCAGAAGTAAAGGCAGAATGATATTTTAGGCCCAACTCGTAACTGTCTCGGTTTTGCCTCACGTATTAGCTCAAACACCTCACACACACGTACCCGCACACACACAACAATATAAGCATCCAGCCTCTTGTTCAACAGAGCCTTGAGGGCTTGCCTTGTATGTTTGTTACTAAGTAATATTGCGAGAAGTTGCAGACTAGGAAAAATAACTGGAATTTTACAATGACTGTTAGTGAGGGTGAGGGAGGGCCGCCGATGTGAGGGTGAGGGCGAGGGAGGCCCCGCAAATTTTTTGTAGTGAGGGTGAGGGCGAGGGAGGGCCGGATAACTTTTCAAATTGAGGGCGAAGGTGAGTGAGGGCCATGGATTCAAAAGTGAGGGTGAGGAAGGAAAAGTAAAAATGAGAGCATTTGCCCACCTCTGTTTAGGACACGCAGGAACTTGGGCACCCGCACGGCCCAAATGCACTGAAACCTTCATGTCCCGGGGGCTCATGACGCTGGCAGCCCGACCTGTGACGATGGCTTGCTTGGCTGGGTCCTCGGAGCGCAGTAAGGTCGCCCAACCCTCCCAAGTGTTAAGGTGCTCCAGGCCCCGCGGCAGAGAATCCGCAGGGCAGAGGAAAAGGATATGATCAAGAGTGGCTTTGGGGTGGTGGCAGAGGGTACAGGCGGGGTCTGTGTGGACTTGGTGATAGCGCGAGCGTATATAAGGGAGGGTAGGGTGCGTGTTTGGAGGCGCCTCCAAAGTGTCTGAAAGTAATTGTTGAGGGAGGGATGGGGTGGGGGGTAGAGCCGACGCTCGCCTTTGCAGGTCTGCGTCAGTTCACTAAATGAATGCATGCGCTCCCGAGAGAACCTTAGATCGGAAGCCGTCGGTGCCCGGTTGAGAGAACCTCGGGCTAAAGCATTGGCAGCCTCGTTTCCGGGATTCCCGGAGTGGGCAGGTACCCATATGAGCTCCATGTGGTGGGGCGGGAGTGCGGCGAGGGAGTTCAGTATGCGAATTGCAGGGACGTGAACTCTCGCGCGAGCAAAATTTAGTATGGCAATTTTGGAGTCTGATAGTATACAACAGGCATCCGTGCGCGTGATGGCTAGGGCAATGGCGGCCTCTTGAGCCTCCTCCGAAGTGGCAGTGGGGGATATGTGAAGAGTGGCAATCGGTTGTAGGGAGGGGTTCGTGATGGCTACAACCGCGTACTCGCCTGTGCCTGCGGCATCCACCCACACGACATCCGGTTCCGTGCCATAGTGTATGTAAAACGCCCGTGCGCGAGCTCTGCGGCGGGGTTCTTGGTAGGTGGGGTGCATGTTTTTGGGGAGAGGTTTAATAAATAGTTCGCGGTGAATACGGTGGGGGACCTGGAGCTGTGTGGGATCGTGACTGGTATCTTGATGCCGAGGGT
This sequence comes from Amblyomma americanum, assembly GCF_052857255.1. NCBI lineage: Eukaryota > Metazoa > Arthropoda > Arachnida > Ixodida > Ixodidae > Amblyomma > Amblyomma americanum. Next base: position 51,610,903 of record NC_135497.1, read on the forward strand.
GGTTAGGATGTGTCTGCCGGTGGTGGTTCTCGCGAGACGTATGTATTGTGTCTGTCGGTGGGCCTCGATAAGCTCACTTATCGTCTTGTGTAGGCTTAGCTGGAGCGGTTTTTCGGTTGAGGTATTTAGGGGTAGGTGTAGTGCTGTTTTAAATGCTGTTCGGATCATGGCATCCAGGGTGGAGATTTCTCTGGCTTGGAGGGTAAGGAAGCGTGAAGAGAAAGCGGCTGAGGACGAAGGCATGAATGAGACCACATAGGTCATGCTCCTTCATGCCCCGGTGGTGTGCAAAAACTCGGCGGATTAAGTGGGATATCGACATCGCCGTCTGCTTGAGTTTGTCGATGGTGAGAGTGTTTTTCCCGTTTTTCTGGATCTGGAGGCCCATTACCCAGAGAGTGTGTACCTCCGGGGTGTACCGGTTTTCGAGTGTCATGATTATGGGGGCTGTGGGGCAGTTTCGGGTTGTGGGGCGGAGTATTAGTAGCTCCGACTTCTCCGGAGAGCATGAGAGTCTGATACTCCGCGCATGTGTTTGAGTGAGGGTAGCTGCCGACTGCAGAGTATTGCCGAATGCAGGTGTACATACGTTCAGCAATGTCCAAAGAGGAGAGCGCCGCTATGATTGCTTGATGGTCTAGGCGACCAAAGGCCTTGGAGAGATCCAAGGCGAGGACAGCTTTTGCGTGGCTTGGTATGAGGGGTTCGAAAATATCCTGTGTGAGCTGGAGTATGGTTTCCTGTGCCGACAGGTGGGGACGGAAACCCACCATGCTGTGCGGGTAGAGGTCTTGCTCCGCCATGTGTTGGGTGAGTCGGACGAGTGCGACATGCTCCAAAAGCTTGCCCAGGCATGACGTTAGTGAGATGGGACGATGATTTGTAGGTGTAAGGGGTTTGTGTGGCTTGTGTGTGAATAAGATTTTGGCGTGACGCCAGGATCGCGGAAGTGTGCTCTCCTGCCAGCATGTGTCGAAGTACCTCGTAAGCTGGGCAATCGACTGATTGTCCAAATTGCGGAGCATGCTATTGGAGATACGGTCTACTCCAGAAAAGGAGTCAGGGCGGGGAGTCAGGAGGGCCGCTTTGACTTCTTCTTTCGTAATCTCCGCGTCAAGATTGGCAAGTTCCATTGCAGCACTGATAAGGAATTAGATGGCCTCCCCGCCATACTGTAGCTTGGGTAGTGTGAGGGTAGGTGGTTTGGGTAGGGAGTTCTGCGGCGTAGGTGGGTGGGATTGATGGTGGATTGGGTAGGTGCAGCGATGGAAGGGCCTGCTCTATTGTTTGGAGGCAGGTGTTGTAGCGTGCAAGACCCATCTCAAGAATGTGCACCATGCGCTTAAATCTCGCTTCAATTTGTTGCCCGAAGCGTTGGGACAGGTGGTCGATGAGGTGATTGAATTTGACCTCTAGACGCGCGTCTATTTCGGCGAGATTAGTTTCCATGCGGACCTCTAAGGATTGAAGGTCGGTCTGGGTGACGGGTGGGTGCTCTTGTACATTTTTTTCCAGGGTGGGGGTGAGGTGGAGGTTTGGGAGTTCGATTGTTCCATGTTTTGAGTGGGTGTTTGAGGTAGCAGCGTAGGTTGCGTGGGAGGGACTATTGGCGGGAGCGGTAGAGGGGTGGAGGTGGGGTCTTGATGAGAGAGGTAAGACGACTCACTCTCAGGGCCTGGAGCTCCCAGTCACGGGGGCCGACCTGTGTGGGCGGGGGAGTTGAGGGCTTGCTGGTAGAGTTGAGTCTGTTGCCTGCTACTACTTTGTCCGCCCAGGAAAGTTGTGGAGACTCTTGGTCCTGGCGACGATGAGACGATGAGCGAGACTTGGAGCGACCGACGCTGGCGCGGTCCGCGTCTCGCTTCGGTGTGCGGGAGATGTGCTGGTGCGGTAAAGCGGGCGGTGAGCGGCGTCCCCTTTCTTTGCAACCTTTAGTACCCGTCATGTGGGCGCCTCCACAGACTATGCAGGCTGGGGAGCATGTCGGTGTGCCCTCTTGGGGGTGCGGCATACCGCATCTTGAACAGTTGTGCGTACGCTGAAGGGAACACACATCCGCGCGATTCCCTGGTTTTCTGGGGCTGTTTAACGTGCCCTGACGTTGAAGATCCCCAGGTGGTCGAATTTATTCCGGAGCCCTCCACTACAGCACCTCTTTCCCTCTTTCTTCTTTCACTCCCTCCTATATTCCTTCTCTTACGGCATGGTTCAGGTGTCCGCCGATATAAGACAGATCGGGAACAAAAACGCCTGTGGCTGCTGAGAACTTCCAAAAGCGACGTGGCCGCGGCGTGCGAACACCCAGTTTCTATTGCCCACATTTTAAGCTGGTCCTCGTTATCGTTTTCGTGATCTGCTTTACATCTTACCGGTACTCACCTCCGGGGCAGAAACGTAGAGGTTCACGAAAAGGGTTAAGCTTAAGTTAAGGACAACGCAGCGAACCATGGAAAGAAAACTATAGGTGTAACGTTAAGAGACCGGAAGCGGGCAGAGTGGTGAGGAAACAAACGCGGGGTGATGACATCCTAGTCGAAATCAAAAGGAAGAAATGGGCTTGGGCAGGACATGTAATGCGAAGGCAAGATAGCCGCTGGTCCTTACCCGTAACGGAGTGGGTTCCAAGAGAAAAAGCGTGGCAGGGTGCGGCCGAAGAATAGGCGGGCGGAAGAGATTAAGAAGTTTGCACGAAAAGGGTGGATGCAGATGGCAAAGGACCGGGTTAATTGGAGAGACATGGGGGAAGCATTTTTTCTGCAGTGGGGTTTGTTCTTAGAGGCGAAACTAGACTCGAAAGCTGCCTACGCTTTCAGAGAATCTGAGCCATTTCCGAGAAATTAAGCCTATTCGCCGAAATTAGCGCAGCTGCCAACAGTTGACGTCTTTTCTTGTCTTACATCTGCAATTCACTCTCGCCCTACCATATGCTTTCTGTCCCGGTTAGCTCAGTTGTTAGAGCGACTGCTCCGGTGACGCGGTGGTCCCTGGTTCAAATCCCCGGCCGGGACGAACTTAACAGAAATTTCTGAGAAGGTTTTACAACAGCCTTCTTTTAAAGGACAAAGCTCCTGATGATGTCAATAAGTGCTTAAATCTACAAAAAACCGATGAGGTCCCAGGTTCAACGTATTCACTCCTGGGGCCAGGGCTCCGCACGTCCTCAGTGTCGAGAACAAAATGTTTCCTTCCATACACAACACGCTGTAGCTGGTTGCACCATTTTGACATTGGATCAGCGCCAGCTTCGGTACACGCAGGGAGCTGCAGGCTAACGTCAACGCGCCTTTTCTTCGTGCGGCGAAATTTCTGCGCATGACTTTCGGCTGAGCTTATGCAAATGTACAAAGGCATCACTCATTTTTCTGAGAATTATCCATCGTGCCACAATGGGCTCGTGGGAGTCGCTTACATGAGTCGGCGTTATAGTGAGCTAGAGCATTTGATCACTGTACCGCGTTGTGGATGCATTCTTTGGCTTGGCTTAAATGCGAATTGGCTACACATGGTAGTGACGATGATGCTTAAGCGCTCATAATGCAATGTAGATTCTGGTCTACTGATGTCCTGGTAGATTCTGGTCTACTAGAGCAAAAGGAGCCTTCACTGGTTTTTTTTCTTTTTAGTCTATATGTGAATAAATTACGTGGTATATGCTGGCCTTTGGAGTAAAAGAACCAAGCCTTCAATGGTTTCTTTTAATTATTTCTCGCCTATATGTAAATAGATATATTCTGCTCTTTCTCTAGGATCCAATTCTTTTAATAGGTCTGATTTATACTGTTATGCCTGAGTGGGGCAGGAAGACGCAGTTTTACTGTTTCTTTTCACCCTGAAATTAAGCAGGTGGCATCCTCGCCCATTCCTAATGCGTACCACCCTCATACTGCCTGGATGGAAAGTGTGTCACAGTCATGCGGGTGTCACAGTTTACTGTCACGTAGAGAGAATGCACATCGTTGTACAGGGAATCCGTCAAAACTGGATAAAAACGAAGACCGCACGAATTAACAACAATTGTACGTTCATGTATTTATCGTATTGCAAACAGTCCAGTCCTGTACAATAAATATTAGCCAACCAGCTCCCATTTTCGCCGTGTTAGAATGCACGTGATGACGTCGCCTCGGCAAGAACTTTGTTCATCACTTACTCTGCGATACGGTTGAATGTATGACATAGAACCTGGATTTCCATGCCTCTTAGGTTGGTAATAAGGGAGTAATTACTCCATCCAACCGCTAACATACGCCTATAAAGAAAGGCTATTATAAAACATTCTCAGAAACTTCTCAGTTAAGTTCGTCCCGGTCGGGGGTTTGAACCTGGGACCACCGCGTAACCGGAGAAGTCGCTCTAACAACTGAGCTAACCGGGACAGAAAGCATATGGTAGGGCGAGAGTGAATTGCAGATGTAAGACAAGAAAAGACGTCAACTGTTGGCAGCTCCGCTAATTTCAGCGAATAGGCTTAATTTCTCAGAAATGGCTCAGATTCTCTGAAGCGTAGGCCGCTTTAGTGTCTAGTTTCGCCTCCACGGCTAGGTCCGCGGAGGTATTCCTAGGAATCCGCCCAGCTTTCTTCCAGTGGATTGGAAGTTACGAAGTCGAAACCCTCCCTTTCTTCTTACGCGGTGGAACATTCTCCTTTCTGGAAGTCATATCTGTAAAAACAACCGCCAACCTAAAACCCTACAAAGTAAAAAAATCCTTTTTTATTGAAATGAATTTGCTAGGCAGGTCTCGTGTCAAGATGCTTCGGTAGATGACGCCAGCTACCCCATCAATGCCTAGTTTCCTCTTCACTGTTTTTAGGCTACCTCCGTTCTTTATAGCATGCTCGATTATCTCCATATTAAACTTCCTTATGTCGGCTACCTTGCGCTTATTTATTAACTTTGATATCTCCGTTAGTTCTATTCTATTATTGATGTCAGATTATCGTGCATTGAATGAACATCAAGATCATCTTCCTCAGTTAAAGCCGAATATCGGTTTTGCAGCGCTATCCTAAACTCCTGTGCTTTCCCTCTTACGGCTAACTCGTTAATGGTCTTCCTCTTCACTAGCTTCTTCCGTTCCCTCTTCAAGTCTAAGCTAATTCTAGACCTTACCATTCTAGGTAAAAACCATAGGTAAAAACCAGATGTATGCATTAAGAGACAAACAGGGCAATGTCATTAACAATATGGATAAGATAGTTAACGTAGCCGAAGAGTTCTACACAGACCTGTACAGTAGCCAATGTAATCAGAGTGCTAATGAGAAAGACAGCAGTGCAGAGCAATGCGTCATCCCGCCAGTAACGAAAGATGAAGTAAAGAAAGCCTTAGAAGCAATGAAAAGGGGGAAAGCAGCTGGGGAAGATCGGGTAACAGCAGATCTGTTGAAGGATGGAGGGGACATCGTGCTTGAAAAACTAGCCACCCTGTATACGCAATGCCTTATGACCTCGACTGTACCAGAAGCTTGGAAGAATGCAAACATTATTTTAATTCATAAGAAGGGAGACGCCAAGGACTTGAAAAATTACAGGCCGATCAGCTTACTATCCGTTGCCTACAAAGTATTTACTAAGGTAATCGCTAATAGAGTCAGGGCAACGTTAGACTTTAATTAACCAAATGATCAGGCAGGCTTTCGTAAAGGATATTCCACAATAGATCATATTCACACTATCAATCAGGTGATAGAGAAATGCGCAGAATATAACCAACCTCTATATATAGCTTTTATTGATTACGAGAAAGGATTCGACTCAGTGGAAACCTCAGCAGTCATACAGGCATTGCGTAATCAGGGGGTAGAAGAGCCTTATGTCCAAATACTGGAAGATATATATAGCAACTGCACAGCTACTATAGTCCTCCATAAAGTCAGCAATAAAATTCCAATAAGGAAGGGCGTCAGGCAAGGAGACACGATCTTGCCAATGCTGTTCACCGCATGTTTATAGGAGGTATTTCGAGGCCTGAATTGGGAACAGTTGGGAATAAGAATAAATGGAGAATACCTAAATAATCTGCGATTTGCTGATGACATTGCCTTGCTGAGTCACTCAGGAGGTGAACTGCAAATCATGATCAATGAGTTAGACAGGCAGAGCAGATCGATGGGTCTAAAAATTAACATGCAGAAAACCAAGGTAATGTTCAACAGCTTAGCAAGGGAACAACAGTTCACAATTGGCAGCGAGAGCCTAGAAATAGTGACGGAATACGTCTACTTAAGGCAGGTAGTGACAGCTGATCCGGATCATGAGAGGGAGATAACTAGAAGGATAAGAATGGGGTGGAGCGCATGTGGCAAATTCTCGCAGACCATGAGTGGCAGCTTACCAATTTCCCTCAAGAGGAAAGTGTACAACAGCATAATCTTACCGGTACTCACCTATGGGGCAGAAACGTGGAGGCTAACGAAAAGAGTTCAGCTTAAGTTAAGGACAACGCAGCGAGCCATGGAAAGAAAAATGATAGGTGTAACGTTAAGAGATCGGAAGCGGGCAGAGTGGGTGAGGGAACAGACACGGGTTAATGACATCCTAATCGAAATCAAGAGAAAGAAATGGGCTTGGGCAGGGCATGTAATGCGAAGGCAAGATAACCGCTGGTCCTTAAGGGTAACGGAGTGGATTCCAAGAGAAAGTAAGCGTAGCAGGGGGCGGCAGAAAGTTAGGTGGGCGGATGAGATTAAGAAGTTTGCAGGCAAAGGGTGGATGCAGCTGGCAAAGGATAGGGTTAATTGGAGAGACATGGGAGAGGCCTTTGCCCTGCAGTGGGTGTAGTAAGGCTGATGATGATGATGATGATGATGATGATGATGACCCCATCAATGGGCTGTAGCTATCGAGCATAAAAGCGCAGACCATAAAGGCGCACGTACCGTCCTATGGCAGAATTATTTGACGGCGTGACAAAGTTACGGAGGCTCCAGGGACCCCGGAACAGTGGTGGAAAGGAGGAAAATCGCCCCCCCCCCACCATTTTTCTAGAGGAGGCAGCGCCTCGCCCCCTAGGTGTCTCCAATTTCTTGCACTTGGATCAAATTTCTGACAATTGAAACACTTCAGTGCTTGGAATCTTTTCATGGAAACACAATTGGACTGAGCTATTTGGTTTCGTAGCCAGTTGTGAACATTTCGTATATGACTAACGTAAAACAGCCATGTCCCAACAGAAGTGGACTGTCTGTCCTGTGTACATGATCATGATTAGCAGAATTTAAACAAATTATGCAGAAAATTTTTATGCAACTGACCACTCCTCGTTTGTAATGCTTCCCGTCTATAAAGCGTCCCGTTCCACTTCATTTTATATTGTCGTGGATCTTGGCACTGTTTTTTCGTTCGCACTCAAACCCGCCGGCATGCGGCTTTATCATTTTGCTTTGTGACGCCAGATGCGACCAGACTTATCTCCATTGATCATGGCCAGGTGCAAATGCTTCCAAATTTTTCCAGATTGTTGAAGTTGCTTTTAGTTCATTATCTCAATGGTTCCTTGCCTCCTTTAATTTGACCGTGGCCAAGAACTGCAAGCATTCAGTTCTATGACCACCGAGCACGCTTGTGGGTATCACCGCCGTAGAGGCATTCAGTTCTTATTGGGCGAGTGTCAGCCCCTTAAACAGTTTCTTTTGAAAGTTTTTTCGTTGCCTTCCTGACTGCGGGAGTGTCGTCACCACGTTGTTGGTTTGGTTTATTGGGGTTTAACATCCCAAAGCAATTCAGGCTATGAGGGACGCCGTAGTGGAGGGCTTCGGAAATTTCGACCACCTGGGGTTCTTTAACGCGCACTGACATCGCACAGTACACGGGCCTCTAGAATTTTGCCTCCATCGAAATTCGACCACCGCGGCCGGGATCGAGCCCGCGTCTTTCGGGTCAGTAGCCGAGCGCCATAACCCCTGAGCGACCGCGGCGGTTCGTCACCACATTGTGACAATTTGCATCAACCTTTGAACATTGAAAAATAAAAATAAAAATTTATGTAAATGAGCATTAAATAACTAGCAAAATAAGCTCGAAGTCTTGCACCCCCCCCCCCCCCCCTACCAATCAAAAACAAGTTCCGGAGTCCCTGGCAGGCTCCCCATATAGCCTTCCCTTCATTGTCAAAACAGGCTGTCATTGAGTGTAATCACATTCCGGGGCCTTATCTACGGCTTCGTCTTCTGCATTAATGTTTGACTTCTTGCTTTGCATTTGAGGAAAGGAGATGTAAAGTGTATGTGACAAAAAGGTTATTTATTCAGTAGAGAACGCTACATCTCGCTACATCTCGATACATCATTGACACATCTTGCGCTACCTCTTTACGTGGTCGACTGCGACCTGGCTTCACTCCTTAGTGCGGTAGTGCAAATCCCGTAGGTTTCTGCGGTCTCTACGTTGACGCATCTTGCGCTACTGCTTTACGTGGTCGGCTTCGACGTGGCTTCAATCCTTGCTGCGGTAGTGCAAGTCTCGTAGGCTTCTGCGGTCTCGACGCTTACGTATCTTGCGCTACTGCTTTACGTGGTCGACGTCGGCCCCGTTTCACTCCTCCTTCCAGCGGCGTACCCTCCGAAGTGTTTCGCGGTCGTACCGTTGGCGCACTTCCATCTGCCTTTAAGCGTGGCCGTTCTAGGCCCAGCTTGAATCCTTCTTTACCCTCCGTCGTTCCCAGCGGCCTGCATGTGTGGCGCTTGAGCTTGGTGACGTCCTCGGCACCAGCCCCACACCGCGGGCAGTGCAGCGGGTACCGGCGGAAGTGTATGATCTGCTCGTGCCTCCTTGCATGGACGCGTTGCCTGAACCTCTTGACACACTGGCCGCACTCGTAGGGCTTCTCACCAGTGTGAATCTTCATGTGAACCTTGAGATTGCCCGGCTGGGAGAACCTCTTCTGACACAAATTGCACACTGAGTTTTCCTTGTCAACGTGGGTACGCTCGTGCCTGATGATATGAGCCCTGCGTACATGAAGGGCAAGGATAAGCAGAATTACCACACGACTACGAAATTCTGCTCCCGATGCCTCCGTTACTAGGCACCTTTAGCATATCATCTACCTTGTTACCGTTACCGGTACTTACCGGTACCGTAGTACCGGGAGCCCGCGCAGCCAATGCACATTTGCATATTGCTTTGACGGCCCCAGTTGGAACCAGGTACCCGGCAGCTGCGCGTGCGCATGCAGCATCAGGACTAATCAGCGCGTGCTCACCGGCGGTGGGCGGGCTCCCGGTGATTCAGCAACAGTTACAAGGTAGACGGTAGGCTAAAGGTGTCTAGTTATGTCTGCACATCCCTTCCAAGGATATGGTTTTGCCAATGATGTTCACACCTTCATCTATACCACTGACGCTGGTGCCAGGCGCATCTTTGCCTGTTTCTGAAGCAGCTCTTCTGCATGAGCGAACGTCTCCTATTGACGTTTCGTTCCTAGGTCCTCGCTAAGGGAACCTCGGTAGACCCGTACTTCAGTTGTAACGTGAGCGACTCAGGAGTAATGCTAATCAGGCTTATTGAGGAGTGTCTGAGGCGCCACTGCTCAGTTCAGCTCTGCAAGTATTGAAACACACACGCGCCATGTCACGCTCAATTCTTAAGCGTCTAATAAAGGTCGGTGCTTATGAGGGGCTGGCTACGAGGCGACCAGATTTCGCGGGCGGCTCGTACACGTGCGCCAGTCCTCGTGAGAGGCCGCTACCAAAAGCACCAGCAGGGGCGTTTCGTACACGGGAGATTCCGACCGCGGCGGCTGCGTTTTTATGGAGGAAAAACGCTAAGGCGCCCGTGTGCTGTGCGATGTCAGTGCACGTTAAAGATCCCCAGGTGGTCGAAATTATTCCGGAGCCCTCCACTACTGCACCTCATTCTTCATTTCTTCTTTCACTCCCTTCCTTATCCCTTCCCTAACGGCGCGGTTCAGGTGTCCAACGATATATGAGACAGATACTGCGCCATTTCCTTTCCCCAAAATACCAATTATTATTATTATAGATTCACTCCATTCTGACACCGCAAGAGCGGCTTCGACCTACCAATTTCCATACAGCGGAGGCAGCAAATAACGGCCGCGGTTATAACGAACACTCGCTTATTACGAATGAAGGCGGCGCTATAGCAAAAATGTGTATAAGAGGAATGGCACCGCGTCTCAGATATAACGAACGACTGCAGCCGTGCAACTCGGTTAGGACGAACAAGGAGGCGCCGTGAACTCGACCCCGATGTCTAAAAACTCGCGCTTCCCGTGACCGCAGATGGCGAACAGCGCCACCCAGCCCCGGTGACATCGCTCTGGAGAGAACTTCGAGACACAAAAAAGCAACAAACGGCAGCATTAAAACTACAAAAACTCGCCGGCGAAGCGCGCGCCGGCGGGTTAACGCATACAACGCTCATCACTGCGTAAGGCTGCGCCGGCTGGGCAAAGCCTCTAAAGTGCAAGTGATATTAGAGCGGGGTCGGCAATCAACCAATGGTAGCGATTATAGAAGTTTGAATAGCAGTCACGTGACATGCCTAGCTTGCCCAGCCGGTCACGTGGCGTCACCAGCCCAATCGGCTCTCCACATTCTGCGCTGCCACCGTAAGTAGACAATGCCAAGACTGTGCAGTTGATACGTTCTGCGAGTATTTGCGCTAGTTTCATGGCCGTATAGACCCAGGCATGGCAGACGACGGTGACGCACCTGGTGTTTGTGGCAACGTGTCGTTATTGAGCAGCTGGCCAGCATGGGTGACTTCGTTAACGCCGACATCACTGAGCCACGAACTGATGAAGCACTGACGCGAAGTACGAGCACTCCCAGACTGTTAGGAACATTATGAAGACCACGACGCGGAGGTCGACCTATTGCCACCAGCCTTGAACGCTTCAACCTTAATTAGATATGTCGCATCCCTAAAGCAGATTGTTGGCGGCAAGGTTCTCGGCGGGGAGCACATGAACCCCGTGGACAGCTGAGAATGCACTTTGATAGGGCTTACTTTAAAGTATCAGGCGCACGTAACTAACAAACTATATCTATTGTTTGTCTGATTTTATAATTTGGGTGTAATACTAGAAGTTCACTCACTACAAACATCGGATACAGCGAACACAATCAGGGCGACCGTGAGGCACGTTTGGACTATAATTGTTAGCTTGCTGTAAAAAAGCGGGCACTGTTTCTTGATGGAAAATGAACACAAAGCGAGCACAACAAGCGCGAAAGGACACTTTCGAGTGGGTTACTGCTACTAGTGATGCTGATGACTGCTTTGTGCTTTGTCCGAAAATCGTTGCATTCGAGCGTTCATTGTGTACTTGTACGGCGTCTTCACGATTTGTGCTTTTATAACATATGTACGCCTTGAAAAGGTGGCTCGGCATCAGAAAGGGCATTTCTCATGTTAACTAGCCACAATGGCGTCAAGCAAGGAACGGCGCCATAAAACGATTTAAGGCCTACCTGCCACTGCTCGTGTAGGTGCAGTACGCGCAGCTGCAGATTCCCTGCGTCCTATGCCGGCGTTTCCACCGGGTATGCATTTATAAGTTGTATTGTATAAAGAAGAGGCCTCCGCACTTCTCACAGGCGAGGAACACGCTGTGCAAGGGAACGATATTGACGTCCTCTGAAAAAGAACCAACCAGTGGGAGGAGCGAATGAGCACATGTAGAGTGAAGAACTGCCCAGAGAATTCAGTGTTCTTAATGAGTACTGTGGAAGAAAGGGAAAGGCCATCAGTAGTACTTTTTCACATCAGTTCCTTGGTATCAATTCTGTGCATGGTAGTCTCCTTAAGATAGTAAATGAATAGTACACCAATAAACTGAATAGTAAAGATATTAAAATCGCACTCATATCACATAATCAAAAACTAGAACGACTGGTGACCCTGGCAGGAAAAACTGAGAGCATGAAAGAGAGTCCTAACTTCATATCTAAGAAGTTCGATGAATTTGAGCAAAAGTTTTGCCATCAAGAGGCTGACATTGAAGACCTAAAAAGAGGATGACGGAGTTTGAAGAAAAACATGGCCTTATAGAGGTAGCCCAAGCCCAGTTGGAAATGAACATACATCACCTCGAATTCAGGAGCAGGCAGCTGAACTTAGAAATGGATGGAATAAAAGAAGCACACGATGAGGACCTGACGGCCACATTGAATAACGTTGATTATAATCATCGAGTGCCTCACTGGACGGAACAGGAAATTGCACACGTTCATCGACTCCCAGCCAAACGTGATAAGGTGTTAGGCATCATTGTGCATTTCGTGAGGCAAGCGATAAGAAAAAACTGGATTAAGAATAAGAAAAACCTTAAGGAAAGCGATCAACCCATTTTCTTGCAGGCAAACTTAACATGACGAAACAGAACTCCTTCAAGCAACGAAAGACTGCGGCAAAGATAAAGGCTATAAGTTTACTTGGTATGTCAACGGAAAGATTTTCGTCACAAAAAGTGAAGGAATGAGTGCCATTCATGTGAGGGGAAAGAGCGACATAGGGTCAGTTATAGCATTTTTGATCTTATCTTTCGTGTTTTCTTCTTGAAACATAACCAAAATGCATCACATGTGTTATTACCTGCCCAGCGACCTGAACCGCACTGCTTCGTGTGTTGCGCCGACATCGCTTAAAGCTGTTCACTTGAATGAACGTTCTGTAAAAAAAAAGACAATGTGTTTAGAGGAATTCTTTGGTGAATTCTCTGGTGAGAGTGGGCGTGAGAACAGCACCGGGATGCGGCCACCTAATCCGCTCTGCTTCTTCGTCCAGGTTACGGCATGGGCTCTGTTCAGCAATGCGCCGCTATCGTCACCTACCCATGAGATCAGCAAGCTGCCCTGCTACTTCAACGACACTTGTGATGCCGCATGCCCGCAAGACAGGCAGATTTTCATCGCCGTCCCTCCATCGCATGAAAGATCCAGATCAACAGCGACATCATTTGCTGCCTATAGAACAGCTGGCGGGCCCCCGGCGCCCTTAGTGGGCGTGAGAACAGCACCAGGATGCGGCCACCTAATCCGCTCTGCTTCTTCATCCAGGTTACGGCATGGGCTCTGTTCAGCAATGCGCCGCTATCGTCACCTACCCATGAGATCAGCAAGCTGCCCTGCTCCTTCAACGACACTTGTGATGCCGCATGCCCGCAAGACAGGCACATTTTCATCGCCGTCCCTCCATCGCATGAAAGATCCAGATCAACAGCGACATCATTTGCTGCCTATAGAACAGCTGGCGGGCCCCCGGCGCCATTAGTGGGCGTGAGAATAGCACCAGGATGCGGCCACCTAATCCGCTCTGCTTCTTCGTCCAGGTTACCGCATGGGCTCTGTTCAGCAATGCGCCGCTATCGTCACCTACCCATGAGATCAGCAAGCTGCCCTGCCACTTCGTCGACACTTGTAATGCCGCATGCCCGCAAGACAGGCACATTTTCATCGCCGTCCCTCCATCGCATGAAAGATCCAGATCAACAGCGACATCATTTGCTGCCTATAGAACAGCTGGCGGGCCCCCGGCGCCCTTAGTGGGCGTGAGAACAGCACCAGGATGCGGCCACCTAATCCGCTCTGCTTCTTCGTCCAGGTTACGGCATGGGCTCTGTTCAGCAATGCGCCGCTATCGTCACCTACCCATGAGATCAGCAAGCTGCCCTGCCACTTCATCGACACTTGTAATGCCGCATGCCCGCAAGACAGGCACATTTTCATCGCCGTCCCTCCATCGCATGAAAGATCCAGATCAACAGCGACATCATTTGCTGCCTATAGAACAGCTGGCGGGCCCCCGGCGCCATTAGTGGGCGTGAGAACAGCACCAGGATGCGGCCACCTAATCCGCTCTGCTTCTTCGTCCAGGTTACCGCATGGGCTCTGTTCAGCAATGCGCCGCTATCGTCACCTACCCATGAGATCAGCAAGCTGCCCTGCCACTTCGTCGACACTTGTAATGCCGCATGCCCGCAAGACAGGCACATTTTCATCGCCGTCCCTCCATCGCATGAAAGATCCAGATCAACAGCGACATCATTTGCTGCCTATAGAACAGCTGGCGGGCCCCCGGCGCCATTAGTGGGCGTGAGAACAGCACCGGGATGCGGCCACCTAATCCGCTCTGCTTCTTCGTCCAGGTTACGGCATGGGCTCTGTTCAGCAATGCGCCGCTATCGTCACCTACCCATGAGATCAGCAAGCTGCCCTGCTACTTCAACGACACTTGTGATGCCGCATGCCCGCAAGACAGGCACATTTTCATCGCCGTCCCTCCATCGCATGAAAGATCCAGATCAACAGCGACATCATTTGCTGCCTATAGAACAGCTGGCGGGCCCCCGGCGCCCTTAGTGGGCGTGAGAACAGCACCAGGATGCGGCCACCTAATCCGCTCTGCTTCTTCGTCCAGGTTACGGCATGGGCTCTGTTCAGCAATGCGCCGCTATCGTCACCTACCCATGAGATCAGCAAGCTGCCCTGCCACTTCATCGACACTTGTAATGCCGCATGCCCGCAAGACAGGCACATTTTCATCGCCGTCCCTCCATCGCATGAAAGATCCAGATCAACAGCGACATCATTTGCTGCCTATAGAACAGCTGGCGGGCCCCCGGCGCCATTAGTGGGCGTGAGAACAGCACCAGGATGCGGCCACCTAATCCGCTCTGCTTCTTCGTCCAGGTTACCGCATGGGCTCTGTTCAGCAATAGGCCGCTATCGTCACCTACCCATGAGATCAGCAAGCTGCCCTGCCACTTCAACGACCCTTGTGATGCCGCATGCCCGCAAGACAGGCACATTTTCATCGCCGTCCCTCCATCGCATGAAAGATCCAGATCAACAGCGACATCATTTGCTGCCTATATGAACAGCTGGCGGGCCCCCGGCGCCCTTAGTGGGCGTGAGAACAGCACCAGGATGCGGCCACCTAATCCGCTCTGCTTCTTCGTCCAGGTTACGGCATGGGCTCTGTTCAGCAATGCGCCGCTATCGTCACCTACCCATGAGATCAGCAAGCTGCCCTGCCACTTCATCGACACTTGTAAGGCCGCATGCCCGCAAGACAGGCACATTTTCATCGCCGTCCCTCCATCGCATGAAAGATCCAGATCAACAGCGACATCATTTGATGCCTATATGAACAGCTGGCGGGCCCCTGGCGCCCTTAGTGGGCGTGAGAACAGCACCAGGATGCGGCCACCTAATCCGCTCTGCTTCTTCGTCCAGGTTACGGCATGGGCTCTGTTCAGCAATGCGCCGCTATCGTCACCTACCCATGAGATCAGCAAGCTGCCCTGCCACTTCATCGACACTTGTAATGCCGCATGCCCGCAAGACAGGCACATTTTCATCGCCGTCCCTCCATCGCATGAAAGATCCAGATCAACAGCGACATCATTTGCTGCCTATATGAACAGCTGGCCGGCCCCCGGCGCCCTTAGTGGGCGTGAGAACAGCACCAGGATGCGGCCACCTAATCCGCTCTGCTTCTTCGTCCAGGTTACGGCATGGGCTCTGTTCAGCAATGCGCCGCTATCGTCACCTACCCATGAGATCAGCAAGCTGCCCTGCCACTTCATCGACACTTGTAATGCCGCATGCCCGCAAGACAGGCACATTTTCATCGCCGTCCCTCCATCGCATGAAAGATCCAGATCAACAGCGACATCATTTGCTGCCTATATGAACAGCTGGCGGGCCCCCGGCGCCCTTAGTGGGCGTGAGAACAGCACCAGGATGCGGCCACCTAATCCGCTCTGCTTCTTCGTCCAGGTTAGTTCTGTTACTTCCCTGTACGCTAAGAAATCTAATGACGTGTGCCTGTTGCTGTTCCCACGCCCGGGAGTTTTGCTTTGTGTGTTCAGTGAATGCTTTGATATTGTAAACCAACTGCTGGCGTTGTCCGCGGACGTCGAGCTCAACCCTGGGCCTAACACGAGGCATCAGGTACAGGACTCTATTCCTGACGTCCAGTCTAAGCAGTTGGAAGATATGTTTGCAATACTGGAGTCTTTGAACACGCGTACTGCGAAAATGCAACTGGACCAAAAGGCTTTCATAAAGTCTATTGATGATCTTAAGAAGTCCCAGCTGAAGTTAGATTTGAGTGAAATGAACAAAAGATTAACTAACGTTGAGCGCAAAACTGTTACCATTGACGAAACCGAGAAGGAAGTACATCCTTTTCAGCAGTTAGTTGACCAACTCTCTAGTGAAAACTCTCAGCTGCGCGCGCGCCTGTCTGAACTTGAAGACAGGCAGCGACGCGATAACCTTCTGTTCTATGGCATACCTGACGGCAATCAGAGTCCTGGGCTCAGTCAGAAGAAAAGCTAGTCAAGGTTCTTTCATCCTGCTTGGAAATTCCGTCCTCTGAAATTTTGATCGATAGAGCGCACAGGCACGGTGGGTTCACATCGGAAAAATGTCGACCAATTATTGCCAAATTTTCATCCTTCTAGGTAAAGCAGAGGATACTGCTTAACTGTTCTAAGCTCAAGGATGAAAAAATTACGCTTAGCGAGGATTTTTCTTTCGCCACCCTTCACGCTAGAAAAAAACTGGTCGAATTTGGCAAATCCCAGCCGCTCACTTTCAAGCTTCGCTTTAATAAGCTTTACATAAAAAATAAATGCTACTCCTACAATCACTCTGATGACTCCGTTCATGAAATCCCAAGCGCCTTCCCGTTCCAACCGACCGTTCTGAGGACCCTACGAATGATACCCACAGCGCCTCCGCGCCACCGACCGAACTTGTTACCAATTAGCACTGCGCGAGGGACAGTGGAACTAAGTCCCGGGCCATTACCCCACTACCTTTTTTGTTCACAAATATTCGCAGCATAATACCTAAACGAGATGATCTTTGTTCTGTAGTTGATGCTTGCGATGCTGACATTGTATGTCTTACTGAAACCTGGCTATCGGCGAAGATAGATAGCTGTGAACTTCTTACCTGTAAAAAGAGATATAACATTTATCGGTGGGACAGGGGTTCTAGATGTGCCAGAGGCGTGCTTGTAGCTGTTGCTGATACTGTTATGTCTTTTCAGATTCATTTTGTAAGCGCGTTGGAACTTGTACTGGTTGAAATTCGCACATGCTCTAGGAAATTGATAGTGGGCGTTTGCTATCGTCCGCCGTCTAGCTCCCCCACCTTTGTGAACGATCTTCATGATGTCATTCATATGATTACAGTCCGTTATCCGAGCAGTCCCTTTATCTTACTGGGTGATTTTTATTTCCCCAACATAGTGTGGTCTAATGTGAGTTCTTATTGTGAACCTTTTTCAAGTGAATGCGACATGTTCTTGAATTTGTGCAGTGATTTTAACTTATCACAGCTTGTAACGCAGGCAACTCGAATTTCACCTACTGCGTCTAATATCCTCAATCTGGTACTCACCACATCGCCTGATTTTTTCCAGCCGATATCATACTTGCCGTGGTTAAGTGATCACCTACTCCTTCATTTTGCTTTGACCTGCGCAGTTCCCCATCAACGTAACCACAGTAAATATATCCATGATTACAAAAATGCTGATTTTGATGCTATTAACCTTGAACAGTCTGTTTTTCTAGACCATTACTTGCTAAGCTTTCATGATCGCTGCGTGAATGGTAACTGGAGCCTGTTTAAAGAAAAAGTTGCTGCGCTCACTGAAAAATATGTTCCACGCTTAGTCATCACCTCTAACCGTCAATCACCGTGGTTCACTAAATCGCTAAAACGACTCTGTAATAAGAAAAAACGCATGTTCCGCTCTGTAAAACTAACCGGTTCCCAAGAACGTTGGACTGCTTATCAGGCCGCGGCACTTGAATATAAAAGTGCACTGAAGGATGCCAAAGATTTGTTTTTCAATGACACATTACCTTCCCTTTTGATAAATAACCCTAGGCAATTTTGGAGCGTCGTTAACAAATGAGACAATTCATCCATCGGCCTTAAAGACTCCAGTGACCAACTAATTCATCCTAATGAGTGTGCAAATGTTCTAAACAGTGTATTCGTTTCAGCTTTTTCCAGAAATCAGTGTTCGGTAACCCCTGCATATAAAGTACTGACTTTTACCGATGGATTCTATTGTCTTTGATCCTGCTGGAGTGGAAAAAATAGTCGAAAAACAAAAGGCTTTTTCATCATGTGGTGTTGATAACATTAGTTCTAAGTTCTTGAAAGTATACAGCGCAATAATACTCTCTAACCTATTTCAGCAATCTCTTGAAACAGCATGTATACCTGATGACTGGAAGGTTGGGAAGGTGATTCCCTTGCATAAATCTGGTTATCAACATTCCCCGCATAATTATCGACCCATCTCACTTACCTGCATTCCGTGTAAAATCAAGGAGCATGTTATTTACTCTCACCTTGCATCGTTCCTTGATTCTAATGCTTTTTTACGGACAGTCAACATGGATTTCGGAAGTGGTTTTCTTGCGAAACACAGCTTTTAACCTTCACACATGATCTAAACTCATTCCTCGACAGTGGTTCCGTTGTCGACTGCATATTCCTCGATTTCTCAAAGGCGTTTGACAAGGTCTCTCATCAACTGCTTTTTTTACACTTAGTAAACTTAACCTCCACCCTAACGTTCTTAGGTGGCTGCATTCGTTTCTCACTAATCGTTCACAATTTGTCACCGCTAATAATGCTTCTTCCTTCACTTCTCCAGTTGGATCTGGAGTACCACAAGGCTCTGTTTTAGGGCCCTTGCTTTTTTCTTATATATATATATCAATGACTTACCTGACAATCTATGTTCAACAACAAATCTTTTTGCTGATGATTGCGTCATATACCGCAAAATTAACAGTGACTCTGATATAGCTCTTCTTCAATCGGATATTGATCATGCTCTTGAATGGACTAACAAATGAAACATGGAACTAAACATAAAAAGTGCAAGTACATGCGGGTTTCTCGTCGTAACACCACATTGCCTTCATATCGTCTTAATAATTGCAGCCTTGAGTCTGTGCCTTTTTACAAATATTTAGGTGTCTTCATTTCCCATAATCTTTCTTGGAAAGTGCACATAGACTATGTAACAATAACGCTAACTGCATGCTGGGCTACATACGCAGTAACTTTAATCTTTCTTCTAGCTCCGTAAAACTGCTTCTCTACAAGTCGTTGGTTCGTAGTAAACTAGAATATGCTGCATCTATCTGGGACCCCTATCAAGAGACACTAATATACCAACTCGAATCTATACAGAACCGTGCGGCCCGTTTCATTCTCTCGAATTATCACCGTAACTCTAGTGTCAGTGCCATGAAATCAAGGATATCACTCCCACTACTGTCGCAACGTAGAAATATATCCCGCCTTTGTCTATTACATAAGATTCACTACGATAACCCCATCCTTACGAGAAAATTTATAACGCCACCTTGCTACGTTTCAGCTCGGATCGATCATCGTCATAAAGTTGGTATTCTTTCATGCCAAACAAACCACTTTTACAACTCATTCATCCCCAGCACATCGGCACAATGGAATCACCTTCACCGATCGGTCGTCGAAATAAGTGACCATTCTGTGTTTAAATCGCCTTTAACTAACTTGATGGTAACATAGTACATGTAATTCTTGCGCCCTGCCGTTTATTCTTTTCAGCTTATGTGGTAGTTCAAACAGACCTGGTCTGCGTGGTATGCTTGTTTGCGTGGTATGCTTACTTTTATGCTTACTTTTATTCTTTGCTCATAATTTCGTATTAAATGACTCTTAATTTGTTTGATTGTATTTGCTCTAACCTACTGATTTGCCCGAGCCATATATTTGTTCACATTTTTGTGTTACTTGTGACTGCTGTTCCTTTGTTAGTTTGTCTATTGTACCCCACTCCCCTCTGTAATGCCCTCGGGCCCTAAGGGTACTGAAATAAATAAATAAATAAATTTTCGTTCCCTTTTTCTCTGATCATGCTCAGTGAAACATGGAGCACAAATGATTTTGACATTTTTAGGATGACCAACTACACAACTTGCTACTTGAAACCCTCTGGTCTCCGTCGGGGTGGAGTAGCATTATTGGTGTCTGATGACATTGAACGCGACAATCTGGACTCATATAGTCTACTTACTGATGATTTTGGCGTCCTATTTGTCTGTACCGACAGGTTCGTGTTTTCGGTTTGCTATCGTCCTCCGAAGGGAAATGTGGTTAATTTTTTTGAAATTGCACGACTGCTTTGTTTCGTTTATAACAGACGGCAAATACACTCTAATAGCTGGAGGGGATTTTAATATTGGTACGTTAAGGGACAATTCTTTGGTTAAAGACTTTAACACTGTCTTGGCATTGAATGGCTTCATTAACCTTGTAACCGCTCCAACTAGAATTACACAAGCAACCGAGTCTCTTCTCGATCTGCTGATTACGAACTCCCCCCAACCAATAGCTGACAGAGGAGTAATATCATGTGCACTCAGTGACCATCTTCCAGTGTTTGTATGTATCTATAGGACTGGACCGGTAAAGAACCGAAAGGAAAAAGCTATGTAGTAATATATAACTAATGCTACGCTCAATTTATTTCATAGTTCACTGCCACAAGTTAAGTAGAATATCACTGACAATACCAGTGACGTAACTGAGGCTTACAATAAGTTTCTCCATGTATTTACGCAACTATAACATTAATTCTTCCCATTAAATGCGTGGAAAAAACGTAAAACTCGCAAACCCTGGATAATATCTGAGTTACACCATGAAATTAAACCGAAAGAAAAGCTTTACGGGATCTTTTTAAACACATGTCGAGCAGATGACTTTAGTAAGTTTAAGAAATACAGGAATAGGTTAACGTAGGACACGCACAGAATACCACGCGGCATTTCTCGAAGTTAAAAATGATCGCCACGATTTGCAGTCGTCAAGATTAAGTTGCTTACTAAGGCGCGAGCAACCGCACCCTGCCCCACGAATATTAAGGCTTGATGATAAAGATATATTTATAACCTGAGTCTTAGTGTTCTGCACATTGGCCGGGCAAGCTTACCGGCCAGGTGCAGCCGCCATTTTCGATGCAGTACACCTTGACCCCGTGATACGGGCCGAAGTGCAGTCCCTTGGGCAGCGCCTTCAACGTGAACACTCCAAGCGGGGCACCCTTGACTGTCGAATTACCTGAGGTCAGTAACTCGAGCATGCTCTTACCGACGAGACTGGCGTCTCCCGATTTCACCTGCGTATATTATTCCGCCGTGTTCACCAGCCGCTCCACTGCAAAGTGGGGGCTAGAGCATACAGGTTAAATTTTACAGCGCTGGCTGTTAAAGACGGATTGAAGTGTTTCGCGCCGTAATTGCAGTCGTCGTCGTCATCCCGGCGCGAATTTGCGATTAAGTGTACGGTAGCCCCCCCCCCCCCCCCTTCAAAAAAAAATAAACATACGCGTGAAAATGGGTTGACTCGTGCAGCCCGCCAGAAGAGTGAAGTTGGCGTTTCTGAAGTGTGGTACAGATAGCTGCACCGGCCGAAGCTTGTGCCCACCAAAAACGCATGAAAACGCTTACACGGAGTGGTGATTAAGTATATATAACACATAAATTGACGTGCACTATGATTTGTCGGGTGATTTCGAACGCACATGACGTGATCAATTTTTGGACTGAGTATTGAGTTCAAGCAGGTATCGCTGTTTTCTAAATGTACTTGACATTTTTTTTCAAGATTTATACGATTTACATCGTGCATATCCCGAAAAAGCAACCAAAATACAGTCGAACCTCGTTACAACGAAATTCTTTATAACAAAACAACGGATATAACAAAGCAATAACGATTCCAGTTGGAACTTCGGTCAACATGGGCTATACTGAAACTATGGCTATAACGAAGTAACCACCGAGCCCTTCAACGTCGTTACAACGAGGTTCAACTGTATGCCCATCCGCTCCATACTCTACATGCTGCACATGGTCCATCCGCTGATACAAGCCGAATGAGTGACAAGGCATGCTTCAAAAATAGTGTTTTTTTTCGAACAGATGCATGCATCCCGTAAACGTCTGCCGCCGATAGCAAAATGTTCTAACCACGTACCAGAAACATTCTTCATACTGAAAGCAACCTTCCATCGCTTTGCAGAGAAAAACGACCATCTGGCTCCCGACCCCGCCCACACCACTAAAGTGTGTTGAGGAACGTCGGTCACGTGATGGGCGGTCGCCGCTACATAGGAAAGGAATTCCCTCCGATGTGAGTACGTCACAAGGACATGCTTCACATCTTCATGAGCAACGGCGTGCGCGAAAAGAATGAATACTGGTTTCTCATTATGTATCGTAGATTAGCGAAGCAAGCAGCTAGAGGCCTTTGCATGTTCTTTTTTCTAATTACTGTGGTATCAATAACTATATGCACTCCTCCCTGCAGGCCTCTGTTCCAGTCTCAAGTCAATCGCGAATCGTACACTTACGTTTTTCCTCGTGTTGCTCAACCCGTGAGGACGGCTCTTCGGACAGGTCCCGACCGCTGCTCGCAGGAGCCTCCCAATGGTCCGGAAGCGCATCGGCGGAACTCGAAGGCGGGCTTTCTCTGTGAGTCTCCCAACCGGCCTCGAATGCCTGCGTTAGGCACGCATGCATAGAGTGGCAAGAAGCAATGTTTGCTTTCAAAAGACCAGGGATGGCGATCGCTGGTAGCTGTAGGTTTACGGGGCAGCGAGGTTTAAAAGTTGTTTTTAGACATGATGTTGGGCTGGTCGGTTCATAGTGATTGCAAAAAATCTGCGTGAAGATGATGGTACAAGAAAAGAGAGGTGTGTCCGTTTCTGTGTCTCTTTTCGTCCCGTCGTCTTCGTGCAGTTTTTTGGGCAAGTAACGTTGCAGCCTCTGCATCAAGGTGAATCAAGTTCCAAGAGATTAAATGGCTTGCCCTGCTTCAGAAACCACTTCCTACATGTGGCATGTTACCCAGAAGTTCTACGGGAGACTTAGAACGGTGATGGTTTGAGCTAATGGGTAATTGAAAAACATGAAGGAACAAGACACAAGCATTTGTGTCCCCTCCCTTAGTTGTTTTGCGATGTCAGCCATCTTCCGATTCTCAGCGTTTTAAAGCTGCCGAAAGGAAACATTTCGCTGCACTTAGTATGGTGCTGAGTTTCATGCACTCAAGCATAGAAAGGACGAATCCGCAATACAGGATCATCGAATTCTGCGAGGAGACCTATATATAGTAAATGGAAGGACAGTCTTGCCAGTTAGAATACGGAAAGAATGAAACTCAGGGGACGTGCGATGTCAGTGCACGTTAAAGAACCTCAGGTGGTCGAAATCTCAGGAGCCCTTCACTACGGCGTCTCTCATAGCCTGAGTCGCTTTGGGACGTTGAACCCCCATAAACCAAATCGAAACTCTGGTGACGCTTAAGCTACCTTTAGAGTGGAATGGGATAGCATTAGATCACATCTGCTACAGTTTCTGCTGCAACTTTCGTGCGTGTTTGCGTCATTTTCTCTAAAGTTGCCGGTGCACCAATCGTCATATTCGGACTGCTAGCTGCAGATAGCTGTGCTCACAACGTGGTGGGCAGGTTGCGGTGACGTCACAGGGTCACGTGACCACTCTCGTTTAATCACCGAATTTTATGACATCTATGGCGCATTCTACTCCTTACGTAAACACTAATGTCATCGCACTGATATTTTGCAACTTATACTCTTTTAATTAACGAATGCCGTCATCCGCCGTGCGCTGCCAGTGCTTTACTGCTTGGTTAGTTCATTCTGGGCCGCGATTGCACCCTTTAAAAATAGAGAGCACCTGCCAATGCACGCCAAGAAAGGTATTGTAAACGTCCGTGTATGCTTCACTTACCTTCCTCTCCACGTCGGCTAATGCGGTGTCAGTACGGGCAACCGTTCTGCTTCCATCGCAAGCTACAAAAACGATTTTAGGCATATTTTTAGATGGTTAAATATCTAAAGCGTAGCAGCTTTGTTGGTAAACCACCTAACTAAAAAGGCCAGGTCTCGATAAAAAAAATACTGTTCGTATCTTCAAAATACTGCGGCATCAATAACTATATGCACTGCTCTATGCAGGCCTGTGTTCAAGTCTCGTGTCAGTCGCGAATCGTAAACTTACGTTTTTCGTCAAGCTGCTCTTCCCATGAGGCCGGCTCTTCGGGCCGATCCTGCCTTCCGCTCCCAGGAGCCTCCCGGTAGTCCGGAAGCATTCGGGCACAGGCGGGCATTCGCTCTGAGTTTCCTTCGGTCGCACGATCTGCGTATACATTGATTGTTATAATGAAGTCTTACATTATGCACAAAAATGCGATCATAAACGGTTTTCCGCTCAAAAATGCTTTTGTCAAGAATTTCTGTGTACAAATGTTCTTTTTTTTTAAACTGTCTTCTAAAAAAAGGTAACTACGGCGTCTCTGTTTGAACTTGCTGCCAAATATTCGGAAACTACTGGAAAACCTAACAGCGCAGTCGATTCGTTTGGAAGCAATTTGAACATGTACTACTTGATTCGCTCAGCGAAATGAATACAAGGGCATCCGATGAGCTATCTAAAGATTTCGGATATTCACCCACCTCTACTGATGAGAAATGTTGGATGCACGGAGGCCGCACTAAGCAATGCTAATTGCAGCTAACAACTACAGGGTAAACTTAAAAACAATTAGGAAATTTTAGAAAATAACGGCAGTTGTTAATTTATCGCGTTTGTTTCATGACATGCGCCAGCGTAGCCGGCATGACCGCTTATAAGCGATCACAGTATCTCACAAAACCACTTTTTTAATCACTTACTTTACCCGCGAACAACGGGTAGTGAGCGTAGTCTCTTCTCTCGTTCGCAAGGCCGACTGGCACATTCAATTCACGCACGAATTTTCTGTTCTGCACAAATAAGCAGGCCGGAACTCCGAATAGTCTAAAGGAAGTCGCTGCCACACCAGTCACTCTGATGACCGAAAACAGCCTAAAGGCATTGAATATTAGCGCGCAGAATGTGTAGGTGCACAACAAACGTTTAACGATGGATATGCCGCTGGGACGCATTCGTTACGGTGGCAAAAGGCTGACCAAAGATCCCGGGATCGTGTCATGCCGCGTGTAGCGACTTAAGGAAGCTGGTGAAGTTCAAAACGCCCATCCGCCGAAATTTTGGTGCAACATATTGAAGCCTGACTGTTCAACGTTAATCCAGAAGCGCAAACTGGACGCCTTCACACCTGATGATATTTGTACGACCCACACAATTTCTGTTGCCAATACTTCGCAAGTTGCATAACGAGAGAGCAATATACAAAAAACCCACTCTAAGTGACAGCGGCGTTGTAGTCACGCGCATAGAATCTTGGGTAACTGCCACACGGGCCAAATATTTGTGGTCTATGCAAATGCTTTTTTTGAGTTCCGTATTTACTCGCATTACAGACGCTCTCGCAAAACGGGCGCCTCTGCTTGCTTGGCTTTGAAAACTGCTTTTTTTTTATTTCACGCAATAGAGCGCCCCTTCTTTTTGCGCACGGCCTGCTGATGGCAGCAGCGTATGCCAGAGACGCTTCTATCCGAATGCCGAAAGAACTACGCCGTACTATAAAAGGCGTATCTATCGATTGTCGAGGCTGCCATAGCTCACCTTATCGGACGAACAGCCAGTACAAATGCCCCGCGAGGGATATGTGAACCATTAGAAACAACGCCAGGTAACGCAGGGTTACCCATGACCATCTATCTGCCTTACTGCGCAATATAGCAACTTGCTGCCGTTGGGCTTCTCGTTTAGTACTGCGAGTTGTGCTAAAGTGAACTCTAGTTCTACTGTCCTGGAGCCTATTTATCGGCAGCCACGTGAGTTAATAGGCTCGGTTTTAAAATATAAGTAGCCGACTGCGCTCCTGACTATGGAAGCCGGGCTCAAGAGTTTGTTTTTTTATTCTGAAGCTGTGTCGTACCGGATGACGTGCTTATTCCACCAGCTCCGCACAGCTCTTGTCGCTTTCAATTTTGTTTCTCAATATATTGCTCGACGTAATATACGCACGCCTAAAATTTTCAGATATTTTTCCAGAAATAAATTATGCGAGTAAATATGGCATATAAGCAACTATGATGGAACTCTCTGCCCGAACACAAAGTCATAAATCTTACAACGCAGACCTAGTTAAAACTCTATACGGATGAAGTGATCTGTTTATGTCCCACGGCAGAGGTTTTTATCGAAAGCACTCTTCTTCGTTGTTTCTTCCCGCGCTTTAAACGGAAATGGAGTCGAGAGAACCATATACGATTCCAAAGACATCACCATCAAATTCGCCATGTCCTATGCCGTAAAATTTCGGTATTTCGGAGCACCTCCAGGAAGGGTAAACGTTTGAACGCGAATTTTTATTATTAAATTAACGTATCTTGCCTCGTAGCTTATTGTTTTTGTCAACCTTAACTTTATCTAACTTTCCCAATTACCCTTTATCTCTTACGGCCAGGTATGCGCATGCAACGTAACGCGAGAGCAAGGCGATAGGAGTGCAGAATGCAATCTTTACCGAACTGTCATTCCGTACCACAATCTCTGCCTCGTCACTGGATGGACCTCGAACAAAGTGTGAATGCACATGAATCAGGAGAGGCGAAAAGAGGAGACACATCCGAAAAATGCTGAATCATTTCAGGTACAGTGTCAACTGTTCAACAACCAAGCGGGCGGGGCCTCGCTCAAATGTCACATCCAGAAAATTTGGACACTCTCTACTAGCTCCCTCGTGAGTCAGTGGACACCTCAGTAGCGCTTTGTGGCACAAGGAGGTGGTGTTCACCTACCGCGCTAAGCGTTACACAGCTGCTATCGTACCTCTTAAATTGCTTTTATTAAATCGCTTGTACAAAGTTATTATAGCCTTCACTGTAAAAAATTATGACGTGCCCTTAAATCTGTACATGCGGAAATGCGAAAGCTTTGCGAGTTCCATTGCGGCCTCTATTACTTAGTAATGTAATTAATTATTTATGGTTATTTTTCTCGATTCGTTTAATTGAGTTATTTTCTGTCAGTCAATTTATAATACATAACTATGTAGTTTTGTCAACTTTCATGAATTACTTTATTGATCATTCAAGTAATCAAACAATTAGTTTATTAGCTAGTAACCAGTCAATTACATTACAACGTTTAGTCTTTGCTCAATCGCAGGAATTACTATTAATTCACTAATTTGGCGCATTACACGGAGCAATTAGCGAAATAATTTGTTCATTATTTCATCAATAATTTTATCTAGCAATGTGGTCATTTACACTTTTCATTGAATGTACATTAATCATTACCAATCATAATCACACGCTTACTAGACGATCGACAGTTCATGAAGACACGCTCTGTCCACTGCCCGTGGTGACACATCTTGTCCACGCCACTCATGGGGCAAGAAATGCTTTCGCATTAAAAAAATGGCTGGGGTTCAACGAGGATTCAACGTAGTTAACGGGCGACAGCTGTGTTAAATATTGTCTCAACTGTCTCAAATTAAAGCTCAAGGTCAGGTACGCAATGGTCATAGTCATATGACACAAGGTCAAACTACCATAGTTATCGCCATATAACCACGTAGTTAAGTCCCTTCCATATGAAATCGGACGCTGTACCCGAGGAGCACAGGTCTGACTCTAAAACTCGGCTACCATGGGCGCGGCCTGTCAGCAGCGTCGAGCTGCGGGGGCTCAGGAGGCTCCGCCAGAGATAAAACACGAGCAGATACACGAGCGAACGCGGCTACGTGCGCATGCAAGAAACACCGCACACGTGCGCTCCAACGTTACTTGCAGACAAACTAATATACAACGAGGAGACAACGAAGACTGCACATATTCAAAAAGCTGCCCGCATAACGTTACGCTCTACGGCTGCCGTTGTACCCCCTAAATGGCTTATAACAAAGCTATTACAGCTTTCGCTGTAAAAAGGGTTTCATAAGGCAAGAGCATGCTTACCTAATTTGGCCGCTGGAGCGTAACCCTTATAGAGGTTCTCGAATCGACTGTTGGTGTGGTCCGACCGCTGACACAAATATTCTTTCGGGAAGTGCGTCCGTTTTCTCAGGAAGGGTCTGTGGGTAGTTGCTTATGAAAGCAAACGGGCCAGAACAGCCAAAATATTTAGGAAAGAAAGAGAAGAAATGCATCGGGTGCTTCTTTAAACAACAGGGGCGAGTTATGTATTGGCCTGCTACTTAATGCGATATTACACTTGTGTGGGCCCGCAAGCTGGTCTATCTGAAGCGCGGCAGCATATTAAAAATGAAGGGGGCCCAGTGTCGGCTGTTTCACGAATCTACCCACGTTATACCATGCATGACTGTCTTGCCATCCTAAAGAACTCCGCAGGAGAAGACATTCTTGTATACTTATAAAAACCGGACACGAAGCTCACCCTGCGATATGAGGCAATCAACTGATTGTTTTCTTGACAGGCAATTGCAGTGAAAAGGACCATAATTGGCATTCCCTGTTTAAAGCAAACCCACTTATTCTGAGTACTTTCTAAAATTGCGATCAAAATATTCGACAACACGCAAAGCAACCAAGGCCTCATTCCGCTGACGAAAGCTAAGAAAAAAATGCTTCTCACAAATGGAACCAAAGCTAGAAAGAGGAAGCATCTTGGGTGATCTCTGCCGAAACGACAACACGAACTTATCACTATGGGTGTCTGACGCCTTAACTGCAAGCTGAAAAGAGAGCAAACTACCCAGCCTCCAAACCAAGCCGCATCACTGTTCCTTATGTCAAAGGCAGCAGTGAAATGCCGGGGCGCCTGCTTCAAGAGCAGGGAATGCAGGTTTGTCACGCGTCATTTTAAAACCTCGGGAGATTCAAGCCTCGGCCAACATGCACTAATGCCGAATTTCTTTCTCTGTGCTCTCGTGCAGCATTCCGGGATCATCCAGCCGATTTTGAGAATTCGAGGGTCGCTAACTCAAAGGCCAACCCCACTGGTGCGATAGATTTAAGAACCTTGGAGTATGCAAACACGCCAGGCAAGGTAAACAAATCTGCAGGCTGTCTTCCATCACCGTACACCACGAAGCTCCGAATAGCGCCTCGCGCACCCCATCCCGTCAAACCTGAAGATGCTAAGTGTGCCCCGAAAGGTGAGTTCTCTCTGCAAGTGACTTTGGACGGAGTGTCACTCTACTTTCTTTCTAAGCTGAATATGAATGCATTTCTGTCTTTAAGGCGGTGAAACTGCCTGTTCATATCCTTCTCCTCATAAGCATATTATTTAATACTGTACTTGCCAAATGGCTCGTTGTTTGTACACCATGAAGTTACTTTGAATGGAACTGAGAAAAAAGCAGAAAGAAAGGAAATCAGAGCTAATGCGACAGTGCAAAGCAGACGTTCAGAAGAAAAGCCGTGCGCGTTGTCGCACTAATTAAGGATTGGTCGGCAGCGTTCTGAAGGTCACACGTTCACCCGTGGAATGAAAACGACCAAAAACCATATTTATATTTAACTATATGAGGTATTAGCATGCCTGAAATGTCATCATAACACGTAGGAATGTAAATTAACTATGGTTTAAATAAACTGCTGCAATATACTGGAAATCAAAGCCATGAGCCATGGGTTGCAAGTCAGATACGCTATCCCTAGGCCAAAGAGGCACTTTCGTTTTTACTTGGTTAAGGGAAGGGTTCGAGTGTCTTCTTGTGTTTCACGTGTTCTAGTGTGCCTGCCTAAGTATGCTAATGAGTATGTGTGATTAGAAAGAGACGTTAATTACGAAAGAATGGAGCAAATAACCATTAACGCTGTGGCGTTCGTCATACCCTTAAGGCATAGCTTTAGTGTCCCTCTATTTTTTTAGCACGTTGCCTACAAGGTCCATCCGGCCGTGTCAGTTTCCTAATTACTAAGAATTCTGCGACGGCTGAGTGTCACTGGGTCGGAGCGCCAAGGCAGAATTATAGCTTCGCCTTACGGCACTTGGACACGACGTGTCGCAGGAGCGGAAATACTGATGTCCGAAACCACAAAATCCGCACCAGCGCTGGAGGCGCCAGTTTTAGACGTGTTCGCTATGCATGCTCCCCATTCGAAACTTCCAGCATAGAGTCTGATTAACAACTTACACATATACCTGCTGAGATGTTTCCCCAAGGTGGAGTATATTTGTAATAAGGGTACATTACTCACTGGCATTCACCCATACGCAGCCATACGACTACAAAGGTTAGCTATACAGCTTTCTCAGGAACTTCGCGGTTGAAGAAAAATTCGTCCTGGTCCGGGGTACGAACCCGGGACCACATATTAAGCGGAGAGTCACTCTATTACTCCCGTTTCGAGCATGTCGAATCCCCCAATCCCCCTCTTTCGCTACCTCTTGCTCCCGCCTCCGCTTCGGGCCTTCCCCAGTGCTTCCTACTGCACCGCTTTCCTCTCTGGCAGAAATGATGACGGAGAAACGTTTCCTCCTGCTCACAACCTTAGCAGACAGGATGCCGAGCCACCGAGCCACAGCCAGCGTTTGCAACTCAAGTCGCCGGATCTCATCGCACTCTTTTGTGGCATAAGATTTCGGAGCATACAGTGCCTGGTCACATAGCATCTCCAAGCCGAGTGCCACAACTAGGCTTCCTGTAGGCAAAAACACACAAAACCAAAAAGCACGCATTTCAAAAAGTATAAACGCAGCCAACTATTCTCCAGTTTCTGTTTTGGCGTGCTAGAAACACGATGCTATTCAACTACCCCAGAATAACAATGATGCTTTCACTGCACGCCTGATTTGACAAATATTACAATGATGATACAGCTCTCGACAAATCAGTCAAACACAACTAAGGTTCTAGAAGCGATGAGAAATTATAATTAATATGATTTAACTTATAAAATGAGTACAAACTTTCCTTTCCTTTATTGATCCATCTTTTTCGACGTTCCCATCGTAGCGCTTCTTGACGTCATCCGGGAGTTTACGCCATGTTTCGTCCGAGAAGTATGCAGGCTTCCAGCGATAGTAATCTTCAATGGGAATTTCTGATAATGACATGAATAGAAAAGGAAGAGCGCTGATAAATGTCGCACACGAGTTTAAGCATTTTTTTACATTACAAAAAATACGCGCGCAATGCGGCCCTGATGATAAGCCGTGCCACTGCTTCCTGGCAGCTACAGCTTCTCAGTGAACAGTGAACCGACGCTGCTGCAGTGAAGCAGGGTAGAGTCCGAGCGGGAGTCTCTATAGATTATCTAAGCAAATGCAGCATTTCTCGCATGGAACACGCCTGTGCGCATATATCGCCATGCACGACCCAATGCTTTAAAGGACACTAGCTCACATGAGAGTTCCCGCAATGAAGACGACAGCAGCACTGTAAGGGGCTGTCTGAGGAGAGGGGGTTACGAACGGAGGCAAGCCGTTTTAATCGCGGGCACCTGCGTCTACCCTGTGATCGTTTGACGGAAAAAAGTGTTGAAAATTGAAGCGCCACAATATCTGGGAAAATCAAAAACCATGCGCACCTTAGGACTTATGTCCTGGTAACGCTCGCACCAGTCATCTTTCAAGTGGCTGCTGTCGACACACAAAAATGTGGAGAGTAAATGGCGTCAATTGGATCCAGCTGCAATGATATAAATTTCAGAGATAAAGTATACTCTGTGTGCACTGTTTACAGCTAAGGAAGCTCTCTTTTGATGCATAAAGTGTGGATTGTTGTAAATCAACAGGCCTCGTGGAGAGAATAGTAATTCTAGACCTCACTCTTCTGAATATTCGGACTTACACAGACGCTACAAAAGCCCCTGTACAAAGATTAAAAGGAGTCCCCATGTGCTCTAAAATTTGGACAAAGGCTGTGTCGGTACCGGCGCCACATCGCCACCATTACCTCTCCGCCGCTTTCTCGCGCCCGCGCCAGTTTCTGCTGCAATTCGCCGTTTAGATTGAATACATTTCAAACCTGGCGTTCGGCTCGAGCGCCGATGCCCTAGCCCCGCCTGTAGGAACCAAGTATATAGTCTCTTACATACCTAATGCGTGGTGCATGTCCGTAACATTCCTTCTAAGCTCATGCCGAACACAACCAAGGGAGAAGACACGGAGAGGACAAGGGAAACAAGTGTCCGCCTTTGCCACACGCCGCGAGCTACTGGGAGCAGCTTTTCCGGGAAGCAGACAAAGCGATGATCTCGATGATTACAATGGCTATTAATGTCATTAAATATCATGAAAATAACAGTGCTGCTGGATCATGTTGGCGTATATTGATAGATGAGTACTTGTGCAAAGGGGCTCAGAATGCGATTTTGCAGCGATAGCTTTTAGTGCAATTCTCTCATTTCGTGGCATGCAGAAGTGTCCTCATAGTAAGACAGATGAAATCATTTAAAAAGCGGCGTTACTGTTAGAGACGCGACAGGCGACTTCAGGTTCGGTATAAAGGCAAGCTTTAACTGCGCATCGTCTAATGTTATCGACATGCTTCAATACTCCTCTTGTCCTGTTATACTTAGTGGCACAGGCAGGGGCATATTGGTTTACATTCTTTTTCTGGTTGCCCCACCATACTTTTTGTCCGAAAAAATATATCGGGTAAACCAGGCAATCAATGAGCGCCCGAATAAATGTCATCGAGCTGACAGCAAGAAGCCTACAGAAGGCAAAGGCGGAAAAATTTGTTCATCATCATCATCAGCCTGACTACACTCATTGCAGGGCAAAGGCATCTTCCATGTCTCTCCAATTAACCCTGCCCTTTGCCAGCTGCATCCACCCTTTGCCTGCAAAATTCTTACTCATCTCCCCACCTAACCTTCTGCCGCCCCCTGCTACGCTTACTTTCTCTTCGAATCCACACCGTTACCCTTAAGGACCGGCGGTTATCTTGCCTGAACCGCGCCGTAAGAGAAGCGATAAAGGAGGGACTGACAGAAGAAAGGAAGGGAGAGGTGCCGTAGTGGAGGGCTCCGGAATAATTACCACCACCTGGGATTTTTAACATGAAAGGAGGGGGCTGACAGAGAAAAGGAAGGAAAAGGTGGAGGGCTCCGGAATATTTTCTACCACCTGGGATCTTTAACGCACACTGACATCTTGTTTGCCCCGCCGCGATGCATCGCTCAGTGGTTAGGGCGCTTGGCTACTGATCCGGAGTTCTCAGGTCCGATCCCGACCGCTGCTGCCGCGTTTCGATGGAGGCGAGACGCAAAGGCACCCGTGTGCTGTGCGATTTCGGTGCACGTTAAAGGTCCCCATGTGGTCGAAATTATTCCAGAGCCCTCCACTACGGCACCTTTTTAATAATAATAATTGGTTTTGGGTGAAAGGAAATGGCGCAGTATCTGTCTCATATATCGTTGGACACCTGAACCGCGCCGTAAGGGAAGAGATAAAGGAGGGAGTGAAAGAAGTGCCGTAGTGGAGGGCTCCGGAATAATTTCGACCACCTGGGGATCTTTAACGTGCACTGACATCGCACAGCATACGGGCGCCTTAGCGTTTTTCCTCCATAAAAACGCAGACGCCGCGGTCGGGTTCGAACCCGCACCTTTTTGTTCCTTTCTTCTGTAATGACCCCCCATAATGCACAGGTCCACACGGGACGGAGAGGCAATGAGACACCGTATGGCTCAGTTTAAACAAACAGATGTATTCAATAATTATACATGATTAAGATTCAGAGGCTGGGGCGTCCGAGCTTACGTGCCGACGACTTCATGGGCACGATGGAGGGGCTCCGGAGTTGAGCTCGAACGGTTGCTGGCAGAAGCTGCACGCCGTCGGGCTTCGGCGCTGAAGGCCCCCTTGGCGAACGATGTCGTCCTGAGCGTGCTTCTTCGGTACTCCTTGTCGACTTTTATATCCTCTTATCCCCACACTCCCTAGGGTGAGGACGCCCACGCCGGAGTGGGGGGGGGGCTAGGGCTTTCACTTGGGCGCACAAACACACCACCGCACTTATGGTCTCGCCCCCCTCACGTGTTGAGTCCGAGGGAAAGAAGGTTGTCGTCGAGGTAGCGCATAGCGTCAGCTGTGGTAAGGCGCGCTCTGGCCCGCTGTCGGTTCCCGCGGGTCACCGGCCTCCGTTCTCCATCAAATGACACTCGCCCCTCAAGGCCGGAACGCGAGGTCACTAAAAGGCCGGGAAAGTGGTCCCTTGTCCTGGGATGTGCTCAGGAGGGTTGATTGATGATGCCCACCGTCTTGCCACGGGGCCAGGCCCGCCGAAACGAGGCCCCCCTGGAACGGCCACGGCAATTGGGGAAGATAACGCCCGTCTCCCCGCGGCGGCGGCGTTCGTCTCGTGCCGACACTATGGAAAGGGGGTCCGGTTGGGCTTAAACCCCTTCGTTCTGGTCGTCACTCTCAACGAGTATGGCTCGGTAATTGATGATGCCGCTGTCATCTGGGTCGTCTCCGTGCGGTCCACGGCGGCAGGCCCAAAAGCAATCTCACTCAAGTTGCTTGCAGCCATATACAGTAGAAACATGAAAGGGGGTCCGGTTGTGCTTTCGCCGCCACTGGGGGCTCCGTCTACGCCGCGCCGTCGAACGCGGACGCTCGTAGCACACACAAGGAACGTCACACTCGCTCACCCTCCAGAAGAATGTTCTCCGAACATTTGAGTCCATGCAGCTCCCCTTGTCTTTCTGAATCGCCTCGCACAGTGCGTCCGACAAAACACTTTTCGCTGCACTCAACACCACTGCACAACACCATATGCCTCCGCTGTCATAACTGGCCTCTCCAGGGGCAGCACTGATCTTCTTTTACAAATAAACATGAAACTCAGCACCCAAGTCTCTCCTTTCTAGTCCAAACTCGACGAAATAAATTTACCACAGTTACAAAGGAGCTCCCACTTCTAGCACGATCACGGCACAGACAAAAATATAGATAACGAAAGGAAGTAGGGCAGGTTCTGCCTGCGCTCCGCATGCTCTCCTGTGAAGGTGTTACTTAATGACAGAAAGGTTTAACTACCAACTCCGATAACTTAACACATAAGCACATAGCAATGTTATGAGCTGCGGCATTACACAATTCTAACCAGTTCACAACTCCGCTCTGTTTACGCCATTAGTCCGACTTAGCTTTCCGATTTCGCAGCGGATATCGGCCTTCATGAGTCATACTAAGTAAGTCTGTGACCCTTTGTCTGCTTTGGGACTCGCGAGGGCTCGTGGCAGGAGCCTCTCCTGGCGTTATCTGCGCGGCAACCTCGCGCGCTTCTTCTTGTTCTAGCAATGCATGAAGTAAATCCGGTGGCATTCCGGCCATCACCTCTGGCGCCTGCCGAACAAATGCAGGAGAGGGCGTTTCTTGCGAACTATCTTCGCGCTCCGCTTCACTTCTGTCCCCATCAAAATCCGCGCTTTCCCTTTCCTCATTTCGTGAATACTGAACCGGTGCCGACTTGAGGCGATTTGCGTGTATCCTTATCAAGCGCCGGTTCACGTCTCGGACTCTGAAGTTTACCGGGGAAAGCTAGCCCAATCTGCCTTTGGCAGTTTTCAATGTACACGCTGTCCCCCACATCAAACGGCGCGTCTCTAGCACTGCGATCGTGCACCTCCTTCCTGCGCTTCGCCGCTTTCTTTAAGGCCTCCTTTGCGATGTCCCTCGCCACTTGCAAGCGCGATTCTAGCTCCACCTTATAGTCGTCCAGTGAAGCGTATGGGACACGACGGGGGCCCTCTGGCACTTCACTAGGCTGGTCCGGGTCTCGGCCGTAGAGAAGAAAGAATGGCGATTCGCCCGTGCTCTCGTGTGCTGCGGAATTGTAGGCAAACATTGCATACGGGAGCCACAAGTCCCAGTCCCGCTGGTCGCGCGAAACAAAATGCGACAGGAACCCGGCCACGGTTTGGTTCAGTCGCTCCACCGCGCCGTTGCAAGCCGGATGGTACGGTGTTGTCTGCTTCTTAGCGATCTTAAGCAGCTCGCAAACTCTCCTCATTAGCTGCGACACGAAGTTCGTTCCCCGATCTGTCAAGAGTTGCCTCGGGGGTCCATGTCGGAGCACGATCTGTTCGACAAATGCTCTTGCAACCGTGTCTGCCTTCTGATCTGGGGGTGCTACCGCTTCCGCGTATTTTGAAAGGTGATCGACAAATACTAAAATGTACTTGTTTCCGGAAGTGGTCGTGGGCAATGGGCCCATTATGTCCATACCTGTCCGCTCGAAGGGAGCCGAAACCTCAGGGAACGGCTGAATTGGAGCTGGTCTTTGTCCCTTGGGTGTTTTTCTTTCGAGACAGGAATGAAACTTCGCACAGTAGTCTCTAACATCCTGTCGCATGCCACTCCAAAAGTACAAACGCTCCACACGCCTGCGTGTCTTCGCTACGCCAGAATGACCGGCGCATGGCGCATCGTGAAACGCGCGAAGAACCCTTTCTGTCCACGACCGAGGTATGACAACTCTCTCCCAAGCGGTTTTCTCTGGTCTCCCTTTCCTGGTTGGCCTCGTGCGCCGACACAGGGTGCCGTCTTTGCCAATGAAATAACCTAGCTGTTCGGGGTGAGACGGTGTGCCCTCTAAGCTTTCGATTATTCGCTTCAGGTCAGGATCTTTGCACTGCTCTGTGCGTAATTCAGCGGGGTCGACTACGGGGACAAACTCATCTATAGCTGCCACGGCAGCTGTGCGGCTGAGTGCATCAGCATTCAGATGTGTCTTTCCTGACTTGTGCTCAACTTCAAAGCAGTATTCCTGCAGGTGTAGATTCCATCTGGCGAGTCGCGAGCTAGGGTCCCTGACAGTCATCACCCATTTCAGAGGATGGCAGTCCGTGACTAGCTTGAATTTGCGGCCGTAAAGGTAGCATCTGAAGTGCTTTACTGCCCAGACAACGGCGAGGCACTCCCTTTCCGTAGCTCCGTACTTTTGCTCTGTGGGGCTCAGCTGTCGGCTAGCAAAAGCAACGGGATGTTCTTTGCCCTCGACAACCTGAGATAGCACGGCACCAACTGCGAACTTTGACGCATCTGTGGCCATAACGAAGGGCAAATTAAAATCCGGGTGGCGCAACAGCGGTGCACTCATTAGCTTCCTTTTCAGGGCCCCAAAAGCATCCTCCGCGTTTTCGTCCCAGCGAAAGGCGACATTTTTGGCTGTTAAGGCGGTGAGCGGCTTAGCGAGCTTGGCGAACCCCTCTATGTGCCTTCGGTAGTAACCGATCAGGCCGAGAAACTGCCGGACCTGGCGGACGCTAGTCGGGGAGGGAAAATCCGAGACACACCTTAGTTTCTCAGGGTCCGGTCGCACGCCGTCAGCTGAAACAACGTGCCCGAGGTATTTCACCTCGTTTTTGAGGAATTGGCACTTAGAGGGCTTCAGCTTGAGACCCGCTCCTCTTAGTCGCACCAAAACCTGCTCAATATCGCGCAAATGGTTCTCAAAACTGTCACTGTATATGATTATGTCATCCATATACACGAAGCACAGCCTCCCCAGAAGACCTGCCAGGATAACATCAGCGGTTCTCTGCCAGACAGCAGGGCTGTTGGCCAGACCCATCGGCATTCTTTTCCATTCATAGTGCCCTGAGGGCGTGTTGAATGCCGTTTTCTCGGCATCTGCCGGATCCATTGCTATCTGCCAGAATCCCGCCGCCATGTCCACTACCGTGAAGTACCTGGCAGAGCCCAGCTGAGAAAGCGTCTCCTGTATATTGGGGATGGGGTATGGATCGATGCGAGTTACGGCATTTGGTTTGCGGTAGTCCACTACCAATCGATACGAGCCATCTGGCTTTTCCACCAATAGTGCTGGTGCTCCCCAGGGTAACTTTGAGTGTTCGACAATGCCGCGATCAATCAGGTCCTGCACCTGCCGCTCCATCTCCTCACGTTGGGAGTAAGGAATCCTGTACGCACGCTGGTAAACGGGCGATGAAGTGCCGGTTTCTATCCTGTGCTTTATAACGCCACAGCAGCCCAAATCCAGGTTGGACGCGGCGAATACCTCCGAGTAGTCGTTCAGCAAACCAACCAGAGCCTCCCTCTCCCTGGATTTTACGTGAGAAAGATCGAACGACACCTTTGGAGCAGCCGAAGGACTAGCATGCTCTACAGTTGCGAGTACCGTATCGGTGGGCTCACGTTTCTCTATCGCAGAGGTGAAGAAAGCCAATGTTTTGTTCTTGGGAAGGCTCAGTGGCTGCTGGCTACAGTTAACCACCCGTAGGGGCACTCTGTGGGCGTCATTAACTGTCACGAGGCACGCGGCTGCCTTCAGGCCATTGCTGAGAGAGTCGACCGGCTCAAGCACTCCCACGGCGCCGCTCTCTACATCTGAAGGCACAAACGCGTACAAAATGTGCTCCGACCAAGGAAGGACGACTGCCTCATCGACCAGCCTGACGGCAACCCGCGAATATACCTTCTCCAATGATCCCACTGTTTGACGGGTGTCAATATCGGTAATGCGAATCTCAGCCCCTCTCCTGTTCAAAAACGGAACTTTTGAGCCGCCCGCATTAACCTCTTCCTCAGAGAATGAGACTACTACCTTCCCTTTTCTCAAAAAATCCTGCCCTAATATACCTGACACTCCGTTTGGCAGAGACACCGTGTCCGGGCATACGTAGCAGGGGTGCTCCAATGCAATTCCGCCGAGAGAGAAGTGTAACCGGTAGAGTCCACTTATGCCAAGAGGATCCCCCGTTATGCCTACAAATTTGGTTGCCATACCACCAGACGCTTCCAACACCTCGCGGTCCCCCTTCCTTCGAAGCGTGTTAAAACTGCTCTCCTTAAGCAATGTCACCTTTGACCCCGTATCTATCAACAATTCCATGCAACAACCATTTAACTTGCAACGCACAACAGGGCATGCCTCGTCGGCCACACAAACTACCACCACCTCATCATCCACTGCTCCCTCCCCACGCTCCTCAGGCTGGGGAGGACTAACTAGTTTTTTGTCTCGGTATCTGGAGCCCCGCTGTAGGCTTGCTTAGGGCGTGTCTCGCCTGCTTCTCTTTGTGGCTCCCCACGGCGCACGTTTTGGCAGAACCTGGCGATGTGTCCGCGACCCTGGCAAGCGAAGCATACGATTTCTTCAAAATCTCGCATACCGCGCCTGTAGCTTTGTGGCGGTCACCGGTTTCCAGCGAATGGGCGCTGTTGAGCGCGCGCTACAACCTGGCGTTCCACCTGCTGAGATAGCAGCTCTTCTGGAACGTCACACTTCTTTCACTCCCTCTTTTATTCCTTCCCTTGCAGTGCGGTTCAATAATAATAATAACTGGTTTTGGGGGGAAGGATGTGGCGCAGTATCTGTCTCATATATCGTTGGACACCCGAACCGCGCCGTAAGGGAAGGGATAGAGGAGGGAGTGAAAGAAGAAAGAGGTGCCGTAGTGGAGGGCTCCGGAATAATTTCGACCGCCTGGAGATTTTTAACGTGCACTGACATCGCACAGCACACGGGCGCCTTAGCGTTTTTCCTCCATAAAAACGCAGCCGCCGCGGTCGGGTTCGAACCCGGGAACTCCGGATCAGTAGTCGAGCGCTCTAACCATGAGCCACCGCGGCGGGTCATTGCAGTGCGGTTCAGGTGTCCGCCCATATGTGAGACAAGTACTGCACCATTTCGTTTCCTTACTTGGTTTTTGGGGAAAGTAAATGGCGCAGCATCTATCTCATACATTGGCGGACGCCTGAACCGCGGATAAAGGAGGGAGTGAAAGAAGAAAGGAAGAAATAGATGCCATAGTGGAGGGCTCCGGAATAATTTCGACCACCTGGGGATCTTTAACGTGCACTGACAGTTTAGCATTTCTCACCTTCATTTAAATGCGGTCCACGCGGCCGGGTTTTAAGATCGCAACCTTGGGCTCAGCAGCCGAGGCCAGAGTGAGCCGTCGGGCGGGTACGCCTTCCGGGTTTGTGGTGTTTACGCCTGCTAGGCAGTTAATGCTCGACGAATACCGCGCAGGTGCTGTTCGCCAAGCGATTGCGTATGTGCGGTATCGCCGTGGTGACCGTTGACATGGACGACTACAACGGCTAATGCGGCCAGCGCAATGTGCTGCTGGGACAGCCGCACAACGCGCTCAAGGAACTGGACCGGCCCATCAAGAGGCTATCGGCGAACCTCAGCCTGCCCGAGTCAGCGTCGTCAACGACCGCCACGTCCCGGAGGACTGCTGCTACGGCGAGCACCTAGATGATTCCGGTTAGGCCTAGAGGGCACATGACAATCGCTGGGTTCAGCGACTGCGAGAAGCGTTCACTCTGCGCAGGGATTCATTTCACTGCATAGGGCCTCGCTTACTTCGTGGGTCCAGATTGAATGAATTCCACGTGGATGTAAAATATACGTTTTACATTGAAGCCAAGATGCATGTCGGTCTTTGTAGTATGCTGGCGTGTTTGAATGTATCCAGAAACGATTCATACAGCGAAAGCTATCTGAGTTGAACAGAGATTTTACACCCCGCACATTATAATAAAGAGGACTTTTCTTCACAGACGGCAGACGAGAAGGGTCTGCTAGCAGATGGGCTAAGGCTACTGGCCACTGCCTTTTTATGCGCCCAGAATAGACAGTCGGTTGTGAGGAAGCTGTATTGGTGTACTCCAGACCTGTTTTTGACCATGTAGGGTTTTGCAGTGTGCGTGGAAATAAGAACACAGGTGATTTTAATGTGATAGCTTTAGGGAGTTCATGTGGCAGAACATTTGGCGTCGGTCACAGGAAGTGAAAAGTCCCCAGAGAAGCAACCTAGAAGGTAGATGGGCCAGCTAAGTCATGTCACCTTGTGGTGGCATCACAACGTGCCCACAGGACTATGCGCTAACTGCCCACCGTGGCAGTTATATTAATGATTGGTTGAGAGAGGCTGCTGAGAAGAGCAACCTGGATCGCACATGTCCCACCAGTGGCAGCATCGGCCTTCACAGGTTAGTGGCGCATTGCGTAACCGCTGCCCCACTGCGCCAGGAGCGGTATGAGGACTCCCAGGGTTCTATGAATGCTAAGTACAGGATGCCCAGTTTTGTATATATGGGGAATTGATCCATTAGCTTAAGGCGAGGCTTGAGTGCCCCCCCAGTTTTTGAATTTATTTTTGCCTTATTTGAAATATGGTTATTGCAGCTGGGATATAACTCTCAAACTCTGCTGCAGTGGTCAGATAATACGGACATGGAAACCTTCAACGGTATTTATTATACTTGCAACAGTAGTTGCCATTGATACTCTGATGGCAGTATCATGTGCAGGTTGGTTTGCATCAGCCTTGTTACAGCATGTTGCATCGCTTAGCATTTACGTCCACCACGCAGGAATGTGCCGGAGTGCTATATGCACTGTTGACATGCGCAGTGCCCAAAGTAGACACTGGACCAAGCACCATGTTCATGTTCCGAAATGAGATACAGTAAACAAGTCAATTTTTTTCAAGCTTAATATTTGACAAATTCAGGTAAAGTCGCAATACCTGAATATTTCGCGAGTGCTAAATTTTGGAAATGATAAGTGACAAGCTCCTTAGTGCTCCTTTTTACAACATTATTCCTGGGAGCAATTTTTTGCAATGTGCTGTTTATGTGATTCGCGACAAAACGAGAAAATTAGGCCTTAACAGTAATTAAAGGTGCACTATAGAAGAATCTGAACTCGTCTTTTTACTGCAGGAACTCTATCTACACATCTCGGGCATTATTAGAAATATATCGGATTAAGCGTCCCGGCTCCCTCCCCCCTTTTATTGAACTGAACGTGCTAGGTAGGCGGAGTCAACCAACGCGTGGAGTGCCTTTGAGCGAGTCCAGTGGCAGCTCGCTTTCGCTTTTAATGTTTTTATGTTTCTGTGAATAAACAGTTTACGTCAGACAATATAGCCATAAATTAGGCCCACGGAAATAAAAATACACGTGGACTCTGATTTACATATCACTCTGCCGATGGCAGCGAGGCAAGCCGCCGAGGGACTCACTGATGATTTGGTTGACTCCTCCTCCCTACCACGTTGGGTTAAAAAAAAAGGCGGGAGCCAGTACGTTTAATCCGATTTAATTAGGGTAATCGGCAGCACAGGACAATAAATTGACGTTTCTAAGAATGCCCGGAATGTGTAGATAGAGTTCCCGCAGTGAAAAGATGAGTTCAGATTCCTCTTCAGTGCAACTTTGGGCAACTTGTCCATAATGGTGCTAAGTAATCTCTGCTCTTTATGATACTCATAAATAAAGCTTGAGTGTGCTCACCCACTACCTCAGCACAGACAAGAGCCAGAACGCTTGCAAAATATTTTTATTCCCAATGCATGGTGAATGTCTGAACAGGCTTAAGCAATGGCAGACTGTGGGGGATGCCCACGGGAGACAAACCATCCTCCACACCACCGTTATCTTTGGTCAGCGCAGATTCATAAACGTCTCTCCAGGGAACAGCCAGACTCTTAACTGAACAAACCAACACCACTATATGAAATAAGGGGCAAATATTTTACATAACGAACATTTGTACAAGACTATGTTTCATGACTAACGAAAATATCGGTGTGCTCATAAAGTACATAAAGTATTACAAACACAACACAAAATGTTTGTTTGGAGCCCATTTAGCTCATGTTCATTCCAGTGGCATGCAGCATAAGAGCAAAGCTGTCGGCACTCGTGTATGTGGCATTCGTAGCCGCATATGACAGCCGTAAGGTACCCCATCAGTACAAGCTTCATAGGTCACTCATTCAGAACTCCTTGCAAGGCTGGAAACCTTCACAACCAATTCTTTCCCTGTCCCCTATTCCCAAGCCTGTGTTGCCACAGCTCGGACTCCTTTTCGGCTGAGGGCACTTCGAGCACGTGTCCAGAGTCTGTCAGCCTTGCTACCCGCTTCCCTTCAACCACATCACCTATGATCCGCGTTGGGTATTCCTCCTGCTGCTCAATTTCTTTGCAGTACGCTTCGGCATTCTCCTTTGGAAGGCACATCAGCAGTCCACTCGAGAAAGGGAAAATGCAACTTACTAGTGCTATACATTTCAACAGTATAAATTGTCACTGCAAACTATGAAATAAACTTGAAATAAAATTGCCGCTGTTTTGCCGCAATTCCTGTATTGCCGCTGAATTGGTGAAATTCCTGTGTTATGATTATAAATATATTATTAATGCACTCCACTCCTTCTGTAATGCCCCCAGGGGCCTTGAAGGTATTGAAATAAATAAATAAATAGATAAATAAATTTTATATGCTAATATATTGGCTATAGAATTAGTGAAAACTCCCAAAATGATGCTTTAACACATTCACTGCATCCTGGGTGACCGGTGGATGATCCAAGATACTCAATCACGCGAAGGATTCTGTCACTATGCTCAGATTTTTAAAAAAGCCTGTGGAAAGGACACATGCCGTGTCGCTGTAGCCATTTATTGGCGTTTCCAGGAAGTTGGCATTGCCAAGTAAAAAAAAATTGCTAAAATAGCACTAAGGGAAGCGTTATCTGTGTGAAGACAAGAAATTTTCTCTATGTGAAGCCTCAAGAAGTGCCAAAGACCTCCCTACTCCACCCTCTACAAGAACCA
Source organism: Amblyomma americanum (assembly GCF_052857255.1). Taxonomy (NCBI): domain Eukaryota; kingdom Metazoa; phylum Arthropoda; class Arachnida; order Ixodida; family Ixodidae; genus Amblyomma; species Amblyomma americanum. The sequence goes on from NC_135497.1 coordinate 51,654,417, forward strand.
TGCATCCATCACCAACCCGCATGCCTCCACACAACAGAAACCCATGCAGCAGCACAGCAAAAAAAAGCAACAGTAAAATCAAATCCAAAGGGACAGTGGGAAAGTCTGCTGCTTTCAAGAAGCTTCCCCAACCAGTCAATGCCTAGCTAGGGGGCTGCCAACCTAGACACCTTACAGAAAAATTCTTCTGCCTGTGGAAAGCCTCAGCTTAAAGTAAAAGCATAAATTAAAGTAAAAGCATTAAGGTAATCACTGTAGTGTTCCAGCGATGGCGTTCTTCTCCCGCTCGAATGCGAGCAACAGCACCTCGCGGAAAGACGGGTAGACAACGATCTCCTTGAGGCGCTCCAGTGCCCAGCGGCTCCCGGTGACCATTAGCTGGAGAAACCACTCGTCCATGCTGTCCGTCTTGAGATCGCACTGGATGTCCTGAACGCCACACCAGTCCTTCATGATCTTCGTCAGGATGTCCTCGTAGCGCAGCAGGATTTGGAAGAATTCTTCGTCTTCCCGGTTGATGTAAATCCTGGGGGGACAGCCAACAGGTTGGCGGAATGCAATTAACGTATTTCGGGATACTGCGGTGAATACAAATATCGATGCACTGTGAGTAAGGGTGCTTTAGAAAAGCTGTAAATTCGCAGGTTGGATTTGCGAAACATGCAGTGGCTGTTTTTGTTAACTTTCTCAGTAAAAGCTGTCTGCTGCGTATTTTGATTGTTTTTCCCTTTAAACGGAAACAGAAAAATTCTGTGTCAGTTTCCTTGCCTTGAAAAAGGTCTACGGGCCTAGTAATCATGACAATGAGCTCGAGACACCGGTACGCAGGGTCAATAATTATTTGCAAACGATTTTGTACAGGTAGTTTTGGTCTCCGTCTGAGGCTTAAGTGCACCTCGATGTCAGGATTGCCCGGCCAACCCGGACAGATGCATTCCTGATGATGTCGGCGACGCCGGCAAGCACCAAACACTGGTTGTTTACAGGTTTTACAGGCGAGTTCGGTAACGTCACAGCGTTAGGGGCAAATGCACCTTGACGTCACTGGATTCATTCAGTTCTTCAAGCGACGTCACTCCAGTTTAGAAGAAAGGTGTGAAATATACCTGATCAGCTCTGTGGAGGGGCACCCCTCGGGTGCCCTGCGCAGGTAGGCCAGGTTGCCGGACATGGAAAGTCGGTTGAGCGTGATCAGGGCCAGGTGTCCCAGCCGGTAACGGCGCCGGCACTCCTTGGAGATGACCTCCCCGTCGCTTCCGCCCTGAAAGATCTTGAGGCACCATGCGCACGCAAAGCGCAGGCACAGGATCACCAGCTTGTGTGGCGGCATGTCCCTCGAGAGGGAGCGGGACACCTGCAATGGGAGGTGAATAGTGATAACTCCCCGATAACTCCCCCACGCTGAGGATGGCACACAATCCTTAAGTGCATTTATTTTTGAATACGTTTTTCTGGGTAGAGCGATGACATTCCCTTACTGTGTTAACACATAGAGTCGCCTTCGCTTCGCAATGGGAGCGTGCGAAATGTCTTGAAGGAGCTTGTAAATACCCTCTAAACCTACTTAAGCTCTCGGGACTTTCATTAAAATAAACCTCAATCTCAGTTAAGTGCCCGATCGTGCGCATTTCCCATTTGTTTGAAAAACGCCGAACATAAGGCAGGAGAAATCGTCAGTGTAGCATGACTGTTCGTTATTACTCAGTTATGACAGCGGAGACATACTATCTCAGTTGTGATCGTACCAGCCGGTTATCTAATGCAGGTGCGTCTACTTTACCGCTGGCCAAGCGCAGCTTATCCGGTACATGCACAGTACGTAGGTGCTATGTTAAAACTTTATAGTCATGCCACACAATCAACACAAATTGGTGCTTATGCCGAGTTACAAGGTCATCATCATCCTGGTAGACCGTCGACGCAGCTGTGAGGTCAGAACACGAGACAAAATGCCAGCACTTCGCAAGCTTCCAATACAACAGCGCATGGCACCTCCTTTCAAAGCTGCCACATGTAGCTGTATGCCACGTTTCTGTTTAAAAAACACAGAGTTTTGTTCCAGCAGGCGAACCACATTGCTGCCTCTATCCTGCTTATTACGGCCGTTGGATGGCGAACTCTAGCCAGGAAACAGCGAGATGCAGAGAAGAGCCTTATGCACGAAGCACATAAAGGAGCCCAGCCCTCTAGCTTTATAGGTCTACTCTGTGGTCTCGTAGCCCAAGAAATCCACCCAACGCAGTTCTTTTGCTGGCGCCACGCACCTTGACACAGGCCTCGCGCATGATATTCTTGTAGAGGCCCAACTCCTCTGCGTCCTTGATGAAGAGGAACTCACGACTGGAGTCGATCCAGTCGTACATGAGCCTGAGCAAGTTGGTCAGCACCTGCGTGTCGCCGTGCTGTGCGCCGTCCTGGTCACCGCCACCAGGTTGCGCCACGCCAAGCAGCAGCGCCCCGAGTCGTTGGCTGAAACTGTTGCGCAATGCCGGCACGGGGAGGCAAGAGGACGTGTTGACCACGATGCGCATGAGCACATCGGACACCACCCAGGGGAAGCTCTGGATGCCACCTTCGGAGGACTGAAGCTCGTACGTCACCTGCTCCCCAACCCGGCATAATACTTTTACAATTTGTCTTCCACAAGGTGTTAGCCTTAAACTAGTCGCCGTAAGGTGTTGAGTGTGCAGTCGCGTCGAACGAAGCACGCCGAAGCGAGACCATGGACCTTCGGCAAAACATACATTGCAGTGAAATGTCTTCAGAAGACGCTGAATACTTTGCGGAGACACTGAACCTTCACCTTTAGAGGCGTGACGTGACAGCGGCTCCTTTTGCACACGCAGATACACACACTCGACCGCAAATGAAAGTTAATTAGTAATACAGATCTATCACCGCCTATTTTGCATTGTGACGCCGCCTGCAAGCTTAACACGATTTATCGAGCATGTCGCTTCGAGTGACATCAGCACCGTTAACGACGATAGCGACGGCAGGCCATCCTATGGCCACCCGTTATCGTCAGCCGCCGCAAACACACCGTGCAACATGGTCTCAGACATAACAGCCAACGGTCCATGGCACTGGGGTCAGTCCTCCAAGCCACGCGCTTCACCATCCGCATTAAATCTGCGGATGCTGGTATTCCTCCCCGAGATGCTATTTCGGCCATTAAGTTCCACATACGGCTAAATAACAAAGTGAAGGACAAGAAAGCAACACGACTACGACACTGTTATCAAGATAATAACGCGGCTGCATTTATCGTTGCGTTGATGAGCCATATTTGTTTTCGGCTCGTTTGTTCGAACGCCCAGATTCCCTCAATATGCACTGACAATAGCACAGCTTAATACCAGATTGAAAGCGCTGTACGCCTCACCTGGTACCAGGCGGAGGCCTTAAGGTTCTCGTGAGCCTCGTCGAGCTGCTCAGAGAAAAACTCCTCGCGCGTTCGGCGCACCACATGCTCGACCTGGCTCTCGAGCACCATGGCCATGTCCGTAGGGTCGTTCTCCTTCATATATTTGCTGAGATTGGACACAGCCCCGGAGAGGGCCTCGCTTTCACTTTCGATGCGGTACGACTTCAGCAGTGCCCGAATCTTCTTAGCATACCTGGAGCAACGGAAAAGGATGAAGCACTGTCACTGAACTGTGATTTGTGACTGGAAACGGGGAGGAAGAAGTTTGCTAGGCTGATGTGTTTTGCTAGCAGCTGCTGTTCTCTGGTTCTCCTGGTGGTTCCGGCTTGTTCATCATTGGTGAGCCCGTACTACGTTGGGGATTTTGGCTAAGGCGTAGGTTACAGCGCAGTTCATGTGAACCTGACGGTGTGTTTTGCTGAGAGATGTCGTTGACCTCCCCAGGTGAAGGGTTGGCAGCTTGGTTTGCCAGCTTGCCAGCCCAAAGCGTGCCGCTTAAGTCCTTCCACAAAATGGCATTGACGCAATTCCCGTGGTTCTCGTCCCAATCGGTGAGGGTGCAAACAAAATGAAAACCCCCAAACTAAGTCAACAGGAGCTAAGATCATTGACAGCCCATTATCTGCCGATCTCTGAAATGCGTCCATTTGGCCGTTGAGGCATTGTTTGCAAGTCCTCAGGCATCGCTTGTGTTGCTGACTTGCTTCAGTGCAAAATTTTCAGCTCGTTGCTGGTGAAAGCATTCATTGCCGAACAGCTTGCATGTGTCAAGCCTATCGTACGTGGTGTCGACCCAGCACCATCCCCGCAAGAAATTCTAGAAGAATTTCAGGATGCAGGACTTGAGGTCCTCTGAGTCTACCATTGTAGTAGAGAAGTAAATGGCTCGCGTGTTGCTGCTGAGTCTGTAGTAACAACTTTTGCTGGCTCTCCCTGCCCTACTGAACTAAAAATCTGGCCGATTGTTTACCTTGTGGCCCCTCTAGAACCCCGCCCTCTTCAATGCATCAACTGCTGTCGGTTCGGGCATAGTGGCAAAGCATGCAAGTCAGAGACCCCCTGGCATTTATGTGGAGAAGGTCATTCTGCTGATAATTGCACCTCAGAGCAGCCTCATTGCTGCCTCTGCAGCAACATTATCTAGCTGATGATGCCGACTGCACAAAACGTAGTGAAGAGCGTAGCTTGTTGGACATTATCAAAGAGAAGCGGTGCTCAAGAGCCGATGCTTATGCTGCTCTTCGCAGGACAAAAGACTTATACGCTAGTCGTGCGCGCTTCTGTTGGGGACATTGAGTCCAACTTGACTGCCTCAACTGTGACCGCAGTGGAAAAAGCCCTTAATAATGTGGTTGAGCGAATGCTGAGCACTTTTTCTGAGGTGTCGGCTCAGTTTGTTGCAGTCCAATCCGTGTCACCATCAACATCCGTCCTGCTAGCAACGTCTGCATCTGTTTCAGCTTGTGCAGCTAGTGCCGGCCGCTCAACATCACCTCCTGATGCTCCCCAGGTCCCACCTAACATCTCTGTTTCTAGCAGTGCATGTCGCACAGACATCTGCACACAGATGTCGAAATGTCGTGCCCTATGCACAAGAGCCGTTCTTCCTCGTCACCATCTAATTCTAGATCTCCACAGATGAAACCTAAAAAAGGACCACCCAAACTTCTTCCCCATGTTGATATCCTTAAAGAGGCGGTTTCTGCCTCTTCAATTGGTCAGTAATCATGGCAGGTACCAAAGTGTTACAAAGGAATTGCCGATCTGTATTGTCTTCTCTTCCAGATCTAGAAATACTTATTCACAAACATAAACCTGATATTGTGCTTTTACAAGAAACTTGGTTATCACCTTGTGAATCATTTGAAATGAGAAACTTTCGAGTTTTGAGGTCAAATCGAAAAGTTGGCAGGGGAGACGGATTGGTAACCATGCTAGCTAAACATTTATGTCATCAGGCATCTATAAGAAAATTCTTCTCCCTGATTATGAGCTTTTAGAGATCAAAATTTCATTTCTGCATTGTGCCGATATTACAATTGCTAACGTCTATTTCCCTTTAGGTGCACACAGGACAGACTCTTTAGACAGCTTGGTGACTGGCACAAGCAGTGCAGTCATCGCAGGAGATTTTAATTCTCACCATAGTGACTGGGAAGTCGTACTGATTACTGTGGCAAGCTTCTCTGGTCGTGGCTGTCTGCAAATTCTGTATGCTGCTGCAATTCTAGAGAAATAACCTTTATGCAAGGGGTTGCTCACTCAACCATTGACTTAACATTATCAGCAGGTAGGCTAGAGGTGACTGACTGGCCGACAGAAAATTCGGGTACATATAGTGATCACCTTCCTATAACATTCACTATCCGGTTATCTCCGCTTAAAGCTTGTTGTGTAATCCATTAATTTGTGAACCATCATATTTATAAAAATCAGATGTCTGCCTCATTTGCCTCTATAGTTAGTACAAGCCGAGAAAACAGAGCTCAGCAGACGGTTTCATTTTTGCAAAATGCAGTAGACCCCTCAATATTCGCTGTACCCGCAGCAGTCTCTAAAAAACAGCCGTCTCCTTGGTGGACAGAAGAATGTGAGAAGGCCTATCGTCGCAGAAAAGCGGCCTGGCAGCGGCTACACTGCAACCAGAGTCCAGCTAACTGGTTAAGTAACAAATTCTCTGCATCTTTCAAAAGAACAACTGCAGAAACCAAGGAGGAGTATAACCAAAATTTAAACATATATCTTTCAAATCCTCGCAATCAGAAGGCCCTGTATCGATTCATGGCACATAACAAGAGTTCTGCAGTCTCTCTCCTCACTAGTTCAACAGTGTTATCTCCACAAAAAGCGTAGGAAACCCTGGAGTGCATTGCTCAGGGATTGGCGTTACGCTTCCAGATGCAGAGAAACGTCCCTTTGTGCACAATCTCACCCTCTTCGGATTATACCGAGGTTGATGCATCAGAGCTCCTCTCAGTATTGGCAATGTTGCATCCTGCAGCTCCTGGACCAGATGGTGTCACTGTTGGTACGATTAAAATTTTAGCCCAAGATTTTACAAGCAACCTCTTAGATATGGTCAACGCTTCGTTGGAAAATGCATGGATTCCAAGCATTTGGAAGACAGCGAAAATTATTTTATTGATGAAACATGCAGGAAAAGGATACGTCTTAGATAATATTTGGCCAATTGAGCTGACTTCAAATTTAGTCAAATTAATAGAAAGAACAGTGCACAGTCGCTTCACAAAACGTTCATGACGTCAACGGTCTCAGCTCAGCCCAGATTGGCTTTCGCCGCGGACGCTCTACATGGTCCGTGCATGTGGATCTAGAGAGCAGAATTCGGCTTTTGCTACGCAGAAGAGAAGTTTCAGCTTTGGTCACTCTTGATGTAGCAAAGGTCTATGACAGTGTAGAAAACACTTTTTTGCTCAACAGACTTGCTCAGTAACATCCTACAACCTGCATTTATGCGCGGATATCTGAATTGCTCAAAGACAGATACTTTTATTGCACTACCCCTATGTTCTAATACATATTATCAATGAACAGGTGTGCCGCAAGGATCGGTGCTATCCCCGCTGCTTTTTAATATTTTGCTCAGTGGCATCCCCATTCGTCCTGATATAACAGTTTTTGTGTATGCAGCTCACATAGCTTTTTTCGCCTCGTCCAGGGATATCCATTCCATTACCAGATTCTGCAGGGATATTTGGATGCTCTTGGAGTATGGTTGCAGGGTAGTAATTTATCTCTGAATGTAGACAAATGCAGCGTTTTGGTATTTCCTCCAGACACGCCTTTGCACATTTCATTAGTCCATCGCTCTAACCAGATTCCACAAGTGGAATCCGTAAAATATCAAGGTGTTACTTATCACCCAGCATTAGATTGGAGCCTTCATATAAAGAGCAATGTGTTTAAAGGAGAACGCGCTCCAGGTCGGCTGACAAGAATCGCCAATAAAAAGCTTGGGATGTGCCGCGACACATTATTGTTACTATACAAAGCCTACTTAAGACCTATACTTGAATTTGGTTGCATTCTGTCCTCTGGTAGCGCAAATTACAAGATTCCACCCTTAATCTCACTGGAAAGACGAGCCCTACGTCTCTGCCTTGGTCTCCCAAAATCAGTTTTTAAATGCCCTGCTTTATCTGGAAGCTCGTATCCCTGATCTAAATTCCCGCTTTCAAATATTCACGGTGCGTACCTTCCTCAAGTCGATAGACCCGGTGACTAATGTCAGCACTCCTATTTTTGTGTCTCAGCCGGCCTTGGCCACGGTATCAAATGCCACGGTATCAAGTGCCACAAATTGTTAGCACAGAACCTTTTAACACCGATTGCTTTTGATCTCAGTTCTTTGCAGTGGGTTGATGGCACGCCGGCAGCAGTGGAATTCCATTTCAACCACATTTTCCCATCTCATGCAAAACACATGACCGCAAACATTTAAAACGGTCTTTTCTCTGATCACATATAGGAATGCCCCTATCATACGGTGCTTTCTGCCGACGCCTCCGTCAACTGCCAAAAAGCTGCAGTTGCCATCTTTTCACAGGATTTGGCATGGAGCTATTCTGTCCCCATCCCAGATTGTATTCCTATATTCTTTGCAGAATTTTTGGATCTTCGAATGAGCCTGCACAAAATTCCATGTCGTGTGCCTCACGTTAATATCCTTGCTGATTTTTTGTCAGTTTGTCTCCCTTGAAACTTCAAAAAAGATTTTTTGAGCCGTTTCCAGCGATTTTTGTCCCATACACTTTGAAGGATGTCTGTTTTGTCGGGGTTCGTGGCCATGCAGGTATTCATTCAAATGAGGTGGCTGATTACGTAGCAAGGTCGGCTCCTGACGGCTCATTGACACACGTCTCGAATGTCAGCCTGCTGGCGATTTCCAGGTTTTAGTGGTTCTAACACATATCATCCAGGTTACATTTTCTCTTACTAGAAAACACTGATTATCAGCACTTAGCATATAATTGGAACGTCCGTTCATGTAAAACCATGCTCTGTAAGTAACAATGACGCGGTTGCGGTGCAGGATTCCCAGTTTGAATTTATATCAATGCAGGTGTGGGTTGACACCGACAAACCTATGTGACGAATGCGGGGAGGTTGAATTTGTAGACCATTTTCTCCTCTACTGTCCAAAGTTCGCACTTCAGAAAAAGATTTACCTGAAGGTTCATTTCTCCAGGTTAGGGGCTCCCATTATCTCTGCAAAAGTTATTATCGTTTGGTGCGAGCGCCAAAGGATTTGCATTGGGTTCAATTTTTAGGATTCTCCATAAATACAGAATTGCAACTGGTAGGCTGATTTGCTAATTCTTTTAATATTATTCGAGCTCTTCTTTTTTCACAAAAATTCTGTCTGTTATATAACTTTAAATATTCTTCCGTCGTTTTTATTGATACATTATTCAAAATTCACGCTTGGTGCTAAAATTTTGTCGTAATCTTTTGTGGAAATTTCTTTGTTTCTGCCACTACAACATGGCCAATCTCCCCGCGTGGGTATGTGCCATGTTTACTGAGGTGAAGAACTGTGAACGTGACGCAGGCCACTAAAAAGGTTGAGGTACTATAACTGAACTGTGCAGGTGACACAAACTGAATATGATGGTGTACTGTCAATGAACTGTGCAGGTGTTGCAATTAATGAAAAATGATGAGTACTGTCACGGAACTGTGGCGTTGATGCAAGCAACCGAAAAGGATAAGGTACTGTCACTGAACTGTACAAGTGATGCAAGTAAGCACGGGAATTGTGAACAAATGCTCCTAGTTTGGATGGCTGCAACCACATGGAGATAAAAAATAAAAATTAGCAAAAGAATTTTGGACGTTCGGTGCATCCCATTGGTTTTCTACGGCTGTCGGAAATAGTTGGCGTGAGCGCACGAAGCATTTTTGCAGGTCCGACTTTTTCCGCGAGAAGGAAGAGTCGGCCACTATAATAACTATGTTCGTGCAGAATCTCTCAGGACTCTCCAGTTTTCACAATATTACAAGTCTAATATAGTCCCATTGAGTTACGCCATGTTTGCTGCCGGGGGCTAAAAGAAGGCGCTTATTGTTGAATGCCTAAGACCTTCATCAACCCATTGCAGGAAGATGTGTACTCTCCATGGTATATAAAGTTTTCATTTTGAAAATTTTCAGCACCCTTCGTTGAAACACTTGTGGTAAGGTTAGTATGAAGCTGCTGGTGCCTCGTATTATCATAGAGACTTGATTACCGTAGAGACTGTTAAAGAACAAAAACTTGTCAATGAAATCGAACCGTGAGCACTAAATTGGGGTAATATTTCACCACGAGCTATTTTCATTCCTTACAGGCCTCGCTAGTGAAAAAACAGTATTCACAACCCACGGCTTCAAACCAGTCTGTGCTTCAACTAACTGCAAGAGGCCTAATAGGACAAGTGATTTCATTGGTTTTATGGCCGCTTTTCTCGTCCCACAGTAGTTAGAGCACATTGGCCTAAGTAAGATAAAGGGTGCAATTTCTTCCAACTCCTTTAGTGCAACACACTTCGTATACAGTAGTGTTCAGAGGTATTAGTGCATACCGCTTATAGGTGGACGTGGCTTCTACCAGGAACTTTTCTCTTCCCTCGAGCAGCAGTCGGGGGTCCGGAAGGCTGTCTTCCACCACTTCAAGGCACTCGGTGCTCAGTTCAACCTGTTCATTGGAACCACACAAGGACGACACAACACTGTGTTGCACGCATTCAGCACATCAAGAGTAAACAATGCAAACAGCATCCGTGAACATACAATCGGGGACAAAAGTTAACTGGCCTCCATTTTCAAGTTCACCACCGTGCCACACTTCATGCGAGCGCGCATGCCGTGTGCACTCGTGGTGTCGATCCTCGGCGTGAAGGACAGGCCAGTTACTTTGGTCCCCGATAGTCGAGGAGCACTGGTCCTGGGTCCTCAGAACTACTGCTAGATGCGACAAGTTACAAGATTTTCCCCGTGATAATATTGAAAGGTAGTCGGTAGAGAGCAACCTAGGGCAGGTTAAACAAGTCAAAACGCTTGTATCTAGCAACACTGGCATGTCGTATAGAAGCTCATTAATCGCACCCTGATGGTCGGCTCTCTAGCAATGATACATAGAACGAAAAACCCAAACAGGCTGCCAGAGTTCAATGGACTTCTTGAGCATCTCGAATACAAACGCTACAGTTCTATTCGCTGCTGTCGGTGAACAAAATGTACAAAGTACATTGCCAGAAGCAGCCATGGAGTATATCTCGAGTATACTATGTGCTATGTACATAGAGCAACGTATTCAGTTCCGACAGTCAAATATATTGCTAGACATAATGTAAAAAGCATGGCCGCAGCCAATTAGTTGCTTATGCAATGATCGACATGCAATCATCCATGAAAACATATAACCTTCATGTCAGAAGCTTCACTTCTCTGGCATAGTTCATGAAATGTTATAAATTGAACCTACATGAAGACTGGCAGGTTCATGCAAGGACTCCAATGGCCCTAAGCTGCCGGTTGATGCAAACTTGCTCAAGTGTTTTCAAACTGGGACCTTGCAGATTCAAGCCTTGAAGCGAACATCGGTACTTTCAGCACTCCTGTCGCTCATTTGAAAACGTGAAACCTAAACATCTTGGAACAGTCACAGATGAGGCCCTGAGATCTAAAGTCTGAGTGAGCAGTCAGGGAGTAAAGGCAGCGCCAAACAACACAAACCAGGAGCAAGCACGAGTTACGGAAGAGACGTGTGCATTATGAACTGCACTATCCTCGCAAGCAGAGTTTTTCGTACAATTCCGCCGTCTTCGCCATTAGAGTAACTGCAGTCCCCTGAGCCACAAGTTGGCAAACGCTGAAGTATACCTTTTTGCAATTTCGGTAGAGCTGCCCAAGAACCTTGCGCGAACAGTAGGTGTTCTTTGTGTCGAGCTTCTCCATGAAGTCCGGGTACATGGGTGGCTTCTCAGAGTTCTGCAAGCCCTTGAGGTCGCCGCACTTGGCGAAGTCAAGGTTGACGGCACATTTGCGCGCCAGTTCGCGGCAGCGGTGCGAGTTGATGCCGCTGTCCAGTATATCGGCCCAGGCGAGGTGCGCGTTGGCAATCAGGCCGATCTTGTCACCCTTGATGTACTGGCAAAAGAAGTCCACCATGTCCTGGACCTGTGGCCACCGTACACGAATGGCAAGTTCTCTCGTGAGACGGACGATGAACAGATTTCATGCCCCGTCCATTTGCACTTATCTAAAAACTGAAGGTCAGGTTTTTACACGTGTGCAAAATATCTGGTGGCACTTTTGAGGGAACGAGCATGAGCGGGTCACTTCTAGGCCTGTGCTGCTGACTTTACTCTTGAGCCGGCGAGAAATGTAGACTTCTAGCAGCCGTCCCTTCCCAGTCAACTACGTATATAGTAGCACAGCCGCGGCAATGCGTTACATGTGCTCGCTTTCTCACACAAAGTAAGCCACGTTGCACACTCTCTTGACGTCATCACTGACATCTCATAAAAAATCAGCCAAGTTTGTTTATAGAAGTTTCGCATGGTTTCCTTAGCAAATAATCATCTGCTTGGATCGGTTTGGTTGTGTTGACTTAGCTACGCACGGTCACATTGGTCAACATCCACGACACATATATTAGTAAACCTCAATACTCAACAAGGCACTCATATTGGTAAACCAACATGATACAATTAGCCCGACAGCTCGTCTTATTCAAGTACGGACACAGTCCGATGGTCGAGCCACCACTTTCAACCTAAAATGGTCAAAAAGACGCAAGGTTTGCAAGGTAATGTCACCATTGAGCAAAGAGCGTTGCCTCTCGCGAGTGAAAACTGAGCTGCCAGGCGTCCTTTTATTTCTGCTTTCTACACGGAAATAAAAATTCCGAACATAGACAGTAGGTTTACCGCTGTTACAGCCTATTGGACAACGGAACCATAACTCGACTACTGCCTCTTTTCGAACCAAAAGGCCGCCTGTAGCAGATCAAGACTCCATTACGACCCATTTGTGATCAATGTTTAAAATACAGCGACAATCCAGATTTCGTCGAATTCCATCGCTGACCGCTGATGTAGCTGAAAAATTTCAAATATATTTCATTATAGACAATACTGCAGTCGGTACAACTTGACTAATAGCACCTAAAATAGTTTATCCAGAATTATGAAGCCCTTCCCCCACCCCCCCTGACTAAGACTAAGCAGACTAAGAGGCCACAAAATAAGCGATATTGCTCACCCCAATGGACGCCTTTCGTTCCTTGGGCGGGTCGCTGTAGTAGTGCATGGGATTGCAGTTGTTATTGAAGATGAGGTCCTCATACCACAGCACTGAGTACTCGTCGCCATCCAGGTCAGAACCTAAGCACAGGTAGAGATTACATTAAAGGGTACCATTGGAAACAAGCTGCGTCCGGCCGTCTCTCAAAGCAGTGATGGTGAAGGGCCTTGCTAAATGACCCAATTAAATAGAGATCAGTCAGTAGAGGAATCGCTGTGACTCCGAAATGAGAAACTGCGAAAGATTTTATGCCCCAGGTCATGGAACCTCACAGTACGTTTTTTCTCATACTGTGATGGTGCTCACAGCATATATCAGTCAAAGCCTGCACGGTCCTGGCCTTGGCAGAGCCCTGACCTAACGCGCACGTGAACTAAGGCACGCTATCCGTCACAAGTGCAGAGAGCGACGGCTACATCCGTCTCCGCATAGCACAGTGTCAACAGGGAGCATGCCAGGAAGGGCGCGTACCGGCCATCTCGTCGGGGTGTGGCCGCTCCCCCTTTTGAGGGAAGACAATGCAGTCACGCACGTGATGCAGCTGCGGCACATTCACTGCCTCCAGCTTGCGGATGTCCCCCGGGTGCATGCACGGGTTCTTGGTCACGATCACGTCGCCTGCGCATCCCACCATGCATGGAATACTCAGTGACTTTAACGCAAAGTGTGGATGAAAATTCAGGTAAAAAAAAACAATCTCATGCATCAACCTTTCGGCTCCTCTATGCGATGTAATGAAAATAATAATGGTCCTTTCATTGCAAGCCCATGAATAAAATGGATATACTCGCGGACAGCTTCTTGTGGTTATGCAGTGAAGCTACGAGGGCGAGGCGCAAGGCTTTCACATGCGCAGTCTTACCACGCTCTCACAAGGGAGAGATAGGCGTTTAAGCTGGCGGTGAGTATAGTATACTGTTTCTGCTCCAGATGCCAGTTTCTCAAGATTACCACGATTAGCAGCGCACAACGCACGGGTACCTCACCACTGTATATTCTTTATTGCATATCCGGTGCTGTCAACATAAAAGCATCGATTCATGCAAACCATGGATAACTCCCAAGATATATCCGGGACATTTCTTGGACAACTGAGCATTAGTAAGTCCTAGCTTCGGCTTCAGATATGAGAATGCTGTGACCAGAGAAAGAGCTCGCAGGCGAGGCTGAAACGAGATAATTTCGGTCAGAATCGGCACACGAGAAAACTAGGCGTGTGTCCATCTATACAGACTGCAATAACGTAGTAGTACCGCCGGAGAATTCTACTTTTAGATCCGACTACAAGAATCTATATTTCTGCGAAAACAGCCCTTGAACACGCAGCACGTTTGCATACACCTTCGAAGCATGTACTCAGGCACTTTATTCCCCTACCATTTCTAACTACGTTCATATTAATAGATCCTTTCAAATAAAATACGAAAGCTGCTGCCTAAACGCACCGAGACCATGCTGCGCTATGCTTGCTATAGCAAGAAAACAGGTTGCTGGGATACCTTCGAGGATGGTCGCAGGGTCGTTGACCTTGTACCGTAGCATGTCGTTTGAGTACTGGACAAACACCTGTCCGTACTCGAGCGTTCCGGTCTCGTCCAGTACGCCGAACATGGTGCGCCCGTAGTTCGGAGGAACCAGAATACGAGCCTTGGTCCTCAGTTCCTCTGCAAAAGGCGCATACATTATCCAGCGTGAAGAGGCAAGGGTTCGTCGGTCACACATGCTGTTGTAGAGAAGTTTCGACAGCTCCGTGAGGGCCATTCGATGCCTTACGAGCTGAAGTTCTTTGCCTCAGAAAACATTTATCTTTATGGGCCATCTCTTACTTGACCGTAATCTTTGTCGTCAATTCGCTGAATGTTAAGCCGGTCCTTTAGGTGCCATATATGCATTCGTCGGCTATAACAAGGCTTGTACGCGGGTCAAAAATATCTGTTGTTCACTGTGATACTGACTGAAGGCATTTAAAACCAGATACCACCTTCTAGAAATGTGTGGTTATTCTAGACGCAAAGGGCAACAACTGTAATGATTACCACAATAGGCCTGGCTAATGCAAGCGACAGGTTCTCGATGGTGTCACCTATAGCTTTTAATCTATTGTCCGTAACATTAACCTCATGGTAAGAATCTTATGATTGCACTAAACGTCGCAACAAACTGACAAGGAGCATCTGGTGAAGAAATTGGAAATTTGAGATAACTTTGAAAGATCCCGGAAATTAGCGTAACTAATCAACAAAAGGACGAAGTCGGGGCCAGGGTGCTGCCTCACTACACTTCTTTCCAGACTACGAAATGAACAAAAGTGGTTAAGCTCGTGCGTTTCACTCACTCAGGACCTTCTTGTTGACGGCGCGAACGAGAGCCCGAAAGAAGGGCTCGACTGTCAGGTCGATGCCCACGCCGGCCAGCTCCTTGTACGGGAGACACAAGGCGCAGTAGGCACGGAGAACCTGCACAATTAGTAAGGCGCCCAGTTTCGTTATTAGTTTACAAGCACCGTCCCACTTCAGAGGTCGTCGACCCCCTCGCCGAAACCCTGAATCCATTCTTAAATGCGACTAAAATGGGATCGGATGTCGAACATGGGTTTCAGTCATTCGACTAAAATAGGATCAGCTGTCGTACATACGGTTCAGTTATTCGTCTAGTATGGGATCGGCTGTCGAACATGAGCTTCAGTTATAAGTAGAACAGTGCAAACACTGACACCACACATGGCACAAAAGCTGCGAACATGAAAAAATTTCTCACATGCGCGGCCTCGTGGGGATCCATCATGCTGTCGATGAAGGAATCGAGGATTTTGTTCTGCATCATCAGGAACACCTCGGCCTTTATGCCACTCTGCTCCAAGATGGTGATCATGGGTCGGTTCAGGTAAAGAACGCCTGCGAGGAGCACGGTAAATCATCACGGGCGTAAATATACTGTCGCGGCAGCACGCTCAGAATGTAACTCTGTTGCAGTAATCTATTCCTACAATTTGCAATGCATGTCACGGATTATCCTCACTAATAAATCAGCGACGTCCACCGCAGAAGGAAGGCGTGCCCTTCCACGCTTTGTAACATACTGTGCTCAATGACTATGCCTTCTGTCTACTTGTGGTAGCGAGAAGCCAAGTACAGAACAGTGCGCGACTGCCAAAATTTCAAGCTCCAAGTCCGCTGTGTAAGTGCAACACTGAGAAGCAAATGTACATTGAAATTTTCGCGCAAATAAGCAGCCTTTCGTCGCTATCCATTCATTTGGTATTCATTCCAGTGGGTAGAGAATAAGTACCCCTCCCGTATTCTGGCCTTTCAGTTATCAGGTTAATCTGACCCAGAGGAAAATTTCGTCTACAATCCTGCTTCCCGTAAACTTTTCGCAATGACTGTTCATGGCCACGTGAAAAAAACGGCACTACACTTCAACAGAAATTGTGGGATACTCTGCACGACAATTCATTGTAAGCGTGGAACAGTACCCCGAACTATGCATCCCTGAAAATTCGCTAAGATACTCATAAGGAGCCCAGCGCAAGCCCACTAGGACACAGCGTAACTGCAGTCGGATACAACTGAAAAACGAAGCGGCTTTCCCCCGTAAAAGGACCCCCTTCCAGCCAATGGCGTCAGCAGATTTCCATGACCCTGCTAGCGTGACATGCGGGAAGTGCCAGACGAAAAGCGATTGTCCACTCCCTCTTTGGTCGGGGACAGTCCCCTCCCTGCATTGTCGCGCCGCTCCTTGCGTTGTCTAGCTAGCAGGGTCATGAGAGCCGGCCGTCGCCATTGGCTGGAAGGGAGTCCTTTAACTGACAGGAAAAAGTCGATTCGTTCTTCAGTTGCATCCGACTATAGTGGGCTGCGGGAGAGAGCACGAGAGAATTATGTGTCTCTGTGTCCAACTGCTTCTCTAAGCGCTTTCTGTCGATGGTTGCGGTCATAGGGCATGAAGACAACGCACGCGGCTTGCTCGTCTTCAGCACGTATAGGTCGGAGTGGTCCGAGTGGAACTTGCGCATGCTCTCGCGGAAGACGATGCGGCAGCCACTCAGCGTCGGGTCCAGCAACAGCATTCCCTTGCAGCCGCCGTAGCGGATTTGTACGGCACATGGCTCCTCGCCCTCCTCTAGCTCCAAGGCGTGGTGGACCTGCGGAAGGGCGGACAATGAAGGCTTCTATGAACGACTATGTACTTAGGTCACTCCATACATTATACTTAAACAAAAATAGGAAAAACCGCCAGGACCTTGTCATATGCATGAGCTGCGGGATTACATAACCAGTTCCGTACCGGTACAAGCTTTCTCCTGGCGTGGTGCTCGTGTTTCACGTAATTAGGGTCACAATGGCCAGATCCGCTGGGTCATCATAACCAGAAAGGACACACTGCCGAGAGCACCGTCCCTAGACTTTCTAAACTGCAAGGAGGCGAGTTTTACTCAGGACATAGTAGTCACCACCGATGGCGACACTGCCTGCCGCAGAGGAAGTCTCGTATACAGATATCGCTGCAAAAATACCGTCCTATGCATCACAGGTTTCTGTAGTTCATGGAGCAGAAACGTATCCCACGCATGGTGCATGACTAGACATTTGACTTGGGCAGCATTTGGACATTGATGACACGTCCACTGCTCACAATAGACAGGGTTCATGCTGGTGTATATGACAAAAATTTAAGGGTTTTCAAGGACTTTCAAGGACCACATTTGCAATTATAAATCCAAATAAGACAGATGTTCAGGGGTAGACAGAGGCGTGAAATGATGAGAATTCACTGAAAAAGGGGATTGTCATTGGAGCCAATATTTTAACAAAGAAACTTGTCTTCGGGTAAAACGATGGCAACAGCATATTTCCTTTTTCAACCACTTCTCATCATTGTTTGTTACACGGATGACCACTTTCAGTTTGTTAGATGATGCAAACATTTATTCGCTAATGAAGCAAAGCAAACACTCAATCAGTCCTTAGGTGGCCCCAATTTGCTTCTCCTCAATTTTTATGTCTATGTCCAAGACATCCTACTGCTTGCTCTTTGCAGTCTTCCTTAGGATGTCCGACTTCATTATGCAAGTCAGGCCACTGGTTGCCTCTGCATTTTCTGCATACAAGTCTGCTGAAGCTGTCAATCCGCCTTTTTCACGACGCGACTGCGCATGCGCCCATCCCCTGGCGGCGGTGTCGCGAAACATATTGGAAGGGTCGCTCGCTCCACTCGAGACCGGTCGTGGAAGTGTAAACAAACCGGCTTCCTACGCGGGGTGCGTTGCTGCAGCCGTTGGGCGTTCAGCGCGACGCATTTGGCGATACCTACGAAATGTGTTGCATACGGCAGCAATGCCCAATATGTAAAGGGAAGTAAACTCGGATTTTTTCGCTTTCCGAGCGCTTCCCGGGACAGCCTTCGACGCGAAGCGTGGATAAAAGCAGTTCGCCGGCTCGACGATCGTGCCGCCCTTGGGCACCGTCAAGACTGTGCGGGAATCACTTTGTGACAGGTACGGATGAGGTACTGTGTTTAAATGCGTGTGCAGTCTATCACGAAGTGTTTTACTCATGGGCAGGAAGGCCTCGAATGTCACCGCGGCACCCAGACTTCGTTCCGACGCTTTTTGCTTTCTCAAGCAAGAAGGCCAAATGGGCAAGTGCTGTGAGCCGCTTTCAATGCGCGATGGAGCGGGCAACGAAAAAGAAGCTACGAGAGCATTCACGCATGGTGCTAAAATTTTGTCATAATCTCCTATGGAAATTTCCTTGTTTATGCCACTACACCCTGGCCAATCCCCCTGTGTGGGTATGTGCCATGTATTAAGAGGCAGAAGAAGAAGAAGGTGCGTTATGCGTGTGTTCGAACCATATCCATGATGAAGAGCTTTGCGTGGTATCGCCGGAATGGATTAATGTGCGCCTCTCGCGCTCGTCTTTAGGGACGCGCATGCTTGTTTAACCAATGCAGCGGTGTGTTGTGGGAAAATACAGTGAAATGCTAACAGAGCTGCTTTGTTGCGAGTACGCTTGTGCTTTTATAGCTCGTGTAGCTATTCTGCAGCGCTTGAGCACAACGATTGCTTGTGAAAACTGTTGTCCCCAGTCGTTTTCTGTACTACGGCGTGCACGATGTAGTATCCACCTTTCATGAATGGCAGGCATATACAGCGGAAAACGCCAACCTCACTGATCGGGGATATTTCATTGAACATTATGTTCCGAATGTAGCCTTCATCTCTGAAGCGGCGGCCCTTGCTAGCTGGTGTTCGCATCGCATGCCGGATGATCGGAGATACTGAAGAATTTGCTTTTCAGTGGGCACTACAGCCTGCCTCAGACTTCGCACCAAGCCATCAGTCAACCCTAGAAATTCTCCAGGTACCAGGTGCTGCCCAGGACACGCCATCGTTGACAGATTCCAACAAAACGTGCTCCGCAGCGGCACTGAGTCCGGCCGGGTTGGGCGCGCAGTACCCTACCAGTGAGCTTCCAGCGTTGTACGCGAGGTGGCAGCACAGGAAAATGAAAAAGGCGGATTCTGCAACTACGGCTTCAAGTTTCTTTTTCCTCCTCCTGAGAGTTTCAATCTCTTCATCAATGCACCGTTTTTTCCGCTGTTTCGCATCTTCACGCTCCTGCTTTTTATGTGTTTTAAAAAAGGCACGGTATTGGCTCTTCGGAGAAGTCACAGATGCTCTCAATTCCTTAGTGATGGGAACATTGAAAATGCCACCTGCTGCGTGTACAGCATCACAGCTAATCCGCTGTGAAATGCCCTGCGTCCATCACAAGTTCATGCTTCTTGCACGCATCCATCAAGTTTGACGACTGCGATGGCGCTGGCTGTGGTTCATTAGCTTGACATTCAGATATCGTCAGGAAGCTCCTTACCATACAGCTACTCCCGGCGGCTTGCATGTGCTCTCTATGCTTTGCACTTTTTAGATGGCTTTCTAGTGCCGACTCCCCCATGACAGTGATGTCGAAATACTTACAGCAAACTTTGCATTTTGCCTTGTGCGGATTTGACATGTCCGACGCAAGCCACTCTCGTTAGTCGTCGTTGTGCAGCCATGACCTCTGAAATTTGCATTTTCCGGGCATTGTTATGCACGCACGTTGACTGGCACACACTACGCTGCAGATGCACAAAATGTCACGATACCGCCGCACACGCACACCCAAGCACTACACGGGCCATAAATATCGCGATACAACCGCACATACACATATCAGCACTACGCGAGCAGAAAATGTTACGATGGAACAGCACACGCACGCATAAGCGTTACACGTGCTCTAGACGTGACGATACAACCGCACACGCAAGCGCTAAACGCGCACAAAATGTAACGCTTCGACCGCGCAACCACACACACAATGGCGGCCATTTGTCTACTCAACTGGAAAGTGGATTAGGTTATATTGGATCTTGGGGCTTATAACCGGCGGACATTACACTGAAGTCCTAGCCAACTTTTTTGGGACGCTACGACGGAGTCTGCCCGCCGTGTCGTCACCACCACCCATCACTTGAGCCTATTCCAATTTTCAAGGCGGCGTTTAGTTGTTTCGACCGCCCTGGCCTTGGAAAAGGCTTCTTGCTCATTCACCTCGCTGTCGGTCGTTCCACCCTCTGTCGGCTGACCTGAGTCGAAACCTAGCGCCTGCAGAAGGGTACATGCATTCGGTTGGCAGGGGTGGAGTGATCTACACAACAGAACAACATGCTCTATCGAATCCTCATCCTGCCCACACATTGTGCACATGATGTCCGCATTGACCTGGCCGGATACCGGGCTTGCCACTTCTTCGTGCGCAGCACCCCCGCTCGAGCCCCGAAGAGTAGTGCACTCCTAAGGTACCACTGCCAAGGGAGTTGTCGTAGAAGGTCTCAAAAAGTACACAGGAAATGGTTGAGAGGAAACGGTGGACAAGCCAGCGTCATTGTGGCTAGACGTTCACGAGCGTCCGCTAGGCACGCGCTTACTTGACTGTACGAAACTTACACTCTATTTTTAACAATATCGCACCGGGATTTCAGGTGGGTTGATATTTTATTAAATACAGTATTGTGCGTTTTTATCGCTGACACAAAAATTTCCCCGCCTCAACCGCTGGCTCGTTTGCGGTGAAACTGCACACAAAGCTTGCGTATTATGGTAACATTTGTATCGTAGCAAGTTTGACAATGGTACTTACTTAGTTCAGGCGCACATGATGCGAAAACGTAAGCGTCTACGAGAGATCGGCGAGCCAAAACCCGCAGACGACGCTTTCTCGCTGAAAACCGGCAGTGACGCCATCTGTTTTCGGCAGCGGAAAGCGTCTCGACTAGGCCGCCGAGGCGAGCGTTGCAAGGAGCGCGGGCCCTTTGAATATGCCGTTCGGCATTTGCTTCATCTTAAATATTTTCAAATTATAGCACTGAAAAACAAACCAATTCCAGGCGTATCTCATCATTTGCCCGCGCTCCTTGCAACGCTCGCCTCGGCGGCCTAGTTGTGACGCTTTCCGCTGCCGAAAACAGATGGCGCCACTGCCGGTTCTCAGCGAAAAAGCGTCGTTTGCGGGTTTTGGCTCGCCGATCTCTCGCAGACGCTTACGTTTTCGCATCATGTGCGCCTGAAACTAAGTAAGTACCATTGTCAAACTTGCTACGATACAAAAGTTACCATAATACGCAAGCTCTGTGTGCAGTTTCACCGCAAACGAGCCAGCGGTTGAGGCGGGGAAATTTTGGAAAGTGTCAGCGATAAAAACGCACTATACTGTACAATCACTGAATGTTAATTAAAAATAAAAAATTTAAAAATTCAAGGGTTTTCAAGCATCTTCGAAAATTCCAGGACCTTCAAGGCCTTGAAAACAGTCCTATCAAATTCCAGGGTTTTCAGGGGTTTCAAGGACCCGCACGAAATTATTTAGACATACGATGGCCTCTCCTGTCCAAAAGAAGCGCAGCATTATAATGGGCGGCAGAGTTTTGGGAGAGAGTTCCTGTCAGGAAGTTGGATCGGATGAGATGGCTGTGGGAGGCGCGAGGCATGAAAAAAGGCTTCTGCTATTAACAAAAAAAAAAAAAACTCGCAGGACTGTGCCCACCCGTTAAGTGCAAAGTGAAACCATCGGTCAAGCTCTGTCTGCTTCCGTGACCTTCGGGATCCCGGCCGACGGACAGACACGCTGCGGAGGATGACTACTTTGAAGTGCAGTTTTGACTCGTGGTAATAAATTTTTTCTCTCTCTCCCTATCTCTGTCTCTCACACAAGACAGTTACCAGGTGTCCAACGTGAATGTATAAGCGTTGGCAGCGGTGTGACAACAATGAATTTTTCAGAAAGCCCTGCCGCTCCTTGGCACGCTGCCAATTTCTCTAGTCGATTCATGTCGAGGCATAGTAATTGCGCGGGAGCGTCTTTGCGCCAGCGAATTTCGTCGCTACCCGCGCGGGAGCAACTTAATTGGCGCGCGGGCAAAATCGCCGCCGGCACAGCCACGCTTGTCTTGGTGACCTCAGCGACACATTAGCAAAGGTTGTAAGTTTACACTGGTTGTCGATAAGTACTATAATATACATACCTTGCGCAGCAGGCCGTGCGATATTCGCCCTATGCCGTCGCTGAAGATGTACTCGCGATGGGAACCATCGCTGCTGCGGCCAGGGGCTGCGTGGCGGATGTCCGGTTCCACAGACGTGTTTTGGCTCGGGACCGTTAACAGACCCAACGACTGCGAAAAAGCCTGCACGCAGGAAAAGAGGTCTCCCGAGTGGGCCACTTTGCCATAGCTGGCGGGCGATAATATTGGTGATACAGAATTCATGTTTGTGCAGCTGGGAGTTGTCAAACTTGTGAAACCTTTGCGCAAGTATAGAGAAGTATAGAGTGGCTTCTCAGCAGTAGAAAGTGTGTAATGGAAACAACACCTCCATAATAGGCATTGGTACTCCGAAAGGAGGCTGATTTGCCTGGTTAGATCTCCGGAGACAGTCCGCGCAGAGTCGTAATTATTTATGAATGCTAGTCTTACTTTCCATTCCCCCTCTGGAGCATTTTGACACTCCCACATTCGATTCGAAAACGCGCAAGGCATAACTTATGATCTTGTGGATAATTTCACAGTCAGATATGAGTCACTGCACATTGCGCCTGATCCCTGCGGACCACTGATCAATGAAGGGCTCACATAGCTACAATGCGATCCAAACAAATATGGATTAATGCAATGCACCTGGCCTTGAAAGTGTGATGAATGATGGTGAATGGCAGAGATCGACACTTGGCTCAGCCTTCTTGAAAACAAAAGCTCCGTTATTAAAAGCGAAGAAGAGATTCCCTCACCCACTTTCGTGCGATTTAGTCGCTTTTCCCATCACCTCTCTCAACAAGAACGTGACTGGCCTCTGACCTGTCCGAGCCGTGCCATGAACTTGGGCACGCTGACGATGGTAGAGAGGTCGCCGATACCATCGCGTATCTGCTCCGCGGTGCGGCCCTGATTGTCGTGCGCGTAGAACCAGAGGCCGTGGCTGCGTAACTGGCTCGTCGAGCAACCCAGGAACATGAACCGGCGGCCACCAATCTTCAGGCCCGACGACAGCGGAGGCTTGATCACCTACAGAAAACAAGCCCAAGGTAAAAGAGAGGAACTAAATGGACGGTTTACATTGTCATTTCAAGGAGCCAATCCCATGCATAACTTTCCTTATTATCCTATCAAATATCTTCATGCAGTTATGTGCCCTCCTCTGCACTTCAGCTACATGAATCCATACAGCAGTGGAACGAAAAAGCGACGGTGAAATCAAATTAAAATAGGCAAATAGAAGCTCATCAATGTGAGACTGAAATGTAGCACTACTGCCAATATAGATTTGTCGCATGACATTTTGATTCCCTGTGCCCTTCAGTGCGAAAGGAAGTAGCCGCAATCCTCGAGTATCAGTGGTGTCTGTGCGTGTGAAGCCTTTCAGTAGCAAGTGCATTACCGGCTCACTTGGTGAGTGGACACGTCAGTCGCACTGTGAATAGGCGGCGCTGTCCACCTACAATTTGAGGCAGTTACACGCCTTTCCTTCTCTCAAAACATAACTGGATCCCCGAGTAAGAGGACACCTCAACAGCGCTCTGAGCTACGTGGCGGTGGTGTACATGTGAAAAAAAACAGTGCTTTCGCCCAGTCTTTTGTGCTTAGCAATGCTAAACCGCCAGCCATTTTTTTTACTTGAGACTTCAGATACTGCATTTTTCAAAAAATTAAGCACGCTACGGCTACTTGTTCACTAGGCGATCATGTACCCCCCCAACAGCATACCGCGCTAAGAAAGTCGTCCTTGCAGGCACCCAGCGAAAAGGAGATGAGCTTGCAGTCGTCGTCCCGCACGACGATGCGCAGGGCGTAATCTGGGTCGCAGTGCTGAAGCAGGCGGCTCTTGCACACAAGTTGAGGGGGCATGTAGACGCGCCGAGTGGGCGTCAGGATCACCTTGCGCACCTTGACCATGTGGGACGGCAGCTCCTGGGCGATCACCGAGCCTGTGAAAACGTCGATGCGCTGCCGGTGCGCCCGATACCGGAAGTACAGGTGCTCCAGGGCACTGCGGAACCAGAACACCTGCGCGGTACCGCGCCACAAGGACACTGTTCTTGATATGCTGGATATTGAAGTGTTGCACAATGATCGGTAGGAAAAAGAGGCAATAGTGTTGATGTACAGAAAGCATTGAAAGGGACTGTAGTCCGAGAAGAAATGAAAAAAATTTAAAAACACGATTATGTTCAGGGTTCACCGGCACTTCTTATGTGTAAAGTGAATTTTTTCCTCACTTTCCACCTAAAATGACACCTTGAGATCAAGCTCCACAAAATTGCTAAGCTACACACCGTTCACTTATCTGTGTGCCCCTATTATCACACAGTTAGCATACTGCATTTCTGCATGCATTCTTTAACCGATCACATGTCTTAATATATATATTCCTCGTATATAGCTCCTCGTTCAGTTCTGTAATATCGCGCACTTGTAGCCACCTTAACCAAGTGAATTTTTTCCTCACTTTCCACCTAAAATGACACCTTGAGATCAAGCTCCACAAAATTGCTAAGCTACACACCGTTCACTTATCTGTGTGCCCCTATTATCACACAGTTAGCATACTGCATTTCTGCATGCATTCTTTAACCGATCACATGTCTTAATATATATATTCCTCGTATATAGCTCCTCGTTCAGTTCTGTAATATCGCGCACTTGTAGCCACCTTAAAGCAGCGCGGTCTACACCATTTCATGCAGCTCTGCACGAACATCAGAGGTCTCCCAGGCGCCCGCGTGGTGTTACGCTTAGACCTTTTGAATAAGCGCTCCCTGAACGTCCGTATGCACCGTATGCTAGCACAGTGAAAGAGATAGCACGACCTATCCCCTCATTTGTTCGCAACCGTTCAAAGAGCAGCTATATTAATATCAGCGTGCACACATTCCTATGCTATTTATCCGACGATCAGGCACACAATAAAAAATTTCCGACAACGGTGGCTCGCATGCATGAAAGCAAGCGTTATCCACATTTTTTGCGATATGCTGGGAATACACAGGAAACCGGACTTTGAATTTTGTAACGGAAAATCTCGTGAGCAAGCTTGGTCACGGCATGCAAAGTGCCGACAATAATGCAGATACAACATCTTTGGAAGGTTCAAGTGAAACTTTGCTAAGAAAGCAGCATGCCACTTCCCGATGCAGTCTCTGGTAGTCCACACTTCCGCTACCATTGCCCTATATAGCCTGCAAGCCGCCGTGAAGGAATGAGGCGGAATGCTGATGCCAACAGTGCACTACACTTGTAACAACTTCGTCGGGAAAGAAGCAGGTGCCACTCAGGTGTTCATCTTGGGGAAACTCGAGGAGGAGTTCAGGAGAACAACCTGCC
Source organism: Amblyomma americanum (assembly GCF_052857255.1). Taxonomy (NCBI): domain Eukaryota; kingdom Metazoa; phylum Arthropoda; class Arachnida; order Ixodida; family Ixodidae; genus Amblyomma; species Amblyomma americanum. Next base: position 51,680,074 of record NC_135497.1, read on the forward strand.
AGGCTAGTTGTTTATGCATGTGGCTTACTCGGAAGTGCAAAAAACGGACGAGGGACGGAGTAGGGGACACAAGCGCTTGTGAACGTGTTTCTATGTCCCCTAATCCGTCCCTCGTCCGTTTTTTGTGCTTCCCAGTAAACCACATGGTGGAGGAGGTCCATCGCTTCTGGTCGGTCGCGCGTTCCCAAGAAAGAAGATATTGCAAACTTGAATGTATTTCTTTCAATTTAATTTCATAATTCGTTACACTGGCTTCCTAACGTTGCCACTGGCCTAATTTTACCATCACTATCCAAGAAAAAACCAGGTTCCACTGCTGCATACGTGCGTGTATAGTGTTGTCATGGGCACGAACTGAACATGCTCTGCTACATAAAACACATCTGTAGTTACACTCTAATTTAAAAAACAGAGGTTTAGCGCCTGTTTAACCTAGTGATATGAGCGAAAGCAATTGTTAAGCAAGGGTACATATGGTTTGGCCCTGGAGTCGGTCTGGTGCGCGTGTTATCCATGGCGAGGCAGAGACCAAGCGCCAGCGAAGCAACTGTTTTTTGCAACCTTTTGCTAGACACGTGGCAGAGCAGCGAAGAGGCCCGGAGCGAGCGCAGCTGCGGCGAATCCACAGCGAGTTACATATTATGACGTTCCTTGCTACGCCTTCGTTGCGCCGGTTCAAGGTTAAACGAGCACTAAACATGACCTTGGGAGTTGTAGTGGGAAGAGTCGAGCTTTCACTCTAAGAACACGGTTTCTGCTGCTGTCTTGAGTACAGAATTCTGCAATAAAAGCTTACTTAACATAGTTCAGAAAACAAATCTTACTGAACGCCAGGCCAGGTGCGAGGCGAGCGGGCTACGGACATAAAGAGGGCCCTTAAGCTTTTGTTGTTAAAGCCAGCCTGAATAACCGGGCTCTCACCTTTCCCTGGCTAAGCGAGAAATAGATCTCGAAGAGGGCTTCTTCCAGGGCACGGGGACACTCCTCGGCGCGCGCAGACAACTCGAGGAGCGTTTCCCGGCAGCTCTGAGCATCCATCGCCAGCTCATCGGTGACCTGCAAAGGTGGTAATCTACGTGTTGCGTTCGACAGTGCAGTTTTCAAGCGCCGTTCGAGTCGTACGCCCGCTTAATTCTCCTTCGCTTCGGCAAGCTCCCTATTGAAACCCAAAATGACACCGTAGGTCCGCAAAAATGCGCGCATAGAATAGTGACGCAGTTTTATATTTACGCCAGGTCATGGCACAGCGCGATATGCCAGAACCGCCAACGCAGCAAATCCCCGAACGAAGATCACCTTTATCCGTCAACAGCGTAGATCCGACCCATCGATGTAACCCTTACTTTGGAAGCAATATGCATTCACTCGTGATAATCCTTATTGATTCTGCATTTAAAATGGTATAGTGTGGTATGGGGGGAACATCCCGAAGTGACTTAGCCTATCAGGGACGTTGCAGTAGGCGATTGCCGAGTAATGCCGACCACCTGGGGATCTTTATCGACCAACGACAGCGCACACCGCTCGGGCGCTTTTGCCTTTCGCCCCTACTAAAGCGTGGCAGCCGGGACCGGAATTGGAACCCGGGTCCTCCGGGTCAGTAGCCGAGCACCGTAACCACTCAGCCCATGCGGCAGCTACGTTTAGAACGTACTTGACATTAATCTTGGAGGTCCTGTACATGGAAATTACGTGATGTACTTGATCCAATTCCGACGGATATAGAGACACGCAAAGGGTGTCTTGTACTGTCTGTCTTGTATGTCTTTTAACTTATTCTACAGAAAGCGAGAAGTTTGAAACAAGAAATATTCAAGAGGATCGGAGGTTTCACGCCGACGTCCTGGAACATTTCTAATTCGTGCGCTTTTGACCCTTGTTCTTGGGGTAGAGCTTACAAGAAATCCACGCAATGAGTTAAATCCCTACCTGAAAGGTCTCGGACCAGACGCTGAGCAAGGCGTACACGACGCCGAAGTCCTGCACGCTGGGCCTGGCCACTGCCTTCAACTCGCGCGCTTGCAACTCGCGCACCGGCGCGTAAAAAACCTGCGCGTTTTTGCGCGTGCGCAGGATCAGGTTGCAGAGAGGCGCCCAGTGGCGCGGTCCACTGAGCGTCAGGCGCATCATGCGACTTCTGCCCAGAACGTCGGCACCGCACTTGAAGGGTCCTTCACCGAACTCGACGGCCCGGTCCCACGGGGTGGTGTCTGACAGGTCGAACTGCGACAGGAAAGGTGGTGGGTGAGCAAGCTGTTGTGCGGCTTATTTTGAGGCTGACTCGAATCAATTTAATATTATTTCATGGATCAAGGAACAAAATCAGGTTAATGATGTTCTGGTTAAAATCAAGAAATCAAAAATAGCATTGCAGTCCATTGGCAGGGCACGTAATGCGAATGCACGATGACCGATGGTCAGTTAAGGTAACAGAGTGGATTCTAAGAGAAGGCAAGTGTAGCAGTGCGAGGCAGAGACTAATATGGGCGGATGAAATTGGGAAGTTTGCAGAGATAAGGTGATCGCAGCTGCAAAGGACCGGGTTAATTGGGGATAAGAGCAAAATCCTCTGTCCTATGCTGTCACAGTTACACTACTGCTGCTGATGATGATGATGACTGACCTAAGTTCAGCGCCCATAATCTACACTAATGGCTGTAATAGTAAGGAGCTTCTAGAGCCACCACTGTCATAACTTTATGTTTGTGTAACAAAAACAGTGAGGTCACGACTGTACTGCCACACTATCACTATGCCCTGTGAATGGGATAAGGATATATGGGCTCTTGCCCCGTCAAATTAAACTATTGGCATACCGGCGTAGTCGTTTTGGAATTTTTGTGTGGATTCCCATTGCCCGATGTCCGTTACTGCCTCTCGAGAAAGAAGGGGAGCGGGACATGGTTGAAAAAAATAATTCAGATACCAGTAACTGGGAAACAAAGGCTAGGCGGTTAGAGTGAAAGTGCACAAGGAGCAGAGGACGCAGAAGCGAAAGGATGTATGTCCACTCTTGGTAGTGGTCGTGAAGCTTTACACCGCGCTCTTTTAAGCAGCAGAAGTCCGGTGACGCCTAAAATACGTTTTACGCCCATTAACATTCCCTTCACCACAGCAGTCAGTGGTCCAGTTTTCTATACAGCTTTCCTTGCAGTCCTGCAATTATCCGTGTTGCGCCACAGCTGCCCTTCTACGCAGTGATGTAGAACTCTACGACTAAAGGAAACTGTAGCGGAAGGGGAAACCGTAAGAGTACAGGAGTGTGTTTGTACACGGGTTTTTTTTCTTTTAGTCCATTGAAAGCAATTAACGATATAGCGCTGCTCACCTGTGGCAGGTAGTCGCCCTCGCGATTGCACTGGCTGGTGGCGCTGTTGCCAGCGCACACCTTGTAAAGCAGCGGCGGGTGCAACAGCTGCAGGTAGACAATAGTGGATGTCGGCGACGTCTTGCGCAGAATGATGCGGCAGATGGTCGAGTACCGCACCAGCAGCCGGAACCGCGTGGAGCTACGCTTGCGGACATCCACGAAGTGCAGGTACAACCCATTGGAACAGTGCTCAAAGTGCGCATTGCACTGCGTCACCTGGTGGAAGAGAAGGCATTCAGAAGAAGGGCCGAAACCGAATTATTCCGCTCCGACTGCGAAACTGCCGTACTTTTTAAGCATGCCTATCCATGTTGGTACAGTTTTGCACTTGCCAATTCATGCAGCGTGGCTAATACGTTCCAGGCCCTCGAAGAGCTTTATGTACTGTAAGCACAGTATATCAAACCCCTCCAGAGTCCTCTTTTAAGATTGACGATACATTTCCTCATCATTTGCGAAGTCATGCAACCTAGCCTTGTCACCCCAAATCGCTGCACCGTAAGAAAAATTGGACGACGAATCGCAGGTCGTTGATACAGGAAGGAGTACATAAAATTGGTTGTTTGAAATCATCCACGCAGTGTAAAGAACTCTCCCTTCCCCTCTCACTAGTGTTTCTAAATCTTTCTGGAGCCGCTCTTCACAGAATTCAATTCCCACAACAATTTAGGCTGCGCGCCAAGCAAGCCAACTAGACATGTAAGGAACCAGATGATGGATAAGGGGCCCATGTGCCAAAGTGCGTGACCATCAGGCCCGAAGCTCTGCTTTGCCATCACGTACCCAAGACCTGTCCAGGAAAAAAGGGTTAGATTTAATGTGCCTATGAGCTGCCACTGCCTTCCAGAAAAGTGATGAATTGAGAAGTCCTCACTACCCTTCTCATATCCCTCTTATGACTGGGGCTCTCAGCATCATCTAAACTATTTACCCAGCAGAAAAACACGGTGTTTTTAGGATACGACACTTTATGTCCTCACAGACTGCAATGCAGTTTATTTCCATGACCTTCCACCATGCAACCGCCACTGCCATAACTCAAACTTCTGGACGGACGCTGTCAGAAAACACCCTACGGGAACCTCATCTCACCTTAAAGCCTTCAGACGAGGTCAGCTCACTGTTGGGACAAGACGTCTTCGCAGATGAGCTTGTCCCATCTGAAGGGGAGGTAGACTTGACCGCTCTTCCCTTCTTTCCCCGCTTCACAGACATTGATTTGCCGGAGAGGGAGGACGATGACTTGGCCGACGAGAGTGGCGATGGCGGAGGCGGCATGGTGTTGGTGCTGTCAAAGTGCGCCACAAAAGTGTTGTACCCGAGGAAGCAGCCGAGGGCGAACGCGTTTACGGGTACGTCCTTGTGCTCCGTGGCTATCTGGGTGCTGTACGGGTCGCAGAACTCCTCGAGCTCCTCGGATGCGAGCCACCATTCAGGCGGGCCGGACTTGCCCGCAGCCGCGCCGTTATTAGAGGCGTTCTGGCATTGGTCGCACCTGCGGAAGTGAATGTAAAATTGACGCGCGGAACCAAGAGCTGGTACAAGCTTAAGAAGCCATATGTTCTAACACAAATGGCGGTACTCTCACCACCCTAGCCACCTCAATATGGCGGCTATGAGCCCGCAGAAACCGATAGTTCATTAATTGCACCAGGCAAGAAACTCTGAATTGAAATGTCTGCATAAACACGCCCCCCCCCCCCCCCCCCCCCGGTTTCTGAAACTGAATAGACGGAGATGCCGATAATAATTTGCGCAGTAAGTTGTTTACGAAGCTCTACAACCTCTTCCTCTCGATCACCATATTCTGAGCAGTGCTTCACAATTCATCTGCATTGCTCAAATGGCACTGCAGTCACCTTAGTTCCAGTGCGCACAAATCTGCTAACCTCCGACTTTTGGACCCATGTCAGCGCATATGAGGAGTTTCTCAACTTACGCGACAGTAGAGGCTTGACAATATGATTGTTGACGCCGACCGATGACTGGCTAAGGGCAAAGCCAGAAGTACTTGTAGCGCACTCACCACTTAAGTACGATATGCATGAACGAGTCCTTGGGTGACCGCTCCAGTTGCAGCGTCACGTTTGCCGTCCAAGTGGGGCTCTCGTAGACTGCCACCTCGCCGCAGTCTCCGGTCACCACTTGGCCCACGGTGCACTGCAGACCGAGCAGCCGCCGAAGCTGAGACGCTGTCGGCGTGCCCCAGCCGGAGTCCAGACAATGGACGCTTAGCGCCATCTCCCGGCAGTTGTCCTGCCGGTCGCGAGCGCGAAACGCGGACGTCGGTGCCATCGGCCCCGGAAGAAACGGCTTTGCAGGAGGCTCCATATTGGCAGGTGACTATCGTGCCATTTCAAACTCGCCGACTGGCTTATGAGTTGAGTTTGACTATGTCTTCTGCTTGAGCGGAAGTCACACAAGAAGACCGACGGGTGGACCTGGAGCTGCTCGCTGTTTTGGCCTTTGGTGCGAGCTGCGAAGAGGCTTTGCATAAGTAATTAGAGCTGAATACAGCAGCTGCATCATGGGCATGAGTGACAGCATCCCTGATGTTGGGCACCACGACTTCATTCTGGCATAAAAACTGTGATTGCAGTTAACACACACCCGCCGCTGTGGCTGTGGTTAGGGCACTCGGCTACTGATCCGGAGTTCCCGGGTTCGAACCCGACCGCGGCTGCTGCATTTTTATGGAGGCAAAACGCTAAGGCGCCCGTGTGCTGTGCGATATCAGTGCACGTTAAAGATCCCCAGGTGGTCGAAATTCCGGAGCCCTCCACTACGGCACCTCTTTCCTCTTTTCTTATTTCACTCCCTCCTTTATCCCTTCCCTTACGGCGCGGTTCAGGTGTCCAACGATATATGAGACATACTGCGCCATTTCCTTTCCTCAAAGACAAATTATTATATTTTTAACACAGCGCTACCACATCCTGACACATTAAGCACCGCATCCTTCTAGTCTTGCTCGGAATCGCAGAGGGGTCTAGCCAATTGACGAACAACGAAAATCTCGCAAAACGCCCTATATGACTGCTGCAAAAACCAGAGGGTATCAGGATTCTTGCACCAGAAAGTTGCAATTGGCGTGTCGGAAGAGGCTTCTTTTCCTCCAAGTAGTCTCCACCGATCAGGGAGGTGACCTACCAAGGTCTAAGGCCTACGTAGACTGCGAAACGGCATCGGAGCGTAGTGCTTCGGATGAACGACTGCCACGTGGGGCACTGCTATGCCTAGGTGGCCTAAGCAAGGCACCATAGCGGAACGCTTCGGATGGATGACGAACACGAGGGGCCGCATGTTTAGGTGGTATAGGTCGATTACAGGCCGACACCTTAGCGGAGTGCTTTCGATGAAAGATGACCGTACAGGGCAATATTATGCCTAGGTCAATTACGGGCCTGCACAGCAGCGAAGTGCTTCGGGTGAATAACGAACACATGGGGCACCAATCCAACTAATAACACCTCGGCATCGCATCGGTATGCTTGGAATGAATTGAAAACACGAGCAGCCCCACTCGCCAATGGTTGCCCAGGGCCGACAACGGCGCGACACCGCAGCGGAGAGCTTCGGATGAATGACAAGCTTGTAGGCCAGAAATACGTCAAGGGGCCTTGGTCTATTATGGGCCAGCACCGTCCTTCCGATGAAGGACGAGCGCGTTGAGAATCGCAAGGACTTAGTTGATTACGGCTCTTCATCGCAATGGAGTGGTTCGGAACAACAGCTACGTAGCGCATAGTCAGTGAGCGCCGAAATCATAGCTTGAGACCATTTTCCCACTTTCGTCTGCATTGGCATGAGCCCGAGCAACGAACCGGAGATCTTGTCATCGAGCAGGGCGCCGCTAATTCTAACAAGCCTTGCGGTTCGACTACCTCTCCTGCCTGGCGCTGCTTCCATTGCTATAGTTTCAAAAGGGCAAGGATTCATGAAGGCTCAGATTAGCATTTGTTCCCACTCTTTGCAGCACAAAAAATTTGGCTGAGGATTTGCTTAGCTAATCCAGGATATACAAAGCTGTTCATTAGCGTTGCCACTGACATCGAAGTCTACGTTGATTTTGAGGAAAGGAAAGGCGCATAGCTGGCTCTCTGGGTCAGTGGACACCTCAATCGCGCTTTGAGGTACGCGGCGGTGTTTAGAGAGATGTGGACTGCAATCATTAGCGCTGACAACGTTGTGGCAGACACGCGGCACTGCAGCAATAGGCCGCAGCGTTCATTGGCTGACCAACCTCCCGCGATCAAACAATAACTGCCACTTGGCAGGGTGGGCCATGCCAATGTACATTCCAATAAAAAAAATTGTAGAGCTATGCTTACGGGTTTCAGCGGAAGCCGACTGCCCCCCCCCCCCCCCCCCCCCCCATACGAATTCTTTCAACACTCTCTCTTCCGACAGATGTGGTCGACCAACGGCGCCGGCATATCGGTCGAAGTAGTTCAGTAGTTCCGTCTTCGCCGCCGCTAACGGTGTGTTCTTGTTCAGCTCGATATCAGGATGCTATCGACTTTCCCGTCGGAATGTAGAATAATCCCTTCTGCCGGCATGGCGAATATCCGAGCACCCCACAGCACACACCTTTCGCAATATCCATCGTGGACTACCACGCACCTCGTTAACGCGGCATTCGAATGCGGGCACGTGCGCACGGCTGCGTATTTTGAGGAAAGTGCACAGTAACTTTCTCGTATTGCTGTGCAGGACTTAGCAGCAGCCCTAGTTGGAATTGCGAGGAGGACAAGGAGGAAAGGAAAGACGCAGTATGGAGCCGCAGGGGCGTGCATAAACAGGAATGTTAAATTGAATGAAGATAAAAAGACATGCCACGGCTTGCCGAGCTTGCTGGCGGAGCCCTCCACTACGCCACCTCTTTCTCCGTTCCTTGCTTCACTCACTCCTTTATCGATTCCTGACTGACACATGTTCTGAGCACTGCAAGCATAGGTTGTTCTCCATATATACGTTTTGCCAATGTCAGTATAACAAGTGGCAATTTATACTCCACGTTAGAGTACCCCGCGAGGTCTGAATTATCAGGAGCCCTCTGCTAAGGCACCTCTCTATCTCTTTCTTCTTTCACTCTCTACTTTCTCCCTTTCCCCACGGCAGGGTTGAGGTGTTCACCGAGATGTCAGAGATTTAACGTACAGGGTCGTCCACTCGGAGTTAGAATGTCGTTCCGTGCTGCCGGCGCTCCACGGGGCGCCTTTGGTGGGCGCCGTAGAAACTATTGCGCAGGCGCAGTGAGAGCTGCAGGCGGGGCTTCATGCGTCGTCTGCTACAGTGCGCTCTGTATAGCGGTGAAGTGAGCTTCAATTTTGCTCTGCGTGCGCATAACGCCGATCGCAAAAATGTTTTTGACTAAACAAAAGACTGCTAAGAAGCCTATCAGCTGCTTTTATTTTGTTGGAGAAACAGTACCAATGTGTTCTGCTTGCACGGTTAATTTGAAACCTACAAATAATGACACTCAGGAGAAAGTGCGCGCCACGCAATAGTTAAAGCTTTGCTACTGTTGCTGCAACGGGATAGAAGCGGCTGATAGGCTTCTCAGCAGTGTTTTGTTTCTCACGTTTCTCCGATGGGCGTTATGCGGACGCAGTTCAAAATTGAAGCCCACTTCACCGCAATACAGAGCGCACTGTAGCAGACGACGCGTGAAGCCCCGCCTACAGCTCTCACTGCTCCTGCGCAATAGTCCCTCCGGCGCCCGCGAGAGGCGCCCCTCGGAGCGCCGGCAGCACGGAGCGACATTCCAACTAAGAGTAGACGGCCCTTTACCTTTCCTCCCCCCCCCATTTTTTATTTCTTTCCATCCCGCGTCCTACAACTCAGCAGCGCAACACTGTAACCACTATGAAAATTGCTTTTGGGGAAAGGAAATGGCGCAGTGTATGTCTCACATATCGGTGGACACCTGAACTGCGCCCTCAGGGAAGAGATAAAGGAGAGAGTGAAAGAAGAAAGGAAGAAAGAGGTGCAGTAGTGGAGGGCTGCGGTATAATTTCGACCACCTGGGGATCTTCAACGTGCACTGACATCGCGAAGCTCACGGGCGCCTAAGCGTTTCGATGGAGGCGAAACGCTAAGGCGATGTCAGTGCGCTATTCCTGCCCCGGATTAGGGGCGTAAGGTTTAATAGCTTTTTCATAACCAATAAGCCACAGCAGAAGATGGGTTTTGATATCACGTGCACAGCTGCACCAGCATCAAAGTACAGGCAGCAGCATCGAAGAAAATCTCGTGGACAGCTCGTTCGGGAGCACGTTACAGAGCACACCGCAGGGTAAACGGACGGGAGGCCGCCCCGCGTCCAGTACCTTTTAAAGCTCTAGCTTTTAAACCGAAGAGACATGGACCTAACCCAGGATCACGCGACCACTCCTTGCCCGTAGCCGGCGACTCACGCTAGCTTGGTCCTAATCACTCGGGGCAACAAAAGATGTCACAAAAAGCGCTATAAACAACGACAAATGCGTTCCATAATAATAACTGGTATTTTGGGGAAAGGAAATGGCGCAATTGCTGTCACATATATCGGCGGACACCTGAACCGAGGGAAGGGATAAAGGAGGGAGTGAAAGAAGAAAGAGGTGCCGTAGTGGAGGGCTCCGGAATAATTTCGACCACCTGGGGATCTTTAACGTGCACTGACATCGCACAGCACACGGGCGCCTTAGCGTTTTTCCTCCATAAAAACGCAGCCGCCGCGGTCGGGTTCGAACACGGGAACTCCGGATCAGTAGCCGAGCGCCCCAACCACTGAGCCACCGCAGCGGGTACAAACGCGTCCCAAGATAACCTGCTGTGACTGGACGACGCAGCGTTCTGCGTTCCTGTGCAGTACCAACCGCAGCAGTTATGATAGAGCTACCACAGGCGAAGTGGCACATAAGACTCGTTGTGGAAGGGTCATAGATGCAGCCGAGGCAGAGCGACATGCTCGGAACGCTGCACGTAAGTGGGAAACGGGAGCCACAAACGTGCTGCGTGTCTAACAGAAGACGAACGCTGTCGGGACGCTGCAATGCATCTCGAAGTCCTACTGGCCTCACGTGCTCTGGAGGCATATTGTAAAGAAAACTGTGCGGCCATTGCAGCTGGCGCGAGCAGTCTTCCACGCAAGGCTAAATAGGCATTCGCGATAAAGGGCGCCGCTGTCGCGGAGGCAAAATTACTCACCTTAGGCAAAACAAAGATCCCTCGTCGAACTCAAGCTTCTTTAGGAGCAAAATAACGCAAGGCTGGCCGCCCGGCGCCGGTCGTGACAGGGCCTTAGCGCAGCCAGGAAGGCTTGAGCAGAGGACTATCCACAGAAGAACAAGCGATAGGCCTAGCGGCCGCAATCCACCAGCTGCCGTGACACAACGTGCGAGTGTTCTTGGCAGCAGCCGTTCTACGTGTGTATGAAAATTATGATGATGATGATTATGATGTCATACAAGTTTATGTCATTGTTGTTAGCCTATCAAAGGATGACACATGCCCACACTGGGGGATCGGCCAAGAATCGGGTGGCTGTTCGCCTGTACTGTTATTAAAAACGAAAAGCATGCGGGAACGCAACACCGGTGGATTCTACCTCATGAAGAGAAAGGACAAGAGTTTTGATTTCGAAATAAATAAATGATATTAATACTAATAATAATAATGAGAGGGATTAAAAATAATTATTAAGTCAAAATGTAATTATTTGTAGAAAAGAAAATTTTGTTACACATAGCAAGGCATACGGTCCTTGCCGATGGTACGTGGTCCTGGACCGCGCCATAAGGGAAGGAATAAAGGAGGGTGAGCGGCGACGAAGCCACCCACTCCTTCCCGGTTGCCATGGTAACGGCGCATGAGCACAATTGGCCTCTCCCATGTAACATGGTATCGACGCATGTGCACAACTTTCCCCTCGCGTGTACCACGAAATGCTCGACTGGTAGCCTAGTGTAGCTCCCGCTACAAAAAAATTTAGGACACACAGGTCCTTGAGCTCCTGCGCGGCCCCACTGCACTCAAACGTTCATGTCCCGTATAACAAGTGGCAGTTTATAGTGCACATTAAAGAACCCCGCCAGGTCTGAATTATCAGGAAGCCTCTGATACGGCACCTCTCTCTCTTCCTTCTTTCACTCTTTATATACTTTCTGCCGTTCCCCACGGCAGGGTTGAGGTGTTCACCGAGATGGTACCCTATCCTTTCAAAACACAAAATTTTCTTTTCATCCCCCATCCTAAAGCTTAGCAGCGGAACACCCGTAACCACTATGAAAATGAAATTGAAAATTGGTTTTTGGGGAAAAGAAATGGTGCAGTATCTGTCTCACATATTGGCAGACACCTGAACCACGCCTTAAGGGAAGGGATAAAGGAGGGAGTGAAAGAAGAGAGGAAAAAAGAGGTTTCCTGATAGCCGTGCACTGTGACACCTGCATCAAAGTACAAGAAGCAGGCATCGAAGAGTCTCGGGAGCACATTGCTGCAGCACGCCATGGGGCAAACGGAAGGAAGGCCACGCCGCTTCCAAAACGTTTTAAAGTGCTAGCTGTTAAACAGAGCCATGGACTTCACCTATCATCACGTGACCACTCCTTGCACGTAGCCGGCGCCTTGCGCTAGCTTCGTCACAATCACTTGGGGCATGCAGTGGCAACAAGACAGAGCTAAAGACAACGCCAAACGCTACAGCAACCAAAACCCATGATCAGATATGGGAACCTTCAAGTGTTTAATACACTTGCAACCGAAGTTCCCATTGTTACTCTCACTGATGGCAGCATCATGTGCAGCTTGGTTTGAATCCGTCTTGTTACAGCATGCTGCATCGCCTAACATTTACATCCACCACGCAGTAATGTGCAGGAGCGCTATATGCACTGTTGACATGTGCAGAACCCAAAGTAGACACTGGACCAAGCACAATGTTCATGTTCCGAAATGAGATACTGTAAACAAGTAATTTTTCTCAAGCTTAATATTTCACAAAATCAGGTAAAGTCCTCAGGAATAAATTTTGAAAAGGATAAGTGACAAGCTCCTTAGCGCTCTTTTTAACCACATTATTCACGGGAGCAATTTCTTGCAATGTGCTGTTTATATGGTTCGTGACAAAACGAGCAATTTAGGTCTTCACAAAAATTCAATTCAAAAGTCGTTTCACATAAAAGAATTGGATAAAGCAACCTGTATCTAATGGTGCTAAGTAATGTCTGCTCTTAATGATGATACTGATGGATAAAGCTTCAGTGTACCCACGCACACTCTCAGCACAGACAAGAGCCAGAATTTTTGCAATATTTTTATTCCCAATGCATGGCAAATGGCTGAGGCTTAAGCAATGAGACAGGCTGTGGGAGATGCCCACGGGAGACAAACCATCCTCCACACCACCGTAATATTCAGTCAGCGCAGATTCATAAAGGTCTCTTCAAGGAACAGCCAGTCTCTTAACTGAACAAACCATCAACACCAGTATATGATATAAGGGAAAATATTTTACATAACGAACGCTTGTAGAAGACTATCTTTCATGACTAACAAAAATATTGGTGTGCTCATAAAGTGCATAAAATATCGCTAACACAACACAAAATGTTTGTTTGGAGTCCATTTAGCTAATGTTCATGTCAGTGGCATGCAGCATAAGACCAAAGCTGTCGCCACTCGTATATGTGGCATTCGTAGTTGCATATGACAGGCATAAGGTACCCCATCAGTAAAAACTTCACAGCTCACTCTTTCAAAACTCCTTGGAAGGCTGGAAACCTTCGTCACAACCAATTCTTTCCCTGTCCCCTATTCCCAAGCCTGTGTTACCACAGCTCAGACTCCTTGTCGGCTGAAGGCACTTCGAGCACGCGTAGAGAGTCCGTCAGCCTTGCTACCCGCTCCACTTCAACAACATCCTCTATGATCCACGCTGGGTATCCCTCCTGCTGCTCAATTTCTTTGCACGATGCTTCGGCATTCTCCTTTGGAAGGCACATCAGCAGTCCACCTGAGAAAGAAAAAATGGAAACTTGTAACTCACTAACGCCATAAATTATAACAGCATAAACTGTCATTGCAACCTATGAAATAAACTTGAAATGAAATTGCTGCTGTTTTACCGCAATCCTGTATTGCCGCAAAATTGCTGCAATTCCTGTGTTTTGATTATATATTTTTCATGCACTCCTCTCCTCTAATGCCCAACCCAAATGATGCTTTAACTTGTTCATTGCATCTTGGGTGTCTGGTGGGTGATCCAAGATACTAAGTCGTGTGATGAATCCGTCGCTATGCTCTGATTTATCAAAGAGCGTGTGGAAGGGACACACGCCATGTCGCTGTTGCCATTTATTGGCGTTTCCAGGAAGTTTGCATTGCCAAGTAAAAAAAAATTGATGGCTACAGTTGTACTAAGGGCAGCGTTATCTATGTGAAGACAAGAAATTTTCTCTATGTGAAGCCTTGAGAAGTGCCAAAGACCTCCCTACTCCACCCTCCACAAGAACCACGCATCCATCACCAACCCGTTGCCTGCCTCCACACACCAGAAGCCCATGCAGCAGCAGAGCAAAAAGAGCAACAGTAAAATCAAATCCAAAGAGACAGTGGGAAAGTCAGCTGCCCTCCAGAAGCATCCCCAACCGGCCACAGCCTCACCATGCCCCACTAGCTAGGGGGCCGCCAACATAGACACCCTCTAGAAAAATTCTGTTGCACTCGGCTTTAAGTAAAAGCATTCATTAAAGTAAAAGCATCAAAGTAATAACTGAGCGAAATACAACTGCTATTACAGCGTTCTCGCATCAGGTTTCATGATCATCCTGTCAATTTTGTTTTCTTTTCTCCTGGTACTACTCAGAGCAGAGCATCTGAATTACATAAAAAAAATCTGAAAAGAGTTTCACCCAAAAGGAGACAACAACATATCTTTCCAAGGAACAACTGGGGATTTCCAACAGGAACACCATCACTTTCATGTAACTCTAAACTCTGCATACATATTAGCACTTCCTGACAGTGAAAGTTTGAAAAGTTGTGTTGTATCTATTTTCAAGAAGCTGTGAAAGACATGAGAAGGAAATTCTACAATAGTGAAAAAAAATTTGACTGGTTGTCAGTCAGTGGCTCAACAGAGGTCTCGGCCGAATGCCCGTGCGTTAGTTTGAAGGAGGTGCCCGTGGCGGCCAGCAGGGCAGGAACCTTGGCTATGATGGGCAGCGTATGGATCACAAACCCCACTGAGCGCTGCTGCACTTGCACCAAGTTCTGGTGTGGCCGAGCAGACCGAAGCCTGTCACGTCTGTAGCACCGTGGCAGCCATGCTTGTGCATCAGCCGAGCTCCTGGAACAACAAAGGCAAAAAATTTGTTTTAACACAGTTTCTGCACAAGCAGGAGTGAAGTGAAAGTCAATGCTCACTTGGTCACAAAATACACAACTGATGAATAGTCGTACAATGCCTCTCATTTCATGATATAAAAGGAAAAAAATGTAGCTGGTCTGATAAAGACCTGCTTTGATCAAAATGAAAAGTTTTCCTCGTCAAAAGTCTGCAATTTTGTGGTAGCCTTCTTGCATGCAGACAGTGAAGTACTAGTAAATGGAACACAGATACTTGCACTTGCAAAATGTGAGACTGCAAAGATACTACCAACATACCCTGTGAGGTGGTAGTAACTAAATTACTGCAGTCTTTAATGTTGGTCGCCAGGTTACCACTGTCCCCCTTCCCATGGGCTGCTAACAAGGTAAGATATTTCCATGCAATAAACAAGGAAGCAAAATCCAGATGGGCAAAATACAGTACTTCCCAGCCCCACCACCTTCTCAAGGTTAGTGTTTTCCAATCTAATCTAACCTGTATCCTTGTTTGTACTATCCAAAGACACGACTTTAATTATTTCCTTTTTTCTTTTCCTTATTCGTTGGCATCACACTGGAGTGAACGGCTGTGGTAGTAAAGAGACAGCCACAAAGATGGGATGCTTCACAACAGAAAACAAACAACTGGTGGTGAGGGGAAGCCTCAGTCCCCTAACCAATATTTCAGAATATTTCAACAAGACGACTTTCCTTTTCTCCCAACTCTTGTCTAGTTGCAACAGCATCACTCTTCTTGCGTTCATCTTTTTACATCTTCCCTTCTTCACTTCTGCCTTTTTAATCCTTCTCCCTGCTTGCCCATTCCTTTTTCTCCAAATGAACTCCCCAGTTTCTTTGTGCATTTACATGTCATGGTGTCCTTTGCTCTCGCATATTTTACAGAATCTACCAAGTGCAGCAACATCTCCTTAAGTGCGTGATCAAATTCTTGGAGCTTCTTTTTGTTTGTTTGCACTAATGTCCTGCACTTCTCGTTTTCAATGCTCTATCATATCCCATCTCATTATTTATGTTACGATTACTGTAGTTGAAGCTGTCTTCATCATGGGACATGAATTTGTTATTGTTGCCCTGACCACTGCACTGTACTTCAATTATCAACTATTTTGTTGTCACCTTCTTAAAGCATTGCTCACAGTTTGTATGCACTTTAGTATCTGTCCACTCTCTTTCTGTGAGTGCACATGTTTCACCTCTACAATACTTCAGGACAGCATTGCAGAGACTGCCGTAAATAAGCACATAAGCAAATAGGCAACTAAAAAAAAACTGCAGACACGAACAAATCAGCACCAACCATTGAGATTGAGACGTGCCATGAAGTCTATTGCACGGAGGTAGACCCTGCGTACATCTTCACTGATGCCAGCCTTGTCCAGCTGAGCATGGCGCTCCGGCTTCTCCAGCCACTGGTGAGCGTTCATAGCCACCTGGGTGCCAAGGGGCTTGGTCAGTACCAGCACGTCTCCAGGCTGTGCATTGTCTGGCCTGTAAAGGAAGCGTAATATTTAGCAATTAGGTTAAACGGCCAGGCTGATGAACATTCCAGTTTTTGTGTAGAGCCTTTTCTGTTGTTCTGAAACAGCTAGCTTTTAATGACGCAGTGACTACTTCTGTAGCAAACCTTCTCCAAGGATAACGTTGAGACAGGCATAGCATTACTATTGCTGTCATTCTTTGCTCTGGGGGAAGGCATATGTTCAAGGGTTTTTGCTGCAATTCTTTTTCCGTTTACATTATAGTGCCATTCTCAAAATTTCACTGTCTTTGCGACTGACCTGCTGGGCATTTGCTATAAGTACTCTACTTGCAAGAAGCGTCAGCGTTGACTTAGTGGAGTGCAAAATGGTATCAGAACATCTTTGGTGGGTGCGGGGTAGCACTTGATATAATGACGACAATTCCAATAAGACATGGTTTGAACTTGTGCAGAAGTGAATTGTACAGTACAGTGAAAGCTTGTTAATATGAACTCGACGGGGACGACGACAGTTCAAATTGACTGAAGTTCGAACAAACAAAAGTGAACAGAATATGGATTTGGGAAGCAATCGGGTAGTGAGATTAGCCATTTCATTGTCCTAAAGTATTCCTTCATCACCTCCTACCTTTTATCTGACGGCCTTTTTTCTCCTTCAAAACTGAAGAGGCGCGTAGCATTCAGTGCTTCCAAACTACCGCAGCGGAGGGCCCCACTGAAGTTGCAAAAGGCATACAACCACCACTGAGCATGGTCAAAAGGACTACCGTCTCACGTCTGGCGCTTTTCGACCAAACCATATAGTGCAACCTCTGTGACTTGCAAATTCACACTTGTGAGTCGCGAGGTTGCGTAAGCATTGAAGTCGACAAGCAAAGGTAACCCGGGCGGCCACACGTATATTGCCCGATTTTGCAGCCTCCCCTGGCTCAAGGCGCACACTGCCAAACCAATGAGTGCGCTTTTTGGTGATATCCTGCTTCGATAATGCTCTGGCATCGACTTCATGCATGGTTCCAACCTTCTCTTCAAGCATTTTGGCACAGTAATTACTGCAAACAGAAGACAATTCTAAATGCGGTACACCGAGTAGGTTGACTGCTCCGGCCGCAACCAATCACATGCAAAGGGCACTGAAAAACCGAGACAAATACACACAGCAAACATCAGCCAAGCTCCAACTCATTCGTTTTGCACACGTCGTAGTTTCGCGCACGACCGCATGGTTTCGGATTTGGAGTGCTGGAGACACTGCGACATGTCTGATTCACTGTAAGCATATCGTTGCTGGCCATGTGATCGATTTCTCAACAGCAAAACCCAACACAGCAAGCTACTGAAGCCTTCGAGACCAACACATACAAGCAAGCCGGCTCAGAGGTCATTCAGTTAGTTGCCACCGCTAGCACAGGGAGAAAACCCTCCCTCATTTACCCAGCCTCTCACGCCATTTTAACCCTGCCCACTTCTCCAAAGAGGTGGTGAAGCCTAGTGGGAATGTTTCTTGGTTCACCGCGTCCCCCACCCCCCAGGCGCGGTGGTGTGTTGTTCGAATTATGGGTGGCACAAACCATTAACGTTCAAATTAACAAATTAATTGGCTTTGTTTCACACAGACCCCCAGTGGAGCATGGCCAGACCCAGTCGTACAGTTCGAATTATCCAGAAATTCAAATTATGAGCTTTGGCTGTACAGTCAGGTATTTCCATGAGCAAACTACATCATCAGTGTGGTGATTATTTGGGTATTAAGTAAGGTTTATCTGAACTTTGAGAACCACGCTCATGCTGGAAAAATTCATCAGACATAGTACCCAACAGACAGAGCCTGAAATGCTGACATTTTGCATTTCATAAACGCTAACACAGACAAAAATAGCATTGAAAACTTAATTCATTGGAAAAAGAAAAAAGGGAAAGGATTACTCACGAGATGATTTCAGACTCTCTGCAGACTGATGATGCCACACCACCAATCATAGGCCAAGGATTGAGCATAGTCTGCCCTCCTGTGACCATTGTGCCTGCTTGTTCAGCCAAGTCCTGTGGGGAAACAAATACCATTCAAGCTATTTGCACCATGCTTATGACTTCAGTACTGGGGCATAAACTCGGGCAGTGAAAAGAGTTAAAAGCTGAAACACTTGAACAGCTGCTCTCTGACACAGACATCTCTTGTAGATCTTCTCTCAAGTTATCTCTTCACCATGGTAGGCGCACAAACTTGAAAAAGAAATCTGAGACTGCATTCAAATTTTGAGAGCTTACACAACTAGTGCCCTCACACTCAGATTAGCTCTGATAGGCTACCCATGGTCTCCACACACCTAAAAACATTGATGCAAACATCTTAGGTTTTACTGCAGCAGGGGCCGATCCTACCTTGACTCCCCTGATGAGAAGAGGCACGACAATGTCCCTCTGCTTTTGAGTGAGCTTAGTGCTGGCAGCCATTACCATCAGCACGTTATCGCAGCGGGTCACGCCAATTGCATAAAGATCAGACACCACATTGGCACACACTATCTTGCCCTGCAACAAAAACAATGAATAAGAAAAGATCTTGTACACATGGTGCCAGCACAGGACACCAACATGAGGCCTGTCATTTATTTGATTCATTATTGTGTAACAACGAAGATGTGTCAATGCAGTAGCGACAGTGCTATCGCTGAGCGCGCGCTGCTGGCTGGCTCTAGAACAACCGCTGACGTAAGGTAACAAACGCTGCTATCGTATTGACGCATCGTTACAATCAATTTATTTACACGTTTATAGAAAGTATATTTATAGTGTGGTTTTGAGCCCAATAAGACTGCTCAGTAAGTGACCTGTTATCCAGACTAGCCAATAAGTTAACAAACTTAGCACTTAGAAACTGATTATAGAAAAAGTTTGGTGATACTCCTATGGCTACAAGAATATATATTTAATACTGCTTTGTTTCGTTTTATCACCTGGTATTAAAACTACAGGCACATAACTTTCTGCAAAAAAATAACACTTGGTATTTTTTGTACAGTCGACTTAAGTGACAGCAGAGCACTGTGATGTTGAAGTTTGAGAATACAATCTACCATCAGGTTACTAAATGCATGTAAGCATTTTTTTACAATGTTGAGCACTTACAGCTAGGTATGTGTCTTCAACAGATGGAGAGAAGTAATCAATAGTTTGAACCAGAGAATAACCAGAGTCTTCAAGGGGCACAACACTGGAATCCATGCCAATGTCTGAATGGAAACAAATATGTATATTAGTCAGGTTGTTATGGGCAGCTTCTTGAAGAAAGGTACATTTTCAGGGAAGTTATCAGAGTTACTACTTTTAAAAGCACTGTACAAGGCACCCAAAATGTCTTCAATGAGGTTAAACTGTCCGCACACCATCAGTGTTGGGTTTTGGACCCATTATGACTTAGAGTCAAAAAATCTGTTGAGCGTGCCGTTTTAATGCTTGTACAATCAGGCAAAGATGACAATAAAGTATCTGCACAAGTGTTCGGTGCACAAATTAAAACAAGCTGCTCCAAAGCTTGAACGCACCGATCTGTGATCCCTCAGGGTGGTACAACATGGTCTGCTGTGCTTCGCCGTCTCCCCTGAGCGAATTGAGCAGTTTGTTGAGGACACCCGGGGGAACCTTGCAGCCTCATCCTTTCATGTCAGCCAAGCTCAGGAGCCAAAACTCTGGCTCGAGCCTGTGCTCGGCATTGTCGAATGGGTAGCAGATCACCGTCACGCCGCTGGCTCCGCGTCGGAACATGTAGCTCCAGCCGGCGACAGCATCGACATGTGCAGCCTCACCACTAATCCCGGCGAAAGTTCGAATGGCGGGTGGCAGTGGCGGCTTATGCACTCTGAGCAGGAGAAGAAAAGGAAGTAATGATACCTCCAGCCAATAAGAATTGATCACGGATCAATTCAATTAATTCACACAGTGGAGTGGCAGCGGACAGCTTTGCCCAAACTGACTGCTCGTGACAGCCAGCCGACTTGCCTGCTCGCGTTCCTCGGAGCCTGTCGAACGCAGCTCCAATGTCGACCGAGAACTGTCTTCATGCGCTTCACTTCCTTGCTTGCTGGCACTTCCCTATGCGCTTCCCCACTTTTTCTTTTATATGTAGCGCAAAGATTAGTAGTAGCACTGCTACCTGCTCAAAACTATTTTGAGTTGCCATGTAGCGGCTATTCTTCAGTTTGCCATTGTTTGTTCCAATAGGCATTAGAAATACTTCCTTTTCA
Organism: Amblyomma americanum; assembly: GCF_052857255.1. NCBI lineage: Eukaryota > Metazoa > Arthropoda > Arachnida > Ixodida > Ixodidae > Amblyomma > Amblyomma americanum. The sequence goes on from NC_135497.1 coordinate 51,700,544, forward strand.
TTTACTTTGTGATTAAAAATGCAAAAAAAGCAAAAATTCTATTGAAATTGCAAACGCACGCAACATACCTAAGCACGTAAGCTTTATGCACACACACGCAAAAATAACTTGCAGTCACTAAAAACCGCAGCGCCAGCAAAAACAAAGTGACAATACTTGGATGCATCTCGATGGTGTGTCTGAATGTTACGCCTAATCCCTCAGTGACCTGATGAAATCAGCAGGAAAGATAAAGTCGCAAGTGCTTCGGAAAGCCCCTTGAATGCAGGCGAAAGAACGTTTAACTACATCAAAGACTTTCTCTCTGATAGAACGGCTAAAATTCAAATTGGCACAATCAGATCCGACACCTCAGTTTAGGAGACAGAGGAATACCACAAGGATCTGTCCTGTCCCTCTTCTTATTCAATATAACCGTCAACAAAAAGGCACACGAAGTCGCCAAAATCCCAGACCTAGAACACTCTTTGTACGCGGACGATATCGTCCTTTGGACCACTAAGGAGAGTATCGGCACGATTCAAGATACGCTACAACAAGCGGCAGATGTAGTAGTAGAGGAGGCACAAGCAGCGGGACTTCCGTGTCCCCCCAAAAAATCCGAAGTCCTCATCCTACACCCAAAGCATCAAAGAAAGAATAAAGCACCTCAGATCAAAATCTACGCGGAAGGGGCAGCCATCGCAGAAGTGGAAACACTAAGAATATTGGGAACCAAAAAACGACACACTAAATAAGAAACTGAGAAACACCGTTAACCAAATCTCCCTTCTCATAAGACGCATTGCAAATAGGCGAGGAGGAATTAAAGAAGCCGAGACCAGGAAACTAATCCAAGCCTTCGTTCTTATCAGAGTCATCTACTGTACAGCATACGTCACCCTCACAGTCAGAGAAAGAGATGACCTGGATGCTCTAATTAGACAATCCTACAAAATTGCACTCAACCTCCCCCGTCATACCCCAAATGAAAAACTGAAAACGAGCTGAAAACCGGGAGAGGGCCAAGATCATCTTGATCTGCATGCAAAGGATGCCTGCGTACGCCTTTTGGCCTCGAACACGCAAATTACAGTCATCGAATGCCGGCGCTGCTTCTCAGAGAGGCAAAATGTTTAAAACCGAGCACCTGAAGCACATGTACGCAGCCAGATCTCAACGAAGAGCACTTCAAGAAATGTGAAATAAGCAGTCGCAACTTGAAGCTTTGCAAGAAAAGAAAAGCCTATATTCGATGCGCTCTTGAAAAGCCTATAACATAAAATTGCAAAACACAAGTGACAGCATCAGGTAGTAGCCAATAGAGATATACTGATACTGGTACTGACTCAACTTAAAACCAGCCAGAAGACACAACACAGGAGGACATGAGCTCAACAAGAGGCTGGACTAATAACTGAAATTTTATTAAAAGAAAGCCGCAAAAGAAGATCCGCAAAGACATGCGTGCCCACAGTACCCCAAAGCAGTGAATGGAGGATATGCAATCGAAAGTCACTGGCATACTAATGAATCTGAAAAAGCAAATTCCTTATGGCAAAAGTTTACCGATGGCTTAGTCACACGTGTCCTTAGCGTTACCGATGTAGTAAACCTCAAGTATCTACCGACAGATTTCTCCCTTCCGTAAACCACTGATGTGTTGCGGAAATAAGGTGTTCAAAGAGAGAGGTCATCCTCATATTTGCATTCAAAAGATTGAGTGTGCAGTGCCAGATTAGAATTTGCCTACCCCCCTGTAGATTGAAAGCGCTCAGTCAGGTGCAAAATCAGACATCTGCCTGTCTGCCCATAGTAGTTGCAGCCATAAGGCAGTGGAACGCAATAAACTTCATTACTTTTGCAAGTGGTGAACCTTTTTATACGTGACACTGTCCATTGTGGACGATTACCCATAGTTTTATCAAGCCTTTTTTTAATGGCCACGCAAAAGCCTCTTATCTTGCACTTAGCTGTTAAGACGACAGCAGCATTAAACTTTGCCGAGACTTCCTTGAAACTGTGTGAAATACTGTAGAGGTAAGGTATATCAGCTTCATCCGAGTATGTGTTCCTTCCCCTTGAGCAAGTGAAAACACGCTCTGACAGGTTGGTGAGATGGGCAAGTGGGAACCCAGCTGCCATTAGCTTGGAAACCTGCAATGAGAATGCGTCCTCAGCAGTGATGGCATGACTTATGTAAAGCTGATGTCATGCACGTGATTGCACACCCATCAAGTGTTTCCATCTTTACTGACCTTAGCCAGAGACAAGTACGCCTCCTCACCACCCTTCCCTAGCCATGAGTGGCCCGACTCGTACCTAAAAAGAGGCTTCCCGGATCTTGGGTTGTAGCCCCAACAAACATGGTCATCCACAAAGCGCAGGTCTGAACCAAGAAACTGCTAACGGTTCTGCTTAGACAATTCTGACGTAAAAAACAGGCCTTGACCTTAAAGACTTCTAAAACATCTTGTGCCAACTTTTCTGGGCCCTCCATGCCCAGGAAATTAAGGTAGTCATGAACACAACGAAATGCTCCTATGCTGAGGTCTTCCGAACAGGGCTCTAATGCCTTATCGACTCTAGATGAAAAAGTGTTGCTGATCAAAGGTACGACCTGGGTGTAAATAACGCCCTGACAACTGACAAATCCAGATTTGCGGTAAAAGGACAACAGCCCCATGAAGCTAGCAACCGAAATCACGCAACTGTCTGTAAAAGCCTGTTCATTGTCCACCCTGATGCAGTCTTGCACATGCCTCAGAAGTCTATCATGTGACAATGAATAGTACAGGTCCACCATGTCGATGCTCACTGCAGAGCACATGCCCAGGTTGCTGTCCACAAGAAACTAGAACTCCACAGAACTCCACTTTTGCGAGTTGGCAGGGCAGTAATTACATCAGAGATCAGGCGTATGCAGAGGGTCCCAGGTTGCACCGTTCCTCCGAGACATTTTTCTGTACAGAGTCGATACGGCATCAAAGCTCTGTTTGGAAGACCTCGGCATAGTAGCATTTCGTTATGTTGATGGCTACCTAATTTTCTTGGACAAGGAGGGCTCAGATAAGTTGGCACAAGACATTTTAGAAATCTTTAAGGCATGCGGTCAAAGCCTATCTTTTACGTCTGACTTTCACTAAGCAGAACCATTTGCAGTTTCTTGATTTAGACCTGCGCTTTGGGGGCGACCACGTGTGTTGGCACCATAGCCTAAGATGAGGAAAACTTCTTAGCTATGAGTTGAACTACTCGCGGCTGGTGAAGGACGGGTTGGCAATCACATGCATCACGGCCGCTTTACGGAAGTCATGCCATCACAGTGTTGAGAGTGCATTCTCGGAGCAGGTTTCCAAGCCAATGGCAGCTGGTTTCCCCTTTGCCCATTTCGTGCACCTGTCAGTGTGTTTTCACTCGCTTGAGGGAAAGGAACACCACTCGGATGATGCTCACGTAGTGGAGCAGCACAAAAATGTGCCCTCTATACCTTACCTCCATGGCATTTCGCACCGTCTCAAGAAAATCGCACCAAATTTAAGTATGATCTTGCTGTTGTCTTGATAGCTAAAAGCGAAGTAGGAGCCCTTTGCACCACCGTTCAAACTAGGCTCGATAAAAGTACCGGTAATCATCTGCTATGCACAGTAGGAGATAAAAAAGGTTCACCACTTGCAAAAGTAAAAGGGTTTTTTGCGTTCCACTGCCTTGTAGCTGAAACTACTACGGGCAGACAGGCAGATGTCTGAATGTGCGGCTGGCTGAGAGCACCTTCACTGTATAGGAGGGAAGGCGATTTCTTACCTGGCACTGCACTCTCAATCTCGTCAATGCAATCGGAGGACGACCTGTCTCTTTGCACGCCCGATTTTCGCGGCACATCAGTGGTTTATGGAAGTGATAAATCTGTCCGGACATAGCTGAGGCTTACTATATCGGTAAGGCTAAGGGCATGTGCGTGGCTAAGCCGTCGGTGAACCTTCAGGAATTTTTTTGTTTAGATCGTTTACTAGTATGGCAGTGCCTTTCGATTGTTTTTCGCCCTCACACTGCTTTGGGGTTTGTGCGCGTGCATCTCTTTGCAGGTCTTCTTTTGCTGCTTGCCTTCAATAAAACATCAGTTGTTAGACCAGCCTCGTTTTGTGCTCATCTCTTCTGTGCTGCCTTCCGGCTGGTTTTTATCATGTAATACTGAATGCCAGCATTTTAGAGTCGAGAACACTTATAATGGCTGCAGTTAAAATGAGTGTTCATTTATTACAAAAAATAGCGCTTGCTTCATTAATTTATGCACAAAGTAAATGACACCATATCACAATAAAAAAGAACTAACCCTCATGGTGAAACTGCAGTTACAGCGAACAAGGGGGCACCGTAAACCTGCCCCTACATCTAAAAGCTTGAACTTCAGGCCAACGCAGAAATCAGATCAGATTACTTCCCAAACCGCATGACACTGCCAAGCAAAGAATGTGACCACCAATAAAAAGCAACAAAAAGCAAACTGTAGGTAGCAGCCAATCTCAGGCAATCTCATGCAGACAAGCTACAAGGTCAGGCCAACAAAGATGTGGAAAGAGAAATTTGACTAAAGGCAACAGCAAGCACATTATTAAGGTTTTTCACAGCACACTGAGCCCTTTAAATGGCAAATCCTTTCCTGAAAACACATACCAGAAGCGGAAAATTTTTTTCGCCAGTTTTTTTCATGTACTTCACTGTTCTTGAAGCGTGGGTGGTGCAGAGAAGTCAGTTTAATGCATGGATCCCTAAGCAATGCCACGCCAAAAACTGTAATTACAGAAAAAGCTTGCTTTACTGAGTGAATACCACTGGCCATTCACAAATATCCCAGCCTGCTCCAGGTTACAGGCACAAATCGCACGCAACTTGGTGGCTTGCACAACTTCCATGCAACTCTTGGTTTTTAGACGAAAAAAACTGAGGGATCAGCAAGATATCAAACTTTATATGCATTGCTTTGTTTCAATGACCGACTAAGAAAAAAAAACAGCATTTTCCTTAAGCACAACTATTTTTTCACACTAGCTTTCTACAGTAATTCACGTTTATTGCGACCTCATTAATGCTGACTTGCTGCCCGGTCCCAGCACTACTGTGAATAGTTCTACGGTTTCAAATGCTTCTTAGCTCTGAGCCCTTGGCCTTGCACTGGTTAATGCAGAAAAACTTGGAAAGGGCAATCAGAGCTTCGAGCTTTGAGCCACAGGTATTCAGAAGCTCGCTGGTCCTGTGGGAGTACGTTTGGCTGGACGACCCAGTAACAAACGCTGCTACAGTTACTTTCACTCCATTGCAAAAAACTCGCACAGCAAAGACCTGTCTTACATTTTGCAGTGCAGAAACAATCACTGAAATTCAAATCATGCATATTAAGTGCACACCTACCTTCGAACACAGCTTCATAATTATGGGCATAATTATTGCAATGAAATACCAAGTCAGTACATGTAGTTTTCAATTGATCCTAAAATTATAATCAGCTCGAGAAAGAATAAACATTAAAAGGAAAATAAAATAACCAGAATTGTTAAAAAATTATGTCAGAAGAAATATGTGACATCCACCACACTTCAGCAGTTCTTCAGCTTTGTGCATCATCAAACCATACTTTCTTACAGACATTTGCACAGAAATATTTTTGGGGTGCAACGGTAGGAAGAAACCAGGTTTTGCCCAGAAACGAAGGGCCTTACACATTGCATCACCAGCCCAGATGCTGCACTTGAGTCTACAGCCTCTTCCATAAGTCTCCAATTTTCCTGCCCTCCACAAGCTGCATGATGCCTGTCTGCTACTAGCCAAATTTCACTATTCTACCTGGCTCAGGGCCTCCCACTGCTTTTCTCAATCTTGGAATCCTGCAGACCTAGCAGATCATCAGCTGTTTATTTATTTATTTACATTTCTGCAGGGCCACGAAGGCATAACTTCAGGGGGGATTACATACATACACAATGAATCCTATAGCATGTGATAACCTTTTGTACGAGATGGGGAAGAATCTATGGCAGATGATAAAAAATGTTAACAGCGCATTCACATCAGTCAATTCTTCAGGGAAGGGCAAGAGGAAAAGCAGAAAAACAGCAGCTGAGCACGTGTGCACATCACAATTCCGACAACAGTGCTCGGAACTTTGCTTCGGATTGGCATTGAAGAATACATTGAGGCAGCTTACAACATTCATGCGGAAAGAAAAACAGTTTGAACACCTTAGTACCGCATTTTGTCTCATGTATTTTGCAGTCGTGGTTGTGCCTTCTGGATACAAAATGAGGTGGCAGCAAATAAGTTTCAGGGTTAATAGTAGTTTCCTTGAAACAAATGTGGTAAAGGAATTCTAACCTTATTCGTAAACGGCACTCCTCCAGAGAGTCCCAGTTCAGGTCCTGCTTGATACTGTTATTTCGATAATTAAAAGTATATCTGTTGCTGACAAACCACGCCGCACGATTCTGAATGCGTTCCAGCATATCACAATAGGTTCTGACTAGAAGGTCCCACACTGCTCTGGCATACTCCATAATTGGTCAGATGGTAGTGAAGTATAAAAGTTCCTTAACCTTCTCAGGAGTGTCCCAAAAATTTATTTCCAAAAAGTTAGCAATCTTGATGCTTTGCCAAATTATATTGTCTGCTTTCTCCATCATTATTCTCGTTTTAGCACTGCACTCTCCACAGCAAAACTGCTGGATATTGTACTATTAACACGTCTGTGTGGCGTGCAAGAGGCTTGTATCATGACGAATATGTGTAAATATAGCCTAGCCAATTTTCCATACCACAACTACAGCTGCAGCCAGATATTTTGTGGAGCAGCACAATGGCCTTCAATTTCACAGTGGTGAAGTGTGCAGCATTTTGTTTCAAACATGAGTGCGAAGGGAAGACTGTGTATGTAGCATGAAAAGAAAGGAATGACACGCATACTGGAGTTTGTAAGAATGCCCTGTGGACATTACAAAACACTGCCACCCTTCCTTTATCTTTGCCAGCTAATAAACTCATTTGAGCACAGTGTACTAAGCCAAACTTGAGTACATGAATGTCTCACTATATTAGGCCTATCAAATTGCAGTGAAGATTTGTAGTGTATTCCAGTGAGTCAGTGTGCATCACAGCAAAGGTTATGAAAACAAATGCAAGTTTATGAGCTTCACAAGAGCATGAGCTTGCCCAATCTATTTATGCATGTAACTGAGAAATTTTCCTTGAAAAGATGTTTACTGCTGCAGGTCACAACACTTCTATGCCAGGTAGCCCATTACAAAAGAAGTCTGCATAGATAGCGTAATAAGTAATGTAAGTATGGTTGAATATAAAACTGAGTATCCTTGAATATAGAACTTACTATCCAGGCCATAGCTCTTGGATCTAAGCTTCACATATTTCTGCATAATACAACTAACAGCAATAGGGCGAGAGAGCTTTTCGAATGAAATGATAAACAGAATATTTCGCTGGCATTCAAAACCACTGACCTGCTACTCAGCGAGGAGAGAATAAGAGAGGCAAAGATGAAGGAATAGAGGACCAGAAAATTGTTAATGCTTAGAAAATAATAATAAATTTAAAGAAATTTTATGAAATGATGTAGCCACTAATTTTGCTTGGTTTTATGAGGTTTAAAACCACAAAGCAGCGCAGGCTATGTTAGATATTAGAGAAATGGATAAATCTTTAAGTGTGCTAACATCACAGATTTCCTGCACCTCTAGCATTTCGTCTCAATGAAAATGCGACCACTGCAGCTGGAATTGAACCTGCATCTTTCAGGTCAGCAGCTGAGTACCATAACTCCGGCTCCTATTTGGGGTGACATGCTTAGTTTTGTTTATTTGGGTTTAACATCCCAAAGTGACTCAGGCTATGGTTGTAGTGAAGGGGCAACATGCAACAAAGTGGTGACTAACAGGCGTTACAAAGTTCACTACAGAGAGAGTGAGCATTGATGAGGTTTTAGAGTTTGTCTAGCCTACAAATGCCATATATTTGTGCAGATAATTCATTACAAGTACATGCGGCCTATGACAGGCTCTGGGACGTAAAGCACAAAGCAATATGTCCATAAAATGAAGGCAAGAGCAAAGTTTCTTGCTGCCAGCAATCACTCCACTACCCAAAAGGGCAGTCAGCTTTTAAAAATGCATGTCCTACCTATGTCTATTCAAGATTTCAGCTCAGAATTTGATTTGCATTTATTGCCAACTCCCGCAGCTATCTTCTCCATATCTTAGCATTAACCCTGTGATTTTTCTTTCAAAGGTTGACAGCACTCTTCGCAATTTTAAACTTCTTAGTGTACCACTTTTTGCCCGAGAGATTTGTAGCAGCAATGCAGTTTAAAATTTTTTTGAGCATACAGCAAGGTGCTGTTCGTAACTTCTGCGTGCATGCCAAAGGCCTTAAACCCCAATCTACTCGCAACCATTTCTCTGAAATGCTCCGCACTTCCGCACGACCTGGCTTAGATGTTCGAATGACCTTGCCTAGATGTACTCTGTTACCACTTCCACTCTTTCCAGATTGTTTAGTATTTTAGCTCTCTTCATTTGCGCACTGAGTATTTATATCCTCAATCATGAACTACAATTCCTCGTCATTGATATTACACCAATAACATCACGAAATCAGATGTAACTAAGCCGTTCTCCACAAGTCTGTGTTTCCCAAACCAATCCATTGCTAGACAGAGAGGGTCACCTCATCTAGCATTTTTGTCACATCTCATTCACTTTATGTGTTCTACATAGTAAGCAACCATTGATTTCAGGTCACTGCTCCCAAAACTACACATATGACAAACTTCACACGCTAGGACTAGGATTCTAGGACATAAACGTACTCACTAGGCTTTCTCACTACAGATGGAGGCTGGCACTGTGGTGTTGTGTTTATCTCTCGTCAGTGTTCACACATGAACACATGCAGTGCATTTCATTACTGTTTCCGCTCAACATACTTAGAAAGACGAGAGAGGATACTCAGTTTGTTGTCTCGTCGCTGGCAAGTTTCGCTTGCCAGCTTTCTGCCAAAGCCTAGCTTGGCGACTGTTAGAGTTTCGTCGGCATCGCTCGTCAGAAAGCCTTTCACACCACTGAATACCTGGCCATCGTTAGGCATGCTGTAGTCATTCTAGAGTAATCACAGAGGTTTTATGTGCGTGACCGGCCGGTGCTATGCCAAAAAGTTCTGCTAGCCAGCCCACAGGACTCCATCAGCATCACTAGCAAGCAGTGACTGTTGAGAGGCGATATTAACGACGTTGCAATATTTGAGGCTGCACCCTTTGTTTACACTTAATGCAGGTGAAAGGTTGAAGTGACTACTAGGTAGGCCAATATTATGTTGCATTCAGTACCTGTGATTTAAACTTGCTAGAATGTTCCTGTTTACGACCAGTAAAAAAATCAAAATTGTTAGTGTTTAAAATTCTGTACCCCTTCCCTCTAAACAGCATGAGCCCAGCTGATTATGCAAGAAACAGGAACAGAGGTAGCTTGTATAATCGAAAAAAGATGATGTGCAATGCATAAGTAATGCAGAGAAGATATAAGCAATACCAAACTACAACGCTGGGAGGATTCCAAGAGTAGGTGAATGCATGAATGGGTGGCAATCACGTGGCCAAATGAGATAAGGAAATTTGAGGAAAAAGGGTGGTAGCAGGTGGCACAGGTTACAGTTACGTGAGATCAACTGGAGAACCATTGTTCTGCACTAATTTTAACGGCAGATTCACACGACCGACAATTTCACCAACTCCAGGAAAGGGCTCCGCATCATGCGACTCAATGTCAATCACCATTGCAAATGGCACCAGCACTGCGGACTGCACATGAGGAAAAGGAAACGTAATTTTGCTCTCAACATTTAGTGGCATTCAGCTGCACTTTTAAGAGCAAAGGTCTAAAGTATGGCAACATTGGCAGTTCTTGCTTTACTGATATGAGAGTCCTCGTGAGTGTGCAAGTCTCATGTTTGTTTTGCACCAAATGTGTTAACTAGTTGCGAGGTATGTTTAACTAAAGAGGGGCATCTAACAAGGGCATCAGCCCTCTGCTATGGCACCTCTTCTATAATTCCCTCCTACATCCCTCTCTTACATCAAGATTCAAGCGTCCACCAAAATGTGAGACAGTTACTGTGACATTTCCTTCAATTTTCTTTCAACTAATTAAAAATTTTTCAAGGATGCAGTTTTAAGAAGGTAGAGGTACAAACTGTGCCGTATAACCATATGCCGTGACAATAAACCAGCAATAAATCTGTGCTGACAGCAGCTTGGCCAGTGCATTGCAAGGATGCTATGCGATACAAGGATTGGTGTCATCGTGCAATGTTACATTACGGACAGACATTTTGGCCTCTGTATCAGAAATATTGGTAAACCATTGTTGTAGAGCATAATGTTTTTTATGGGATAAATGAGCATATAGGGCCTTTTCGAGGACACATGCGCATAACAGGCAACAGGTGTGCAATGTCAAAGCACCTGAAACAGGCTTAACTTTATGTTAACAGCAGCTGCATCAAGAGCTACATGAATGACCATATTTTTTACAAGTCTACAGTTGCTCTAATTATAAGCTGAGGTACTGCTGTGAAGTGCATGTAGAGTTTGCATGCATTCCTAAACCTAGCTGCAAGCCGATGTTGAAAATAATTTTCTAAATAGGCCGGTAAGATACGCACCACTGAAAAAGAATAACTACCATGAACAGCTCAGGAGGGATGACACAGCCGAAGGCAGGAAGCACGCATGGCCCACTAGATGCTGGCAGTTGGCAACTGCAAATAAATACATCCAGAGCAACAACTGTCAGTGGCTGTAGCAATGTCATGAATGGTAAGAGAGGAAATTGTCAACTGCTTTAGAAACTAAGATTAGACGAAATATAAGTAAATAAAAGCCCATGACAAAAGAAATGAACAGATTTTATGTACTGCACCCAAATACATTCTTTGAGAAGAGTCAGGTTGAATGTCATAATCACACTAAAAGATGAGCTGGCTGAAATACAGCACACCAATTTGAATATAGGAGGCACAGGTTTTCATTAAATCCCATCATGGTGCCTTGCACCAATATGTAGGTATTCAATTGAACAATGCGACCAGCCTGCTTTGGATAAATCAGAAGAGAGAATGGAAAAAAGCATGCCTTCACTAGCAAGAAGCCTGATATCTCACGTCACAGCTTAGCAACATAAAAAAATTGGTAGCGCATTTAACAAATCTACATACAATTAAAAACTGCACAAATTTGCCGACTGGCAATGCAAGTAAGGGCAAGAGAAACAAAAAATACCAAAGAACACTGGTGAGTGCGGTGAAGGGATCCAGGTCTGTGGGTATGATCCCGTGCCTGGGAAGAGTTCCGAGCTTGGAGAATCGCCGGCAGCACAACTGATGGCACGCAACCAAGAAAAAATAAAGTGAAAATCAGTAACAAAAAAAACCGTAGACAATGGCAAACTACTTGAATGCGGGCCGCACAACCCAGGGATATAGCAAAAAGCTAGAAATCCTAAATAAGTGTGCAGTTGCATCCCCGACAGCTCGAAGTGCTCAGGAAAGGAAGCATCGACGCTTACAGCTCAGGAGATACGTAAGATTGATCGAACTTTGACATAACACTGCCACAAATCCTGTTCCATTAGGGAACAGATACCTATACGCGTTTACTGCTGTATGCACTCTGAAAATGCTCCGAAGGCAGGCGCTGCACTACACAAACAATGCACTGAATGCAAAACAATAAAACACGCTTATCTATGGTCACCTATAAAAAAAGTGTTTAATCGCGGAATGCGGCAGCGTTCTGTGCAGAAACAGCATCCACGCAAACCATTAACATCCTCCAGGAACCGCCAAAACACTGCAATCCACGAATCACTGCCGTGGAAGTCGTCATGTTGGATTGAGGCTGGATTCGGTTGGATTCAGTTGGATGAAATTTTCAGATGCTTTGCTGACGCACGAACCTCACGCACGAACAGCAGCTCAGGAAATAATATCGGTAGTTTATGTAGTCCAACTTTTTGTCTAAAACATTGCTCTTGTTGTCTTAACGTGTTATTGCATACAGTGTTTCAGCATATCATCATCACCATATGTATGCCGTCTGCTCGATATGGTCAATATATGGGGTTTCTGCTCTTCAGTGAATTCGTGCTGTTAAAATAAGAACAGTAGTGAACGTTCTTCACTGCATGCTTATCTTCAGGTAGGTAGAGAGAACCCGCGCACACCATCGCGGCAATCTCTATCCAATGCCTCCTGAAGAACCTGCCTGAAGCGTCAGGGGTTTTTCTTATAGCCACACAAGATCAGGTAGTCTACACTGACGCCACTCAGTACCCGTGGACTCGTAGCCAAAGCATCAGGAAAACGGTATTGTTTGTCACAACAAAGGAGGGTGGCCTCATCAGCGGCGCATCCACGAGAGATGGGACGATAACTGAGGCAGAGGAGATCGCCGTAGCTATAGCGTCAGCCGAGGGTTATCGCACCAACAAATCTCTCACAATCATAACAGATTCCCAAGAAGCGTCCAGACGCTACATGGTAGGAAGAATCAACAAGCACTAAGGATTGTCTTGAAAACGCAGCGAACCAACGAAAAGATCCAACATAGGATCTACTGGGTACCAGGACACGCCAGAGTCGAAGGCAATCTGAAGGCGGACAAGCTAGCTCGCGAGCTTACTCTCCGAGCTGGTGCGTCAAACGCCTCGGACGGCGCGGAGATAACGGTAGAGCTCACGTACGCAGCTATCCTCCACCACATCAAAGGCAGAAGACGCAAATATCCCCAGCAAATATCCCTCTGCTAACACAATATGAAGCGACATGTTGGAGAAGACTCCAACAGGAGCCTTCCACAACCTTCACATTCTACATAAGATGTATCCGGAGCAGTACGCATAGGGATACATGTCCGTGGTGCGGGGCAACCCCAACGCTGTATCATATCACATGGGAATGCATACACAATGTAGCTTTCCGAGGTAACAAAGAGCCAAATGCGGAGCAGTGGGAGGACAGGCTAACCAGCAGCCAGCTCAAGGTCAAAGAGACCTAGTGAGCCACGCATGCCGGATGGCCAGGGACAGTGGTGCCTTGGACTAGGGGCGCCAACCACGCTCAGCCTGGAAGACATCGGCAATCTTCGAGCAAACAGCAAGACTCCTTTATTAGAGCAATAAAGTTTATTCACTCACTGAATCACTCTGCCAAAGCCCTACTGAACTAAAGACCTGCACACTTGGCACTGCTCCAGCGCGCACCTTCTAGTTCATACCTTTTGCCGCTAGAGAAGCGCAGCTACGGGCGGCGTGGCGCTAGATTTAACTTGTTGAGCAATATGGTGTCGCTTATTTTACTTCAAGGATGTAATAGTTTTGTCATTTGCCTACGTTTTGAGTATTCATCATTCATCCATTGCCTTAGCAAAGATGCCAGAAAGTCTCACGCCCATAGAGTTTCTATGGCGTCTTCGACTGGTCGCTTCATAGCGCTCCAGAGCGCTTTGAGAGGCGACCGCACATTCGGCTGGTCGAAACCGGCCGCTCTGACTACATTCGGTTGGTTCTTTCTGAGCGCTCGCCTCCAGCTCAGAGCGCTCTGACGCGCTCCGAGAAAAAAGTCGGAGCGACTCCGAGATGAGTTCACGTGACAGAGCCACTTCCGCCATTTCGCTAAACTGGTGCGAGGCCTCGGCGTCCCCTACGCGCAGGCAGAAGCAAGTGTAGGCTTTGGACGCGGTCACGCCGTTAATGTAGCGTCCTTGCTGCGTTGTGTTTTGCGGGTGCCGCGCTGTGTGAGGCAAACTGTCCAAGAGACGCCGGATAACTACGCTAGGAACGCGGTATGTGTTGCTGTCGCATGACAACAGCGATTTCAGCAGCAGCTCAGACGAGTACGACAGTGCTATCCACTAGGCGATGTCTGAAAAATGAGCGTCCCGCGGGACGGAGATTCGGTATAGCGATCGATACAGGCTACGCGGGGACCGCGATGCAGACTGTGTGCGACCACGTGCTGCTATACTGTTGACACCCAGCCGCCAGCAGCGATGCCGCGTCGTGGTTCCGGAAGTTACGTCCTCCTTCTGCTTCCTGCGCTTCCGCAGTAAAAACTCGCTGACCATTCGGCTTGACCAAACTCGCTAGGCTCTCAGAGCAAGAACGGCTCCCACTCTGCCAAATCCTAACCGGATCACGGGAGCGACCAGTCGAAGACACCGTTACTATTAACTAGAGGGAACGCTGGCACCCCGCATATTGGAGTTTGCCTGGAGCTTCCTCGAGACCACCTGTACCACCATGGGCGCTCTGAACATCATGGGGCGGAGAGCTACCGACTGCAGAACTACAACTTTTGGCCAAAAATAATGAAAAGACAAACGTTGTTCGATAATCAAGAATGTCCTATCATTCAATATCCTCTCTACAAATCGCAGCAAACGAGCAGAAAAGCATGTAAATGTAAATTTTGCTCAAAATAAGCGATGGCTTGTTATTGGCCAAGCATTGCAGACCTCAAAAGCCAATATTTCGTGCTTAACAGGCGCATTTTTAAAAAGATATATGTTCTGTTTCATCCTTTTTTGGGGCTTTGAGCAACAACTTTTCTTTTTTTTTACTGACAAAACATATTTTTCAGGGTCTCGGTGTGCAGCAAATGCTTAAAAAGTCTGACCTGACTTCGACATAATACTGAAAGAGGATCATCAGTTTCGATTTCGAAATCTGAAAGCGTGCTCTGCACGCCGCTCTATCATGCCGTTAAGGTTTTTGTCTGCTGCATAATCAGTAACTTTTCGATGATTTACAACAGAAAGAACATGTTCGAAACATCCATATTGCAACAAGTGCTTGAAGTGGCTAGAAATGCCGCAAAATAAGTATTTACACTGCATGATGCATGGTTGTATATTGTACTGCTGTAAATGGCAAGAAACAAATGACTACTTCGGACAAACAAAAAGGGAAAATAATTCATGAGATAGAATAAGGACAGGAGGAAGTCCGGAATGATCTGAGCTCTCAACTGTAGCCAGGTGACCCGTGGGAAAGGAGGACTGCATAGCGCTCAGTGGATGGAAGCCGGAGAAAACGCGGTAACCTGCCTGGGGAGTCGTTGGCCCGCAGGGGGCACATCCCTCATATTTAATGTACTTAAAAGTTTGCGAAGCGCGCGTTTGTTACAATCTTGCTGCGGAGCATTGCGAGGGATATTTCGACCGGGTGAAGCAGATTTTGGAAGGCCCAGCCTGCGATGTTTCTGGTCATTTTTTCCGACGAGCTTTCGCCGAACGGTACCTCCTTGAATAACGTTGACATATTTCAAAATAACCCATGCCCCTCTTCTCGATTCTTTCCGCAAGAAACACAGTTCACTAGATTCCTGTGTGATGCACACGCGCACAGTGACTTTGGGAGCAACACAGCGGGCCTGACTGACCGGATTTCTCCAAACGACAAGCACGTGCGTTGATGAAATGACAACCGGAACAATGGGCCCAGAGTATCAGACATGGCGAGCGACTTGTGAATATTAAAAAAACTGCGCTTGAAGGCACAGACACGTGCGCACTTACAAGAAAAAATGGCATGCGTCGGTGCGATGAAGGCGGCGGAAATCGTTTCTTACTGCAGTTTCAAGAATTTTCGGAAAAGAGGTTTCTTGTACATCTTCGCAACTGCGTTGTTGTCTGAAGGATAGCAGCCACAAGGAAGCACTACTGCATATTATCTGCAAGAAGTTAATTAAACCGTTGCTATATGTGAAATGCATGCATGGTTTGTTAGCAACGGTTTAATTAACTTCTTGCATAATATGCAGTAGTGCTTCTCTGTGGCCGCTATCCCTATTCTCACCCGTCAGGATAGGCACACTCGCGATTTTGTTCACAATAGTTGTAGAGCAAGCATGTGTCCAGTGGCCTTTGAAGATGCGTCCGGTCTTTGAGCATGATATCGACGAACTTCTTGACATGACGTCGGGTAAAAGAGTCCACACCTGTCTTGGTGGGCAGTCAAACTGTCTACAGTAGCATTTCCTTGGCTGGAAATGCAAGCTACAAACCGCAGAATAATTTGACGTTGTGCTTGGCTGCCAGTTCTTTCTTCGAATTGCCTTGAGCCGTATTTCCCGGGGTTGTAAGTCAGCAGGAATTTCATGGAACGAAACGCAGGGCTTCTTAATTGTTTCGCTGACTGGACATGAAAAACGGAATGCAACAGCAATGCATTTTCGCTCGCTACTCCCTCCAGCAACTGCTGTCATCGACGCGTCACTTGTCATACGGTAACACTAAACACACCACACAAGTAATTTAAGAAACAGCGCACCAGAAGGCATACTTTTTGCTGCAACGGCAGTCAAAAGAAAATTCTGTGCTGCCTGCGTGTCGTCTGCTAGGGGGTCATCTGAAAGCGCCGCCATACGGCAGACGCGCGCTCTACGGCGCGCAGAAAACCACTGATCTCCACTAGGGGGCTGGATGCCGCATCGGGTGCCCGAAAGTGAAGCCACCAGAAGTTGGGCAGCATGTCCCGGAAGTCAGCCTTTGGCAGTGCATGAAATCGAACCTCAGCACGGTTTTTCTGTTTTAGTTTTCGTTTTCCACTTAGCACCTTGTCTTTTCGACGTTCTCGTCTTTTTTCATGACAATGCCTACCTGTTGCGCCGGCAACTGCATGAGGAGGGCAGCAAAGTCCTCGGGAAAGACGTATCAAAAATAAGGATCCATTGACGACACTAGCAGACGACAGAACGTTGCTACACACAGTACGTACGGAGCCTCGTGTGGTCAGCTTTGTGTTGTGCTTGCGTCGCCAACTCTCCTCTTTGATGCGATGCACGTTGTCGCGCTCTAAGCCCAAGTTATACCATCAATGGGGTATAAATTTAAGAAGGAATAGGTGGAAACCTTCATTAGGCAGCCGACTTTGCAGTGACCATTTTACCGAATTATGTTTAGACTGAACCGGATTGGGGGCGAAACCACAATCTGGTGGGGTGCCGTCGGTGTTCAGCTGCTACACATTAGCGCGTCCAAAAGGTATATGGTACTATTTTTCGACGGAGATAGTGCATCAAGTACTGTTTCGTACTGTAGCAAATTATGCCTGAATGGGATGTTATTCGTGATGCTTGGTGCAGTTGACTTCCAACAGCGCTTGTCACATGCGCTGCAGCATTCATCTTTCTCGTCAGTCGTTTCTCTGGCACTGTGTAGATGAAACATGGCTGTGCTATTGAGTTAGATTAAAAGCACGTCTGGAAGGTAAATGACACCCTAAAGCGATAAACATCAGCTGCCGTCGATGAGAAGAGACATCGTCCGCCACCAACCCGAAACTGAGACAGCGGCAGTTCGAGTGTCAGGATTTCCGCGCCATTGCCTTTTCTTTGCTACACGAAAATTTGTTTTTAAGATGGCCTAGAATGATCGTCATTCCGCTACTTACCGTAATTACGCTCGTAAGACAAGAACCAGATCATAAAATAGTGTTTAATGCACACACCGCTTTGCCGCGGCATGGTGAGACCTGCGCGCCTGTTTTGTTCGGTTTCTCTGAAATTACAGGGTTCCCCAAGCAATGCATACATTTCTCTTGTTGAGCTTGCTTATTCCTTTAATATAACAGTAGACGGTACACGAAAGCAAAGAGAAAAACTGAGAACGGAAGGGCGAAAGACACGACTTTTTGCATTGAAATACACAGCAAACACCGAACTTCCGGGACATGCCTCCGAACTTCCGGTGGCCTCCCTTGCGCCCACTTCGGAAAGCGTGAATGCGGCATTCAGCCACCTAGTAGAGATCACTGAGAAAAACCCCTGATACTTCAGGCATGTTCTTCAGGAGGCATTGCTCACGCATCCATGCGCGCAAACAGAATATTCACCGCTAGGATTTGAAGAAATGTCATATTCGCAACGTTCATTACAAGGTTTCCAAATAATAAGAGAGGACTAATGCAGAGAGAGGCAGTGAGAGGAGAGAAATCATTTGTGAAAAGCAGACGATGATGATGATTATGACAAACAAACAGGTCACCCAAGCGCCCTCAACGGCCAAAAAGTTAACGAAAGTTGGCCCACGCAATCCCATAGGACCCCGCCAAGTGTGCAGGTCTCTAGTTCAGTAGGTCTAGTAGGTCTTGTTTGTCATGATCATCATCGTCTGCTTTTCAGGAATTATTTCTCTCCTCTCACTGTCTCACTATGCATTAGTCCTGTCTTATTATTTGGAAACCTAGTAATGAACGATGTAAATATAACATTTCTTCAAATCCTTGCGGTGAGTATTGTTTGCGCGCTTGCATGCGTGAGACTTTCTGGCATCTTTTCTAAGGCAACGGATGAATGATGAATACTCAAAACATAGGCAAATGACAAAACTATTACATTCTTGAAGTAAAATAACCAACACCTTCTTGCTCAACAGGTTAATTCTAGCGCCACGCCGCCCGTAGCTGCGCCTCCCTAGCGGGAAAAGGTATGAACTAGAAGGTGCGCGCTGGAGCAGTGCCAAGTGTGCAGGTGTCTAGTTCGGTAGGTCTTTGGCAGAAAAACCCCTGATGCTTCAGGCATGTTCTTCAGGAGGCAGGGGATGGTGGACGTCAACACCGTGTCCATTTCCGTTGTATTCAGTGGTAGAGATTATGAAAGCGGCCTGGGCGGAGGTGATGACCACTGGCGAGCGGAACTGCTTCCGCAAGGCCGGCTTCGTCGACACATTGTCTGATGCCGAGACTGATTCTCCGGAAGATGACCAACCCGGCGGCGATTTGTGGCAGCGCGTCATCGACTCCGACATGGGTGGTCATGACGTTGTTTGGAATGATTTTATTTCTGTCGATGGAGGCGCCGAGACCGCTGAACCGTGCATGGATGAGGGCATCGTTTCTGAAGTGCGGGACAAGAGTGACGCGGTGGAATCGGATGAGGATGAAACTTCGGAGCCAGAATCCATAAGTGCGCCTGTAGCAATGAGCTACATAGAGAGCCTCAGACAACTTGTCTATGCCAAGGGCCTCGGCGATAGCACGCTTCTGCTTTAAATAAACTGGAAACCTCCCTCATTGGACCTGCGCTGCAGAAACAGGCGTCCATCACGGACTTTTTTGCAAAGAACAAATTTATGTTTTGACAAGCAACTGTCTTTAAAGCTGTGATCAACTTACCACAAACTTTGGGATATAACGAACGGACGCCACGTGACCCTCATGTTCGTTATGAGCGGGCTCGACTGCAGTTAAAAAGTTTGTTATTGGATGATTCCACGAGAGATCAAACTGTCTAACGATATATTTTTATTTTTTTACTGTTTTATATATTATGCACACATTGTTCAGTATCCCAAAAGTGAATTTCGTTTTACGAAAATGCTATTATTTCAGGAGAAAAAGTATAACAAAATAAACGACGTTGTGGCAAAGGCAGCGTTTTCAAGCACAGCTCAATTTCGCAATGTTGCAATGACGTAAGCATCTAGATAAGAAAACCATGATGTATTTTTCGTGCTAAATGTACAGGTGAGAAAGATTATGTTGGGCTTGTTTCCGACATTTTGAGAAAGTTGTCACTTACTGGAAAAAATTTTGAAAACTACAAGTCTCAAGCGAGGCTATCTTCAAGAATTTTTTCTGCGCAGATATAAAGTACATCTTCAAATTTGCAGATTAAATAAGCATCGAGGTGCTACAAAAGTGCACCGACTTTCATTTTTATATAATACAGGGAAGTGCAAGAAGTATTGCCCTAAATCTGGCATTTTTGACTATGTAGTGTTTTTACAAATGAAAGGAAAAAAAAACAATCTCCAATTTTTTTGAAAACTCCTGAAACAAGCATCTAGAAGGAGGAGAAAAAGAATACGAAAGAACATATTGCATTATTTTGTTTCTAACAACGATATCCATGCTCAAACTTGTAGCCTTTCGAGCATCCGCAGGAGTGCCTTATTGAGGGTGCAGAAGCAGCAAACACGCCTCCCGCTGCTCTAAATTTCCCCCAAATCCAAAGACTGAAACATTTTTCATCTAGAGAGAACATACCTAATTACTTTTTGTGGAAAAACACCGATAAATCAGGATTCGGTAGCACTGCTATCGTCGAGTGCGGGTAAGAACTTGGAGTTAGGCGCTCCTGCCAATGCTCAAAAAGCTACAAGTTTTAGCTTGGATGTCATTGTTAGAAACAAAATAACGCAACATGTTCTTTAGTATTCTTTTTCGCCTCCTTCGAGAGACTGGTTTCAGCAGTTATGAGAAAAATTAGAGATTTTTCTAAAGCACTATTTTATTCAAAAACGGCAGATTTAGAGCAATACTTCTTGCACTTTCCTGTATTATATGAAAATGAAAGTCAGTACACTTTTCTAGCACCTGATGCTTATCCACTGTGCAAATTTGAAGATCTTATTTATATTTTCAGACAAAAAAATCTTGAAAATTGCCTCATTTGAGACTTGTCTTTTCAATATTTTTTTTCTATTAAGAGACAACTTCTTCACAACGGCGGAAATAAGCCTGACATACTCTTCCTTACCTGTACTCTTAGCAGGCAAAATATATCCATCATGGCATTCATATTCTTTATTCCTAATCAAGCAAATTCACGAAATTGAGCTCTACGTAAAAACGTTGCCTCTGCCATGACATCATTTGGTTTTTTCTCTTGAAATATTTGCATTTTCATGAAACTAAATTCACTCTTGGCCTGCTGAATAATATGTGCACAATGCATAACATAATCAAGAATATTTAAAAATTGAAATATTTAGGCAATTTAATTTGTCGTGGAATCACTGTATTAAAAATTAGTTATCCAGCTATCTACTCAAGACGATTCACCAGTTTTCTGGTTCCCGCCAACACTGGTAATACTGTGTTGAAAAAGCCGTATTTTTACATAAAAAAACCTATTTTTTTTAGAATTGTAAGTCTTCCTTGAAACACCTTGGATGGGTATAAGCGCTGCTGGCATTCGTCGAAGGCAAACATGCCTTCACGTTCGTCGAGTATGTGACTACGCTGAGTTTCATCTGCTGGAGGAGAACGCGGGCGTTGTACGGCGCAGCGTTTATGACTACACGTCAGCCGAGAAGGCAACAAGCGGCTGCAACTTCTCACCTTGCTCACCTTCTCCCGGCAACACTTGTAACCGCTTTTGCAATTTCGAACAAAACACCTGCGTCCCATATCTTAGTCTAGCCAATTCCGAAGGAGGCCGCACTGCGCGTAGCAGCGCTGTTAGTAGTACGGCCCCCGAGCAGACACCGACAAGAACTGTTCTCTTTGACTTAAGGGCGCACAAATACAACCTCACGGCGTGCCCGCTGAATCAAACACCCGTGCCGTCTGCTTGTCGTCTGCTTAGCGCGCGCCGCCGGAGAGCGCGCCGGAACTGCCTGCTCGGGAGCTGCATGTTTTTTTTTTTTTCTCGCTGCGGCTTCTACGACGCGCCGCATGACACCGCCACTACAAATGCGACCTTATCTGGTCGCCCGCGCTCGCTCGCGCTGACGGGAGTTTCACCTCCTAAATGGTCCTCCGTGGTTAAGGCGCATTTATTTCCCCCTCACCCCTTCATAGCACCAACCACCACCGCCATTTTTAGTCAGACGTGATCAGCGCGCGGGCGCGTGTCGCTTACAGTCAGTCGTGCTACGCAGGTTTCGCTGCGCCGGCCGAAGCACCCCACCCCACGCCGCGCGCCGCTTCGGAGCATGCACAGAACGACCGCCGCCTCGCGCGCCGACCGTCGAAACACGGGCAGTTTGAATCCCGTTCGCGCCTTTTTCTGCATCGCCTCATCCGTTTCGTTCCATTCACGGCATTGCAGCTACTATATGAAACATGGCTACGGTGTTATCCGCGCGACAGAAACTTGCTCTCGTGTTACTAGTCCACCGCTTGCGGAGAAAGCGCAGGCGCTCGATGTAAGCGCGAAAGATCGCTCTCTGCACGGGAACAACTCACCGTGGAGAGACCGGTGGTTCGCCCTCTGTTGCCAAGCGTCCTCTTTGCACTTGTGGTCTCTGAAATCCAGCCGTTTGGTGTCGTATACACAAGGGTGTTGTTTGATGGCTTCGATAAACCGTTCCACAACGATATCCGGCACAATTTCAATATTTGGGCAGCTCGCGCTACTCACGCCGCTCGCACTGGCATCCGCCATTTTTCTCCGCGCGATGCATTGTGGGTCTACGCGGTCGACGGCGACGGCGCGCAATTGGAGCAGGAGCAAAATATGCGCCGGGCCCGTCGGGGAACGCTGGCAGCCGCCGATTACGTTGGCTGCTGCAGTGCGTCGAACTACAGACGGAGCTGTTTCACAAACGCAACGCAGCGTGCGTGCGCTTGCTTGCTTGCTTGCGTTACGTCGGACTATATTCGCGCCTTTTAATCGGGAAGACGACTTTGGAGAAGCCGGTCCAGAAATCTGCTTGCCGCTCATCATAATCGGCCTGCATCGCAATAAAACACCGCCCCTTGCACTTTTCGCGGTTAAATAGATGGATAACTTGCCGAAAACACGAAAAATTCGAGCGTGGCCAGCGGCGAGTTCACCATGGCGGGTCAACGCAACCACGGTGTTTCCCCCGCGATTTTCTCGAGCCGGTCATGCTTGATTCAGAATCAGAATCAGAACGTTTATTCACGCAGAACTTGATACACAAAATGCTGTGTAGTCATCTGGATCCTTAGCCGCTATGGCTAGTGATGGATCCATTACAAACATTGTCAGAGTTAAACAATCACTATATGGAGCATTGCTATGAGCAACAACACGTGTTTAGCTTGGTGCATCAGATTGCTTGTTAAGGTAGTGGCGTTTTAGTTTAGAAACAAAGCTGGACGTGTATTTCATGTAACACGGCACGGTATTCCATATTTTAGCCCCGATAAAAGAAATTGAGCGCCGCCCGTATATGTTGTGAGCTATGGGTAAATTAAAATTATTGTGCTGTGCCTGCCTAGTGTCACGTTTGGGAGAGATGAATATGGAAGAAGGATGTGGAGAGTTCGTGCTAATTATCTGGCGGACTAAAATAGCCGTTTTGTACTCACGTACATTGGTGAAGGGCATTATGTTTAATTCATCAAAAAGAGGTTTGGATGGTATTGCTCTCGGTGCATATGATATTATTCTGACAGCCCTTTTCTGGAGAGTGCTAACTTTTGCTAAGTAAGATGCGAAGGTGAAACCCCAGGATTCAATGCAGTATATTAAATGGTTATGGAAAACGCTGAAATATATCATTCGTAGTGTGTTCTTGTCAAAATGTTTTTGTGCTTTAATTAGTGCATAGCACCCAGAGGTTAACTTTTTGCATAAGTTTTCTATATGAGGTGCCCAGTGTAGATTCTCATCAAGAGTTACTCCTAAATATTTGTAGCTTTGAACCGTTCAATTGGTAATCCATCGAGATGCAGACTACATTCTACGGGGGTAGATTTACGACGGGAGGTGAAAGCAATGAACTCTGTTTTTTTAACATTTAGCGCTAGTTTGTTAGTGCTAAACCAATTTGCTGCTTTTTGGAGGCTATCATTTGCAAGTGATTCAGCCTTTTCTGCCGACTGATGAGGTATTAGTAGAGCTGTGTCATCTGCGTACATGACTGCTTGTCCATGCTCAATGAAACGAGGAAAATCATTTATAAAGAGGGAAAAAAGCAGGGGGCCAAGTACTGACCCTTGCGGAACTCCTGTCCTAACTTCCCCCATTGAAGATCGCACCATCCGACTAGTCAAACGGTCTAAATGCGTGGTAGGGTCATTGAATTTTGTTCCTAGACATCTGTCAACGGCGCGGACGCGACGCTGCGCGAACACTGACACTCGAACCGTAGAATTAGAACAGTGTCGTTGACAACTGTGCGCCGAAAAACTCTCGCCGAAAAACTCAATTGCAAACTTCACAGCTGTACATATCGGGGAAAAAAAAGCTGCCCAGTAATCATGCGAAGCCTCCATTGCAAAACCGTTCAGCCGCCGCAGTGGCTGAGTGGTTATGACGCTCGACTGCTGGCCCGAAAGACGAGGGTTTGATCTCGGTCGCGGCGGTCGAATTTCCATGGAGGCGAAATTCTAGAGGCCCGTGTGCTGTGCGATGTCAGTGCACGTTAAAGAGCCCCAGGTGGTCGAAATCCCCGAAGCCCTTCACTACGGCGTCTCTCATAGCCTGAGTCGTTTTAGGACGTTAAACCTCCCTAAACCAAACCAAAACCGTTCAGTTTTCACGATCGCCCTGCGTACCTACAATGAGCGGCTAATCATTTCTAGAGCACAACAAACACAACCTCAGACTTGAGACACGGCATTTCCGTGCCCCCCCCCCCCATGAAAGCGGCCACTGCCTTAGAAATACCCCCAAATACCCCCTAAAAGCGGCCACTACCTTCGCGATTCGAAATACTCTGAAGGTTGAATGCATGGGCGCGGCGACCGCGGCGTCGTGCAATGCTTGGTCAGATTAGAGCAGGGGTTGCACGCGCCCGGTAAGAACTTGAAACAGCCAAAGCTCACTACCTTTTTTTGCACCTGAATAAAGTTTTGATTCACAGGATACATTGTATTTTTGACCTCCTCGCCGTTGTGGCGCAATTGCAGCTCGACTGCTTTAGATTTTGTCGGGTGGTCGTTTATGTCGAATTACCGTTTATAACGAATTTTTTCGCCGTCCCACTGCCTTCGTTATAACGAGAGATTTCTGTATGTAGAAACCGTCGATAAGGGGATGATATGAAGCTTAAAGACTTTCTATGTACTTGAGTCTATTGGATAATGGTGGCCAGTTGTCGGAAGACAGGTTGTTACTACAAAGTATAAACACATTTAAAAGACTGTCTATTCAATGTCGATAGGTTGTATTAACATTTGTCATCATTTAAAGCGCTCAATTTCAACACAGACGGCTCAGATAACAAGTTCTATATATTTATTTGAAAGTAAGAATTGTACAGAACTGTAGTGGGTTGTGAACTCCACAGCGTGTAGAGTTCAGAACTGTTCAGATTATTCTGGCGGACGTCTTCCCTCACCATTCAGTGCATTTCTGCGACCATTTATTTTGCGTGTGTACAGCTTTGCCCTATAGGCATTGCGAGAAAGGAACAATCGATGCCCGCCGCTGGAACGCGTCGATCATATTTTTAAGTAGTGTCGAGAAGGCGTCCTGATACACAGCGCCGTCATCTGAAAACGCGAAAATGAAGGAGCAGCGTGAAAAACCGGTCAAATGAGAAAAGTCTTTAACGATTAAGTGGCTAGACAATAAAAAATATACACTTACTGCAATACGCGAGCTAGTGGACCCACACTGAAAAACTAAGTTTGCAAATGTGGTACAAGAAATCAGCATTCGCGACATTCAGCCTTAGCTCATCTTAGTAACAATCATATACTTTTCTTGAAGGAGAGAGAGAGGCTTAAATGAGGTGGTTGCACTTGCAGCAGCGGAAATTGATTTGGCGATTGCAGTGCAGTCGATTTCACGTTACAGAGGCAATATGAGCGTTTCCACTGCTGCAAAAAACAAGCTCGGACCATCAGCAGCATTTTTCGCAGTCGTTTACGTCCCCACTGGTGCTGCTGCTGCACACATTATGGTCCCCTAGTAAAGCTCCTATGCACTCTGGGCTGATGCCTTCGCTGTGGTTACAGGGCAATAACTGTAACCCTGTCATCTGGCGCAACACGCGTCCTGAGTCGACCGGACCCTAAACAGCTTGTTTGTTGCTAGTGCTCAAAATCCGGCGGATGAAATGCAGGAATTCTCGAGCACAATGTTTCAGTATATTTCCTTGAATAGATAAATTGGAGCAAGTGCCGAATACCGCCAGATAGCGACAAATCAGAAAGCAACGGGCTATTCACCAGAAACGTGTGTTTAAGGCATCTAAACACACCGCATGCAAAGTCGAATAAAATGTAAACAACATTTTGTAAATCAAGCCTTGCCTTATTCTTTCGGCAATAATCATCATCAGCAGCATCATCATCATCGCCGTCACCGTGTGTGCGTGTGTGTGTGCTTGATTTCACCATTCACCCCTTCTTTTTCTCTTTCCCTCTTTTTTTCACCATCCTCTTCCCTAATCTATTCTTTCACCCTCACCTGGAGTAGCATGCCAGGGCGACAACCAGGCAGGCGTCGTGTTCCATTAAAGTCCCTCCTCTTCCCTCTTCCGATCCCGAGGTTGCCTCCAGGCACTTGGCTACACACCAAAGAGAGAATGAGAGTCCGTCAGAAGGCGAAGAGAGCAGCGGAGACGCCCGAACAGAGAGAGGAACGGTTTGGCAAGCGGAGATGCCAGACTGCCGAGCGTAACAGACGGCGCATAGCCGCCGAGATGAAGCCCAATGTCTCTCATTGCTAAACATACAGTGACCACAACAAGCTCAGCCAGGGAAACGTACCTCTCGCGGCGTATATCCTGGCGTAGCCGAACTATGCCACTGCCAATTCTTTGCTTTTCCTCCCTCACCCTCACTTTTGAATCCATGGCTTTCCCTCGGCCTCGCACTCACATCGTCGGCCCTCCCTCACCCTCACCCTTACTGACTGTCGTTTTAAAACTCGAGTTATTTTTTGTAATTGCCAACTTCTGGCGATATTACTTCAAGGCACTATTGGACAAGAGGCTAGACGCTTATATTTTTGTATGTGTGCGTGCACGCGTGTGTGTGTTGTTTGAGCTGATATGTTAGACAAATCCGTGAACTACGAGCTGAGCCCCAAATATCACTCTGCCTTTACTTCCGGCACGTACTGCATGCATACATGTGCCCTGCGCTTATAACATTTCATTGTATCTGTATGAACTGCTGAAATGAGTGAGTGCGTTGTTACGTCTGATTACAAAAACTAATGTGCGCCAAGAATACTCAGAAAACAATGCAGTAGCATTTACGACGACAATTACATTAAGTGCTGGGCAAAGAATAAACACAGAACAAATTTGTAGGTCGCCTAATTACCCTCATTCGATCACATTTAGATAGCATTGGATTGGAATGCAAAACATTTATTCCGTCAGCAGGCAAAATGTAGATGATCCGTGCTATAGGTGGCTATCAGTCAATGGTTAACGGCGAACTGAGTAGTACATTCAGTGGACCAGGTTTGAACGCCCAGGTCTGAGCTGACCAACACGGGCTCCCATTGCTCGAGAGGAGGAACTTGTATTAGAGGTTCCGGTGGCGGCTCCTCATTACATTTCCGCAATATGTGATCGTAAGTGGCTATTTCACCACATAGTGTACATTACGGGTCGTAATCACCAGGATAGAATTTTTATAGTAGGTAAGGAGTCACGAATGATCACGTCTGGAGTCGCCTTCAGGTGGTCTCCTGCACCTTATCTAAGGTTTTGTCTGGAGGAAGGGAGATCCCCCTTTTTAGTTTAAAACGATTAGTAATGTCGTGATGCGATTCTAGGTCGTCGTCCGAGAAACTCTCCGTAACTAACGCGTCCCCTGCTCGGCTGACGAATACTCGAGCTTTGATGCGTGCCGCTTCGTTACCAGGATTCCCCGAGTGATTTCGTTTTAGTGGGGTCTTCTGAATTTCACTGCTTCTAATGTCCCCCCGCCATTTCGTGCGGTATATATATGCTGCATGCTCATCTGATGACGCTTCCACGCGCACGGATGGAAGAATATGTCGACCGCGTTTTCAAACTTTAGCGTGAGAGACTGGCAGTTTAACTCACGTGAACGCGGGTACATGACGAAGACAATGACATTGAATGCACAGCTCGAGAGCTTGGCAGTTCACTGTTCACTCACTCACTGTTCAGGCTCACTGTTCATCTAAGGGAAGTGTATGAGCCGATCGACTTTAAACCGGAGTTACAGTGGCTGGAATTCCAGCCACTGTACCGGAGTGGCACTCCGTCTTGGTGATGTGCTCAGCCTTACCTCCCCGTCTAGTGCTCTGTTGCCTTTTGCAATGTGTTTCGCGGTGTTTCCTAAAGGTTTTGTAAATAATTTAGGTGATGTAAATAGAATATATTTTCAATGTAATAATACCATGCTTCAAAAAATGTTGTGGTGACTGCGTAGTGGTATGTAGCAGTGACCAGCGGAACTTATCTGTTCGCGCCACCGCTGGTTCGAATCCCGCGCCCCCAGCTATGAAGTTTTTTTATTTCTTGAGTGTCCCCTCAGTGTCATTCCGGCTTTCCGCTGCAGTGAGGCTCTTATGGTGTCGCTTAAAATACAACATTATTCAGGCCACTTTAAAATTAAACGGGTCGCTAAAATGCAGCATTTGGGCGCAATAGTGGTGATCACTAACTCCCCGAGTCTCGAGTGAACGATTCCTGTGGTTGCCATTTTAGTGCCCTAGCGCTGCATCTCCGCCGAAGAGTGGTTGACTGTCTTTCCTAAGCCTGCTTCTGGCACGGGGGCCGCCTTGATCACTGACGTGACGTCATCACAAGCTGCCCACCGGATTGCGAGAAAAGTACCCACTGTGGCAGTTCAATTAATGATTAGTCGCCAGGGATTCCTCAGGGACAACAGCCTCGGTTTCACAAGCCCCATGGTTGGCAGCACCCGCCATCGCAGCGCAGTGAGGCGTAGTTTAATTGCTGCACCTCTGCGCCAGGAGCGGAATCAGGACTCCCAGGGATCTGTGAATGTAGAGAATGACCAATTCTACCACAGTACAAGCCTAAAATTCAGTATGCAATATCACGCAATCTTACATCATATGTTATATCAAAGTAAGCCAGTTCAGGTCAAGCAGCAGCATAGAATATCAAGATAAACCATGCAAAAACAGGACGAATGGTGCTAGGACATGATAATTCGTGGTTAACCTCAACCTAAACCACCCGTTACTTTTTTTCTTGCACGTCTACATATTACCAGAACACTGAGTGTCGATTCCTTGCCATGCCTGCAAGAAATTTGAATTCATAAAATCAGGCGTGCGATTACGTGATCACACGCATCACTAGGGATAGAAATAAACCAAGAGATGTTCCTGTTATTTGGAGAGCGGTACAACTCTTTATTTTCTAGCACCTCGTACCCTAGGCGGAGCGGGTGATGATTGAGTCCAAGGTGGTTGAGCTGCTGCTTTACTTACATGGTAAGACTGCAGTGGTTCCCTTTGCCGACCAGACATTGCGGCACCGCTTTCCCATACCTCAATTTCTGCGAAAATAGAAAATAGAAAGAAGATACGACTGCACTGAGCTACTCACAGTGTGTATGAAAAAAATTCCACACCAACACCGCCAAAAGGCTTTGATTTGACAATGGAATTTCGTAGAAGCATTTTTTTTGTGCGCTGCAGCTCTGAAAACTCACTGAGTTGAAATCGGAATTCGTTCCAGGAAACAAGGCTTATAGCTTGGGAATTGAACCGCCTTACTAGGCATATATTCTGCATGTTGTACTCTACACTACGATCATCTGACAGACTCGGGGCTGATAATGAAAATGTTGACTGTGGTACCACGGTTCCCGTTGGACCGGCGGCCACCCGCACGGCCCGGCCAGTGCCCCCTTGTTAGCGCACTATACAGAGTGTTTCACCTAAAACTTTACGCAATTTTTAGAAAATAGGCTCTTTGAGTAAGAAGAGCGCTTTTTTCGGCATAGCATTTCCAACGGTGTAGTCGCGGCGACGGAGAAGGCTTGCGGCTCCGCACCTTTCGTGCTCGCCTCGTGTACTGTACCTCCAAACTGTAGAAACTACGTCTTTCCCGGGAGCCTTCATCCTAAGAACTAGCGCTTTAAAACAGGAATTCATAACGGACTGCCCAGACAAAAAACGTTAGCCCGCAGTACGGTTCGGATCCGAACACCACCCTCGCCTTCAGACCATGCCCTCCCTCACCCTCGTCCTCGCGTATTTTCCTCCGCCCGTCCTCCCTCACCCTCACCTCACCGAGTGAAGTCCTCATGAGGTGAGGGTGAGGACTCGCCCTCGTGAGGATGCCCACCTCTGTCTACAGATGTTCAAAAAATCATGCCGCAATCGATGGTCGATCCGAAGGGAGCATGGATCGTTCGGTGACAGTCCGCTGCCTTGGTTACGGTTTTTCGATTTTGCTTCTTGCATTTCACGCACGGACTCTGTTTTCACCGGTTGAAGGCAGTGCTTTAGGCATGTTGCATTCCGGAATCATCCAACTGCTTAGGCTGCCGCTTCTTGAAGGAACGGCAGCCATCACGTTGTCGACACCACGCGTCCGTCTACCCCTCGCCCCACTCCGCGATGAAATTCACAGCTCAATTCACAGCCGTGCAGAACATCGCACCCTATTCTTTCACTCCCACCTTCTCCTTTCCTTTCCTTCGCAGCGGGCTTGAGGTGTCCATCGAGAAGTGAGGAAGTTACTGCGCCTTTCCTTTCCTCAGAAAGAACAGTTCTTCTCTCAAGGCTCGGGTGATAGCGAAAGAAAGAGAGAGAGAGAGAAAAACATTTATTTAAACGATCCCTGGAGACTGCCCCATGAAGAGGCCGCAACCCAGGCCTCCCACGCGGTTATGTTGCGAGAGTGAGCGACGTGTGGTGTTGGCACTTGGGCAGTTCCAGTATGTATGGACAAGCGTGGGTATGGAGCCACACACTTGACAATGACGCGCTCTTGTGCGCCAAATGCTTACACATCACGGGAGCCTCGTAAATAAATTCCTTTCCCTGGCTTGGATGCAGAGCCTGGCAGCGGCGGGCAGTGCTTCCAAGTAATTCGAATTTACTAGATTTTTCTGGCCTAAGCTGCACCGCTGCCCTAGAAAGCTTTGGATTAATTCTGACCGCCCGGGGTTATTTATCACGCACAAAAATACCAGGGAGGATGGCCGGATGAAAACACGTGAGGACGACGTTGAGGGAGGAAAGACATGGTGAGGTGAGGGCGAGGGAGGGAGGGCATCACGAGGTGAGGGTGAGGGAGGGCAGATTTCGCTGTTTGAAGGCGAGGTTGGTGAATATAATAATAATTGGTTTTGGGGGGAAAGGAAATGGCGCAGTATCTGTCTCATGTATCGTAGGACACCTGAACCACGCCGTAAGCAAGTAATAGGCGCCGTAGTGGAGGGCTCCGGAATAATTTCGACCACCTGGGGATCTTTAACGTGCACTGACATCGCACAGCACACGGGCGCCTTAGCGTTTTTCCTCCATAAAAACGCAGCCGCCGCGGTCGGGTTCGAACCCGGGAACTCCGGATCAGTAGTCGAGCGCCCTTACCACTGAGCCACTGCGGCGGGTGAGGTTGGTGGCCCGAACCGTAATCCGGGCTAACGCTTTTGTCTGTACCGCCCTCCCGACCGCGGCGGCTGCGTTTTTATGGAGGAAAAACGCTAAGGCGCCCGTGTGCTGTGCGATGTCAGTGCACGTTAAAGATCTCCAGGTGG
Organism: Amblyomma americanum; assembly: GCF_052857255.1. Lineage (NCBI taxonomy): Eukaryota > Metazoa > Arthropoda > Arachnida > Ixodida > Ixodidae > Amblyomma > Amblyomma americanum. Next base: position 51,731,959 of record NC_135497.1, read on the forward strand.
TCGAAATTAGTCCGGAGCCCTCCACTACGGCACCTCTTTCTTCTTTCACTCCATCCTTCATCCCTTCCCTTACGGCGCGGTTCAGGTGTCCAAAGATATATGAGACAGATACTGCGCCATTTCCTTTCCCCAAAAAAACCAATTAATATTATTATATTACCGCCCGTTATGAATTCCCGTTTTAAAGCGCTACTTCTTAGGGTGAAGATCCCGGGGAAGATGTTTTTACTGTCAGATGATCAAAGTGTAGTGCAAAATATATAGAACTTATACCTTGTAAGGCTGTTGAATTCCCAAGTTCTAGGCCTTCTTTTCCGGAACGAAGTCAAATTTCAGGTCAGTGAGGTTTCACAGAATTGGCTGCAGCGCAAAAAAAAAAAAAATGCTTTTGCGGAATTCCGCTGTCAAATCAAAGCCTGTTGGCGGCGTTGGTGTGGAATTTTTTTATTTACGCTGTGAGTAGTTCCGTACAGCCATATCTTCTTTCTGTGTTCTATTTTCTCTTGAACTGCTCTATAGGAAAGCGGTGCCGCAGTGTGGTGGGCAAAGGCGACCGCTGTAATCTTACCATGAATATAAAGGAGCAACTTAACCACCTTGGTCTGAATCATCGCTCGCTCCGCCTTGCATTGTACGATGTGCTAAAAAAGAAAAAGTTGTACTGCTCTCCAAATAACATCAACATCTCTTGCTTTACTTCTTCCCCTGGCAAGACCCGTGACAGCGTAATGGCGCGCCTAATTTTATGAACCAAATTTCTAGCAGGCATGATAGGGAATTGACACTCAGCGTTTGAGTAAGGCGTAGAAGTGCAAGCAAGAAACTTACTGGCGGCTTCGCTATGGTCTTAACCATGAATTATCGTGCTCTAGCACCGTTAGTCTGGTTTGGCATGGTCTATCTTGACTTTCTATGCTGTTGCTTGGCCTGAACATGCTTACTTTGGATGATATGTCATACGATGTAAGTTTGCGTGTTATTGCAGCAGTTTAGACTTGTACTGCGGTAGAATTGGTCAGTCTCTACATTCACAGATGCCTGGGAGTCTTGATTCCGCTCCAGGCGCAGAGGTGCAGCGGTTAAGCTTACGGCCACTGCCCTGCGATGGAAGGTGCTGTCATCGGTGGGGCTTGTGAGACCTATGTTGTTCCTGAGGAATCTCTCGCGACTAATCAGTAAATTGAACTGCCACGGTGGGCAGCTCGCTCACAGTCAGATGGGCAGCTTGTGATGACGTCACAACGCCACGTGACCAAGGTGGCCCACGTGCTAGAAGCAGGTTTCGACAGATAGACGACAACTTTTCGGCGGATTCGAAGCGCTAGAGCACTAAAATGGCAGCCACAGGAATCGTTCACTCCAGACTCGGGGAATTAGTGATCACTATTATTCAACCCAAATGCTGCATTTCGGGCAGCCGTTTGATTTTCAAGTGGCCTAAATATTTTTTTTTTAAGCGACCGCATAAGAGACTCACTGCTGCGAAAAGCCGGCACCGTATAGGGGGGAAGACACTAAAAAAATAAAAAAAAGATACAAAGCTGGGGGAGCGGGATCCGTACTCGCGTTGGCACTGACAAATCAGTTGCGCTGGCCGGCACTTCAAACCACTACGCCGTCGCCACCGCTTTTATTTTAAGTATGACATTTATAAGATTGAAAATATATTTTATTTACATTAACTAAATCATTTACAATGCTTTTAGGATATGCCACGAAACACATCGAAAAAAGACAGCAACAGAGGTAAAGCAGCAAGAGGTAAAGACAGCAAGAGAGGTAAAGGCTGAGCGCATTACCAAGAAGGAGTGCCACTCCGGTTTTAAATCGGTCGGTTCATGCACTTCCCTAATTTGAACGATCAGTTGGGAGAAATCCCAACACCCTGCCTGTACGAACTGCCAAGCTCTCGTGCTGTGCTTGCAATGTCGTCGTCTTCGTCACGTAGCCGCGTTCTCGAGAGTTGCTGTTGAAAGTGCCAGTCGTTGTTTTTGTAGTTATCCTCATACTATGGCACATGCCCACATATGGGGATTATCCAAGAATTTGGGGGAACAGAGTTTTTCAGGTAAATATTTCCTGGACGAAAATAAAATAAATGGTAGGGAAGGAAGAATTAAACAAAAAGGAACAACGAAATGAAACGGGATATGCATAACGCGCGCAGGAGATCGAGACTGATGTTTATAGCCGAGTAGTTAAATGATAATAATGATTGTAGTAATAAAAATAATATTGAAAACATTAAAAAATTAACAAGGTAGTCGACTTGATTCCATTGAAAATTTTGAACGGTGGTAAAAACAGACTTGTGGCTGTACCCAAGTCTGGTGGCTCCAGACGACAATATGACTGGGCCAGCAGCGGAGCCTTGATAGAGATACCTCAACCTGCCGTGAATGGCATGATTGCCTGCTCCACGAATACCTCAGGTGCAGGTAATCATCAGATCTTAAAAGAGATCCAGTTGTCATTCTTAAGAAATTCTGTCTCCGGAACATCGCTGCTGTAATGTACGCTGAAGCCGGAACGATAGGTAGCACGGGGCCATTGAGGGAGGTCTTTGCCAGGCAGTCCGCAACTTCATTGGCTGTCACACCGCTATGACCTGGCACCCATATCATGTGAACAAGGCTCAAATGCGGAAGGAGTAATGAATGGAAGGTGCTTAGAATTGGCGAATCTACAGCCGAAGCAAGGGACGAACACAAAGAGAGTCTGTAATGAGAGCCACTGAAGAGAAAGCTGGCTCTAGTTTGCGAAGAGCAAGCACCACCGCCAGAAACTCCGCTTAGAAAATTGGGGTGTAGTCGGGAAGCTGCACAGAAAAAGACAAATCTATAAGCGGGGAATATATTCTCGCCCCTGCCTTTTTATCACATTGGGAGGCGTCAGTAGCTATCGTTAAGCTCATAGGTAGGATTTGTAAATGGTCTTCTAATAATCCGTTTAAAATGCGGGGTGGTAAATGCTTAGCGTTTTTCGAGAAAATGTCATCACAGACAATTTATACAGAGTACCCACTGTTTTTTGTCGGAAGGATGTTATACAAAAGAACATTTAAAGGTTCAAGCAAATTTTGTAGCATAACTACGTGCGGGGTATGAAATCTAGGCCAATGGACTCCAAGAAAGGAAGTCGGCTGGCAACAAAAACCAGACAAGGAGCGGTGTAAATCTGATTCATATATCCTTAGGTACGTCTGAACAGTTAGAATTGAAATCTAGATGATAAAGGAGAAATACGGGCTTCAAGATAAAGCACGTTATTGGCCACAAATTTGGGGAGGCCAAGGCATAACCGAAGCGCTTCCCGCTCCAAAAGAACGAGCGGGGCGAATTTTGTAAGCAGCCGTACCAGAAAACAACACAGATCTAAATTTTAAAATTGGTCGGACATACAAAACATAAATCAGCAAAAGTGCATCTCTCCCCATTCCAGACCGGGGAGTACTTAATCTACGCAACATGCCCATAGCACGAGCCCCTTTCGATGCGACATGGTCAATGTGAGAGCGCCATGTGAGGCTGTCATCATAAATGACACCAAGATATCTTAATGACTTAACTTAGCGAAAATATTTTGTCGCTGGTAACTGAGAGACAGATGGACAGGAACTTTCATTTGAAAAACGTACCGGCACAGCGCACTTGTTTACATTTAAGTTGAGACGTAAGTGACACAATCAACTTTCAAGCAAATTCAGGTACGATTGCAGGCGCACATAGAGAGATTGAATATCAGCTGCAGCAGTGAAAAATGCAACGTCGTCCGCATAGACGTACGTGCGAATGTTTTGATAGCTGGGAATATAGCTCATTAGAATATTAAATAGCACAGGCGACAAGACTGCCCCTTGTGGAACACCTCTGGATTGTTTATATCTTCCAGAATTTACACCATTTAGTATACAAAAAAAACTGTCTCTTTTCAAGGAACGCAGATATCCGCGCAAGTAATTCGGAAACTGCAGAGTATATAATCTTTGCAATAATATGTAGTGTTCTATGCTGTCATAAGCTTTGGCTACATCTAATGTCACCAGCGCAGCATGCATATTTTGGTGCCGCGCAAGACGAATGCGACTCTCAAGATCGGTGTGAGCATTCCATATGGAACATTTTTGGCGGAAACCAATTTGACAGGGACTAATGATAATATTGCGGTCCACAAACTCCGAAACACGTAGAAGCATGACCCTTTCAATTAACTTAACCACGTTTGATGTCAATGAAATGGGTCTAATATTATCCAGAGAATAGCCACCACCATTGTTTTTAGGTAAAGGGATCACTTCTGCGATTTTCCACTCAGGAGGAATCCATGCATGTTTGATTGAAAAATTAACCAGCTTCAATAAGGATGTAGGGGACTCCTCAAAGAGGATCCTTAACATTTCTGATGTTACCCTATCAGGGCCAGGAGCAGCAGTTGGTAACCTCAACACTATCGGGGAAAGCTCGGGAAGGGTAATAGGGAGAGGACATGCTGAAACTGGTCCCCTGGCGCCACAAACGCAGAGCGCAAGGGAAGTACAGAGGCGAAACGCTGCTCTAATCATTTGGCGATTGTCTCAACTGTTTATATTGCTTCTTGCGGGGTCAAAACACATGAAGGTGAATTTTCTGAAACTGGAATTTTTTTTCCGCGATCTTAAAAATCCGAAAAATGCGCGAATATTTCCTGATTTTAATAGGAAATCAAAATGCTCGGATTCATAATTTTCTTGCGCTTGTGAAATTGTGCGTTTAAAAGTAGCCGCAATGAACTTATATTCATGCCAATTTTTTGGGCACTGATTGTGTAGGGGCTTCTTCCATGCAGCCCTTCTGCGTCTGTAATTCCGCGAGCAATCTGCTTTCCACAATCTAGCTGAAGTGTTCCCTCTTGATGTACGTACCAAAAATTCGGAGTTCTTTCGGCATTCCTGAATAGCCAAGCATATGCCTTTTGCTGTATGCTCTTCAGTAGAATTTACCGGTAAAGCAAGAGTGAAGCGCGAAAAGGACTGGAACTGGACATAGTTTATATATGACCTCAGCGGAGAGCACACCGCAGTTAAGCGGCAATTAACATCATAAACGATAGGTATGCGATCGCTAGATGTTCCACAATCCACAGTCGACCAATTGAGTACAGGAACACTAGGGCTGGTGAAAGTTAAATCTAACCCAGATCGAATTTGTGCGCGGAGAAATGTGGCCGAACCTGAATTCATACACGAAATGTGGTTATCAGTAACCCAATTCCAATGGCCCTTACCACAGAAATGGTCCTAAAGCCCCACGACACTTGATGAGAATTAAAGTCACCGGCCAAGAGAACTGACTTCTGACAATTAAGGAGCAGAAGATCTAGCAGCCTGGTATCCTGCACACCGCAAGGAAAATAAACAGTTACTAATGAAAACGGATAGCACCCTTGAATTTCAAAGTCTAAAGTCAATAACTCACAGTCTATAGTAGAGGACTGAAAAGTAATCTTAGCCCTGTGACAAAATTTAGAAGTAACTAGTATGAGTAAGCCTCCTCCTCTTGACTGACGATCTTGCCGAAATGAAGAATAATTTTGCAAATGGAAGTGCTTTTCAGATGTAAGCCAAATTTCTTGTAAAATAATTGTCTGGATTATGTTGAGATATAAGGTACAGTAAGTCTGTTGCAGCTGAAAGAAGTGACAGACAGTTCCACTGGAGAACTCTTAACACCCCTATGGTTGAGAAATCCGGGCAGCAGCAACTGCCTGCCCTAAAATAGTGTCTTTTGGCTTAGAGCCAATCTGTTGCTTCTTTGATTTCGGCTGAGGATGTGGAGAAGAAGGGTTAGATATGGGGGATCCATTGCGTTTGAGGATTCGCGTATCCGAATCCACCATCTCTGCATCATGAATAATTTGAGCATTATCTGAATTAGTGGACTGAGGAAGTGGAGAAACAGCAGTAACTTGTTCTTGGGACTGACACTGCTCAGGCAAGGAATGTTGGGTCATTAACGAAGGCATGGCTGACATGGCAGAAGTCATTCTAATTTGCATGGCCTGGGCAATCTGCGTTGCCAGAGCATTAGATATGCACCCTGTGACAGTGTACACTATCCTGTCAACCATCGTAGCCATAGGTGCTTCCACAGCAGTCAATATTGCCTGAGAGATAGACGAATCTAGTGTCACTCCTGAACGGGCTGACACACCTGCATAGCCGTGAGCCCTCTCTTTAATTTCTGATATTGCCTCGCGCCGCGAACAGCGTTTGCGGTCGGCTATGTTTAGAATTCGCAGTTCATGATCCCGAGAAGGACAATCCATAGAATTTGCAGCGTGAGATCCACCACAAAGGCAACACTTCTCGTTTGGATCAGAGCATAAATTTGATGGATGGGTCATTGCCGCATTTGCAACAGCGCAAGGTGGACTTGCAGCCACGAGCACTATGGCCATATCGCTAGAAATTGCTGCACTGCAGTGGCTTAGACGGAAGGGGACTACACGGAAGATTAGGGGCCATGCTTTCATTTCTGAGGGGCAGGCAGTACCCGCAAAAGTGGCAATAACCGTTTCCGTTGGCACCCGCTCATTGTTCACCTCCCGGCTACAGCGATACACAGCAACAACACCCGCTGCAGAGAGAAGGTCGAGGGTCTCAACTGGAGACAAGCAAGAGTCCACACCGCGAACCAAACCTTTTGTACAGACCAGATGAGTCGGAATGAAGCTGTTTACCAAAAGAGACCCAAAAGAAGAGCAGTTTATAAGATCCTTTACGCACGACAGGTCTAGTGAACGGCACAGAATCCCGCCACGTCCAAACTGCCTTACCTCAGTGATTGCCTCATAAAGGGAAGTGGCCGCCTGGAGAGCAGCTAGAACAAGCCCTGGATTGTTAATTTGGATAGAGCCACCATCCTTTGGCGCCAGCGCCACAGGAATGCTTCGGACGCCGGAGCGTTTAAAAGCTTCCAGAGGCACCTCATGAGGCTGCAGGGAAGCCGACCAGGGGACCTCCCCTGGCCGGGAGACTGCGTAGACATTTCCTGAGATTTAGAAACTCACCGCGTGCGTTATCCACACAAGAAAAAAAAGGTGCAAAGGCACATGGGGAAAAAAAACAGGACCAGCCGCCCAATGCTTAGCCAATCCCTCCCAGTCTCTCACGCCAGTCTCTCAAGCTGTTTTTTGAAAGCGCGGTCTTCATCATCTTCCATCCGTGCGCGTGGAAGCGTTATCAACGAGCATGTAGCAAACCGCCCGAAATGGCGTAAGATTAGAAGCAGTGAAATTCAGAAGACCCAGTGCAATCGCAATGATATCGGGTAAGAGTAATTAAGCGACCTACAAAATTTCCTTGTTCTGAGTCTATTTTGTGCTTAGCATTTATTGTAATTATTGTGGTAAACGCTACTGAATTGTTTTCTAAATACTTTAGGCGTACGTTAGTTTATTTACACAGACACATCAACGCGCTGCCTGATTTTAGCAGTCCATTTTAGCACAGTGGGCATGACAGCAGCAAATGAGGCAGCATGCTAAGCAATTCTTTTTGCTTTGCTATCCAGGTTAGTGATTCCAAATCTGCACACTGATTCAAAATCTGCACATTTCTACAGGAGTGACGATCGCTTTCTTGTGCTCCTGCCCTGCACACGGTGTGTTCAGCGTTTCCATTCTTGCGTGATTGCATTATATAAAGTTCTGTTGTCTTGTGGCGGTGTTGAAACAAATCCTGGCCCGATTGAAACACAAATGCTATCGGAATTTCTGTAATGCCAGAGCAAGATTAATTCATCCATGGAGGGCCTGAAGGCGTCTCAAAACATAACTGAGAATAAACTTTTCGGTTTAACTCAGCGAATTGCATGATAGCCCAGAGAAGCAGTTGTCGGGCCTAAATGTCTTAGCCACGAAGGTAAAAGACATGGAATCGGCAATATGGGGACTTCAGGAGCAGCTTAGTACAGTTAAGAACCTGATAGACGATTTAGAGAACAGAGGCAGGAGAAATAACCTGATCATTTAAGGAATAAAACAGCTTAGCGAGGAATTTAGCGAGGAACTGGAAAAGGAAGTAATTGATGGTGTTTTTTTCTGGAACAAGGTTTAACAGTGAGTGATGTCCAAAGATGCCACAGGATGGACAAAAAGGAAATAAATAAGGCGCGACCAGTCGTTATGAAACTCGTCGACTTATGTGAAAAAACTTCAATATTACGATCATGCTAGTAACTAAAAACACCAAAATAAGCTTAAAATCATTAGCTGGGGACTCTTCTAAATGAGTTAGAGAAATACGGAAACAACAGTGGTGAAGCTCTGAATAAGAGGGGAAAGAGAGCGCCAAGCTTTACAGCTAATCTATGATAAGCTAAGCGTTGATAGCGTACTGTATGGTTGGGATGAAACAACAGCTCCTAGCTTTAGGCTTAAAAAAGAAATCAAACTGACTCTGGTCTAAAAGATCTCAGACCCTGAAAATACTAAATGTTAATTGCAGAAGTGCCATAAACAAGACAACTGAGTTGGAGGCTGTTCTGCTTTTGCATGACCCTGAAAAAGCGGTTTTGACAGAAACTTGGCTTAACATTTGTTTGACAGTGAGTTCGTTACCACTGGCTACAGTTCGTACCGAAAGGATCGTGATGGTAGAGGTGGAGATGTCAGGATTCGGTTTAAGTCATCCCTGTGAATTTTACCAATGCCTGATATACCCAATGTAGAGTGCATTTTTTTGCACAACGTCCTATGGAAACGTTAGACTGTATATTTTTGGAGCAATGCACGCCCCCCCCCCCGCCCCACACACACACACACATTCTACCGTTGCCGTATTATAGGAACTGAAACTGCACGATTGTTAAACCCGATAATCGTATTATACTGTCAGGATCTTTTAATTTGCCTGAGGTAGATGGGTCAAATTGTTCAGTTAAAAAGCATGACCACCATGTTGTAGTTTTGTTGAACATTGCTTTTGCCTTCGACTTATTGCAAATGGTAGAAGAAGATACCATATTTAAGGGCAATTCACAATCAATGCTCGACCTCTTTTTTGTTAGCGGACCAGTTACCGCTAAAACAAATATCCTTATAGTAGATGGAATATCGGACCACAAAGGTGTACTGCAGACGCCGCTTTAGATAAGAAACCTAAATACATGTATTCAACGTATAGAAGCTTTTCTCGAGCTTTTCGCGAGATACATTAAAAGTATCTCGGACTTGTTGTGTAATCGTCGCGGCTAGAGCGATAGCGGCGGCGCGACGATCGCGAGAGCTGGCTATAAGATAAGCCGCGCTGTTCGGCCACCGGGGGGGGGGGGGGGGGATTCCACTAAAAGCTGTGATGCAATAAACCACGTTCGGTTTTCCGCCCACCTGGCCTTCGGTTGCTGTCCCCGACAAACACGACAGGACTCTTGATACCTAATGACTTCACTTGGACCAAGCGCATTGACTACATAATGGCTAATGTTAATCGCAAGCTGTTCTTTCTGAGGAGAGCTTTGAGAATTTCTACGCCTCCTGTCCGACTGCTCGCATACAAAAACGTAATTCTGCCGATACTAGACTATTCATGCGTTATTTGGGACACTTTCACTAAAACTTACACTAATAAGATATAAATTATGCAATGAAAAGCACGTCGCTTCATTTAAAACAGATTTGGACGTACGTCAGTGGCAGAATTGTTAACCAAATCGAACTTGCTCCCATTCACCCTAAGAATCCGCGTGGCACGAATAAAATTCCTCTTTCAATTTATTAACGGCCACAATCAGGCAGATTTCACTAGAATAATTTCTTTTTCATCTGGTTACGCCACTAGGCAAAGGCATAGCCGCGCAGTAACTCCATTTACCACGCGTAATAACCGCTTTAAGTATTCTTTCCACGGACAGTAATTGCAGGGAATCTCGTAACCAAAGACCACGTTTAGAAATCAGCTATGTCGACATTTCAATTCAGTATTGTTTAAAAATCTGTTGGGCATGCTTATTCTCCAAAATTTTCAAGCTAATTTATTCTACTTTGTTGTGTTCATTGCTTGTGCTATTACGTTGTTTACTTATCTGTATCCCTCCCTGTTAAAATAGCCAGTGGGGATTGCAGTATAAGCACAATAAATATAGATAACAATGAAGTGCAGGGCACATGTATGCATGCAGTGCGTGCCAGAAGTAAAGGCAGAATGATATTTTAGGCCCAACTCGTAACTGTCTCGGTTTTGTCTCACGTATTAGCTCAAATACCTCACACACGTACCCGCACACACACAACAATATAAGCATCCAGCCTCTTGTTCAACAGAGCCTTAAGGGCACAGGGTAAGGTAAAACTAGAAAAAAAAATCGTTTTTTTTTCTTTTGGAATTTTAGAAGTTCAATTCTTTCTACACATGTTCCATGATCGCACTTTCCTCAGAAAGCCATATTTACGGCTGAAAAACGCTTTTTCCGAAACCAAGTAGTGAGCGGCCACGCCCCCTTTCAGGATTAACGTCAATTTTTTCAACCAAAAAGTCCACCACCTGATTTCAAAACTTGTCTAAAATCAGCTACATATAAAAAATTGTCTGGCAACTATTGTACAGCTCCTCTTTTTTAGCCAAGACAATCCTGAGACGCTTTGCACGTTTTTTCCACGTTTCTGCAACCTTCATGCAGCTGCGTCCGAGTGCTATCCCTTTCGATCAGTATTGTAAATTGTGCCGGTGTTGGTTGCTGCTGATAAGTTGAGATGCCCAGGGCAAAGAAGGCCTTCGTCAGGCGTGAATTTCACGGCAACCGCTACGCTCATCGTGAAAAAGCAAAAGGATGTCCACGACCGAATGAGATCCCGAACGCCGAACGCGCCAGCTCCTCGACATCGAAGCTTTCAAGATTTTCTCTGTGCTTCCAGGAAGAGGATGTGCTACAGAGCAGCAGCCAATATGCCTTAATGGACATGGACGGCATTTGTGCCGCAATTACACAGATTTGTGTGTGCAGAGAGTGCGGTGGAAGTGTTGAGCTCATCGAAATTGTGACAAAACGGGTAGGTGTTGCAAGCGTTTACAGTTTGAACTGTGAAGTGTGTAGTGCCGCACAACGATTTGAGACGTCGAAGAAAACTACTTCTGGCCTCTGTGAAGCCAACCTCAGGTTAGTGTATGCCTTGAGGTCCATTGGTAAGGGAATGGCTGCAGGAAATATACTCTGTGCTATGCTAAACCTTCCTAAGCCGCCGACAAAGTTTGCGAAATACAATCAAGAGCTTCTAGGTCACATCGAAGCTGCTGCTCAGGAGTCGATGAAAAGGGGAGCTGACGAAGCTGTGCAGCTGAATGAGGGGGATAAAGACATCGCAGTTGCTCTTGATGGAAGCTGGCAGAAGCGAGGCCATACTTCCAATAACGGCATAGTCTCTGCGACCAGTGTAGACTCTGGGAAAGTGCTGGATGTGGAGGTTTTGTCTAAACGTTGTCCAAAGTGCAGCATCAAGGATACAAACAGTGACCCCCTTCATAGAGAGGTGTGCCAAAGCAACTACCAAGGCACCAGCGGTGGAATGGAAGTCGCAGGAGCACTGAAAATTTTCGGCAGGAGTGAGGAGCTTCACGGCGTTCGATACGTCAAATACCTTGGGGATGGTGACAGCAAGGCTTTTATGGCTGTGAAGGCACAAATGCCATATGGTGATTCCGTTGAAATATCCAAGGTTGAGTGCATAGGGGACGTGCAAAAAAGGATGGGCACAAGGTTACGAAGGCTAAAAAAAGGAAACAAAGCAGGAAAACTCTCTGATGGAAAGAGCCTCTCGGGCCGAGGCCGACTGACTGATGCAGTAATAGACAAGCTCCAGACGTACTATGGTTTGGCCATCAGAAAAAATGTAGGAAACCTGGATGAAATGCGAAAGGCCGTTTGGGCAACCTTCTTCCACTTATCGGCCACAGACGATGACCCATGCCATGGACTTTGCCCAAAGGGACCTGATACGTGGTGTGCCTTCAACAGAAGTCAGTCAGAGGGCAAGCCATTTTTCCACAAGGAGAGTTTGCCTGCATCTGTCTTGGAGGCTATCAAACCCATTTATAGGGAGCTATCGAAGGCTGAGCTCCTAGAGAAGTGCCTGCATGGGCGAACTCAAAATGCAAATGAGTCGTTCAACCATGTTGTTTGGGAACGCGCGCCAAAGAATGTGTTTGTTAGGCTTCGGACCCTACGGATGGCAACACTGGATGCTGTTCTTTCATTTAATGATGGTAGCATCGCACGGGCCAACGTTTTGAAGGCGTGTGGATTGAACCCAGGGAGCAACACCATCAAGTGGCTGAGGGAAGCTGACCATAAGCGCATGTACTTTGTGGACAGAGCAACACGACAGCTTACAAAAGAGGCCCGACAGTCAAAACGACAAGCCGAAAAGCGAAAAAATGACGGCGACAGTGACTACGAAGCAGGGGGCTATTAAACCAATTACTATGGAGGCGTTTCTGCGAATAAAAAATGGTTTTTCACATCTTTTTTCTCTTTACGCTCTATTATCTCAAAACAGTGTTTTTTCTTACAAAGGTACCATTATTTCCAATGCCTTTCAAGACAGACGGCTGATTTTTTTTGCAATCATCTACATAAGTGTTGCCAACTACTGAACTAGAATTAAGCAATTTCACTGAGCAGTTATTCTGTTATGAATTTTGAAATGCGCAAAGAAAGGCCAGATTTGTGTACTACCGGAAAAAATTTTATTAAAAATCGAATTTTCAACACATTTTAAATATTCTAGTTCAGTAAAAAGAGCACAAAATTTGGCAAACAATGATATATGTATTATTAGGCTACTGTTATTAGTTAGTGAGAAACATGTACCTCAACATGGCCTAAAATACATGGGAAGTATAGGGCTTACCCTGTGCCCTTAAGGGCTTGCCTTGTATGTTTGTTACTCAGTAATATTGCGAGAAGTTGCAGACTAGAAAATATAACTGGAATTTTAAAATGACTGTTAGTGAGGGTGAGGGAGGGCCACCGATGTGAGCGTGAGGGCGAGGGAGGGCCACGGATTTAATTTGTGAGAGTGAGGGTGAGGGAGGAAAAGCAAAAATGAGGGCATTTGCCCACCTCTGCTGGCGTCATGATTTGGACGTCTGGAAATTTATTTTTCTTGCTACTCGATATATGCGTATTCTTTCGAAATATGGTGTACGAACGGAATAATCAAATCGCTTATTAAAGGGCCTCAGAAAGGGGCTCACAATAAAGTCGCGATATGTCTGGGATGTTAAAAGACGCTGCTTCGCAGATATCCACCAGCAAGAGTTTTTTTAATGCGTTTTGGGGAAGATGATTTATATACACTCAAAATTTGAACTTGCGCGTCTTCGCGCCTTTCCCTCTCCTCTGGGTAATTTTCGCACGCCAAAACGTCGGCGCTCCTCCTCCGGCCCGGCCCACTCGGCGCGTGGGAACGATCGTGTGTGTGTGTGTGCGTGTTTCTCCCTCCCGTCCTGTGTTATTCTGCGCAGTGTTTAATTACGTCGCTACACCAACTGGCCCAACGTTCTACCCTATTAAGCGTCCCCTTCCTCCGCCGGCGGCCGGCGCTCACGAGGCGGCCGCAGCCGTGGTAGCTGCGTGAGGCCTGAAAGGAATTTGGTGCTTTGAACCAATGATAAACCCCGACTGCTGACGTCACTTGGAAGACGTGACGTCGTGTGCCAGGTTTCGCGCGAAACCTGCACCGCGCATCCACCGTATATGGCCACGAGTTGCGAAAGCGGGAAAATTTTAAAAATGTATTATAAATTTCCCGCTTGCTTTTGAGGTCTTGTACGCGGCATGAACGCTGGGTGGCCTGTACTCTACATACGACAAGCATTTTAAAGCCAAGCTCGAACATAATTTTCGGTGGCCCATTAAAGACTGTGCCGACAGCCAGAATTTTGTTGAGTTTGGCCATCCGCCTTGCATGACAGCCAGCAAGGACGTATGAGGAAATGCCAAGACGTCAGTAGCTGCCGCCGGGTGCTCGTGACTGGCGCTGAACAGAGTTCACTGAAGATCGATGAGAGAGGCTTTTTCGTTGCGAACGAAGGATGATGACGAACAGCAGCTGCACCAAGTACAGCTTGCTGGAAGATAACGTTCATCGGCGTGTTTAAGAGACGTAAACAGTGTCGGCATCACCATCGTAGTATGTCGTAACCAGATAGCTCGCGCTCGCAGACTGGTTAATTACAATGCGGGATGACCGCTCTTGGGAACACACCGGGCGGGGTCACATGACTCGGGTGGAAAGGAAAGCTCCCTGATGAGCGACACGCCTATCGCTGCTCCCTATGCGCCTTGTTCCCTTCCGCACATCGATATATGTGGTGGCCGGTAAGTTCGCCAGTACAACGTTCGAGCAGTTCACAACCCGTTGATTGGGTCGTTCCATCTTTTATTTCATCTATAAAATGACGGATTGTAGACAGCTCCCTCAATATTTTTTTACGCGTCTGCCTTTCATCTCAACCGTCGTAAAAATGAAATGACCGGAAATCTAACTCTCCTAAGCTTTGTGCCCAACAGTCCCGCAGCCGAAAATAATAGCTCTTCACTTCCGTTATGCCCTCGCCAACTGTTAACGAACGGCTGCGTTCATGGGTACTCTTGAAGCGATAAAAATATTTCTTAAAGTTTTGCATACATGTGTTTCTGCGGGCCTCACTCCTGTCATGTGCAACTCAGAAATTATCCCAAACGCAGGTCCTGCAAATATTTACGCGGCCGGATGCTGGAGGACGTGTGAGTGAACGCTCGCCGTGCGCGTGTCTTCCTAGCTGACCTTCAGGTGTTCCGCCTTGTCAGCGAAGCCAGAGCGGATAATCGCTTGTGCGAATCGGTGAGGAGCGACTCTGGAAGGTCGCGTTGGCTCGCTGACGCCGAAGGGACGCTCTATCGCAGGTGTAACCCCGAACACACTGCGGAGGACGTAGCATAGATACTAATGAAGACCGAGTTTCATCCTTCTTGGAAAAAAAAGTCCACTTCGCCATTACAAAAAGAACAGAAAGTCACAATTTTTCCGACATCATTGAGGCAATGCTTTAAAGGTCTTTCTGGGCTGGGCCTCGCTGAGAAGCTGAGTGTCTGATGCTTTCTACACCAACATATATCCCGGGTGCGTCACCTAAGATGCTCGGCAATTTTAAAAATATGCTTTTCGAGTTAGAAGCGCGCATTTTTCGGTATAGCATTATCAGCGGTGTAGCACATCAGAATACACCTAAGCCGTACCAACAAGTGGGCGGGTTAACTAATACTGAATAGTTAACTTTTTAACTATTCCTGCTAGTCTCCTTACTTAAGAGGCGTGTAGCTCACCGTAAGCAATATACATATAAGTTTTCAGAATTTTAAAGACTCATTTACCCTCGGCATTGTCTCTCGACAAATTTTGGCTACATCGCGCCAAAAATGCATGCGCTATGGAGTAGCTTGCGCTCAAAGCAACCATCCAGTGCACGTAACTCGTCAATATTGCCAAAATTTGTTGGGCCACAGTGCCGAGGGTAAATGCGTTTTAGAAAATTCGAAAAACTTATATGTATATTGCTTACGGTGAGCTACACGCCTCTTAAGTAAGGAGACTAGCAGTAGTTAAAAAGTTGACTATTCAGTATTAGTTCACCCGCCCACTAGTTGGTACGTCTTAGCTGTATGCTGATGAGTTACACTGCTGATAATGCTACGCCGAATAAACGCTCTTGTAGCTCAAAAAAGCCTATTTTTACCAATTGCAGAACATCTTAAGTGAAACACCAGGTATAACTACAGGCCGTGCCATACTGAAGGTGAATGTGATGATCCGACTATTTCACAAATTAATTCAGTGCAACCATAGGAGAGAAGGCGGCTATGTAATTTCGATGAAGCAAGGTCACAAGTGCCATGTTGGAGAGCAACGATTCCGAGCGTCCGAAGGGCGAGTGTACAGTGTGTTCTATAGTTTTCGATTCGTTAAGCGTTATCGGTAAAAATTTCCTAAGGATAATTCGTGTTCGGCGTCTTTCTTAGCCAGTGCGTGCGTTGCCTGAAGAATTCCCTTGATCTGATAAAGCTGACACGCGGACAAAAATACAGGTTACGGGCCGGGCCTCTTACAAGGCGCTTGCCACAAGCGAAACTCGGCCAGCGGAGCAATTTTCGGTAGGCGTGGTTTAATCACCAAAAACTGCTGCTCACAGTGAGATACTCTTAGCTGCTAGCAAACCTTACAGACGCATCCAGGCTAAGAAATGTGTCTTATTGAGACATACAGAAACCATTCGAGATTGTTCCGTATATGCGCTACGTGGTTCTTTCTGCCGGTACACAGCTCAGTCGTTGCGTCACGGTACTTTCGCATTGTGTTAATGCACACAATCGACGTTATAGGGCGAGTGAACGATTGACGCAACAACTAAAACAAACAATCAAAAAATACTCGCAAGTGCCTTATTATATACTGTGCGCGCCGAGGCGGCGGCTCAGCCTCTGCCGTCAAGGAAAGCATGTCACGTTTCGGCCACTCAATTGCGTCCAGTCCGGCGGCTGGGAGAGGAAACGGGTTGAGAGAAACCGAGAGAACAACGACGGGAGGAAGGAGGTAAGAGAGGAGGACGGAAGGCAAAAAGCAAAGGTAGGAGATGGAAGAACTGAACTACAAGGAAAGCAAAGGTGCTGGGCCCCTACGAGTGCGCTACCATTACCCTTGTCTGTCGATGGAATCGATAGCGAACTGAAGGGAAGGCAGAAAAGTACTTGACTTGTGGAACGACGTGGCGCTAAGGGGACGGCTCCTACGTGGCGCCATGTTTTGTTTTTCGGTTTCACTTTCAAAGCTTTATTTTTTTCCTTTCGGACAACCGGCGTGACTGGCATAGGGGCATTCCGTCCGCTGGGATTTGCCGCAGCGAGTGAGCGTGGGCCGAAAAACTGTGCTCGCGGCAGGCACGGGAATGTGTGTGCAAATATTCCGCGCTCAATTCGACCTGGTATTCACGCCGTGCATGGAACACAGCTTAAACGAGGCAAAGTGCCAGTTACCCGCCGCGAGTGGCACAGTGGCTTTGACGTTCGGCTGCTGACCCTGAAGGTACCAGGTTCGGTCCCGGCAGTGGCGGCAATATTAATGCAAAGTGAGTATATGGCTCACTGCAGGCACGTAGCAGCCCCCCCCCCCCCCCCCCCCACACACACACACACTTATTTAAGCGCCGCCACATTAATCTTGAGACTTGTCAGATATTCTCTGGTGAACACTGTTCTGCTGTTACAGTATTGTTATAGCCGAGGCTTGGAAGCGATCGCTAATCGGGTCACCAATGTTCCTTAAGCAGAGGTCAGTCTCTCGTGCTGAAGTGCACAGACAGAAACACAGTTATTTAAAGAAAAGAACACCTAACTGAGGGCGTGAAACCGACTGGTACCCTCTCAGGGAGATCTTTTGAATGTTCAACGTTCACAACCCAACCCTCAAAATTTGAAAGTTATAGACCTCGTAATGTTGGCATGCATTCCTGTTGAGCGCTGTACCTGCACGTCTCTGGCTACAAGAGATCACCGATGAATGGAAATTTTTGCTCTTAGTATATGGTCATGGCCACAGCTTTGTGCGTTCACTACTGACGATGCTAGGGCGTGCAATGCTTGCAGCGCTGAATGAATTACAGAAGTTCGAAATAGCTCAAGTCACAGCGGCTGAACGTAATTTTGATCATGGCCATTTAAATGCTCATGAAATTGGTGTGGTGCCTCCGGAGCGGCATAAAAGCAATACCCTTTCTGAGGTTAGGTGGAACAGGCTTCGCATTTTTCAAGTGGGAGCGGCCCTTTGTTCCAGACCGATTCCATCTGCAGGGGCTACAGGGACCGCCTGGTGAGGTCAATTTTCGAGAAATTCTGGATGAAAGAAAAAGAGGACCCCCCTCCCCCTTCTCTCTCTCTCAGAGTCCCTTCTATCAACCTTCAGAATGAGTTTAGACATCTGGATGGTTAGATTGCTACATGCTCTGTAGTGGGAATCGCTGTTTTTTTTTTTTGGTGTCTGTTGTTTTCTGTTTCCGTTTATTTTCTACTTCCTCGGTTTCTTTCCTGCATCCCGTCCGATGGAACTCCTCGAGAGGGAAAGTTGCAAAACCTTTCCTCGCTATCCAGCCAATCTCCCCACCCCACCCCTTTACAGAGGCTCTCGGGCACCCTTTATAACCAACTTTCCTCGCCTCGGTTTCCCTTTCACGCGACCGGCCACTGTCTGATGAGTTTCAAGTCACACTTGTAAATTACCTAACTATCCTTCTGTAGCCTTTCTGCCTTCGGCGCAGCTGTGTCGCAGGTCGATTCGGCTGGCTTCTTGTGCCGCTGACTATGTTGTTTTTGGTTCTGAATTTTTTTCTTTTTTTCTCCCTCGTCATCCACCCTGTCTCCCATATCACAGTTGTCAGTCGGCGCCTTGTCTTCGTTTCCTTTCCTGTCCCTATGCGCGGCTCTCTGCCATGTTTATAGGAAAGTGAAACGCCAAACAGCGGAGGAAGCGGCGTTCAGTGGTTGTCGCAGAGACAGTGCTCAGAGGCGGCAATGCAGTATGCTGAGTTCAGCAGTCTCTGGCCTACAGGAAAAACGCCACGCGGTCCCTTTCTCCATGGTCGGTTGTGTGCATTCCCCAATTGACGGGGTAACAATCACAGCGAGTGCATGCATGGATACGGGAACTTGTGACTCTGGTGGGCTGATCGCACCAATGGGGGACAAACGACCGAGAAGACGATGGCGGAATCGCTTTAGCGTCATTTAAGGGAAGGAGTTCTACGCTGTACCCTCTTTGTCGACGGACATTTTTCGGGTCACAGCACCAAAGAGGCCGCGGTGACTGTTCAGCCGAGGAGACATCCAGCGCTGAGCCTTTATTGCGGTGCGAAACCTTTTGCCGAGAATGCTTCCAAGCTTTCCATCTTCCCCCTTGCTTAAGGGGGAGGGGGTACCACAGTGGCCATCTTGGACAAGATAGTAGTTCAACCACCAGGGCGGCTCCACTTCTCCGTGGAGCTCTGTTGGAAGCTTAACATGGTAGGAGCGATACGTCTGTCAAGCTCTTGAGGGCAGAAGTCAAGTTTCTTGAACGTGTTCCGGGATTTTTTATGTTTACGTGGCTTGTCACTGTATGTTATTCAGCACTGTGCATGTCTTGGTTTTCTTTGTTTCTCCGTATATATAGGTTGGCCTGGCTGCAAATAAAGACTAATGAGAGTTAGTGTGTGTTCTTTGTTTTTCTCGCCGTTTTCGTGAGTGTTTTTCTGCGCCATTATTTCTTCAGGAAAAAAAATCCACAGGCAAGCACATTTCTTCCTTGGCACTCTTCATGAGCTTAATTGCTAAAGGGAAGAAAGAGAAAGAGGTTTACTTTGCCATGCAATCTCAGCAAAATGCACGCTAGAGCACTCGAAGACAACAGCTCTGCGACGTCTTCGGTGTTCTCCTGAGTGCTTTTCTTTTGCCTTTATTATGTAGCCCGTTGTGCGTTCTGGCGGTGCGGGTCGGGTACAGGTGTATAGCAACAACTGCCTCCCGATTCTTGGCCGATTCCCAGTGTGGTTATGTGCCATCTTTAGAAGTGCTAACAACATCTAAGCAAAGCGCCCACGGCAGCCCGCTGTTGCAGCCGATTTTTTTTTAATTAACCGGCCAGTGTGGTTGGCGGCAGTATCAACGAGAACAGAGACACCATGCCACCTAAACAACATGCCACGAAACTGCAGTTCGCCCAAGCGTTCGTATCAGCTTCAGCAGATCCTGCATGTACTCCGGTCTGTCTTGCTCCGTGGCCGGTGACTGCGAGCGTTGCCCGTATACCGCGTCAGCTGCGTCGGGTTTGTCCCTCTAGGTTCAGTGACGACACAAGGGAAGGCTTCCGAGACGACGAAGCAGCTCAATCAACGAAGGCTGTTTCGTGGCCCCACATTCGGGGCTGTGGCAGTTGAGTCAGCGGAGCGTGAGTGCAAACGCGACCCAATGCGCTTCAAGGCGTCTCGCACGTGGCCGAGGCATCCAACGACCTCTACTGGGATGAACTGCAGTTGCGCCTGATGCTTGTTTTCTGCGCATTCTGCACTGCGCCAGCGAAAGCTTACAGGCCTTCGTCCTGGTGCATGTCGGACATTCACTGCCGCGTCATGGCGCTCTCTGTGCCATATCGGCGCCAGGCTGCAGGCGGCCGACCTCGTGACCGGACTGGCCAGACAGGACCTCACTAGCATAGCCCGGCATAATGAAGCCCTCATCGAGTCACGTATTTCCAGCAACCAGAGGGCATCCGTGTCTTCAGCGGGTGAAAGAAAAAAGGTTTTACACGTCCAAAATGCGTACACGTTTTCAACACCCAAGTCATTCGCTTCAGGCGTTATATCCGACGAGGCCGCCCTATTCATCGGTGAGTACAAGTCTGAGCATAATGTCGAACGGCTTCGTTCGTTGCAGCACCTGAAAAGTGGCAATCGAGATCGTTGTACTAATTCTTGCAGTGGTGTAATCTTTAGCATGCACAGCAAATTGGACCGGTTTTGTGCACACCTTTAAGCTAGCCACACAGTTGTTCAATGCCGACGCACAGCCAAAGTCTCGTCCGTGCAGTATGATGCTGGTTTGTTTCATTCTTGGGCAAGCACCTGCAGGAAGCAAAATTAGAGGTCACACAAGGACCCATAGCGTATGTCAGGTATGCCTTCGTAGTGTAGTTCGCTGCCAGAACTTCTGCCCGACAGCCTTATAGTTCCACTGATCTTTGACGCCGCAGCAAATTTTTTTTCACGCACATTCGCTGTTCATTTTCCGTAGGAGAGGCTCCCCGCCCATTTACACTCCTATTTTTAGCTTCATATACACTTAGACCGCAGTGTTAGTCATATAATGAGAAGGGCTGTATGTGCAACTGATTTCCACATCGCTGCGGAAAAGCCGCATTTCCGTTTTGTCGTCTCCGCAGGCCCCTTCGCTTTAAGCGTCAATTCGGTTTTGTTTGTAGGTACAAGCGCAGTGCAAAAATACAAGTCTCCGAGCAGAGATAAATTGAGGTCTGGGTACACACATGGCATTGTTCCAACAAAGAGGACCAGCGAATAGCGACACATTTTTAAGAGGAGCTGTGGTGACATATCGCTGTTTGCATCGAGTCACAGCACTTATACAGCACATGTATACGTAGGAGAACATGTTATTTGAACCGCAAATGAGGCTTTTCTTTCTCTAACATAAGTTATATCTTTCAAGACAGTGCTGAGGAGCAATTCATGACTGAAAACCGTATACTTCAGCCGTGGCATATTACCTTGCAGAATCACGACAGCTCTGTGCGATATAACGGTGTGTGTGAAGTACAGGCGCTCGATTCGTTGCAGGCCAGCTTCCACCATTGCTTCAGCGGACGCCTCGTCAATTTCAGGCCCTCTGTCGATCTCGAAAGACACCAGGTTCACACAGGACCGCACTGCGATAGAGACAGAGGGAGCTCGAAAAAATAGGACAGAAGGGCAGCTTATGCTCACGGGCCTACGAGGGCATTGCGTTCACGATCATCACGGTGCAGCTGCAACAAATAAAAAATCCAAGTATCGAAACTGACACAAAGTTTCTCGCATGAAAGGGTAAACCGTAAGCTCGTCACGGGATTTACCAGGAGCGAGTAAATACACGCACATCTTACGAAATGTGCAAACTGTTTCAAATGAAGTCAATTTGAAGTGCTACAAACACTAACGTGTTAACAAAACGAAAATCCCGAAATTTGTCTCCTTAGAAATAGTTTGCTTCGAAACATGATGTTCTGTACGGAGGATAAAAAAAATGAAGGTTGATTTGAGCAGTTAGGCCAAATGCGAATTCGGTGCGCTAGCACAGTGTGGTCATTGCTTTGCATTGTTTATCATGGTTACGCTTTGTTATTCATGGTATTACTATGTGATTAAAATGGTACATCGAGTGAATTGTGTGTCTTTGCATGGCGGGGATGAAGTACAGTACATGTGTGACACAATGTTTATTACAATCTTTCTATGCTTGGACATCAGCCGCGGCTCCCGTTCCGCATAAGGTGCGGCGTTGTCGCCGTCGGAGGCATTGAGAGCGATAATGCAGGTGGCCAACCTGCCACCTTGGTCACGTGAGCCTGCGAAGTGAGCTGTCCGCCGTGTCAGGTGGCCAACCCCTGTTGACCAGAGGACCATAAAGACAAAAGGCTTCTTCCGTGAATGTGGGCTTGAGTGCTAGGAGACAACAAAGTAAATTATACGATGCTCACTGTTGCTTCTTAAGCGGCATTCCGATGGATGGGTGTGGGGAGGCGGTGCGCGACTTCTCCGTCCCTGCTCCGGATTCATCTCTCACGCGGGTAGCAGCCGAGAGGGACTCCTGGTTGATTTCAACCACCGGGGGTTCTTTAACACGCAATGGCACCACATGGTTGTTTATGCATTTCGCCTACATCGAAATGCGTCCGCCATGGCGGGGATTCGATCCCGTGGGACTAACAGCCGAACCCCAAGATCCCTGAGCCACCGCGGCGGGTGCACAGAGATAAAAGAGAAAGCTGCCTAAAACTGTCCTGTTTCCATCGAGACAATGTATTGTAAACGGGAAAATATACCCTTGTAATAAGGGAGTACTAGCTTACTCATTGGCGTCCACCTAAGCCCAGCTACGGCTCCAAAAAGAAAATATATACAGCTTCAACAGAAACTTCGCAGTTGAAGACAAATTCGTCCTGGTCCTGCGTTCGAACCCGGGTCCACCGCTTCACCGTATCAGTCGCTCTACGAACTGAGCGTACCGGGATGGCTAGCAAGTGGTAGGGCGAGAGCGAACTCATCAATAACTCGAAGTTAGAACAGTTTTGGTCAATTGTTTAAGAGAATCCCGCAATATGGGGTAGATTTTAATAAGGGAGCAATTTTAGCTGAGAGAAGAATTGAGTGTTGCGCTTCAGTCTACACTTTAAGCGTTTTTTCGCCTTACTGGACGGAAAGTTCGTCCTTTCGGAGGCTAACTGCGTTGTCACAGCCATTAATCCTTCTCAAGACTAATGACGTCAGAAGCGAGCAACAACAGATAAAAATAAAAATTTCGTGACCTAGTTGGGAACTGAATCACTGCCGCTTCGGATGGGAGCCGGGCGCATTACCCTCTATAGACCACTGCTACGACTGTTCTTTCTGCCCAATCTAGAATTTATTCCGAAGACATTACACAATTTTGAAAAATCAGCTTTTTGAGATAGAAGAGCGCTTTTTTCGGCATGAAATGTTGTCAGCGGAGTAGTACATCAGAATACAGCTAGAATGTCTAACTAGTAGGCTTGTCAACTAATATTGATTAGTTAACTTTTTAACTATTACCGTTAGGCTCCTTAAATTATCGAGAGACGTGTGCAGTCCATCGTAAGTAATATCCATATCACTTTTTATATTTTCGAAAACGCGGTTACCCACGGCGCTGTTGTGCAACAAATTTTGGCTGCATCGCTCCAAAATACATGCTATTTTGAGAAGCTTGCAGGCAAAGCAACTTCTCCAGGTCACGTATACCTCATCGAAATAGCCAAAATTTGTTGGACCACAGCGCGGAGCGTAACCACGTTTTCGAAATTCTAAAGAGTGATATGGATATTAATTACGATGGGCTACACGCCTTTCAGTAATTAAGGAGCCTAACAGTAATAGCTAAAATGTTAACTGTTTAATATCAGTTAGCCAGCCTGCTAGCTAGCACATCTTAGCTGCATTCTGATGTACTGTACCGCTGACAAAGCTATGCCGAAAAAAGCGCTCTTATAACTCATAAAGCCTACTTTTAGACATTGTGGAAACTCTTAGGTGAAACACCCTTATATACACAGGTTGTTTACAAAGTAGCCAGCTAGTGGCCGCACTGCAGCGACTTGACAGAAAACACAACTAACACAGCTAGAAGGGTGGCAGGCAAAGACAACACATCAATAACGGAAACCAATCCGGCGGAAATTCACTTTCATCTTAAGTGTCCTTCAGTGGAGCACCGTCTGGCCAGAATTCGCTCTGGGGAAAACGACGAGCTCAGCATTCCGGTCCAACAAACGCGTTTTCCAAAGGCTGTGAAGTACAAGCGGAAAAATCGTCTCGTATGGCTCGTGGTTACGTTGAGCAGCCATCAGCTATCGCACGCTGTGATAATTCAAAGCAAATTCTTTCTTCAGTGTCCTTTCAAAAAGCGTATATGTATGCTCATTATAAAAGTGAACTGTCAACAAACGCCCAAGTAAAGATGGGCGTTAGGTGGAATTAGAAGGCACCACTAAGTTGGAAAGTAGGTTCACAAAGTCAACTTGCAAGAATGCTCTCACATATGAAATGGGAGCTGAGATAATTAGTAGCTCGTTTCTTCTTAGACAACCGCTACAACCGATTCAGCTTTCTAAACAGGTCGGTTATATGTAGCATGCAGCATGCGATGGGTATGTGTAGCCCAGTCACGATTTATAGCACGTATTGCTACTATTCGTGCAATGTCTGGCTGTTTTATTGTGACCCGCTTCTGCAGCAGGCTTTGATAAGAATTAAAACATCGACGACACGCTTATAACAGCGTTCTTCGTGCAAAAAATGTGATCAAGCCGTAAACGTATTGACGCACGGTGCTTCGCACAGGACTGCCTCGTCCCGCAGTTAATGTTTTCGCTGGCCAAACATTGTTTCCGGGGGCGAATGGTCGTCGTCGCTTCAGAAAGGATGAAGAATCTCTTCCAATGTGTAGCGTTTCATGTCCGTTCTCTGAAACAACCGAGAGACGCTTTCGTTGAGCTCGTCCGTAGCGCTTCATAGCTCGAGGCTAACAGTTTGACAGGAGCAAGTTAGTTCACTTCACATAAATTTCAGAGCACTCCTTGGCACATCATATGAAGAGACCTCCTTTCTCCCTTAACTCAAGGAAGCGCTGAAGGGAGCCCTGTAATTTTCATGCCGTTCCTAGCCGATCCTTGGCTCAGCCACTTGTACGCGTCTGGTGTCAGGAATATGCGCCTATTAATAGAAATATGTGAGTCCAAATTGGAAAAGAAAAAGCAAGTGGTTGGTCTGGCAACAACCCATTGTCTTCAGTGCAGCTGCACTGCAGCACAGAGTTTCTTACTATCAACTATAGAGGGAAATCTGGCGGCGCTGCACCTCAGCCACCATGGACGCTCAAATCAAAATAGGCCGGTGAGCTACTTGGTGCGGGACAGTCGGATTTTTTCGGGAACACAGAGTGGCGTTACTAAAATGCCCCATTCCGTCCACGACGCGCCCCGCACGCAGACGACTTTGGTGCGAAAGTAATGCGCAAAAGTCATAGCAGCGAAAACGCAACAGCAGCGACGCCAATAAAAGGTTTCTGTTTTCCGAAGTGTCATTTAAAACCTCTTATATTGCTTAAGCCATAACGTTTTTTAAACAGTTCTTTTTATAAGTGCGCCTGTTAAGCTCTAAATATAAGTGCGCCTGTTAAGCTCTAAATATTGGGTTTTGTGGTGCACAACACTTTGCCAATAGGAGAGCAAGAGATCTCTTATTTTAGGCAAACTTTACACTTAGATACTTTTCCGTTTTTTTGTTGCAATTTAAGAAGGGTTTTCTGGCGGGCTAGTTGGTGCTTCTCGTTCATGATTAAACCGCGCGAAAGAAACAGGGACAAAGGCAGGAAAACACGTACACACGCAGAACACAGTGCGCTCTGTGTTTGTACGTGTTTAGTGCGCGCTGCGTGTGTACGTGTTTTCCTGCCTTTGTCCCTGTTTCTTTCACGCAGTTTAATCATGAACGAGTTGCAATTTATACAGGGGGTATTGAATTTTAGGGCATTGTTGATTATTGAACAATGTTTTTTTTTCATTATTATTTGGCCAAAAGTTGTGGTTCTGCAGTCGGTAGCTCTCCGTCCCATGATACTTAGAGCGCCCATGGTGGCTGAGGTGGTCTCGATGAAGCTCCACGAAAACTCCCATAGGCGGGGCGCCAGCTTTCCCTCTAGGTAATATTAAGGAACCGTACTGTGCAGCAGAGACTGTTCGCTCTGCCATTGTGAACTCGTCGTCGCAGCAGCCGCTGGAGACGGCCTACTGCGCAAGCACAGAGCAAGTGGTTGTGCTGTGGAGTATGCGTTCAGGGAAAGCAGCAAGAATAATTTTAAAATTTGGCCGTAGGGGACTTTTAACCAAAAATGCGGCTTGAGAGCCAACATAGAGATATCAGCTGCCAACTGACAGAGGTTCACCTGCTGTGCACGTGTGCAGAAACAAATGCCTCAAGTATACGAATATTGCATGAAATTCGACTTACAGCCATAAGAGAGGCTTGCTGACAAAATAACAGCCGCAGCTTTCCCATGTTCGTGCAGGAGAACAGACTACACGACTATCTCTAATATACCGCCAGCCCTAGTTTATGCCATATGGCAAGTTTTCGAATTAAAAGAGGTATGACTGCCGGTTTGTGCGCTTGCTCGGTGACATGGAATTGTTTGCGCAAGGGTAGCTTGATTTCTTTTCTAAATGTTACTTTGTTTTCCTTGTCAGAAACAATCGAAATGAATGGGCTTACGAACGCAGCAGACGCTGGCCAACGTAAGGCTCCTTCCGCCGACGCACGCGACCTGCAGCTGAGGCCAGCACTTTCCCAACATCTGGCAGACCCGATGGCCAGCGTAGCCTTGCCTTTTTCTGCAAGTAGAACATCACCGCAAGCAGTGGCTACCTACGCGCATAAGGCGCGAAAACAGAAAACAAGATACGATAGAGGCGAATCAAGTTTATAAGAACGTCAATACACATGGCTCTTCAAGGTGTTAAAGTCGAATCCGGATATTTCTAATTATCGTCTATATAGGATTACTCGGTGGTGACGGCAGTCCATCCTTCAGGATGACAGCGAAAATGGCTTCCAAAACAAAGTTTATTGGGCTGACTCGCGCCCACAAAGAAATGAAGGACTCGGCAGCGGCAATAGCAACAAGCGTGCCCACCGCCCTCGGCCGGGCTAAATTTAATGCTCATAACGAACTTTCGAGGCAAACGTGCACAGTAACCACGACAGTCCTAAACAAAGTAGGATCTGTTCCGCCCGTCTGCGATCATTCGAGATAAATCTGGCCACGTCTTGCATCACAAAGCGATAAAGACGCGTGCGGGCAGCTTTGAGGAATGAACAAATAACCATTGCAAAGATTTGCATCAATAGAGCGCACACATTATTCTCTTGAAAATTTCGCATATAATGATAGGGAAGTCACGCAGTATATCGAACTACAATTTCGCCGGCCATTTCGTATATCGAACTACGCGCCACGCCCCTGCAAGTGTCGCGCTTGTCCTAAAGGCACACTTTGAACACTTCTTGCGCGCAGAGACTGGTTAGCTGCACGGCCTTGTGCACCTGCTGGCAGCGCTAGCGCTGTAAAACCGTGTGACCAGGTGAATGTGGATTGGGTTGAGGGTGGCCTTCCATCTCCTGCACTCATTTTCCACGCCGCATCGCTGTGATGGGGGGAAGCCGACCTTACTGAAGCCTAACGGTGGCCCTCTCCTGGCGTACTTCGCTGCCGAAGACGTGCGGAAGCCAACTGCAGATTAATTTTGATGAGTGGTTACTCTATTTATTGTGTACTGGTAACAAAATTCGATAGGCAGCGCCTAGTTCCTAATAAACGCCATCTGCAGCTTGGATGCGAAGCCAATTAGGCTCACCAACGCCTAGCGAGCGGGGCGCTGCCAGCATGCCGCCGGCAGGCGGCAAGTCGCTGCAAAGAGCCTGTCACTAGCGTGGGTGCAAAATATTCTTGCCTGTAGGTTACAGATGAGCTTAACTTTGGTCGTTTTTTTCTATATATTGATATATCGATCCATTTTGCGACCCCTTTCGAGTTTCATATATCTGGGTTCGACTGTACACTCTAATATTGTCACGTAGGGGTGACGGCAGGCAGGCCGTGAAAATTGAAAAAAAAAACAAACAAACATGACAAAGCTTCGCAGCATTATATATTCCTTTCGCAAAGTTGAAAGACATTTATCGAAGTAGAGTTTTGGTGGACATTAGATCGTATAAGCAAAAGAATCAAATAAGAAATTTATCTGCCCGATTAAACTATTTTGAAGAACTCATTCAACTACCGTGTACAGTGTGTTGAGGGGAATTCGCATGGGTGGAGTAGTCTCCGCTTTGGGAGTAATTACTCATATATCATCCACCTGAGCGAAGCTAAAGAAAATAAAGAAAAGCTATACTGCTTTCTCGGAAAGCTAGCAGCTACACCAATCAGGGCTGCTAGCAGACAGATGGTCGGTAAAGCGGATGCCGCGGACAGGCTTTGGTCCTGGGATATCAGGACTAGTTTTTCTTCAACTGCAAATATTCTGAGAAAGATTCGCAGCTTTACTTTGTCGCCGTATGGCTGCGCACAGATGGGCACTAATGAATAATTTGTCCCTAACTTTCTAATGGAACTACTGCATGTGAAGTGGGCGTAATAGGGCGCAACTTTATCCAGTTTCCTATCCAGAGAAGGAGAGTGCGCCATCCTTTTTTGAATTTCTGAGGAAGCAGTCAGCACAGTGAACACGTGCTGACACCTCTCTTCTGCTTTGGAAGCGTGATTCGAGTTTGTGACGGCTTCAAGCGCGAGAAACGTGCGGGGAAGCGAGCTTGCGGAAGATGAAGACAACCGCCTCAAACCACGCAGCGGCTATAGAGCCGGTACCTTTCAATCTTATAGTATCTAGATATGGGTGAGACGTAAAACTTAAGCAGTTAGTTAATGCAGTAATTACCTAATTATCCGACAAACAGATGTAGATAGGCCCTGTAGTTCCTCTTTGTGTCCGAGCTCGTGGCCTGGACTGATATTATTGCCGCGAACGTTGGCCGCTAGGTCCAAGACCATGCAGCCCGATGTGTTTACAGCGGCCGACGATAGTGTGTGCCATGCAGCCACCCTAGAATAGCCTCAGACACAGCGGCCGACGCCCGGCGGGCGATAATGTCAGTCCAGGTCACGCGCTTGTGAGACAGATACTGCGGCATTTCCTTTCCCCCAAAACCAATTTTAATTTCATTTTTTAATTTCAATTTTGATTTCAGGTAGTTACACGCAGTGACTGAACGCTTCGCAAGTTCTACCTTGAACGATTAATAACTGGACACCCCACTCCAGTTGTAGCCAACACAGTGTTGTGCGCTTATGTTTTAATTCCTCTAAAATGAACTAATCACGCGCACAACCTGGACACATTTCTAATTTTGTAAATAGTTTGTATATATTACTTCTCCTCCTATCCTCTCTTCCTGTCCCCTCACCTCTTTCATTTAATTTCTCAATTCTGCCTGCTATCCTTTATTTCCGCTGCCCCAGCTCAGGTGCTCCAGTATAGATGGCAGATGCCGGGGCTGGCAGAGATCTTTTCCTTCCTTTTTACTATTATTTTAATAAAAAAGCCACTACCACCACCACCACCCCCACCACGCGCTTGGGCATTGCATTGGGCATGCCAGATGTGGTGACCAGAGTCGTGTGAATGGCACATTGTCGAGTTTGAAGCTAGACAACGCAGGCAGCATAATTCAGATTGGACGGCTTTATTCCGTGATAACGGAAACGAAGAAAATGCGCGCCCGTGGTTGGCGCAACGCGCTCTAATAAGCCACATTATCACAGTGGGCAAGGGAAAACGAAGAGAGCGTGACCGAGGCGACGTGGTCACGTGCCTTTGATAACGCGTTGCGATACCATACACACAGTGACGTTGTCGTATAGCGTATCCTTGAACGTCGTCGGGAAACCAAAACACCAGTGCGTGTCCTGGTCTCCGTGTCGGTACCGTATTGCACTCACTGCGGGTCTAAGGGCGGTACGATGAGCGCCTTGATGCGTCTGCATCCTGCTCCCAGGGACCACAGTGCCTCCGGGAGAGTCACGTGGGACGCAGTTACGTAGGCCACCGCCTCGAGGAACGGGCACGCGCTCGCCAGCCACAGGACCCTGCATGCAAGACGGCAACGTGGTACCCCGTTAAGATTCAGTAAAAAGCCCCGAGAAGTGCACTCACTGACCAAACGCTCAGTTAAGGCGACAGCCTTTAATGGCTCATGCTCGCGTCCGTCCGTCCGTCCTTTACGCTCTTCAAATTGATAATAATAAAAATCTTTGTGCACGATGAGATCCGAACCACCATCCTTCCGTTCGGCAGCCCAGCGTGCTAACAACTACGCAACTTCCTGCCAACGCACATGTAGTTCTCCTTATCTAGGACGCTGGGGAGTGTTTGCGGAAAGGCGTCAAATCAGACGGATGCCTCCCAAACGCCCCCAAATATCTCCAGCATTTAAGATTCACAAACTATTGTGTACGTAATTACCATCTTGACCACACATCAGTGACACAAACAGCAACACCGCGCTGTGTAAAGGCTCCTGCCTCACCGCCCTTTAAGTGAACAAAGTGGCCCCCTGAATGTTTTCTAATAACCTATTCGTGGATAAGTTAAAAGAGGACCGACATTGTCACGTAGTGGAGACGGCCGTCTGGCAGTCAAGAAATCGGCTAAAACGGCTTCCAAAAGCAACTCTTTATTGGGCTGGCCTGCACCCACAAAAATATGAATGACTACAAACATTCGAGATAAGTCAGGTCGCATCTCGCGTCAGAAGCAAATGATAAATCCCAGTGCTGGCGGCTTTGAGCGTGAACAACAGTACAAAGATCCGTGGCAATATAAAACTTGCGGCCTTTACTTTCGCTGCCACTAAACGTTCTGCGTAACCGATTGGAAAAAAAATGATCATTAATGCTTTTTAACAGATTCAACGCTTCATGGAGACTGAGTTCAGGCGGTTTCGGCTTCCCTTCCGTCAGCAATTAACGTCAGTGGTTGGGCCAGTCTCAGCCGCGGCTCATCCTGTTGGGGTTGCGAATCCACAGGAGATTTGGCGGCGCTCTCTCTGTGGCCTTGTGAGCGGGATGCAGCCAGGGGTTGTTGGCAAGTCTAGATGGGTCCACACAGGGCTCGTACGAATCTAGCATATCAAAATACAGCAAAAATTGAAAAAAACCCCAAATTTTCTCATGCCGAAGGATCACCTTCTCAGTACGGAGGGCGTACAACCAAGCCGCGGTGCGATAATTTCCGATTTCGAAGAGCTCGCGGTACCTTGCGGCTGGGCGAGCCAAGTCTGGGTTCTGAGAAACTCAGCTTTGGCTTCAACTGTCGAAAATGACCGGTCTAGTAGAGAGCCCCAAGGGTCAGTAAGCCCCGAAACTTGGGAACGTCAGAGATGTAAACACCGAGTAACGGCTAGGAAGCCCGGAGAAAATCTCACGTGGACCATATATATCCTAGGTAGCAAAAGGTCTTCCTTTTAGTGAACCGATTCCAAAAGGGCGTCCTTATTATTAGGTGTGGGAGAGAAATGAGGACCTAAAAGTGACTCCTAGCAGAGAGCGGTGCCATCCTGGGCATTTTGGGCAGTACCACTGTTCATGCTGGGTCTGAGAACCGCTAAAGGGGTCCCCCGTGTGAGTACGGGTCTCTAGCAGTGGAGGAAGGTCTGGGTGCAGGAACCTGGCTTGGGCTTGGGTACCCCATAAACCTGCCTTTGTAGGGTACCGTTTCTCGGAGCGTCGAAGGCCCCGGCGAGCATTCCGTGGTATGGAGGTACGCTTGAAGGCCGAGGGCCACTATTAGGCGAAGAACGAGTGTCCGCCTTCTGCGGGGGTCTGAAAGGAGCTCGACTGTATTCGGATCAATTTTGAAATCCCAAGTTGTCCCCAATCCAACCCAAACTACCATAACCCAAGCCTGACGACCAACGTTCCATTCCTCAAATACCATCCCATACCCGCTACTTTGCAGGGTAGACCAGGGGAGCACCCCAGCCCCGCTCTCTCTGCTGTGGGTCGCTATAGTAAACATTAGCGATGTGCGAATAGTACTTTATCGAGACCGAATCAAATACAAACTTAATAGTGCAAGAATATTGAATATTAATGGAATATTTGTATGATTATTCGCTGCTTAATGACCGAATAAATATATTATCAGCGTCAAATGAGACGCGAACAAAAGAATTGAAACACAAACTGCAAATCTGCACTAGCGAGGTTGAATACTAGAGCTGCTGATTTTCGCATCGAAAGCGTAAAGATCACTCTTTGGAAGTGTTAATAGACCACGCGTATATCTCCTTTCCAGCCGCTAATAATTTTGATTGTTTGTGCTCGCGTTTCAGTTGTTTTGTTCGCGTTTCATTTGACGCTGATGGTACGAACGCATATCCACTCGAAACAGTAAAGCGCTATAGCGGTGGCGCTATAAGTCGTACAATTGAAGCTATAGCTGCTTAAATAAGCAACAACTTTTCCCATTGATGACTACGGCGACCAAAATAGCGCCAAGTCACAGTTGATGAGTGGGAGGAGTGTTTGAGCCATGGCCTTCGACATCGGTTATGAAGGTTTGAAGGGAGGCCTTGCTGAAACTGGCCGAGCCCGTTCGCGACGCCCAATCTTGAAGGCTTTATGAATGATGATTCACGAATGGACCGCATCTCGGCGCTGAACCCTCCCTCCTGCACAGACTAATCGCGCCAGCATGCTATGCGGCGCCGGAGTTAGCCCTGTTTTTTAAACAATGGTAAAAAAAAAACATATACGGACACACCGCTGTGTGGCTCAGTGGTTATGGCGCTCGACCATTGAGCCTGAGGACCCGGGTTCAAACCTGGCCGAGGCGGCCATTTTCCAACGGAGGCAGAACGCAAAAGGCGCCCGTTTGCTCTGTGATGTCAGCGCAGGTTAAATCGCCCCAGCTGGTCTAAATTATTCCGGAGCCTTACACTATATGGGATCCTTCATAGACCGTGTGTCGCTTCGGGACATTAAACCCCACAAATTACAGAAAAACTACGGCGAGGCCTATTCGAACTTTGTGTCAATTATTCAAAATCTATTCGAAAACTTGAGGACGCATTCGATTAAAAAATTTTGAACATGCTCTATTTTATTCGTCCAGCGAATCAAATAGATGGATATTATTCGCCATTCCAAAATTTCGAATATTCGCACACCCCGAGTATATACAGCTTTCCTCATTTCCACCGCTGGGTGTGCGAAATACCGTTTGCCCTCAGGGACATATTCCTTTGTTATTACAGTGGGCTGCTGCTCGCAAGTGGCACGGGTTGAGGCACTATTTTTCTTATTTACTTTTGTATTCCTCAATACAACTTCTGTCGTTAACGCTGCTCCGACATCGTCGTCTGGAAGAAGGACAACTATCGTTCGTTGGTTCTTATACCTTTGCGCAAGCTGCCGATCCAGCAGAGCCAAATTTCTCTCGCAGCTCGCAAAAGTAGTTTTGGTTCCACTTTAATCGCATAGAGATATAGCGAAAGTGAAAAGATTTCAGTATATTCTCACGAATAAATATTTCATTTTCTCAAAACTAATACACACATTAGAGTCATGTCAGTTTGAGAACTTTTTGCTTTGGACCAGAGTTATCATCAGGGCTAATGTTTCAAGGCAAATAAATAAAAGACATGCAGTCCTCGCTGCGATTCGTGACTAAAGCGAATGCTTGTCTGCCTTTTTCTGCCACGTACGGCTCATGCGTGGGTCTGTATCTCGTTCTCTTTTTTGTATAATTGCTGGCAGCAGCTCTTAATATTTGTCCGGAAATAAATTTTAAATTGAGTACCATGGGATAAAACAGCCAGCAAAAAATTGAGCCATGAGAGGTTTTCTTTTCCACCCGTGAACCCGAATTCTCGCCCCTCCCTTCGTTATTGCCCTGCTTTCATTCTTCACCGTGCTCTCTGCTTTTCCATAGCTCTGTCGGTTGCACCGACAACTACCACGACGCGCAAGCCAGGAACGGGCGCCTAAGGGCCGCGCTCTGCAGAGGAAACACAAGCGGCGCGTATTCGACGTGTGCGTTGGCTATTTGGTCCATGTTTCTTTAACGCTGAGACTCCCCACACTGTCCACCTTTCCTCCAGGCAAGAAGCGGCAGCAGTTACCGCAGCCCACCTTCTGCCGCCTTCATTTCACCCACTCAAGAACCGACACGGCTACGTGGGGCCCCTTGAGCCACGTGACTTACATGGCTCAGGCACACGTGAGTGACGGTCCCTCTGGCTGGCGGGGGAACGTCTCAGTTTTCTCTCGCAGTATCGAGCTGACGCCGTGAGAAATAAAGAGCGAAACGTGACATTTGCTAACCTAGTGAGAGTGGCCACGCGAAGCGGGGATAGCAATGGCCCAAAGTAGGCGCCCTTCGTACAAACTTCACATGCGGTGCGGACGTCTACTGCAATGTCGTGAGTCTGGGGGTGCATCTCATTAGCAGCTGTCGATGTATAACTGAAAGATGGCATGGCGGTTTCCCGTCTGGTCTATGGCGTGATCTGCTTTTGCGCAAAACTTTAGTAGTTAAAAACCTTACTATGGCGTTTCCAGTCTGCGAACCGAGGAAAATAATGATGCTTTTAGTGCATAGTGTCTATGCGCTGAATATTCGAGCAGAATGTTCTAGCGAAAGGTCTAACCCCTCCACTATAGCGGAAGCGGCGAATGTACAGTGTTTTGGCTCAAGGACTGAAACTTGCTGCAGGTGGTCGTTCGAAAGAATATTTCCTCTCCGCTACAATTGTTTGTCACAAGTGTTTTTTTTTTTGCGTTGCAGCTGCCAGCAGGTTTGCTGCATTTTGTCAACCACTTATTGATGTATCTACCTGTTGTATTTTAAGTCGCAGCAACTGCATGTTACTCCTGACGTGCACTTCTCAAACTTCTCCATGCGCAAGACATCACGAGTGTTGTTAACCAACTCAACTTGATGCAAATCCCCCCGCCAAGTAGAATAGGCAGTGAGGCATTAATCTCACGCAATTACTACAGCAGATTCTTTGACGCGATTGAGGGATGTCGCGTCACTCACTGCACGATGAAGGCATACCAGTTTTCTGCGCCAAGAACTTGCCTGTCCGTCAGCAGGTTGTCACAGCCGACCACTGTAAGCACTTTCAACGTTTTCGAGCAAGCCATCAGCAGTTTCTCTAAACCGTGTTCCAGATGAGCCCTGCAGAGAAAGCAGTGAACCACATGCCATTTGCTCAGGAGACCAAGGCTGAACAAAATGCTGTTTTGAACGAATTCGACAGTTCTGTGTGGTATGGATAAGTGTGCGTGGGTGCAACCCTTTGTTGCAAGTTCCCAGACCAAGCTACCTCTGTCAGGAGCAGGAATGCATGCATGTCTTGATGAAACGGCTGCGTTAATTCGCAGGACCTCTCCTTGCCATCAGTGAGAAGCCGTAGAGTTGCAGCTATTACTTCGGCGTCGCACGGTCCCATGCTCCTTCCAGACATGCGCGCTCTGACCAGGGAATTTTCGCAACATGCGGACCTTACGCATGCATGTGCATGTTGAACGATTTAAAATAGATGTCAGAACACAAATTATTATTAATTTATATTAATTTAATATAATAGTGAATAGTATTAGTAATTTAATAATTGTAATTTAATTCATTTCGGCTGTCACAACATAATTTCTTGCAGGACGCAAGTCTTAAATGCCCGATACGCACGTGACATACCCAGGCACACGCTTGTTGGCGTCAGTCGTCGCTTCGAGAGCTGAAAAAGAAAGCGACTAGAGGTGAGCGAGTGTGTGTTCCAATCCCACTGGCCTCGGCTGCGGCTACGGAATGGTTGTGAATTGGATTCATTCTGCCTGTCCCTTCCGCCAGCGAAATCAGCCTTACCTTGCAGGGACAGGCTTTCAGTGGCCGAGCACCAGGCTGCCATTTCGCTGAAAAGCTGCAACGGAGAGAACGCGTCAGCGGTCCCAATGTCCTTTGCGCTGCATTTTTAATCAGAAAAGAATCCCCTGGACGTCCATGAACTTTCAGTTTACGCTGTATTTCGATAAGACAGGAAAAAGACGGGGAGGTAGAAGGGGGAGGAGGGGAGAGCAGCGGTGTATACAATGAGAGTTATAAAGATCTGTTTCTTAACAGTTCAAGTGGAATTTGACCTGAATTCTTCATATTCGTCTGGTCAAGCTATTAATGACTTTCTTGATATGAAGATTGTAACACTTGATGGGCTTGCTTGAGAAACTCTAGTGGCAGCGGTTAAAAATAAACTTGAAGGGCCGCTGCGGTGGCTCAGTAAATATGGTGCTCGGCTGCTGACCCGAAAGACGCGCATTCGATCCCAGCCACCGCGACTGCATTTCGATGGAGGCGCAATGCTAGAGGCGCGTGCACTGCGCGAACTCAATGAACGTTAAAGGAGCCCAGGTGGTCGACATTATCCGAAGCTCTCCACTACGGCGTCCCTCATAGCCGGCGTCCCTTTGGGAAGTTAAACCCCACAAAACCAAATTAAACTTGAACGACAACTTTATCTCCCACCCCTCCTGTTATGTTGTTCGCACGCCTCCCTTTGAGGGGTTTATAGAGGGTGTTTGACCTAAGACGTTAGGTAAATCTTAAAAATAGGCTTTAAAAATAGGCTTAAAAATTTGGCAACTTCGGCGAGTTACATGCACTGGAGAGGTAGCTTCGCCCGCAAGCTTCTCGAAAGCGCATGTATTTCGGCTCG
This sequence comes from Amblyomma americanum, assembly GCF_052857255.1. Classification (NCBI taxonomy): domain Eukaryota; kingdom Metazoa; phylum Arthropoda; class Arachnida; order Ixodida; family Ixodidae; genus Amblyomma; species Amblyomma americanum. The sequence goes on from NC_135497.1 coordinate 51,768,617, forward strand.
ATGTAGCCCGAAATTGTTGGCCCAGAGCGCCGCGGGTAACCGCGTTTTCGAAATTTCAAGAAGTAATACGGATATTGCTTATGGTGGCATACACGCCTCTCAGTAATTAAGGAGCCTAACGGTAATAGTTAAAAGGTTAACTATTCAACATTAGTTAACCAACCTCTTAGCACCTCTTAGCTCTATTCTAATGTACTGCACCGCTGACAATGTCATACCGAAGCTAGCGCTCTTCTTACTAAAAAAAAAACATTTTTTAAAAATAGTGCAAAGTCTTAGGTGAAACACCCTGTATATAGGCGAAAGCACTAGACTTCGTCTGAAGAATCCACTCCGGTGAACACAAGGACAAGAAACCCTCCTTATAACGATTGCAGTCGTTGAGTCGGGTGGTAAGCTTATTTGTTAGCGGTTTTCGATGAGAGCCCTTAGAAAAATTTTGCTGATGGCTCATGGCTGCAATAACGTTACTGCGCTATAAGACGAAGATAACCCCGAAAAGAGCAGGACATACGTACGTGGTTATCCTATAGCGCAGTGACGTTCGTCCAGTCATAAGCCATCCCCAACAAGCGCAACTTGCTGCTTTACCGTAGCGATGGGGCTGATGCGCTCCAGCAATACGTATAGGTTATTTTAGCAGAGACATTCACTAGAATAGATCGTGGTAAGAAAAGCGAAGGCTTTTTCGTTTCGATGCAGAGGGAAATACGACAATAGTGTCTGCCAATTGTGCAGGGTAGTGCAGGGCCTCTGCCCGCTGATTACTGGCACCACGCCTGGCTTTGGGTGCGGTCCATACAAAAACTGGGAAGTTGTCCCTTGCGCATTTTTATCCCGGACCATTTTTTGCACCACAGCCCTCTTTGCCCTCATTTCTTGTCTCATTAATGTGTTCTTGCTTCTGTTGTTCAGCATGCTTTACTTCTCGAGTTCTACTGGGGGAAAATCATGCTCACCCTCCCGCTGTCAGAATGCTATCCCCCCCCCCCCTCTCTATCCCAGTGTTTAACCTGTGGCAAAGCAGTATGTACTGGAGAAGCCGGCGTAGCACCGCGGCGTGATATTTGCCACGCTGTTTAGTCTCACATGATTGAGAAATGACGGGAAGTAGTTGGCCATCTGCGCTTTTCCGCACGAGCTTCCGGTCTTTCGCCAGTAGCGGCAAGTAACCTCACATAATAAGCGATCTCCGCCTTCTGTACATTTCGAATAATTTCCCATAAGTGGCGTGCAGTTCGGTGAACAGCAGCCTAATTTTAAGACAGAAGTGATTTTAATGAAATGATTTCGTTATACTGAGCGAACAAAAACCTGGAGCAGAGTTCTTGCTTTGGTATAGGGGACGATATGCTATGAAGTATTAATGCAATGGCCGGAAGAGGCAGTGCTTACCTCCGCAGAAACACTGGTATGGTTGAGGTCGATGTGAAGCCAATGGTGGGGCCTCTCGACGATGCGCTTCCATGCCCGGCACACTCGGCGACAAATCAGAAGGTCCTCGGTTGAAAGGAACTGGATCACTGTTTCGAGGACATTTTCTGCAGAAGGGAACCAATGCTACATAACTTCATATTTGCACTTAAATCGAAGACGATTAAGAATAAATGACTGAATTTCACTCGCGAAGGATAGCGAAGGGCTGAACCCGATAACTTCGTTGCAATAAAGTCACTTCGTTTTAAGCTATTGTAAGCAATCCCGACACTGCTCGGAAGTCTTAGTCGACAACCCCGTCTGTGAAGTCAGTCCAAAATTGTGTGCAAACGTTTGGCCATGAAGTGTGCCTTACTCGGTCAATTAGAAAAGGTCGTCTTTTACGCAAGGCACCCTTTTTCTTATATTTTCAAATTTTAATCGGGGAAGGCTCGTGCAAGTGCAGATAGTTTTTGCCAGAATGGATCATTTTATATCTAGACAGATTCATTCATCACCATCAGCGTTTGCTTAGCTGAGTCCACTGCAGGAAAAAAATTGACAGATGATTACGATAGCCAATATTACGAAGTTTTAGCTCAGCTCGTCGCGTATTTTAGTCTTGCCACCCACCTTCCCGTGCAGCCACCCTCCAACTGTCCATTCCTCAGCTTTCGCCGTGGCAGGCGACGTTTCGCTCTGCTGCTATCTGTCTGTTGAAAGAGTGACCCATGACCTGTCAGGTTGTGTGTTACGCTGGTAACCACCCTCTGGGATCTTCCTGTGGCAGACACCTTCCAGGTGGCGTTTAGTTCTGCTATTTGGGCAATGCGTCACGCCGACGACTACACCGACGCCGACTACGACGCGGAGTCCAGGAGCACCGCTGCACCCTAAGAAGTCTACTTCTAGTACTGCCTAAGTAAGCTTTCGGGCTTTTCCCTAACTTTTAAACATTAACTTCCATCCTACTGGTATACTTTGCCTCCTTAGGTCTTCAATCATGCTCGGTGGTTCTTCCCTTCGTTAATTAGCAGTGAAATTCTTAACCGAATTGGATGCTGCCGAGGTGTTCCACGTTTACTCTTGTACCTGTTTATTCCCAATACAATTCTTCGAATACCGCTGTAAACATGCAATGCAGCTATTGTGATCATCCTGACACTTGCCATTTGCAGTTTGGACGTGGCCGTGATTTAATATCATCATCATCACCACCACCAACATAATTATAAACCCTAAGTACGTGTCCTGCGTGACGAAGAAGGCCTCCTCCACCGATTTACAACTGCGCCAGCTGCGAGCACCCTGTCTCCGCAGATTTGGTCTTCTCTACCGCCCCCGCTATGTTTTGCCTTTTATTGGCGAGCAGCGTCACTCTAAAGAGGAATCAGTTGCCTTTTCACAGCATCACTTACGCAGAACTGGTTGGGTAGTGGCTCTGACCGCAAGTCGACGGTGGAGGCGCCTGGCGTGTGCAGGGTACCCATTGAGAGAGGAACCTGTCCTCTATCGGCAGCTACAGACAGGCACCTTTTCACCGCCCCACAACCGAATTGCCAATCGCCCCATCGGCACATCTCCAAAATTTATCTTTAGTAGAGGTGTGAGAATATTCGAAAATTTCGAATAGTGAATCGAATATCTTTCTATTCGATTACTAAAACGAACCGAATAATTTATTTTGAGAATTATTCGAAGTGAATCGAGTAAAAGTCCGAACTTATAGAACAGTTTTCAAATAATCGGCAGGAGGTTCGAATAAGGCCCGCGGTATTTTTCTTTGACGACTGTTCCAGAAACGGCTCAAGACGACGCCACGCACCATCCTTCCGCTAAAAGTATGAACGAGATGAAGACTCACAATATAAGTCACTCTTCATCCGGAATGAAGGTTTCAGCGCCACGACGCGGTCCATTTGCGTGGCGGCTTTCACAATGCTTGTATATATTCTCTAAAGCTGGAGCAGGCGGAAACATTTGGGCAAATTCAGCAAAATCCTGCCTTGATACTCGATATCCGAGGCCATGGTTCATACGTAGATGCATCCAGTCTCGTTTCCTAAGGTGCGGCTCTAGTAGCGCCGGGTACCCGCCGGTTTTCTAATGGGCACAAGGTTTCCTCAGGCTTGGTGCTCGGCTTTTCTGGAGTGAAACGTTCGCGAAAAAGGTCTTAGATGAATCATATAGATTATTGTTGCGTCTTTAGCAGCTATAACTTTAACTTGATAAGATTTAAACTTATAGTTCCAGACAGCAGTGCCACCACTGGCGCTTCAGTGTTTCACACAATTGTTCGTTCTATACGAGTATTAGCACAGGTATTAACGAATATTAGTACTAATATTTGATTCGTACTGAATTCGGCCCTACCAGTAATCTATTTGTATTCGATTCAGTTTTAGCTACACTGTTCATATTCGATTCGGTTTGGAAAAGTACTATTCGCACATTCCTAGCAACTCACAGTAACTACGAAACTATTCCCACGAGCGCACGAGCTCGAACGACTACATTCACTGCTTCCTTTTTCTTCCGAACCGCCAGACTGGAATGGCCTTCCCCAGACATCGCTGCTACCACGTGCACATCTTCGTTTTTACAGCTTTTAAATGACCATGTTGTTCAAAGATTACTTGTCACGAGATGAAAAAAAGCACAGCTTTTATGTAATGCCCCCTACGGGAAGCTTTAAGTTAATTAACTGAACTGAACTGAATTCCGCTTCATGTACACCTTTTTTTCCCCTGATGTTCTGCTTCAAGTTCACCGCGGTTTCCAGACGCTTTTTCCATTGTTCGCCGAGAACTGGTGCTCAAAACACCTGATTCAATGCAGCCGAGGCGGGCTGTGAATGCTCCACGCGTGCCGTCGCCCAGGCGTTCTAGAAAAGAGTGCCAATAAGCATAAGCCGCTTGCCTCAGACACCAAGAAGCCGCCGCGGTGGCTGAGTGGTTATGGCGCTCGGCTGCTGGCCCGAAAGACGCGGGTTCGATCCCGGCCGCGGCGGTCGAATTTCGATGGAGGCGAGATTCTAGAGGCCCGTGTGCTGTACGATGTCAGTGCACGTCAAAGAACCCCAGGTGGTCGAAATTTCCGGAGCCCTTCACTACGGCGTCTCTAATAGCCTGAGTCGCTTTGGGACGTCAAACCCCCATAAACCATCAGACACCAAGAACCCGAAGTCCGAAAGCGAAAGGCAGATATAAGCCGGCCGACTGAGAATTCCATATTCAGCAGTTCGACAATAGCGTACCGAAGCCGCCCGCAAGCGATTAGAAACTATTTTTTTATAGGCAGAATCATTTCTGCACGTCGGCATAACTTGAAATAATGTCTTCGCAGCTAAATTTTATTGCAAAGGCACCTTTCTCTAATTAATCATTATCGCATGTGCCAGCTGGCGCTTGCATCCCCCGCATTATACCTTTGTGTAATCGCCATTTAATTTGTTTCTCTTTAGTATCTCTATTGCTGCTGAAAGCCCGTTTTTCCTTGCATATTTCCGTGGCTTGCAACAAAGAATGCCCGGATTCAGAAAAAAAAATCCAGAAATGTACTCAGTCTTTACTTCATAACAGCAGTAGTACTATCTGGGGTTCTGCGTGTCGAAGTGACACGGGGGTTATGAGGGACGCTGTACTGGAGGACTTAGACCACCTGGGTTTCTTCAGCTCACTTTGTTCACGCACAGGCCTCGCGCGTTTTTACACTTCGCCACAACCGAAATGGGACCGCCGCGGCCGGGGTCGAAGCCGCGACCTTCTGGTCAGCACCCGAGCGCCCCAGCCACTGAGCCATCGTGGCGCGCCTTATTTTGTATCTGCTGCATAAGGCAACGAATGCCTCCGAAATTAAGTGTTGCACGACGTGGTTGAGTCGTTGCACCTGTGTTTCACACATTTATGGTGCATGATGCAAATAAAGAGAAGCTATATTCTCACTGAGAGCTTTATGAGATAGAGCAGTGCTAAAAATTTGATAGAATATATGTGCAAACATGTGAATGCAATGTACAAAAGATTTCACATCAATCTGGCGTAAAATGTATTAGAATTGCCGAAAGGACATTACAGAAGCGCCAATTAGGTTACTTTCTTAGACACCAGACTTCCCGCAATTTTGTTGCGGCGCATTGGGGGCAATTTTCTCTCTACCTAGCGCAGACAGCCTTCAGTGTCTTAACCTATGCGTTAGCGCATCTCATTTCTTCTTTTAAAAAAAGTATTTCGTGTTGCGAGAACGGTGGCGCTGAACCGAGTCCCGAACCGGTTCGGAACGGTTCCTTTGAATCGTTCAGTTCCAAGATGGAGAAAAAAATACAGGTTGAATTCAGTGGTGGTGGTGGTAGTGGTTTTATTAAAAATAATAGTAAAAAGGAAGGAAAAGATTTTTGCCAGCCCCGGCATCTGCCATCGATACTGAAGCACCTGAGCTGGGGCAGCGGAAATAAAGGACAGCAGGCAGAATGGAGAAATGAAATGAAAGAGGTGAGGGGACAGGAATAGAGGACAGGGGGAGAAGTAATATGTACAAACTATTTACACAATAAGTAATGTGTCCAGGTTGTGCGCGTGATTAGTTCAGTTTAGAGAAATTAAATCACACACGCGCACAGCACTGTGTAGGTTACAACTGGAGTGGGGCGTCCAGTTATTAATCGTTCAAGGTAGAACTCGCGGAGCGTTCGGTCACTGCGTGTAACTACCTGACGGAGAACAGACGGGACGTCAAGCCCGTGTGTTCGAGGAATGCACAGAGGCTCACCAAAGTTCGCTCACGAGTGCGCGCACTGCCCTGCGGCCACAATAGCGTCTTGATGGAGTCTGGTAGTATGCCCTGCGCCCTATAGGCCGCGAGCATATCGCGACGAGCATCGGCGAACGCGGAGCAGCGAAGGAGCAGATGTTCTAGTGTTTCCACTGCACCGCATCCGTCACACACATCACTCGTCGCGATTCCGTGACGCACCCGTCGTTCCCCGGGCCACACGCAGCCGATGCGCGCGCGGAGGATCATTGCACGTTGCGACCGTGTAAGTGCGCGACAGCCGGTGACACTGTCGATGCGCTCACCTCCCGCGATGCGTGGGTCGGGGTGCTGCTTTCGGAGATGGTCGTGAATTACCGCACGCACGTCCTCCAGCGCAAGGGGCAGATCGCTGGCAGGTAGTTGGTGTGCAGCGGTCGCGAGGTCGTCAGCTTCTTCGTTGCCGGCGATGCCGCAGTGACCGGGCACCCACTGTGCACGCACGGCACAGCCTCTCTGCGCGAGGCGCTCGATGCGCGAGCGAATTTCCCGCACTAGTGGGGTACCGCGGCCGTTAGATTGCAGGCGGCTGAGGGCGGCGCGGGAGTCGCACAGCAGAGCACTCCTGGGCGGCGGAGGGCCGAGGGTGAGCAGCAGGTCCAGCCCGAGCTTGATCCCCATCAACTCCGCCGTGGTGGAGGAGCCCAGGAAGGTTGCGTGTTGCTGGCTGTGCAGTCGCAGGGCGGGGATGGTGGCCGCCGCAGCAAGGGAGCAGCTGTCGCGGGCCACTGAGCCGTCGGTGTACACGAGGAGATGGTCCTGGAGCTCCTCGTGTATGACGGCTCTGGCCAGCTGCTGCACAGCGCAGAGGGGTGTGCTCCGCTTTCCCGCGATGCCGACGATCTCTCGCTGTACCTCCGAGGCAGCATGCCAGGGCGCGCAGGAGCCGTAGGGGGGTGGGCCTTGGGTCAATTGCTCATACTCGAGCAGCGCCGCGCCCATTCGTGAGCGCGGGTGCGAGCGCATACGCTGCAGCAGCGAGCCGCCGTCCGGTGCGCGGTGAAGCCGGTCGATGTGATTCAGTGCCCTGCGCGCTGCTTGGAGCTCAAGGGGCCACGCTCCTGCCTCGGCCAACGTTGCGGCGCACTGCGAGTTTTTGGGCAGGCCTAGGCACACGCGCAGGGACTTGCGGTGCTGAACCTCGAGCTTCTTTCAGCACGGCTTGCGCACCGTGACGAGCGGCAGCGCATAGAGCACCGCCCCCAAAGCTGCGGCATTGTATAGACGCAGCGCGGCTTGCTGGGAGATGCCCTGGCCTCGAGCGGTGAGCTTGTGCACGGCGGCGGTGATCCTCTTCATCTGCAGACAGGCCTTGGTCGCCGCGGGGCGGAAGGAAAGGCGCCAGTCGATGTCCAGGCCAAGGTACCGCACCGATTTACGCCAAGGAATCGGAGTCCCGTCCAGTGACAGTGGCGCAAGGTGCGCGCGCGAGCGCGAAACGCAGGCCATGGCCACCGATTTGTCCGCGCTCAGTGACAGACCAAGGCCGCGCAATCTGGCATCGATTGCGGTCAGGGCTCCCTGAAGGCACCCCCGCACGCGGAACGCCTCGCCCGGTGGTCCCCGGCACCACAGAGCTATGTCGTCTGCATATATGGACATGTACACATGGTGTCGCCCGCTCGTGGGGAGGGAGGCCGGCACCACCGACATGGCCACATTAAACAGAAATGGTGATAGGACAGAGCCCTGCGGCACGCCCATGTCGACCGGGCGAGGCTTGGAGAGCTTACCCCCTACTCGTACGCGCATGGTGCGCCCGCTCAGGAAGCCATGAACGTATCGCAAAAGGCGCCCGCTCACACCGGCCCCCTCAAGCACCGCGAGAATTGGTGCGCGGTGAACGTTGTCAAAAGCGCCCGAGACGTCCAGTAGCAGCAGCAGCGCAACCTGGCCTGCTGCCCTGGCATGCTCCAGCGCTGTAACAACGTCCGATATAGAATCAGCCGTGCACCGCATCCCACGGAAACCCGTCTGCCGCTCGTCAAACAAATCAGCCTCCGCAGCCCGCTCGTTCAGACGCTGCAGCGCCATATGCTCCATGAGCTTACCTGCCGCCGATGTTAATGCCACTGGCCGGTATCCGCTCAGCTCCGTAGGTGGGCGCCCTGCCTTTCGGATGGGACAAACGACCGCGGTTCGCCAATCCTCCGGAAGCTCCCCGCGTTCCACACCAGGTTGATCTGCTGCAGGAGGATCTGTCGTTGCTGCGCATCCAGGTTTCGCAGCATTTGGTATGTCACCCCGTCCGGTCCGGGCGCCGAGCGGCGGCGGCAGCGCTGCAGCGCATTGTTCAATTCCGCCGCGGTGAACGGCGCATCACATGGACCTTCCGAGGCGACGGGCGAGGGACTGGCGTCGCTTCTGGGGCTCTCAGGAGCAGCTATGTTAGCGGCGTTTGCGGGGCTGGGCGGCGCGAACCGATCGGCAAACCGCTCTGCCAATTCTACAAAGCTGAGCCCGCTGGAGATTGCGAGGGCGGCCAGCGGTTGACGGTTTGCCTGTGGTTCGGTGATGCGCCGCAGGGTGTCAAACAGCCTCCGCGAGCTGACATCTTCCTCCATCCTTTGTCATAGTGAAGCCCACTGCCGGCGGTATAGCTTGTTGGCGTGGCGGCGCGCTGCTGCGTCCAAGCGGTTGTAGACAGTCCAGTCGGCGGCTCTGTCAGTCCGTCGCGCCCGTCGCTCTGCGCGATCTCTCTTCTCGCGCAGATTGAGCAGCTTCATATCAGGTGTGGGCTGCCCTGCCCTTACCTCTGGTCGTTGGGTGGCTGCGAGAGCGCTTCGGACTAGACTTGAAAAGAAATCTGCGCCAGTGGCCGCCGCCTCGTCGACCGCCCGCCTGAACGCACTCCAGTTGGTAATGGAGTAGGCACGTTTGGGGCGCGCCTCCATCGCAGTGGGTTCAATTAGGATGGAGTAATGATCCGAGCCCCAGAGAGATGGTGATCGGCGCCATGTCGCCTCGATGCCTCTGGATGCGAAGGCAACGTCGATGCAGGAGCCGGTTGTTCCGCGTCGTCGAAAGGTGGGCTCGCCGGTGTTCAAGGGGGTGAGTCCCAGCTGCGTTGCTGCGTCGTGCAGGTCGTCTCCCCGCGCGGAGTGGCGCGCACTGCCCCACGCACTATGGTGGGCGTTAAAATCACCACAGATGATTTGGCGCGGGGCACAGCACGAAGACACAGCACGAAAACACAGCGCGTTCCACGCGACAGCTGGACGCACATAAACACTGGCCACCGACGTGTCAACACCACCGACGCGCACTGTCACCACCACGCACTCCTGGGCATCAGATGTCGCCGCCGCCGAGCCGACGAGGGTGTGCTGGACGTCCTGCCGCACGTATATCGCGCACCTTGATTTCCCGGGGCGATGAGATGTGACACAACAGGGCACTGCAGCACAGGTGGGTTCCTCGCACGTGGTGGCTGAGTGGTAGCCAATGTAGCCAGGTAGCCGCATCTGGGGCTCCCCGTCATGTGAACGTACGTACGTCTCCTGCAGCGCGATAACTTCCGGCGAGTCCTGTGCGATGCGAACTCGCATTTCGGCGTACCGCGCCGCAAGTGAGCGCACGTTCCACTGCAGGATGGATGGTATGCGGGAGGGAGTCCGGCGGCTAGCCATCATGCTGGCTTATCTGTGCGGGAGCACCCGCTGCTTCTAAGCAAGCCCGGTGTCCATCGGTGCCCTCCGGGAAAAGTGCGCTGAGGGCGCGCAACGCCAGCTTTAGGCGCGCGATCTCCGCGTCCCGTGCGTCAGGGGGCTGGCCGTGAGAAGCGGCCGCAGGCTCGGGCCGCGCTGCACGGGACGCCGGGCAACCGGATCGCCGCTGCCGCTGCCGGCGCTGCCGTTGCTTCTGTGTCTGCTGCTGCTGCTGCTGCGGCGGTGTTCCCCTGACGACCTGCGCATAAGAAAGAGCGCGCGGCGTCTGCTGATGTTGCTGGGCTGGGGCCGCTGTCTCAGCCTGGACGACGGCTCGGACAACCCGCCTGGACATCGGGGCCATGGATGTGGCCATTAAAGTGGCCACGTGACGCTCTCGCTGCCAGTGCGGGCACGCTGGGTCAATGGCTGCGTGCCGCCCCCCGCAGTTAATGCAGCGGGGCTTGCTCGCGCAGGTACCAGGCTCGTGTGGCCCGCCGCAGCGCGTGCATCGGGCAGGAGCACGACACACCTCAGTGGCATGCCCCAGGCTGGCGCACTTGGCACACTGGAGCGGCCGGGGACGGCAGGGGCGGACCGCGAGCCTGCGCTTGAATATGGTGATGAACGCCGGGGGTGTCGGCGCCGCAAAACGGAGAGCTAGTGTGCTGCCCGACAGAGACGCCGACACCATCGGTACCGTTGACTCCGCCGCCGCTAGCAGCTCCTCCGCCGTCCTGCGCCCGTCCACACCGAAGACCAGGCCGGAGCTTTGATTCCGAGGAGGAGGCTCCTTGGCGCAGACCGGCACGCCGCGGATGACGGCCGTGGCTAGCAGGGCCTGGAGAGCATCGCTGCTCCCCGCGTCCACTGCCACCACATTCCGCCGCATGTTTACCCGGACGGCGAGGACGCCCGGGCGGGATCCGATCTCCTCGGCCAACTCCCAGCCCTGTTCCCTGGTGAAGGCGGTGCCCCGGTTCGCCGGCCGAAACAGCACCGTCCCCACCAGGCTGGGCGGGACCTCCACGGCAGCCGCGGCTCGCTCCAGGGCAGCTCTCCGACGCCGCTGCGCCTTGGTAGTGATAATGCGCCACGGGACCAGGCTGGCCCCAGCATCAGCGTCGCCGCTGCCTGCGGGGCATTGCTGCGGCGCGCCGCGGAGTTGGGCGCGCTCGGTGCCTGCAGACGAAGCCCCAGCCGCAGCCTGGTCTCGTGCGGCGGGATTTGGTGAGGTCGCACCCGTTTTTCTTCCGGACGCCGTCGCCCCACCAGCAACAGCAGCAGCATCAACAGCAGGCTGGAGGTGGGCTCCATGGGGCTCCTGCTGGGAAGGCCCTGCTCCTTCGAGTGTGGAGGGAGAGGGGGCAGTGACGGTGGGGGGCCTTCGAGCTTCCCGCTTGGCCACCGCGATGTCCCTTTTGGTTTCCGAGTCCCTCTCCTCCTCGGACCCCGTTGAGCGTCGCCGTTTCCGGAGAGCAGACTCGTCCATTGGGGTGCACATGCTCTCCTCGGCTGCAGGTGTCCGCGGTGAGCCCGCAGCAGCAGCATCAGGGGGAGAGGGCATCACAGCCGGTTCCCCAGGAGCAGCAATGGCGGCAGGAAGCGCAGGGGTGGCCGGCAATGGCGGGGAGGGAGCCGCCATGGAGTTCTGCGTCTGGTGAGCGAGCGCCATGGCGTCCCGCAAGGCTAGAACGCGTGGGTCCGCCGGCGACACGTCCAAGGTCCCTATGACGGACTCAAGGTTCTCCGAGGTGGTGATGAGCGCCGCCGTCAGGCACCTCACCGTGTCCCGCAGATCAGCGATCTCGGCCTGCATTCGCCGAATGGTGCTGGACGACCTTCCTCTGGACGGCGTTCGTCTCCGTGATCGTGAGCGAGAGCGGCCTGCCCTGCGTTGCTGATTGTCACCGCCAAACACAGGCCTTCGCTCGTTCACGGTGTCTGTGGCCTCCATGGGGAGACCCCGCAACGCCGCGAAGCCTTAGGCCCAGCGTCCGAAGGAGCAGAGAGCTAAAAAACACGTCCGCTCGCTTCGAACGCCCACCGAAGAATCCCCTGAATTCAGTTCCAGTTTCGGGAAAAAATACGGGTTCGGTTCCGGTTTCGGGTTTCGTTTCGGTTCCGGTTCTACACCCTGCTGCGGAGTGGAGCTCCTCCATTCGCAAACATGGCGTCCGCCGAGTCGGTCGTCCGTCCGTCCACGCCGTCTATCAAAAGTGCATAGCTTCCTGATGTAAGCGAAGGAGTTAGCCCTGAAAATCTTCGAATTGCATTGCATCAGGAAAAAAAATTAAGGGGTACTGAATCTCCGCCTTAAGGATATGACACGATAGAATTAATGGGTTGTAGCGCCTACCAAAAGGGAAAGCAGCTGGTGAGGGTCAGCTAACAGCAAATGTGTTGAAGGAAGGTGGGGAGATTGTGCTAGAACTAACCACTCTGTATATGAAATGATTTATCACCTCTTGCGTGCCAAAAATTTTGAAGAACGCTAACATTACCTGAATTAATAAGAAAGGAGACGTCAAGGACTTGAAAAATTGCTGACAGAACAGCTTAGTGTCCGTTGCGTAAAGGGTATTTACTAAAGTAATCGCCAATACAGTCAAGGCAACCTGACTCTATCGACCAAATGATCAAATCGACCAAACGATCAGGAAGGCTTTCGTAAAGTGTACTTGACAGTGACCATATTTACACAGCCAATAAGCTGTTAGAGAAATGCGCAGGATATAACCAATCCCTACATATAACCTTCATTGATTACAAGAGAGCATTTGACTCGGTGGAAACCTTAGTAGTCACGCAGGCATTACAGAATCAAGGTGCAGAAGAGTCTTATACGAAAATACTAAGATATTTATAACGATTGCACAGCTACCATGAACCTTTGTTAAGTCAAGAATAAAAATCAAAAAAGGAAATTTGTCAGGCAGGAAGACACTATCTCGCCAATGCTATTTACCGCCGGTTTACTGGAGATATTCCGAAGCCTGGATTGGGAAAATTTGGGGGTAAGAGTAATCTGCGATTCGCAGATGACATTGCCTTGCTAAACCACTCAGGAGATGAACTGCAAAGCATGATAGTGAGTTAGACAGGCAGAGCAGGACGGTAGGTCTAAAAATTACCATGCAGGAAACCAAAGTAATGTTCAAGAGTCTCGCAAGGGAACAGCGGTTCACAATTGGTAGCAAGGTGCTGGAAGTGATAAAGGAATACTTAGGGCAGGTGGGGACCGCTGATCGAGAGCGAGAGAAGGAATAACTAGAAGAATAAGATTGGGGTGGAGAGCATTTGGCAGGTTCTCTCAGATCATGAGTAGCAGTTTACAAATATCCCTCAAGAGAAAATTATACAACAGCTCTATCTTACCAGGCTCACCTATGGGACAGAAACGTAGGGCTAACGAATAGGATTCAGCTCAAGTTATGGACAACGGAGCGAGCTATGGAAAAAAATGATAGGTGTAACGTTAAGAGACCGGAAGAGGGAAAAGTGGGTGAAAGATAACACAAGGTTTAATATCCTAGTCGAAAGCAAGAGGAAGAAATGGGCTTGGGCAGGGCATGCACTGCTAATGCAAGATAACCGCTGGTCTTGTAACGGAGGGTAACGGTAAGGGTAACGGAGTGGATTCCAAGAGAAGGCAAGAGCAGTATGGAACGGCAGAAAGGTTGGCGGATTAGATTAAGAAGTTTGTGGGGATACGGTGGCCGCAGCTGCAAAGGACAGGGTTAACTGGCGAGACATGGGAGAGGCCCTGCAGTGGGCGTAGTCAGGCTGCTGCTGCTGATGCTGATGATGATTATGAGAGCGAACACATGGAGTGACGCTGGAAAAGAAGAGGAGGTGTTGGACACCTTTAAGGTACTCGGACAGAGAGGACGTGTTCGCTGGCCGCCGTCCATCGCGTCTCAAGCCATCTGCAACAAACGTGGGGCTACGTCTACAGCGCCCACAATTGGTCATCCTCTACTTTACATTCTCTGGGAGTCCTCGTACCACTTTCGGCGCAGTGGTGCAGAGTCATCAAGCGATGCGCCACTGCCCTGCGATGGCAGATGCTGCCAGCGGTTGCACTTGTGCGACCGCTGTTACTCGTCCCGAGCGACCTCTCGCGAACAATCATTAATTTAAATGACACCTGCCATGACGGGCACTTTGCTCACAATCCGGTGTACAGGTTGTAATGAATTCGGAAGGTCACGTGACCTAGGTGGCTTACCTAGGCTGCTTCTGTGGGGATTATTCGCTCATGGTCAATGACGTCGACGGCGGTGTCGACAACGGACGCCGACGACAACTTTTCTACGACACGGGCTATACTTAACGCTCTCGTTAAAATTGACAGACACCGAGCGCCACTTGCTGTGAAGATAGAGCAGCTGACTACTGGTACTCTTTTTAGAGGGCAGCTCTTAGGCGCCCTTTCCTGCGTTGCGCGTCGTAGTCGTAGGCGTAAGCAGCAGAGCTAAAGGCCCCTGGAAGGTGGCTGCCCCGGAAAGGTGCCGGAGGGCGCCTAGCAGCGTAACACGCCACCGTGTGAAGAGTTGAGCTCAAACCTCGCATTACCGACTATCGTAATCGTTTGTCCTTTTTTTCCCAGAGATAGAGGCACCTGTCGGTGAATACAGCCGCAGAGGAACACAATTATAGAGCGCGCAACATCCTGATTGGTTCAAATGGCCGTAGTGCCTACACTGCTGCTGCAAGCTACTCCTGAGACGAGGCAGAGTCCCACCGTTCTGCTTTGCATGTTTAATTCCTCAATCATGTGCTCCGATTCCTCCCCAGTACTCGCTGGTACCGCAGTGCAATATATGCGGGCCTCATAACAAAAGGGGAAGCACGAATGCGACGGGTGCTGAAAAGTGCACCCGGTTCTCACCGGCGAGGTCCGCTGACTTCGAGGGCGCTGTGTCCCGGGCGTTGAGCGCGAACTTCACTCGAGGCTTTCCCGCAAGGCGCCTCGGGCGTGGTTTTGTCTGTGTGGCTCGTTCGATGACTTCGTCGCCGTGGCTCGAGTCATAAGAGCCTGTCATGTCCTTGGCTGGACAATACGCGTCCTTGGGGAAGTTAAACAGCTCATTGCTTTGATGTCTGCGGATTTCAGCGGCTTGAACAGCAGCTTCTACTTTGTCCCGAGATCCAACATTGCTAGAGTCAGTAACGGTATGAACAGGGTGTTGCCCCTCTTTGGGAACCGTGAGCGGACAGAACTCTTGGTAGACGGTGGCCGCAGGTGGTCTTTCTCGCGGGTAGATGTGCGGCGGCGAAGTGTCGGCGGCGTACTGATATGACAGCGCTTCACGGTCCAACTTCATGCTAGCTTCAGTGCGATGAAAGAAGTCGTCAATCTTGGCACGTAGCTTGCCCTGTTCGCGCAAGTAAGCGTCTCGTTTCCTCACAAGATCGTAATTTGGAACGCCCTGAAATGTAAAGCATAAAAATAGAAATAGAACATTGACAACAAAAGTCCTTCAGGCAACAAGAGAGTGAAGAGGTGCTTGATGCTTCAGCGGCGTGCGCTTTTACCAGTCCTCATGTGGCGGACTTTTTTTTTTACAACGTACGACCCACGAGAGGCCTCGTGGTGAAAGGCTGTATCGGATTATAACTGCGGTACTGTAACAACTCCATTATCACCCAACAATTTTAAACTGAAACGTTTCCTGTATTCTCACTGAAATCCTTCAACCTAACCTGTTAGGAAACACGTTTTTAACATGGTGCTCAGCGACAGAAGAACTGGAAAGCGAAATGTTGGGTCAAGATGAGCATAGGTCTCTGCTTTACACGGCGGCTGAGTTTCGCGTATTAGTGGAAGGTCTAAGTCATGAGGCGTAGTGCATGGTGGCAGCTGTCAGATGTGCATCACAAAACTTCGATGAGCAGGTTGCGTAGCTGCCCAGAAGCAAATAAAGGATTGCCTGAAGCCGCTACAAATTATACAGGTAAGTGTTGTCCTTGCTTCAGCACGGATTTTGCTTTTCCTCACCGAATTTCCGTGCGCAATGATCTCCATGGTCCAGCCTGCATACTGGCAAACTTGATTTCGGCTTGCCATGAAAGGCAGGTGAGCCGTAATTTGATCCTCCACTCAAATGCGCGAAGTGCAATGATAAGCTTTCATAAGGCACCCACAAAACCGATTCGAATGATGCGCTTTGATTATAGCCAGGAAGCTATAGTCTAATGGCCGTTGGAAGCAGGATTTTGATTCTTGTTTTCAGTGTTTCGTCGAAAACGTCAGAAGTTCGTAAAAATTGAAAATATTGGTTCCGTTTGTACACCTCCGCAGAGAGAACAGAAGACTATATTTGGTGAATTACATCTGTTAGAGCTCTGAACGGTTGAAATAAATCTGCATGGTAGTTTGTTGTATTCGGTGCAAGCTGGAAAAATATCAGATGCTTCACCGCTCTATGGTACCAGACTAACTGCGAAATAACCACAGAAACCTGCGACATTGTAGCGCATAGCCCAGAGAACCATAAGTTGCAAAGCAGCTACAATTAAGAAAAACAAAAGAGGGTGGAGGAGGGAGGGGGTGGGCGCGGGTTGAAAGGGTCTTTAAATTCAACCTGTGGTACTTGCAGATATCGACCACACTACAAGAAGTGGGTCATCCAAGCTGTTGGTGGGACTTTAAAAGCTGCCCGTTGTTAATAAAGCAGAGTCGCGACACGTACTTTCTCTGCCACTGCAACGAGGCGTGCCGGGCACAGCTCGACATGCCTGCTTGTCTTGGGCTAACCCGTAGAATTCGACGTGACGAAAGGCGCGATCATAAACACATGAATGAAGTACGCACTGCCAATCTCTTCATGCTTGCTCAGTGCGGTGTTCATTACTACGCGATACCAGTGCAAAATGACGGAGGCTATTATTCCCTTTGAACTACGAGTTACAGCTCACGAGGCACGTGCCTTCTGGCCGGCGCGTCAATGCAAGGCACCCCCAGGGCTATTGGCTCGTGCAAGCGGGAAGCGCAGCGAATCTTCCGCTTACGTTGCTTTCGCCGCGATGCTCCGGGCCGGGCGGCGAGTCGTGACAGAAGCCGTGCCACCACTGCACGTGGTGCAACAGCGAACGGAAGCTCTTGCTGGCAGCCTGGCAGATGGGACAGCGGTACACGGGCGGGGCCATGGAGCACTCGGGTAGGCAGCAGTGACAGCCGGATGTCAACACAGTTGTCGTCATGACTACGCGCCCCTCCGGACCCGTGCGCGGCAAGTTTGAAGCAGAGTGGGCGCATTCTTCCCTGGCAGACTTATATAGAACATTTCTGCCAATCAGAAAGCTCTCCTGATGGTGTGACGCACTATACAGAAGTACCAGGAAATTACAGCTGTTGGAGAAGTACTAGAGAACACCACTGGCACTCAGTGCTCATCTTATGGCCGAGATTTTTAAAGCGCATAGTATCTTTCCCAGTAATTAATAAAAATGCCACACAAAATAAAATTGAAACTACAACCAGAAATCAGCCCGAAAGATAATCCGCATTCGGCAAGTAAAGATAGCTTCTGGACGTCTGATTGCAGGTTGGCCAAGCAAGACGTGTACTCTTAAGGCCACGATAACCTTGAACACTTTACTCCGTCTCCTGATTAAGTGTAGCCATTCATTCCCCCTTTCCGAGCTAGAATTGTGGCTTTAGGCTACAGAGGAAAATTCGGTGGTCACTTAAGCTCTGCCATAATGGTATGACGCGATAGCGTTAATATGGGTCCCTTCAGCAACCTGGGGTCCTGTTTGCGTATCAATTTGCAGACACAGACACTGTTCTTTACTATATTTCTCGTTTTCATTTTTATTTTTATTTTACTTCTTATTTACAACAGAAACACACACCCTTACAAAAATGGATATTGAATTTCTGATACCATTAATGATATAATCGTGGTGAGTTATCAGAAATTATTCACGAAGGCAACATATGTTTTTTGTATCAGCCCGACATCATAAATGCTCAATGAGTTTTTGCATTAGAGTTTTACACCATAATTACAAATTACTGATGAATTTTCACATTAACTTTTTTGGAACCGAACTGAGAACAAATTCTTGAAGCGTTTTTGCATGAAGACGTCAGAGCAGTGTCTTTTTCATGTGTCGCTTCAATTTCTCGTGCTGCAGTGGTGCACAGCAATGGAACTTTGCAGTTTAATCTCTTCATTTTCACCTGCGGGAGATTGCGTATATGACACCAAAATTATCTTCGAAAACTACTTATCAACAGTGCCTCACTAAGACTTGTTATGGGACGTCTTATTGGGAATGTATAAGCATCAGCCCGCGCTGTAAAGAACTATACAGATCACGCGAGTGTATCGATGTGTCATTTACAGTAAGTACATCCAGAGATTGTAATGCCTTTTTCTCGACCTTGTTTCTTGCTTCTTTCAGAGGGCCGATAGAAGCTGTTTGTGGGAACGATTGGCAGATTATGGTCCTGTACTGTAACACGTTTCAGCGGAAGTAAAACTTAATAGTTTAGTGGATGCTTAAATTACAGTTAAGAGAGCTTCACCCGAGCGGTTGCAGTTTAATGTTAATGAGATGTGAAAAAAATTAAATTCGCATTTATTTTTTTTTTGCGAACACTAGTCTAAAATGCATCATAAACCCCTCAGAAATGCATCATGAATTCAGCATGTGTGCAGAAAAAAAAATTAATGAGAATCTCAACAGGAAAAAAATACATCACGTCTATATCAGAAGTTCGGTGGCCAATATTAATCACCAATACATAAGAAACTCAGCTCAGAAGTCGTCAAAAATACCTAATGAGTGTGACGGCTGAAATCATTGACATTTTGTCAGAAACTCACCACATTTTTGTAAGGGTTGCAAGGCCTTCCTTTAATCATGTCGAACGGTAGTTTCGTAGAGGAAGAGGGCTAGCGCCATGGCACACGCTGTCCCTTCCTTTTGAGCGCAATTTTGATTCTTCAGAGGCACTACGTAATGGTGGCGGAATGACATCACGACCCTTTGGCCTTATAAGGAATTGTGTAGAGACGTCATCACTGTTGTGCTGTGTGATCGTTGTGGGTTGTTTGAGTTGAATGTTTTGAACGACGTCTGGAATTGGTTTTTGAACTATCTCTGCCCGTTACGCGTTGCGGTGCTCCCCGGTCCTTGCCACTTCGCTGCTTCACTGCGGGCAAGGCCAATTTTAGAGATGTTTAGCATACCGGAGACGTCCAAGCGGAGAGGTACACCGGTTTTACGTACGCCTGTTGAGCACGCACGGAGGTCCTACCTGGCTGCACTGTTGCCACTGCGCATGCGCAGCTGCCGTACGTAAACCGGCATAAGTCTCCGGTACGCTAAAGCTCTCTTGTCACGTAGCGGGTTGGGCGCGGAGTAACCTGATTTGACGACTGTCACTCTGCACTCTCCGCTGGCGCGCTGTTTTGGAATGGCGCGAGAAATGGCACAAATTAGTTGAGCCACAGCTGCAAGGACAATCGCGTTTGCGAAATTGTAAAAAGTAATATGGCTATTACCAACGGACGCCTACAAATCTCGTTAAAATCAGGCGCTTGTCGATAATAGTTATTGGTAATTAAGAATTTAGTTAATCACTTTATAAGTTAACATGATTTTATTGTTTTCGGAGGTCCGCCAACAGTCCGCCGCAAAAAGCATCTCTTTACCTCAATACCCTATTTTTAAAATTAGGGGTGGGCTTCCTTGAAGCGCCTGGTATGTTTTGTGGTTCGCCAAAGTGAAAATCGCACCAAAAGGAAAATCTTCGTAATTTTACTTGCTGTCAAAGTCGCAGGACAATGGCGGGCGAAGAGATATAGGCCACTTGTCCGTGCTTAAAAGGGAAATGGCCGTAGCGCAGAGAAGAATACATAGGTATAAAAATCAGGCAAAGAGGTACAAGGAGAGTAGCGTACGCAGTGAAGCGTTCACGACGTATCCTTCGAGCATGCTGCAGAGTTCAGACTGTCATTCTCTAAGAGAAACATCCCATAAGTTCAAATATTTCTCTATTTCACTGAGGAGCTCAACCTTCAAGTCGCAGTGCTAGCCCTCGCTATAATGAGGTGGCTTATAGCGGCGGGCCTCGGACTTGTACAGGCGCTCCACCTGCAAATGTTCGCTCCGAATAGCAGAAAGGGTTCCCACAAGTTTCTCATTGATGACATCGTCGCTTAAGCTAGTATGGGAACGCAGAAACGTCTTCATTGAATTGCACGATACTACACACCCAAGCGAATAGGCAGCTGCTCTGCTGAGCTTCGCGCCCAGAAGCAAGTCAGCCGCCAAGCAGGCCATCGTACGGTTCACGCGGAGCGATTGCTTTATGGTCGCGTCACACACTTCGAGACAATCTGGGCCGTGCAGAATGTTCAATTCAGAGATGCTATGATTCTCGGCCAGGCCCGCTGCCAGGCGTTTCAGGAACACTTTCAGCTCGCCCAAGTCTCCTTGCACGACAGTCAGTGTCACGATACTTGAGTTGACGCGGAGTAAGTCTTCAAAAGCAATGGGCACGACATCGTCCGTCCCGCCGATCACACAGTCACTCAGGGTTAGAGACGAGACTGAGCGAGACTCTGCAAGACCCTGGAGCAAAACCAGTGATGTGTCCGGAGTTGAAGGAAAGTCGAGCTTGACGTTCTCTAAGATCAAGCTGTCTCTGAGCAGTTTGGCTAGAGCCTGGGTGCCTGTATCATACATACCTTGGTTACAGTCGATAGACAGGTCGGTCAGGGTGTCCTTGAGGCAATCAAGAACCCCGAAGACGATGTCCGCTTCCGGGCCGTAGGCGCAACAGAATTTAAAATTTCGGAATCGAACGCCATTTTTTGTGATGGCTTTTCCTAGCAACCAAGCCTGACAGCCCATATAGCAGACTGAGACCCTGTCACACAATCTGTTGTCGACCATAAACTGTAGCAGCTCTCGATACTCGTCTGCCCTTCCGCTTAGTTCCGCGAGGTCCAATAACTGCAGCGTCGAGTTACACCTTAGGCCTCCAACAGTTCCATAGCACCGTGGCAAGAGATCTGGCACTTATGAAAGCGAAGGTCTCGAAGACACTTGTTTCTGGCAATCTCATTCTTCAAGAGTTCCAGAGCGACATTCCTCATATTGGACACGGTGATTTAAAGCACCCGTAGAGCGCGTGCTTGCCCCACAATAGCTGCAAGTTATTCCCAGATCCGGTCGTTGTCTATCGCCCAGGAAGTGTCTAAATCAAGCTCGAGGCTCTCCAGAGACTCGCTAATGCTCACAGCACGCACAAGGTGATGCAGGGAGAAAGCCAGTGTGGAGAGGGAAACAATCGCAAGTTCAACCAGATCGATGTTTGTTACAAGAGCATCCAAGAACGGTTCCCAGTCACATTCCACACCTAAGCGCAGTTCCTTGGTGCGAGCTTCTAGCAAGCGGGCAATATTTTTGCCGTCAGCCGGCCTCCGAAGAGCCGTCAATTCTAACTCGTCAAGTCCATCGTGATCTTCGATGCTAGCGACAATCTCCTTCATCGAGGCTGCGTCTATGTAAAGGTCCACGAGAGCTAACTTCTTCAGACCTTTGTTGCGGGCCACGAGAGCTGCAAGGTGAGTTGCGTCCGCCACAGACAGGTTGAAACCCATCAGGACTAGTACGGTTAGTCGTTCCGCGTGTTCATGGAACACGCGGTGAATGGAGAAACTGTTTTCCTTGACATCCCGAAGCTCGACACTCTTAACTGATTCGCTTAGTAGCAGGAGGCTCCAAAACTTCTTGAGGGGGTGAGGCGCAATAATAGACGCGTTCACGATGGCGCTTCAAATGCACTGATGCTGGCGAAGTAACCACAGGTGAACAGTGGTAATCATGACATCGTCAGTACCTTGGGGAACGTCGGTGCAGCTTGTAGTTTGGCACAGAAGCGCGCTCTCGTGCATCTCGAACAATTCGACACCGCGTTCGTTCAACATCCGGTTCAACATTCGCTGGTAGTTGAGTGCCCAGCACCGAGTGCGTTCGCCGTCGCCGTTACAAGGGGCCGTAAGCGGAGGGACGTCATCGTTGTTGCCGCGGAACAGCTCGTCGCCGCGTTGGAAGATCTTCAGTGCGCTCTCTGGGGAGTCGAACACGCTGGCGTCCGTTTCATGAAGCAGTCGGCTGAACTCGATGGCAGCAGCGTTGGTAGTTCGGCGTTGAACCTGAAGAGAGAACATAAGAACGACAGCTTGTTTTCTTCATTGTTCCTCACGTCCTAAAACTGAAATTTGTGGCTGTTGGTAAGTGTACGTGGTGAACACTTAGTGAAGAGAACGTCATGCGAAGGGGAAGCTACATTCATAGGCGCTGCACGTTCACTATGAGAAGTTGGTGTTAAGATAGTGATAAAGGATGATAAGCACACACTGAGTAACGTGCAAAGACGCTGCAGATGTGTAATTAGGTCCCGCGTTTTCAGATAAAAGTACCCTGATTTACTTAGCCTAGTTTAGATTCAAGGATGTCAGTACGAAATGTCTGGATTGCGTGGGTTGCGTTACTATAGTTTCATTTGCCATTAGGCTCAGTAGTGAAACATGACGCAGTAACATTTATGCAAGACTTAAAATGTGGTAGTTAATATTTGTCGAAGCACACGTCTAGCTAAACTTTAAGCCGCCGTGGTGGCAGAGTGGTTATGCCGCTCGGCTGCTGGCCCAAAAATACACGGGTTCCATCCCGGCCGCGGCGGTAGAATTTCGATGGAGGCGAAATTCTAGAGGCCGTGTGCTGTGCGATGTCAGTGCACGTTAAAGTTCAGAGATGGAGCCTGTGCGAAACGTCAACCTTCAAAGTACAGCGAAAGCAACAGCCTATATTAATTTTGCTTCGTTGTGAAGTTCTCTGCCTAACCTCTGGATTAAAGACTAAGGCCTTCTTCTACAAGAGATTCCGTTAAGTCTGCTGGATAATATATGTATTTTAAACACCACACGTAGTTAAGCTGAACTTACACTGGAATCCAGCGCGCCTTTGCGCCTTCTACAGAATGTAATGGCAGAGCAGCTGCAGCAACAGATTTGGTTTAGCTGATCGTTGCACATTCCTCTCGTTCGCCTATACTGAAGAGTGTGATCTGTTCCGCTGCACATGCACGCAGTTTTTTCAAAGCGAACGTATTGTGCGTCAATTTATAAAAAAATGAAGCGGCAACCTATAAGTAGCGTCGTTCACTGCGGCAAAGTATATATATATATATATATAGCTATATATATATATATATATATATATATATATATATATATATATATATATATATATATATATATATATATATACATACATATATATACATATATAATGTAGAGCGGTTTATTGGCACGATGGAAGCGCCGGCTACGAAGACCTTGGCACAGGCAATCTACGAGGCAGAGAGCCGAGAGACCAGACACAAGCGGCAGTGTTCCATCCAGCACGAGCATCCAACCGGCGGCGCGAGCGCTTCGTCGTCGTTGGTTTCGGGGCTGGTTGATCTTCTTCATTCCAAGTGCCCCGGCGGGAAGAGGGAGCCATCCTGGCGACTCAAGGAGAGGAGACTACGAGGGGGCTATAATACGGCTTCAAGCGGCTGACGTGAACGACGTCGCGGCCACGGCAGCGATGGTCCGAAGAAGGTGTCACCGGTTCGATAATGTAGTTGACCGGTGACGTACGCTCCAAGATGCGGTAAGGGCCGATGTGCTTGGCCGAAAATTTGGACGTATTCGGAACAGAGAGCCAGACCAGTGAGCCAGTGGAGAAGTGAACCGCGGGCGTGTCTTGATCGGAAGCATGGGTACGGAGACCTTGACGTTCGGCGGTGAAGGAGCGAGCCAACTGGCGGCACTGCTCAGCATGGCGGGTGATGTTAGAGAGGGAAGCATATTCCGAGCTGTCGGGGTTGTAGGGAAGGATTGTATCCAACATACAAGAAGGTTCGCGTCCGAATAAAAGAAAGAATGGTGAAAAGCCGGTGGTTGCTTGAGAGGCGGTGTTATATGCATAGGTGACGAACGGAAAACCTGATCCCAATTGGAGCTGTCGGAGTGAATGTACATGGCGATCATGTCCCCAAGAGTACGGCTGAAGCGTTCGGTGAGGCCGTTGGTTTGAGGGTGGTAAGCAGTAGTGGTGCGGTGGACTGTGTGGCACGCAGCGAGAAGCTCGTGAAGAACTTCAGACAAGAAAACACGGCCGCGGTCACTGAGAAGTTCGCGAGGAGCGCCGTGACGCAGGACAAAGTGATGAAGAAGGAAGAAGGCTACATCGCGAGCAGTAGCCGCAGGTAGGGCAGCGGTCTCAGCATACCGAGTGAGGTGGTCCACGGCGACTATGATCCAGCGATTCCCAGCGGTCGTGAAGGGAAGTGGCCCATATAGGTCGATGCCCACACGATCAAAAGGGCGAGCTGGACACGGTATTGGCTGTAACGGGGCAGTTGAAGGGCGAGGTGTCGACTTCCGCTGGTGACAGGCCGTGCAGGAGCGAACGTAGCGACGAACGAAGTTGTACATGCCCCGCCAATAGTACCTCTGGCGTAGTCGCCCGTACGTTTTCAGCGAGCCAGCGTGAGCGCTCTGAGGATCGGCATGGTGGTGTTCACAAATCTCAGTGCGGAGATGTCGGGGAATCACGAGAAGCCACTTGCGGCCATCTGGACGATAGTTGCGCCGGTACAGAAGACCGTCGCGAAGGGCATAATGGGAAGCCTGGCGACGAAGTGCTCGAGGGAAGAAGGCCGTAGAGGGTGCACGAAGTACGTCGAGCAACGATGAAATCCATGGATCTTGGCGTTGTTGATGGGGCATGTCCATGGTAGTGAGCGCTGCGAGTAGGGATGCAGATATTGGCGAAGAGGGCGCAGGAGAGGGCAGTGGGGAGCGGGACAACACGTCTCCTTCATTCCAATATATATATATATATATATATATATATATATATATATATATATATATACACCAAAAATTGAAGAAACATAACAGGATTTAATTCGCGACGTTTCGGCTGGAGGACCAGCCTTTTTCGAGTGTAGTACAGCGTTTGAAACACGCAGTTTTTATAGAGAATGAGCGAGGTACAAAGTTTACAAGTTTACAGCAAAGCACGAGTTCAGAACACTTGAGGGAAGGGAAGAGACATTTTTTTTAACAAAGGAAGAGAGAGAATCGGTGCAGGTGTTCCGGAGAGGCCGATTTTTTTTAATAACAAAAGAACAATAAGATTAAGATAATAAAAATATAAAAAAATATGAAAAAGGGGAAATTCTTTCCCACCACCTCAGGGCTGCCTTGAAAAGGCCCTCGAGGTGTCGCTCCTCTCAGGATTTTGGTGACAAGCGTGAAGGGCTCCACCCCTGTACAAGGAGGAAGCTACATTCCAGAGAAACTGTAGGGGGGGAGGAGGGGGAGTAAAGAGGAATGCAAAGAGGCCTCTAATAAAGAAAAAAGACGAAAAGAAGACGAAAAAAAGAGAAAAAAGGAAAGTAGTGAAAAAAGGAAAGAAGAGCCATTGTACAAGGCTTGGTAATATGCATTCAGAGAAGGGTGGTGGCCACACGAGAGAATACAAAATAGGACATTGAAAAAAAAGAAAAAGGAGAAAAAGGGGGGGGAATTATTTTCCACCACCTCAGGGCTGCTGTGGAAAGGGGTGAAGGGCGTATTTTGGTGACAAGCGTGAAGGGCTTGACCCCTGTACATGCAGAAGGCAACATTCCAGAGGAACAGGGAGGGGGGTAAAGAGGAATGCCAACGAGGCCTCTAAAAAAAGAAGAGAAAAAAAGAAACACAACACAAAGACAAAAAGAATAAGGAAAAGAAAGAAAATTATGGGAAAAAAGGAAAGAAGAGCCATTGTACAAGACTTGGAAATATCCATTCAGGCAAGGGTTGTGGCAACACGAGAGAAATCTAATACAAGTTCCTAATCAATCCTTAGAAGGGCACTCCGTACACACGCATACAGATATATATATATATATATATATATATATATATATATATATATATATATATATATATATATATATATATATATGTGTGTGTGTGTGTGTGTGTGTGTGTGTGTGTGTGTGTGTGTGTGTGTATTGTGTGTGTGTGTGCGTGCGCGTGTGTTTCGAATTCAGATGACTTAACGTCATCAAAGCATCGAATTGCGTTGCGAATTCATCGCGGTAGATAGGATCTGCTGAGTCACGGACGAGCACGGTCAGCCGGTAAAAACCGGACATGCCCAAGACCGCAGTGATACTCAAGTTAGCGCTTCTGACGAAGCATCGCTTACAGCAGTGCTGAACTTCACGCTGGTTAGGGCGTGCGAGCTTTGAGTCTAACTCTTCACATTGCAGTGAAACACGAACCACCTTTGCAGGCTGAGTGTTCGAAACTGGGTTTGCACCCGACGTCCCTTCTGTTTTCCGTTCGGTAGTTACACGCAGTGACCGAACGCTCCGGGAGTTCTACCTTGAACGACTAATAACTGGACGCCCCACTCCAGTTGTAGCCAACACAGTGCTGTTCGCGTGTGTTTTAATTCCTCCAACATGAACTAATGACGCGCACTACCTGTACACATTTCTTATTGTGTAAATAGTTTGTATATACCACTACTCCCCCTGTCCTCCTCTTCCTGTCCCCTCACCTCTTTCATTTCATTTCTCCATTATGACTGCTATTCTTTATTTCCGCTGCCCCAGCTCAGGTGCTTCAATCGATGGCAGATGCCGGGCTAGAAAAAATCTTCTCCTTCCTTTTTACTATTATTTTAATGAAAAAACCACTACCACCACCACCCAAAAGGGCGCAGCGGGGTTTGTAGAGCCTCCTCCAAGCACACATCCCTGAAGAAACCGGTCGCCGCGCCGGGGGTGGCTTGTACCCATTTTTACCGGTGGGTGGCCGGCGGTGGGTTTCGAACCAACCACCTTCCGCAGCCGAAGCGGAGGCACAGACCACTAGGTCACGACTGCGACTGAAAGCATCACCGGTGGTTCTGTTGAGACCCATGTTGTTCTTTGCCAGCAACCACTCCCGACCCGCCCGACCGGTATTAACTACCTGTCACGGTGGGCAGGTGGTGACGTCACAAGGTCACGTGACCTAGGTAGAAGGTGGGCCATCTGCTTTTGCGCTCTAAATCCGATGCTGGATTTTCTGTAGAACGGGAACTACATTGATATCGCAGAAATAAATAAATAAATAACCGCTTTCCGAAGTATCGCCCTTCAGGGATCTCGGCCGCCCAACGCAGACGAAACCCTTGCGAGTGCGAGCACTTAATACTTCTGCCGCTGTGCCACTGCTCCGCCGCGCTGTTGCGTCACGGTATGTGGGCCCAGTGTCATCCAGCGCTATTTTCAGCAGGTTATCCCAATAGCAAGCATAACCGCTCAAGCAACGGAGGACGGCGGGAGGATAGAGTAGCCCATTGGCCTAAAACTGCCAATCCGCTGTCAGCGTATTCAAAGCGTGTGCGCAGTATAATCCGCTTCAACGACACGAGTGAAGCTAGAACTGCTATAGAACTGGATAACCACGAAGAAAATATCGCGCAACGCAGCCGCTAACCTGTGTCTCATGTGTTCCTTAGTGTCAAGAGCGCACATTTCGGCTACTGGGAACTTCATTTTTTTTTAGTTAAGCGCACACGGCAAAGGAAGCAACGTTGTACACTGGCACTAGTGTGTATGTGCCGTCCTTTGTGCTGTGTGTATACCTTCTGCGCGCTTTACTCAAAGGAAAATGCAGGAAAGGAACTTGGCCCATGAAGAAGCAATATCGATGTGCACCCTGAGAGCATAAAATGCTGCATTGCATAGCAGTTCGCAAGACGAGATTTTGACGCTCAATCGCTGGCTCCGGTCACATAATGACTGGAGCGGCATGGGAAAATTATGGCCTTTTAAGCGCCAGAGCTACACCTGTGCCTTTTACGCGGTGCCTGCAGCTGCAGCGCCGTAGTAAAGAGCTATTAGTACCGACCACCTGCTGTTTTGCACTGAGCGACGCGGCCGATTATTTCAAGCTCCAAAGCTTTCGGTGGAGCTGAAGTATATATTATATCTGCTACTGTTTCGAAGAACAGGTGTAAAAACCCATAGTGAAGGCTCCAAAAACAACGAAAATCCTATCATATCAAACGACAAAAATGTTCGACACGCTGTTGGTGGCTACGGAAAAAAACTTCACTCACTTGGGGCGGCGGCACAATTCGTTCTGGCGTGGTAGTCTGGAAACCTGCGGCCACTTGGCTGAGCCAAAGACGGCGCAGACAAGATAGCAGCAGAAGTGCTATTTTCGATGTGCGTGCAAAGACAAGCAGGACGAGCCTTGGCTCCTCAGTGTCCCATACTACTGCCAGCCGACAACTATCGTAGTGCAAACTGACGTCATTCGAAGACAGCATGGGATGATGGTATTGACGGGTACGACTACACAGCGCTAACAGACAGGACGGGAAAGGAGAAGGCAAACAAAAGCACAGTCCGCCCTGTCTGTTAGCGCAATGATGTGAAATCCGTCAAGACGAATTAATCAGCCGGACCCAGCTGTCTTCCAGAAACCCGGTGTACGTTTATTTTCACTACGCACCCAAAAATGGATGGGCCACTACCATGTTCTTCGCCACTCGTGGACAACGGTTGAACGCTTCCGCATCGAAGACTATGCCAGGAAACCATCTCAGATACGCCTACCGCCGAGGCCGCCAGCATGGCCCCCGGACAGCCCGGCAACTTCGCCGCGCCAACATCGCTCCGCAGCGGCACAGACAACGCGGCGCAATCTATCGCTCTGCTTCACGGCGACGCAAGCATGACGGATGAAGATTCCAGCCAAATGACTGCGGCTATACCTGTGTCCAATTCCTTCCCTGTTCTTTGCACGGAAAACATGCCTGAAACTAACCCTTGTCAGGTAGAATCTTGCACTTCTAAGTTTTCGAAATTTGCCAAGCAACCTAGGATGGGGTTAGGCACTTCCCAGATCGCTCAAGAAAACGCTAGTTTTGTGAAAAAATGACACAGCGTAAAACTTCGGCGCTCGTAGACAGCTATAGATGCTCGCTACACGGGTGCGCATTTTCGATCGCGGGGCTCTGCCTCGGCACTCACGGTCACCACATTGGTCAGAATCGATCACTGTGCTGATAACGACCATTCTGAGGAGGATGATTGGCCGCCTGTTAGACGAAAGAACAAAGCTACGGCTGCCGATCCGGTCAGTGTTAAACACGCTGTGATATTTAAGCTAACTTCTCCGGGACAACTGCGCACACTGGCTGCACGGAGCCATTGCCGATGAGCTTCAAAAGATTCGTTTTCACTCAGGCCTTCAAGTACGGCCTCTTGAAAGATGCAATCAGTTTTCAGTCGACAAATCGGATACGTCTGAGAGGGATCATAACTTCTTGGTCTAGAGTCTCTTAATTTATGGAAAGGCGACTTCTATACAGGTTTATGAAACCTTTCGCTTCGGCCAGATCCGCGGTGACATATACCGTGCCAACGGGTTAACAAGCCAACAGCTTAGGGCCTACCTCACGTGCTGCTAATGCAATATCATTAACGCCAGGCCATTGGGCAAGAACGGAGCAGCTGTAATGGCTTTTCAGAGCTCCAGACTTCCCCGCAAATATAATCTATAGAGCACACTCCTATCGATAGCACATTATCACCCGATATCTGTGATTTGTGAGACCGGTCACAAAATCGGGCACAGGGTAAATCCGCGTCCACTAGTCGACCAACGTCGATGCTCGTTCCGCGGTCTCCGCGCACGTGGCAACCTCGAGGCCTGTCCGACAGAAACACGATGCCGAAGTTGCAAAGGTCACCACGTAGCCACAGACACGAAGTGCCCTGTTCGGCGACAGGCCACCAAAACCCTGAGGAACACCACTTCCCGCTGTACCCGAGTGTCACGACGAAAGGAGCGCAAGCAGCAAGCCGAGCTTCTACGTGGCAACCAAACATTGTCGATGACTGGGCACAATTAAGAGCCCTGCCAGCGCACGGCAACAAGCCTCGGAGCCATTTGCGCTTGTTAATGAGGACTTCCCTCCAATACAAAATGAGCCGTTACCGAAAACACGAGGCAGAGAACATAAAACTAAAAGGCAAGACGCACAAAAACGTTCCGCGCAATCTGAGGGCATTAGTCTAAGGAATGCCGTTCATCCATAACAGTAACTTTTGAGCATCCTGCGACGGCACCCAGGTAGGTCACGTAACCTTGCGGCGTCATCACAACCTGCCCACCGGATAGTTAGCAAACTGCCCACCGTGGCAGGTGACAGTTCAACTAATGATTGGTCACTTGGGAAGACCAACCTGAGTCGCACGAGGCTCACTGCTGGGAGCACCTGTCATCACAGGTTATACTGGCGCATCACTTAATCGCTGCACCACTGCTCCAGGGGGGAGTGTGAGTACTCCCGGGGATTTGTGATTGCAAAGTAGAGAATGACAGTCTACATATACGGGAATTAGCCCATTACGCTATCGCGTCATAGCCTTAAGGAAGAACTTTTGTGCCCCTTCAATTTTTTTCTCTTTCTCTTTGCAAGCTTCTGAGTACACGTGATTGCTTACCTATACTAGTTGTCGCAAATCATATGGATGTCGAATTAAGCTTTTGTAATGAGACAGAGCAGTTTTTCTTTTAAATGAATGATTTTGCTCTGTCACAATATTTCTGGAGGCGTCTCTGTCCAGTGACTCGGGACTTTTCTTGAAAAGGCGGCGTGTAATGAATGAATAAATTTAAAAAAGAATGGGCATGTTGAGATGCAGCGCCACAAAGCAAAGGGGCCGCAGAATTTTCTCGCCACATTTTTTTTTCTTCACCACGCTTTATGCCCTGTGCATTCTGCTTCAAGCAACACTAGAGACACAGGCCGTTACATTAAAAAAAAGTTGAAGTTATTGCTCTCTGCTCTTTTATAAGTCGCCAAGAGAGGGCGGCAGTGGGCCACAATCCTCGTGATGTGGATCGGCGGCGGGAGCTTTTGGATTTAGTAATTGGCTTTGCCATTTTGGCTGTCACCGTGGGAAGATCTTTCCTTCTTCCATGGGCTCCAACAAGGTGCGAACGCGGGGCAATAGCGATTAGGATTTTTTCCCGAGCGGAAGCGTCCAATACTTCGTACTCCAAGACAGCGGTACCAGGCCGATTATTTTCTTCGCTGAACCAGGCTGCCAGCCTGGGTGAAATCCAAAACTCCCTAGGAAAAAACTCTTACACTGCACACTACCTAATCGATACAGAGTGAAACCAAAAAGTTTTTCGCGTCGGTGCCTAAAATCATACATGGGGACTCAACTTGCCGCAACACCGCAACCGCACAACGCTGCTGTGCCTTCGAATTTTTTTCTCTGCACACGAAAATCCACATTAATACCTTGTGAGCAGCCATAAGATTTAATGGAACAAAAAGCTGAAAGTACGTGCGTGCCACGTGTCGACTACGATTGGAACATTTCGTGTAAGGCATATCTGGGCGAGCGAGAAGCTCCTATGGGCGGAAATCCCCGATGACCGGCGTCTACTTTAGCTGCAGCATTCACAGACACACACATCTGTCCAGGAGTCAGTGCACATTTTAACAAGACAATTTGAACGTGTATACCAAACTGTTGAAGAGAAGTTTCTCAGCCTTAACGCTCCACATGTACAAGTCATGGAGCACAAAAGAAAAATAACATCGACATGTGCATTAGTACAAAAACACCCAAAAGCTGCCGGAGCGGAAACAAAGTAAACGGCTAACCTTTATAGCCGTAACACTGGAAGGCTCTCTTGAACTCCACAAGCGCCTTGACGGCGATGTTGCAACGTTGCTCCGCATCTCCATAGAAATCGCCCATGTGGTTTCCACTTGAGCACAGTGCATAGCAGGAGGCCACGAAAAAAAGCCTGTCTTCCATAAGACTCCATTTCGCAGAATGAGTGTCTGGGAAGTGTCGATTCAAGCCAAGCCTGTAGGCCTTTAAGGCGGCTAGAAGGGCTTTTGTGTCCACGTGATACGGGGACCACTGCTGCAGGGCATCGTCAGTCTCGTTGACTTCGGTGACGAAGTAGGAACGGGCCCCTTGCTGCTGGTCTTTAGGGGGCGCGTAGAAGAGTCCCCTAAGGACCTCATCTGCCAGCAGCCTCCCTGCACCGCCGTAGTTGACTGCCGGCGGAAGGTCCGGATGGTATAGAGGGAATACGAAGTACTCTTCCGAGGCTGTAAGTGCGCCATGCACGCTCCACGTGTGGCTCAGCACAGACCTGGGCTTCAGGATGTTGCTCAGATCGTGCTGCTGCAGCCTCCAATGAACCTTCATCAGTTTCATCCAGCTGTTGAAAAAGCTAGTCCCGGGGGTGGGCTCCGGCAATACGCTGGCAAGATAGTTTTCGATGTCCTTATGAGTGGTTTCCTTCCTAGCAGTCATCTTCAGCAGAGCACCGCTGCGGCGCATCACGACACCAAGTAGAACGTCTCGGACATCTCGAATCAGAGTGTGGGCTCCTAGATCTGTGGGAAAAAGGCTGAACCAGGCCACGCCTGTTCTGCTTTCAACCTCCACTAGGCAGCGGCGGGTGTGCGATGACCAAGGAAGACCAAGGAGTTGAAGAGTGGCCTCAGCGATTTTCCGGTCTGCCATCCAGCCTTGCTCGGTGACAACGCGGAGCCCCAAGCTGAGGGCCAGCGCTTCCCGCGTCTTGGATTTGAGCCCCAGAAGGTACCCAACAGCCCTGAGCAGGCTGGGCTTTTCTGCATGTACCTCAATGTTGGCGGAATAGCGGTGAGCCCATGGGAAATGCGTGTCGACGAGGACCGCCCAGCGGTCGGTGGGAAAGCCGGGAGTCACGACATCACTCAAGTTCAGAATCGACAGCCGCAGAATTTCCTGTTCTGGGTCGACAACGGCGGGTGCCAACACTTCTAGAGTCAGCATATCCATCTCCTGAATCGTAGAGGCCATTTCGGAGGCTAGCAACTCGGAAACGCCGAAAAGAGCCAGCATGTTCTTGACGTACTTTTGGTAGCGGAGGGACGGCTCGGTTCCTCTTCGTTGGCCGGCGAATGTCCGCATCAACGCTATCCAGGCTCCAAACATGGCGCTGCTTCCGATCTTCAGTAAAGGGTTCCCCGTCCCGGCTTGATAAGGGGCAAGATCGAGGGTCACCTGGAACCATAGGTGAATGTTCCAATTTCCGGAGAGGTCAAACAAAATATCCAGCAAGTCATTAGTGGAGGTCATCGGCCATGGGAGGTGGTGTTCGGCCATGAATGTTTTCAGTTCGTCGAAACCGTTTTTAGAATGCCTCATGCATGACCTGACCAAAGCGGCTACCTTTTTTTCGGCGCTCGGCGTCGACCTTGTTAGGATGCCATTACGGCTGGAGAACTGGGGAGCCCACTTAACGGAATTCAATGCATGGCTGTACATTTCGTCTTCGGCGAGATCAAGAATGGAGACCATGTGGTGGTGCTGCCTCCAGCCGTCACACACAAATCTATAGAAATTTTCACATGGGTCTTTAGACCAATTGAGAGACGATTCTATGCCAGCCCTGTACTTCTGGCATGCCGTATTGTCGCAGCCAGAGAAAAGGTGCAGGTCCGTATGGTCGGTCTGGAGTTTTGGGCTCGTGGGGCGGAGAAAATCGCCGTGCTGGACACGAATCCACTGTGTAACTATCATAAAGATGACTATAGTGACGATGAAGACAAGCATCGTCGCTAGTAGAACCAGCTTAACCCACAGGCTTAAATTGCAGCTTGCCTGGCGGGTGATCACTTGAAGAGCGCCGTGACCCTGCGCGCGAGGAAAACAAAAAGAGTGAATTTTTACTGTCTCATCAGAGCACCCGCGTGAGATTAGTTGTGCAGGGAGGCACTTTATCTTCTTTATTTAAAACAACTCAAATTATACTCTGCCCTGTCTCATCAGAGCTCGGAACTAATCGAATATCATCGTATTTTATACGTCAAATAGCACACGTTCAAGATTATTAAAAAGAATTGAATAAATTCTGAATTTATCGAATACTTTTCAAATAATTTGCATGAAGTTCAAATAAGGCAAGCCGTAATTTTCGTCGTCGGTTGTTAAAAAAAAGGGCCCCCTCCGACGCTGAACAGTACACTGCCGCCATCTTTCTGCGCGGCAGGGAGAGTTGAGCATCGCGACATGATCCATTTGATTCGCAGTATTCGTAATGCTCATACATGGCCTCCAAGATTGGGCGACGCAGCAGAGCTCAGGCAGGTTTAGCAAACAATGCTTTGACGCCCGATCTCGGAGGTTATTATCAGAAATAGCCCTCCAGCTGGGGACCAAGAAACGCTGATGATCAACTATTACTTGAACTCTCACTACCCCACGATATCGATGCGAACGTTGCCCTCTTTGGGTGCTGGCAAGCATTAGGCTGAAACGGCTGCCACCTGCCTGGTGCTGCCACCTCTTCCTATACCGGTCGAATTTTGGCAAACAGGCGTACGAATACACGACCATTAGCACCACAAATACACTACATTTCGGCATGACCATTCACAAAGGTGCCTGCAAACTCTACAAGAAATAAAAACTATACGCAATAGGTGGAATAGCTCCATAATGCCGCGAAAACTGTAGATGCACACGCCTTGTCAAAAGTACAGCCCAAGGTGTTTACTCCTAAGCCGTGTAGTAGGGCTCTTTTAGCATTTGTGGACTTTTAGAAAAGTGAGTAGACGAATTTCAAAATATTTAGAACGCTGGCGATGAATAACGAGCCACGTAGCATGGCTCAAAACCAAACTTCTTGGGCTCTAAAGTTTTGGCAAAAGGTGCACGTATACACTGTGCGCGAAGCCACCGCTCAAATGCTTTCGCTTTTTCGGCATATTGACGATGTGAACACATGAGCCACAAGATGCCCTTACAGACCGTGCCCGATAGGGTGCCATACTGAACACACACACACAGAGTTGACGATACCCCATCGTCACGCCATCGCCGAAGGAGAAGAGGGCCTCCCACTGATCTACCCCACTGTTAGAGAACAGTGACATCTCACTCTCACAGGTGAAAGAAATATTTGTTTTTATGAATGACCAAAAGGCGCCTGAAGTAGATAATGGGCTTCCCCCTTTTTGCTTAAACGAGTCGGTTATTACGAATCCTGCTCAGAAATCCGGTTCATCGAGAGTAAACTGTTTTCGCATGCTTTCGCGACGAAACTGGCAATGCCCAGACAAATTAGAAGAGTAGGTGGGGGACAAAATTCTCCAGGACGCGCCACAAGCGACTTTGGCTAATAGCTGACATATTCGATAGCTATCACCTCCTGTCATTAGTACACATCACACAGCACGTGAGCCCGGCTTTCATCTCGACAAGTGTGGCCTCCAGCCAACGGCTGATCACGGAACTATCGGGTTCGGTTCCCGATGGCGCGTCCTCTTTTGTCCCCAACAGTACATCTGAATAAGCCGTTAGAAAATTTTGTGCGGGGATATTCTGCTAAACTTACGCTACGCAGATCTGGATACGATATTTTGATTAATCGCACATGACGGTACGTAAGAGATTTTAGGATGGGCGGGGAACCTGCCGCACTTCGCACATTACGGCAGGCTGTGTAACCGTGAGTTCGTTGTGTTTAGAAAAAGAGGCTTTTCTGCTTTACTTGCATACAGCATCGGCAGTGCATGAAGACAAGTCTTCTCGAACCTTGTATGGTTCAAAGCGCACTTGTTACTTCCAACGCGGCCGTACTGCCTCTTGAGCCGGCTTCTGCTCCGTATCAGCACAGACAACGTAGCCAACACAAGCAGCAATTGCCTAACCTACGCCTAACCCAGACTCGTCGACAGTAGCCACGACCTGTTTCATACCTCGTCTCCCGTTTGAAGTCCTCGTTGGTTCCGCGTCGCGGATGAAGACGCTCCGGCGGCGACGGGGACGTCACCCTGGCCACGGGTTCCCTCCAGGGCCACGGGCTGCGAAGGCTTGCGAAGGATGAAGTCACGGATGCTGCGACGACGGGACTGGGGGTACATCTGAGACATCATGATGCCCCGGCCGCCCCAAAAAGCTTCCAAGTCCGAGTCGGCTGACCCCGTCGTTGGTCCGCTGTGCGAAGCGTTCGGCACCTCGTCGGCCAACGCCACGTTGCTGAATCCAATCGGGTGGGGGGTGCGCTTGGGCATGGCTCTCGCTGTTTTGCACGAACCCGAGTGTGCTAGCTCGCAAGAAGTGCCTCTCAAGCCTCTGCTGCTCTTGCCCTCACTCGGTCAGTTAAAGGCCAGTGCCCGCGCACCTGCTGCTGCTGCCGCGTGTGCCACGTACGGAATGAGGCGCGTGGCGCCAGCGCTCTGGCGATCAGCTTCTTTTCTTCGGCATGAATGAAAAATACTCCTGGTGGCAAATTAAGCGGTCCCAGTGACCTTGAAACAACAAGTTTTAAAAATAATGGCCTTCGTGAACACAAATCTACAAAGACAAAATGAAGGCAATTCATTGAAATGAAAACGAAACTAAAAGCTGTGATACAAATCCATTTATCTAAAATTTCAAAGAAATTTTCTGTGCTGGCAAGGGCCAGACGATCAGTGCAAATACCACAGCGAGGAGAAAGGAGGAATTACAGAAAGGAGAGAAGGATGGAGGGTGCTGCAAAGTAATCGGTTTCGATTAAAGGTCGACGAACAAAAGACATTTCATTACAGACAGGCAAATGACTGGAGTAAAACAATAATCAATAGAAAATAAAACACAGCGCTTCACCGTTACCTTGCAGCAGACATATTCTAAAGTTTGGGCTCTTAAGTTGTATATCATGGCAACACAAACATCCGCATTCCAGTAATAACAAGGGTCAGATCGGTGCCCATTTATTTGTATAGCTAAAATGCATTGGGATATTTTGGCCAGATTTTAATGGTGCAGGGATATTTTACTCTGATCCAGTGCTTAGAAACAGTGACCAATGCGTTTTAACCATCCTTCTGGAATGTAGGCTTGTTTTTACTGCACGCCACGAAACTTACCTGGCCTGCACGCGCATCATAAACAATTAACTATTCTCTGTGCTGAGGCGGATATTCGACGCACAAAGAAGACTTTTAAAAAGACATCAAAACGTTACTAATCAGCAGTGACTCAATATATTTTCAGTTTTTACTTAGCGTAGCATCTCTTATTTTCGTGTCATGCTGTTTGTGTGTGTGTGCTTTCTTTAGTGACCTCATGACATGTTTATACACTGCCTTTGATTTGATTTATGGTGCACTCTCTTTGTATCAAAGTAATTTTTTTTACGGTGATACTGTCGTTTGATGCAATGTATTTTGTTCACCATCATACTATGTTAATAATTGCTATTTCTGTGTTGCTCACTGCTGTATAAACTGTTTTGGGGAACTGTGACCTCGTCAGGCTTTACCGCCTTTTGTCGCAGTTCCCTCTTTCATTCTTGAAGGAAAATAAACCCCAACCTCAGCCCAGACATGTAAAGCGGACGAAATTTTCTTGACTCTCGAGTATCAAATTGATTACTGTTGCTTCATATGAGGGCCTGAAATCAAATGTTCGGTATTCGCAAACTATTTTAGAAAATATTTTTTACTTTACGTCATTCTTTTTTAAAACATACATGACTTCATTCATTCGGAAAAGGTTTGGTGTGGTTTTATGAGGTTTATCCTGCTGAAGAGACTCATGCTATGAAGGACGCCATAGAGAAGGGTCCCGGAAATTTCGACCACATGGGGTCCTTCAACGTGTACTGAAATTGCACAGGACACGATCCTCAAGCATTTTACCTGCATCGAGATGCGACCGTGGCGGCCGGGATCGAACCCGCGTTTTTCGGGTCAGCAGCCGAGCACCGTAATGACTGACCCACCACGTCGGCGATTAAGAACTGATCAAAACAAAAGCTCTTAAAGTGGCGTTCACACAAACGAAGATTCTTACAGTGAGTGCCAACCCTGACATGTCGATTGCTGCAGTGAACACGTTAACAAATGCCTAAAGGTAGGCTGGTCGGAAAAGAAAGTCTATTCAGGAGCAAGCTGTCATTCGCGGCGTGTGTCAGTAATAATCAGAATGGCACAAATAATTTACGTAATGATCTAAATTCACTTATTAACTGACTTTTCAATTAGCAGACCGTTGTGGTTAGGGTAAATTGCGTGTAGACGCGGAGAAAACGATGTTATGTAAGTTTTTAGAGAGAAGAAAAAGTCGTTCTCTAAAACAATACAGTGAGAGGAAATGTTGTGCTTTTTTTTCACACAAAGCTGAAACATAGTGCATCAGATGTGCAGGAAGTTCATTGCAAACGCAACGTCCACTACTCTCTAAACGCGAATAAGCCTACGCAGGAGTAGAAAGCGAGTAATCTGTCCCCTAGCACGCTCCCTTTTAGGGGCAGGGTATGCCGCCCAAGTGCTGGGGTAGATTTTGCTCACCAAATAAACGGAATGCTTACTCATGGAGATGCAGGCATATTTACACCGCAAATCATTGTAAATCGATACGCTTAGCAATGGAAAGAGGCTTTTAAAAGTGGCACTAGAGATATTGAGGTCGGTAAAGAAAAGAGGCTGAAACCTCGGTTAGAATATCCGTAACTTCTAACAATTCACATGTTTTCAAGTGGGAATCTGTTTTTGTTGCCGACCATTAGTGTACAGTAATTTAAGCCAAGGAAGTCCACCTAAGGACGTGGAGAGCACGTGCTGCCTCGAGAAAGAAGTGCGCTAGAGGAAAGCTTACTCCTGTTTTAGTCCCGAATAGGCTTATTCGTCTACTGAGTGTAGGTGCATGTTGCTATGCGTACGGCGCCCAATTTAAGCCATACGCGCTATTCTACCGCGTCATGCGCTTAATTTGTTCTGCCACTGACATAAACGACGGCCGCGTAGCTGGCGATGATACCGTCTGTCCTGCGTCCAACGACGACGCAAAAGAAAAAAAACAGAAAGGCACAATAGCGCACACGCTTTGAATTGGGTGCCATACGCATGGCAACACCTCAACAGCAGACCATTCTGCTCGCACTAACCTGCCTGCGCACCTCATATGTCGTGTTTAGGTTTTGTCTGGAGCGAAACCCACATTTCATCCCGCTCTAAGCCTTCAGAGAACGAGTTTTGCTTCGTTTTAAAAAATAATATGAGACCATCCCATCTAAGCTACGGACTCCCCTTTGCCCTATTCATAAGTATCTGCTAATTAAAAATTAATTATTATGGTTAACATTTACTGCGGAGGTAATTAGCACAGACCACGGGGCGTATTTATGGGTCACTCTTCGAAGGGGCGGTCGTACTTTCCTAGGACACAGAAAGCCGGAGTTCTCATACTTTTTTTCGTCGAGAAATGGGGTTCAACATGGTTATCCAGTGTAAAATTTCTCGCTCGGGGGAGGTGAAGG
The DNA here is from genome assembly GCF_052857255.1 of Amblyomma americanum. NCBI lineage: Eukaryota > Metazoa > Arthropoda > Arachnida > Ixodida > Ixodidae > Amblyomma > Amblyomma americanum. The sequence goes on from NC_135497.1 coordinate 51,807,909, forward strand.
CGACCCCTTTCAATCACACCGCCTCAATACGACCACTCATGCCTTGGAAGTGTAGATGGCATCAATGTGGCGGAAATTTTTCAAGCGCGACCAATGGTTTAAAAAATGACGTTCTGACCCCGGCTTACGGGGGCCTCGTTCACAATGAAAGAAAAGAATGAAGGTAGGTTATATAGGTTTCATGGTATGACGTAAGCATTGGGAGTATATCGGGGGTAGATTGCCTTCGTTGCGATTAAGCGTGTTTGCCATCGTCTGAATATGAAAAGATTCCAGGCAAAGCCTTTTCGTCTTGCTCTTTTCTTTTCCAGTTATCTTCGTGGTGTCCCAGTGATGTCATGGCCCTCGGAAACAGCTTGATCAGCCTGTGCGTTGGTTTCCACGCGCTTATTCTTAACATCATTGTGGTGCTGCTGCAATCTTTTCAGAAAATCGGCTGTTTCACCAATGTAGACATGCTCGCAACCAGCGCAGGGAATCCTATACACGATCGTGACCCCACTTCAAAGGTGCAAAAGGACTTGCAGAAACTTCGGGTTGACGTCTTCTCCTTTGTCTCGCCACAACACAAATCCCTCTACTACTTTCTTCTCTGCAAAAAATGGTTCCGCTCCCACTCTGTTTTGGACTGCCAAAAATCTACAGAGAAGGCAACACAATGCGCCAAATCGTCGATTTCACCCGCTTCCTGCTGCACAAGCTGTCGAACTACTTGCATCGTGTATTCTCCCCTTTCGTCGGCAAAAACGAAACGCCAGTGCACAACTCACACGACTTCATTGAAAAGGTTCGCAACTTGGTTATAGAGGACGATGAAATTTTGGTGTCATTTGACGTTAAATCACTGTTTACGAGCGTACCCCTGACCTGGCCGTCAAGGTTTGCATAGATGCGCTCCAGGCGGTGGTGGTGGTGAAAAGTATTTATTAATCTATATGTACAGAGAAGTAGTCGCGGATAGGCCCCTAGTGGGTCTCGCCCCTTGCAATAGAAGGCGGAGGCCCTCATTCCGGGACCCCATCGGTCCTGTCCGCTGCGCAGGTCTGCCAAACCAGGGCCTGTTGAGCCTATATGAACAGCTGGCGGGCCCCCGGCGCCCTTAGTGGGCGTGATAACAGCACCAGGATGCGGCCGCCTAATCCGTTCTGCTTCTTCGTCCAGGTTACGGCATGGGCTCTGTTCAGCAATGCGCCGCTATCGTCACCTACCCATGAGATCAGCAAGCTGCCCTGCCACTTCAACGACACTTGTGATGCCGCATGCCCGCAAGACAGGCACATTTTCATCGCCGTCCCTCCATCGCATGAAAGATCCAGATCAACAGCGACATCATTTGCTGCCTATAGAACAGCTGGCGGGCCCCCGGCGCCGTTAGTGGGCGTGAGAACAGCACCAGGATGCGGCCACCTAATCCGCTCTGCTTCTTCGTCCAGGTTAGTTCTGTTACTTCCCTGTACGCTAAGAAATCCAATGACGTGTGCCTGTTGCTGTTCCCACGCCCGGGAGTTTTGCTTTGTGTGTTCAGTGAATGCTTTGATATTGTAAACCAACTGCTGGCGTTGTCCGGGGACGTCGAGCTCAACCCTGGGCGTAACACGAGGCATCAGGTACAGGACTCTCTTCCTGACGTCCAGTCTAAGCAGTTGGAAGATATGTTTGCAATACTGGAGACTTTGAACACGCGAACTGCGGAAATGCAACTGGACCAAAAGGCTTTTATAAAGTCTATTGATGATCTTAAGAAGTCCCAGCTGAAGTTAGAAGATTTGAGCGAAATGAACAAAAGATTAACTAACGTTGAGCGCAAAACTGTTACCATTGACGAAACCGAGAAGGATGTACATCCTTTTCAGCAGTTAGTTGACCAACTTTCTAGTGAAAACTCTCAGCTGAGCGCGCGCCTGCCTGAACTTGAAGACAGGCAGCGACGCGATAACCTTCTGTTCTATGGCATACCTGACGCGCAGTCAGAGTCCTGGGCTCAGTCAGAAGAAAAGCTAGTCAAGGTTCTTTCATCCTGCTTGGAAATTCCGTCCTCTGAAATTTTGATCGATAGAGCGCACAGGCTCGGTGGGTTCGCATCGGAAAAATGTCGACCAATTATTGCCAAATTTTCATCCTTCAAGGTAAAGCAGAGAATACTGCTTAACTGTTCTAAGCTCAAGGATGAAAAAATTACGCTTACGAGGATTTTTCTTTCGCCACCCGTCACGCTAGAAAAAAACTGGTCGAATTTGGCAAACCCCAGCCGCTCACTTTCAAGCTTCGCTTCAATAAGCTTTACATAAAAAATAAATGCTACTCCTACAATCACTCTGATGACTCCGTTCATGAAATCCCAAGCACCTTCCCGTTGCCAACCGTCCGTTCTGAGGACCCTACGAATGATACCCACAGCGCCTCCGCGCCACCGACCGAACTTGTTACCAATTAGCACTGCGCGAGGGACCGTGGAACTAAGTCCCCGGCCATTATCCCACTTTCTTTTTTGTTCACAAATATTCGCAGCATAATACCTAAACGAGATGATCTTTGTTCTGTAATTGATGCTTGCGATGCTGACATTGTATTTCTTACTGAAACCTGGCTATTGGCGAAGATAGATAGCTGTGAACTTCTTACCCGTAAAAAGAGATATAACATTTATCGGTGCGACAGGGGTTCTAGATGTGGCGGAGGCGTGCTTGTAGCTGTTGCTGATACTGTTATGTCTTTTCCGATCCATTCTGTAAGCGCGTTGGAACTTGTACTGGTTGAAATTCGCACATGCTCTAGGAAATTGATAGTGGGCGTTTGCTATCGTCCGCCGTCTACCTCCCCCACCTTTGTAAACGATCTTCATGATGTCATTCATATGATTACAGTCCGTTATCCGAGCAGTCCCTTTATCTTATTGGGTGAATTTAATTTCCCTAACATAGTGTGGTCTAATGTGAGTTCTTATTGTGAACCTTTTTCAAGTGAATGCGACATGTTCTTGAATTTGTGTAGTGATTTTAACTTATCCCAGCTTGTAACGCCGGCAACTCGAATTTCACCTACTGCGTCTAATATCCTCGATCTGGTACTCACCACATCGCCTGATTTTTTCCAGCCCATATCATACTTGCCAGGGTTAAGTGATCACCTACTCCTTCATTTTGCTTTGACCTGCGCAGTTCCCCATCAACGTAACCACAGTAAATATATCCATGATTACAAAAATGCTGATTTTGATGCTATTAATCTTGAACAGTCTGTTTTTCTAGACCATTACTTGCTAAGCTTTCATGATCGCTGCGTGAATGCTAACTGGAGCCTGTTTAAAGAAAAAGTTGCTGCGCTCACTGAAAAATATGTTCCACGCTTAGTCATCTCCTCTAACCGTGAATCACCATGGTTCACTAAATCGCTAAAAAGCCTCTGTAATAAGAAAAAAACGCATGTTCCGCTCTGAAAAACTAACCGGTTCCCAAGAATGTTGGACTGCTTATCAGGCCGCGGCCCTTGAATATAAAAGTGCACTGAAGGATGCCAAAGATTTGTTTTTCAATGACACATCACCTTCCCTTTTGATAAATAACCCTAGGCAATTTTGGAGCGTTGTTAACAAAAAAGACAATTCATCCATCAGCCTTAAAGACTCCAGTGACAACTAATTCATCCTAATAAATGTGCAAATGTTCTAAACAGTGTATTCGTTTCAGCTTTTTCCAAAAATCAGTGTTCGGTAACCCCTGCATATAACAGTACTTACTTTTTACCGATGGATTCTATTGTCTTTGATCCTGCTGGAGAGAAAAAAATAGTCGAAAAACAAAAGGTTTTTTCATCATGTGGTGTTGATAACATTAGTTCTAAGTTCTTGAAAGTATACAGCGCAATAATACTCTCTAACCTATTTCAGCAATCTCTTGAAACAGCATGTATACCTGATGACTTGAAGGTTGGGAAGGTGATTCCCTTGCATAAATCTGGTTATCAACATTCCCCGCATAATTATCGACCCATCTCACTTACCTGCATTCCGTGTAAAATCATGGAGCATGTTATTTACTCTCACCTTGCATCGTTCCTTGATTCTAATGCCTTTTTTACGGACAGTCAACATGGATTTCGGAAGTGGTTTTCTTGAGAAACACAGCTTTTAACCTTCACACATGATCTAAACTCATTCCTCGACAGGGGGTACCGTAGTCGACTGCATATTCCTCGATTTCTCAAAGGCGTTTGACAAGGTCTCTCATCAACTGCTTTTTTTTACACTTAGTAAACTTAACCTCGACCCTAACGTTCTTAGGTGGCTGTATTCGTTTCTCACTAATCGTTCACAATTTGTCACCGCTAATAATGCTTCTTCCTTCACTTCTCCAGTTGGATCTGGAGTACCACAAGGCTCTGTTCTAGGACCCTTGCTTTTTCTTATATATATCAATGACTTACCTGACAATCTATGTTCAACAATAAATCTTTTTGCTGATGACTGCGTCATATACCGCAAAATTAAGTGACTCTAATATAGCTATTCTTCAATCGGATATTGATCATGCTCTTGAATGGACTAACAAATGAAACATGGAACTAAACATAAAAAAGTGCAAGTACATGCGGGTTTCTCGTCGTAACACCACATTGCCTTCATATCGTCTTAATAATTGCAGCCTTGAGTCTGTGCCTTTTTACAAATATTTAGGTGTCTTCATTTCCCATAATCTTTCTTGGAAAGTACACATAGACTATGTAAGCAATAACGCTAACTGCATGCTGGGCTACATACGCCGTAACTTTAATCTTTCTTCTAGCTCCGTAAAACTGCTTCTCTACAAGTCGTTGGTTCGTAGTAAACTAGAGTATGCTGCATCTATCTGGGACCCCTATCAAGAGACACTAATATACCAACTCGAATCTATACAGAACCGTGCGGCCCGTTTCATTCTCTCGAATTATCACCGTAACTGTAGTGTCAGTTGCATGAAATCAAGGTTATCACTCCCACTACTGTCACAACGTAGAAATATATCCCGCCTTTGTCTATTCCATAAGATTTACTACGATAACCCCATCCTTAAGAGAAAATTTATAACGCCACCTTGCTACGTTTCAGCTCGGATCGATCATCGTCATAAAGTTGGTATTCTTTCATGCCAAACAAACCACTTTTACAACTCATTCATCCTCAGCACATCGGCACAATGGAATCACCTTCCCCGATCGGTCTTCGAAATAAGTGACCATTCTGTGTTTAAATCGGCTTTAACTAAATTGATGGTAACATAGTACATGTAATTCTTGCGCCCTGCCGTTTATTCTTTTCAGCTTATGTGGTAGTTCAAACAGACCTGGTCTGCGTGGTATGCTTGTTTGCGTGGTATGCTTACTTTTATGCTTACTTTTATTCTTTGCTTATAATTTCGTGTTAAATGACTGTTAATTTGTTTGATTGTATTTGCTCTAACCTACTGATTTGCGCGAGCCATATTTTTGTTCACATTTTTGTGTTACTTGTGACTGCTGTTCCTTTGTTAGTTTGTCTATTGTACCCCACTCCCCTCTGTAATGCCCTCGGGCCCTGAGGGTACTGAAATAAATAAATAAATAAATAAATTTTCGTTCCCTTTTTCTCTGATCATGCTCAGTGAAACATGGAGCACAAATGATTTTGACATTTTTAGGATGACCAACTATACAACTTGCTACTTGAAACCCTCTGGTCTCCGCCGGGGTGGAGTAGCATTATTGGTGTCTAATGACATTGAACGCGACAAGCTGGACTCATACAGTCTACTTACTGATGATTTTGAGGTTCTATCTGTCTGTACCGACAGGTTCGTGTTTTCGGTTTGCTATCGTCCTCCGAAGGGAAATGTGGTTAAGTTTTTTGAAATTGCACGACTGCTTTGTTTCGTTTATAACAGACGGCAAATACACTCTAATAGCTGGAGGGGATTTTAATATTGATACGTTGAGGGACAATTATTTGGTTAAAGGCTTTAACACTGTCTTGGCATTGAATGGCTTCATTAACCTTGTAACCGCTCCAACTAGAATTACACAAGCAACCGAGTCTCTTCTCGATCTGCTGATTACGAACTCCCCCCAACCAATAGCTGACAGAGGAGTAATATCATGTGCACTCAGTGACCATCTTCCAGTGTTTGTATGTGTGTACGTATAGGACTGGACCGGTAAAGTACCGAAAGGAAAAAGCTATGTAGTAATATATAACTAATGCTACGCTCAATTTATTTCATAGTTCACTGCCACAAGTTAAGTAGAATATCGCTGACAATACCAGTGACGTAACTGAGGCTTACAATAAGTTTCTCTAAGTATTTACGCAACTATAACATTAATTCTTCTCATTAAAAGTGCGTGGAAAAAACGTAAAACTCGCAAACCCTGGATAATATAAGTTACACCATGAAATTAAACTGAAAGAAAAGCTCTACGGGATCTTTTTAAACACATGTCGAGCAGATGACTTCAGTAAGTTTTAAGAAATACAGGAATAGGTTAACGTATGACACGCACAGAATACTACGCGGCATTTCTCGAAGTTAAAAATGGTCGCCACGATTTGCAGTCGTCAAGATTAAGTTGTTTACTAAGGCGCGAGCAACCACACACTGCCCCACGATTATTAAGGCTTGATGATAAAGATATATTGATAACCTGAGTCTTAGTCTTCTACACATTGGCCGGGCAAGCTTACCGGCCAGGTGCAGCCGCCATTTTCGATGCCGTACACCTTGACCCCGTGATACGGGCCGAAGTGCAGTCCCTTGGGCAGCGCCTTCAACGTGAACACTCCAACCAGGGCACCCTTGACTGTCGAATTACCTGAGGTCAGTAACTCGAGCGGGCTCTTACCGACGAGACTGGCGTCTCCCGATTTCACCTGCGTATATTATTCCGCCGTGTTCACCAGCCGCTCCACTGCAAAGTGGGGGCTAGAGCATACAGGTTAAATTTTACAGCGCTGGCTGTTAAAGACGGATTGAAGTGTTTCGCGCCGTAATTGCAGTCGTCGTCGTCATCCCGGCGCGAATTTGCGATTAAGTGTCCGGTAGCCCCCCCCCCCCCCCCCCCTCAAAAAAAAATAAACATACGCGTGAAAATGGGTTGACTCGTGCAGCCCGCCAGAAGAGTGAAGTTGGCGTTTCTGAAGTGTGGTACAGATAGCTGCACCGGCAGAAGCTTGTGCCCACCAAAAACGCATGAAAACGATTACACGGAGTGGTGATTAAGTATATATAACACATAAATTGACGTGCACTATGATTTGGCGGGTGATTTCGAACGCACATGGCGTGATCAATTTTTGGACTGAGTATTGAGTTCATGCAGGTATCGCTGTTTTCTAAATGTACTTGACACTTCTTTCAATATTTATACGATTTACATCGTGCATATCCCGAAAAAAGCAACCAAAATACAGTCGAACCTCGTTACAACGAAATTCTTTATAACAAAACAACGGATATAACAAAGCAATGACGATTCCAGTTGGAACTTCGGTCAACATGGGCTATACTGAAACTATGGCTATAACGAAGTAACCACCGAGCCCTTCAACGTCGTTTACAACGAGGTTCAACTGTATGCCCATCCGCTCCATACTCTACATGCTCCACATGCTCCATCCGCTGATACAAGCCGAATGAGTGACAAGGCATGCTTCAAAAATAGTGTTTTTTTTTCTCGAACAGATGCATGCATCCCGTAAACGTCTGCCGCCGATAGCAAAATGTTCTAACCACGTACCAGAAACATTCTTCATACTGAAAGCAACCTTCCGTCGCTTTGCAGAGAAAAACAACCATCCGGCCCCCGACCCCGCCCACACCACTGAAGTGTGTTGAGGAACGTCGGTCACGTGATGGGCGGTCGCCGCTACATAGGAAAGGAATTCCCTCCGATGTGAGTACGTAACAAGGACATGCTTCACATCTTCATGAGCAACGGCGTGCGCGAAAAGAATGAATACTGGTTTCTCATTATGTATCGTAGATTAGCGAAGCAAGCAGCTAGAGGCCTTTGCATGTTCTTTTTTCTAATTACTGCGGTATCAATAACTATATGCACTCCTCCCTGCAGGCCTCTGTTTTAGTCTCATGTCATTCGCGAATCCTACACTTACGTTTTTCTCGTGCTGTTCTTCCCGTGAGGATGGCTCTTCGCGCAGGTCCCGACCGCTGCTCGCAGGAGCCTCCCAGTGGTCCGGAAGCGCATCGGCGGAACTCGAAGGCGGGCTTTCTCCGTGAGTCTCCCAACCGGCCTCGAATGCCTGCGTTAGGCACGCATGCACAGAGTGGCAAGAAGCAATGTTTGCTTTCAAAAGACCAGGGATGGCGATCGCTGGTAGTTGTAGGTTTACGGGGCAGCGAGGTTTAAAAGTTGTTTTTAGACATGATGTTGGGCTGGTCGGTTCATAGTGATTGCAAAAAATCTGCGTGAAGATGATGGTACAAGAAAAGAGAGGTGTGTCCGTTTCTGTGTCTCTTTTCTTCCCGTCGTCTTCGTGCAGTTTTTTGGGCAAGTAACGTTGCAGCCTCTGCATCAAGGTGAATCAAGTTCCAAGAGATTAAATGGCTTGTCCTGCTTCAGAAACCACTTCCTACATGTGGCATGTTACCCAGAAGTTCTACGGGAGACTTAGAACGGTGATGGTTTGAGCTAATGGGTAATTGAAAAACATGAAGGAACAAGACACAAGCATTTGTGTCCCCTCCCTTAGTTGTTTTGCGATGTCAGCTATCTTCCGATTCTCAGCGTTTTAAAGCTGCCGAAAGGAAACATTTCGCTGCACTTAGTATGGTGCTGAGATACATGCACTCAATCATAGAAAGGACGAATCCGCAATACAGGATCATCGAATTCTGCGAGGAGACCTATATATAGTAAATGGAAGGACAGTCTTGCCAGTTAGAATACGGAAAGAATGAAACTCAGGGGACGTGCGATGTCAGTGCACGTTAAAGAACCTCAGGTGGTCGAAATTTCAGGAGCCCTTCACTACGGCGTCTCTCATAGCCTGAGTCGCTTTGGGACGTTGAACCCCCATAAACCAAATCGAAACTCTGGAGACGCTTAAGCTACCTTTAGAGTGGAATGGGATAGCATTAGATCACATCTGCTACAGTTTCTGCTGCAACTTTCGTGCGTGTTTGCGTCATTTTGTCTAAAGTTGCCGGTGCACCAATCGTCATATTCGGACTGCTAGCTGCAGATAGCTGTGCTCACAACGTGGTGGGCAGGTTGCGATGACGTCACAGGGTCACGTGACCACTCTCGTTTAATCACCGAATTTTATGACATCTATGGCGGATTCTACTCCTTACGTAAACACTAATGTCATCACACTGATATTTTGCAACATATACTCTTTTAATTAACAAATGCCGTCATCCGCCGTGCGGTGCCGGTGTTTTACTGCTTAGTTAGTTCATTCTGGGCCGCGATTGCACCCTTTAAAAATACAGAGCACCTGCCAATGCACGCCAAGAAAGGTATTGTAAACGTCCGTGTATGCTTCACTTACCTTCCTCTCCACGTCGGCTAATGCGGTGTCAGTACGGGCAACCGTTCTGCTTCCATCGCAAGCTACAAAAACGATTTTAGCCATATTTTTAGATGGTTAAAGATCTAAAGCGTAGCAGCTTTGTTGGTAAACCACCTAACTAAAAAGGCCAGGTCTCGATAAAAAAATACTGTTCGTATCTTCAAAATACTGCGGCATCAATAACTATATGCACTGCTCTATGCAGGCCTGTGTTCAAGTCTCGTGTCAGTCGCGAATCGTAAACTTACGTTTTTCGTCAAGCTGCTCTTCCCATGAGGCCGGCTCTTCGGGCCGATCCTGCGTTCCGCTCCCAGGAGCCTCCCAGTATAGTCCGGAAGCATTCGGGCACAGGCGGGCATTCGCTCTGAGTTTCCTTCGGTCGGACGATCTGCGTATACATTGATTGTTATAATGAAGTCTTACATTATGCACAAAAATGCGATCATAAACGGTTTTCCGCTCAAAAATGCTTTTGTCAAGAATTTCTGTGTACAAATGTTTTTTTTTTTTTAGACTGTCTTCTAAAAAAAGGTAACTACGGCGTCTCTGTTTGAACTTGCTGGCAAATATTCGAAAACTACTGGAAAACCTAACAGCGCAGTCGATTCGTTTGGAAGCAATTTGAACATGTACTACATGATTCGCTCAGCGAAATGAATACAAGGGCATCCGATCAGCTATCTAAAGATTTCGGATATTCACCCACCTCTACTGATGAGAAATGTTGGATGCACGGAGGCCGCACTAAGCAATGCTAATTGCACCTAACAACTACAGGGTAAACTTAAAAACAATTAGGAAATCCTAAAAAATAACGGCAGTTGTTAATTTATCGCGTTTGTTTTATGACATGCGCCAGCGTAGCCGGCATGACCGCTTATAAGCGATCACAGTATCTCACAAAACCACTTTTTTAATCACTTACTTTACCCGCGAACTACGGGTAGTGAGCGTAGTCTCTTCTCTCGTGCGCAAGGCCGACTGGCACATTTAATTCATGCACGAATTTTCTGTTCTGCACAAATACGCAGGCCCGAACTCCGAATAGTTTAAAGAATGTCGCTGCCACACCAGTCACTCTGACGATCGCAAAGAGCCTAAAGGCATTGAATATTAGCGCGCAGAATGTGTAGGTGCACAACAAACGTTTAGCGATGGATATGCGGCTGGGACGCATTCGTTACGGTGGCAAAAGGCTGACCAAAAATCCCGGGATCGTGTCATGCCGCGTGTAGCGACTTAACGAGGAAGCTGGTGAAGTTCAAAACGCCCATCCGCCGAAATTTTGGTGCAACATATTGAAGCCTGACTGTTCAACGTTAATCCAGAAGCGCAAACTGGACGCCTTCAGACCTGATGATATTTGTACGACCCACACAATTTCTGTTGCCAATACTTCGCAAGTTGCATAACGAGAGAGCAATATACAAAAAACCCACTCTAAGTGACAGCGGCGTTGTAGTCACGCGCATAGAATCTTGGGTAACTGCCACACGGGCAAAATATTTGTGGTCTATGCAAATGCTTTGTTTGAGTTCCGTATTTACTCTCATTACAGACGCTCTCGCAAAACGGGCGCCTCTGCTTGCTTGGCTTTGAAAATTGCTTTTTTTATTTCACGCAATAGAGCGCCCCTTCTTTTTGCGCACGGCCTGCTGATGGCAGCAGCGTATGCCAGGGACGCTTCTATCTGAATGCCGAAAGAACTACGCCGTACTATAAAAGGCGTATCTATCGATTGTCGAGGCTGCCATAGCTCACCTTATCGGACGAACAGCCAGTACAAATGCCCCGCGAGGGATATGTGAACCATTAGAAACAACGCCAGGTAACGCAGGGTTACCCATGACCATCTATCTGCCTTACTGCGTAATATAGCAACTTGCTGCCGTTGGGCTTCTCGTTTAGTACTGCGAGTTGTGCTAAAGTGAACTCTAGTTCTACTGTCCTGGAGCCTATTTATCGGCAGCCACGTGAGTCAATAGGCTCGGTTTTAAAATATAAGTAGCCGACTGCGCTCCTGACTATGGAAGCCGGGCTCAAGAGTTTTTTTTTTTTTTATTCTGAAGCTGTGTCGTACCGGATGAAGTGCTTATTCCACCAGCTCCGCACAGCTCTTGTCGCTTTCAATTTTGTTTCTCAATATATTGCTCGACGTAATATACGCACGCCTAAAATTTTCAGATATTTTTCCCGAAATAAATTATGCGAGTAAATATGGCATATAAGCAACTATGATGGAACTCTCTGCCCGAACACAGTCATAAATCTTACAACGCAGACCTAGTTAAAACTCTATACGGATGAAGTGATCTGTTTATGTCCCACGGCAGAGGTTTTTATCGAAAGCACTCTTCTTCGTTGTTTCTTCCCGCGCTTTAAACGGAAATGGAGTCGAGAGAACCATATACGATTCCAAAGACATCACCATCAAATTCACCATGTCCTATGCCGTAAAATTTCGGTATTTCGGAGCACCTCCAGGAAGGGTAAATGTTTGAACGCGAATTTTTATTATTAAATTAACGTATCTTGCCTCGTAGCTTATAGTTTTTGTCAACCTTAACTTTATCTAACTTTCCCAATTACCCTTTATCTCTTACGGCCAGGTATGTGCATGCAACGTAACGCAAGAGCAAGGCGATAGGAGTGCAGAATGCAATCTTTACCGAACTGTCATTCCGTACCACAATCTCTGCCTCGTCACTGGATGGACCTCGAACAAAGTGTGAATGCACATGAATCAGGAGAGGCGAAAAGAGGAGACACATCCGAAAAATGCTGAATCATTTCAGGTACAGTGTCAACTGTTCAACCACCAAGCGGGCGGGGCCTCGCTCAAATGTCCCATCCAGAAAATTTGAACACTCTCTACTAGCTCCCTCGTGAGTCAGTGGACACCTCAGTAGCGCTTTGTGGCACAAGGAGGTGGTGTTCACCTACCGCGCTAAGCGTTACACAGCTGCTATCGTACCTCTTAAATTGCTTTTATTAAATCGCTTGTACAAAGTTATTATAGCCTTCACTGTAAAAAATTATGACGTGCACATAAATCTGTACATGCGGAAATGCGAAAACTTTGCGAGTTCCATTGCGGCCTCTATTACTTAGTAATGTAATTAATTATTTATGGTAATTTTTCTCGATTCGTTTAATCGAATTATTTTCTGTCAGTCAATTTATAATACATAATTATGTAGTTTTGTCAACTTTCATGAATTACTTTATTGATCATTCAAGTAATCAAACAATTAGTTTATTAGCTAGTAACAAGTCAATTACATTACAACGTTTAGTCTTTGCTCAATCGCCGGAATTACTATTAATTCACTAATTTGGCGCATTACACGGAGCAATTAGCGAAATAATTTGTTCATTATTTGATCAATAATTTTATCTAGCAATGTGGTCATTTACACTTTTCATTGAATGTACATTAATCATTACAAATCATAATTACACGCTTACTAGACGATCGACAGTTCATGAAAACACGCTCTGTCCACTGCCCGTGGTGACACATCTTGTCCACGCCACTCATGGGGCAAGAAATGCTTTCGCATTAAAAAAATGGCTGGGGTTCAACGAGGATTGAACGTAGTTAACGGGCGACAGCTGTGTTAAATATTGTCTCAACTGTCTCAAATTAAAGCTCAAGGTCAGGTACGCAATGGTCATAGTCATATGACACAAGGTCAAACTACCATAGTTATCGACATATAACCACGTAGTTAAGTCCCATCCACATGAAATCGGACGCTGTACCCGAGGAGCACAGGTCTGACTCTAAAACTCGGCTACCATGGGCGCGGCCTGTCAGCAGCGTCGAGCTGCGGGGGCTCAGGAGGCTCCGCCAGAGATAAAACGCGAGCAGATACACGAGCGAACGCGGCTACGTGCGCATGCAAGGAACACCGCACACGCGCGCTCCAACGCTACTTACAGACAAACTAATACAACGAGGAGACAACGAAGACTGCACATATTCAAAAAGCTGCCCGCATAACGTTACGCTTATTGGCACGCGCGAGGAAAGCAGAGACGAGGCATGGGGTTTGGAGTCTCGGTGCCAACTAGTTTTATTCTTTCTTTGTGCGCCGGCCCTCTCTCGGCGGCCGGCTGGCTACGGTCGACTACGGTCGGCTACGTTCCGAGCTTCCAGCACCGCGGCTTATCCGCGGCATATTTGTGTTCACTACAGCACTCCCCCCCTAGTGAGAACACGAACGGAACCAACACGAGAAAACACTCGTGCGATTAGAGGTTGAGGCGACTTGGCGCATTTAGACGTCTGCCACTGCGCGTGTGGTAGGTGCGAGTATCAGGCGTGGATGCATTTTCCTCCCTGGTGGAAACCGCTGCCCTGGGACGAGGCACTCTTGTATGGGTTCCAGGCGACGGGATGGAGGTGGGTGTCATAGACTGCGTTTCCATGTACGCAGGTTTAAGTCTGTCCAACGAGACAACTTCCCGCCGCCCCCGCATTTCGATAGTGAACGTCTTCCGCCCACGGCGGAGAACCTTGAATGGCCCATCGTACGGTGCTTGTAGTGGTCGTCGTACAGCGTCGTTCCGCAGAAAGACGTGACTACATGACTCAAGCTCGTTGCTCACATGTGTCCTCCTCTCTGCGGGCTGTCGTGGAGGTGTAGCTCGGAGCTTGTTCATGATGTCGCGAAGGCGAGATGCGTAGTCGCTGGCGGAAATGCGAACTCGCTGTTGGTCAGATGCAAAGAAATCACCAGGCAGACGTAGCGTCGTGCCGTAGACAAGTTCCGCAGCGCTGAAGCCGATATCTGCCTTGCACGCTGTGCGTATGCCCAAGAGCACGATAGGCAATGCTTCCACCCAAGAGTCGTGTTCACTTGCCATGAGTGCTGCTTTCAGCTGCCGGTGAAATCTCTCGACCATTCCATTGCTCATCGGGTGGTAGGCCGTAGTCCTGATGCGCGAGGCGCCGATGAGTTTCGTCAGGCTGGCGAACAACGCAGACTCAAACTGGCTTCCTCTGTCCGTTGTAATGGAGGCAGGCGCACCAAAACGACATAGCCAGTGGTTGACAAAAGCGCGAGCAACAGTTTCGGCTGTAATGTCGGGAATCGGGATAGCTTCTGCCCACCGCGTGAAACAGTCGACCAAAGTGAGGAAGTACATTTGGCCCTGACAAGGTGTCAATGGTCCAACTATGTCCATATGGATGTGGTCGAATCGAGCATCTGGTCCTGGGAAAGTCTCCAACGGTGTCACCGTGTGACGCTGAACCTTGGACCGTTGACACGCAAGACACTCGCGAGTCCACTGTCGGGAATCGCGGTTGATGCCAGGCCATACGAAACGCGCCGTGAGCAGCTTCTGGGTCGCCCGGATTCCTGGGTGTGAAAGCTCGTGTAACGAAGCGTATACCTCACGACGGAGGCAAGCAGGCACGTATGGTCGAGGACTACTTGTAGATGTATCGCAACAAATGTCTCCTGCTCCGGGCAAAGGAAACCACTGTAGGATGAGTGACGTCGATGTTTCCTGCAAACGGCGCAGTTCGTCATCGTTGCGTTGAGCTGCCGCCACTTTTGCGAGGTCTGTTCCCGTGTGAGTGAGGGCATTTACTGGGCTGCGCGCGACAGAGAATCGGCGACAGCGTTGTCTACTCCCTTTATGTGGCGAATGTCCGTGGTGAATTCCGATATGTAGGACATCTGCCGCAGCTCGCGGGCTGTGTGCGTGCCGCCATCAGATTTGAGGGAGCGTAAGGCGTAGGTGAGAGGCTTGTGATCAGTCATTATAAAGAATTCCGTCCCTTCTAAGTAATGACGAAAGTGCCGGATTGCTGCGTAGACGGCCAACAGCTCGCGTCCGAAAGTGCTGTAACGCTGCTCGGTGGGTGTCAATTTCCGAGAAAAGAAAGCGATCGGTTGCCATACTCCTTTGTTAAGTTGTTGAAGGACAGCCCCCACAGCTGCGTCCGAGGCGTCGACCGTGACGCACTGTGGGACTCCCGGTTGCGGGTAGGCGAGAAGTGTGGCGTCGGCGAGGTGTCTCTTGATCTCTTGAAAAGCCGCTTCGGCGTCGTCCGTCCAGAGCAGCTCCCTAGCAGCAACTTTGTGTGTCGACAGCAGAAGGTGGAGAGGGTGCAGAACGGCCGGGCACCGAGGTACGAAACGTCGGTAGTAATTTACAAGGCCAAGGAACTCGCGCAGCTGGCGCTTAGTGGTGGGTCGTGGAAACTTCTCGACAGCTTTAACCTCGTCTGGATGAGGTTGAATGCCAGAGCTTGAAACAACATGGCCAAGAAAAGTCAGCTTCTGGGCACCCAGCTCGCACTTGTCCGTGTTAACCAGGATGCCATGCTCCGCCAGGCGCTGAAACACTGATCGCAGATGCGCCTCATGCTCGTCCGGTGAAGTGCTTGCGATGGGTAGGTCGTCGAGGTATGCATGGCAGAAGTCGAGGCCATGCAAAACGCCGTTGATAAAACGCTGGAATGTCTGTCCGGAGTTTCGCAGGCCGAACGGCATGCGCAGAAACTCGAACAGGCCGAAGGGCGTGGTTATCGCCGTCTTCGATACGTCCTCTGGAGCCACGGGGATCTGATGGTACGCCCGCACGAGGTCGATCTTGGAGAAAATCGCCACACCATGTAGGCTGGACGTCACATCATGAATGTGAGGTACCGGATAGCGGTCTGGCACGGTTGCTCGATTGAGGGCTCGATAGTCGCCGCAGGGTCGCCAGTCTCCTGGTGTTGACTTCGGCACCATGTGCAGTGGAGACGCCCATGGGCTAGCGGACGGGCGGATTATGCCAAGCTCGAGCATGTGGTCGAATTCCTGTCGAGCTGCTTGCAGCTTTTGCGGGGACAAGCGGCGTGGGCGTGCGTAAACTGGTGGGCCTGTGGTGACAATGTGGTGGCATACATTGTGTTTGACGGCCGCGCTGGCCTGTGCTGGCCGCGTCAGTTCGGGGAATTCGCCGAGGATGCCGGTGAATCGTGTAGCACCCGGCGGTGCTACGAGCGTCGGGCTGAGGGGAGGATGCCTGGATGGCTTCCCGCGCACTTCTGCGTGTGACAGGGGGCCATGTAAACGCTGGTTGCGGACATCGACAAGCAGTCCGAAGTTGCGCAAAAAGTCCGCTCCCAGGATGGCAAATTTTACGTCAGCCACGATGAAAATCCACCGAAATGTCCTCTTGAGGCCCAGGTCCAGCAAGAGAGAGCGTTGCCCGTACGTCGGTATCGTCGTATTGTTGACAGCTTGCAACGGTGCTGCGCACGGTCGTTCGCGATCGGCTGGCGACGCTGGCACGACACTAACTTCCGCCCCTGTGTCGACTAGGAAACGAGCACCTCTTTCGCGATCGGTCAGGAAGAATACCGATGGGCGACTGTCCGGCAGGGCGGGGGCACTGGTCACCCTCAGCGCTGGCCTGGGGCGTTTCCCGAATTTTCACAGGGCGGCACACAGTTCCGTGCAGCGTTGCCGAATTTGCGGTGGTACCAGCACACCCGGCGTTGTTGAGGTTGTGATGCGGTACGCTGTCGTGGTCGCTGGTTGCCGCTCGAGTGCAGCGCTCCCGATTCTTGGCCGATCCCCCAGTGTGGTTATGTGCCATCTTTTAAAGTGCTAACAACATCTAAGCAAAGCGCCCACGGCAGCCCGCTGTTGCAGCCGATTTTTTTTTATTAACCGGCCAGTGTGTTTGGCGGCAGTATCAACGAGAACAGAGACACCATGCCACCTAAACAACATGCCACGAAGCTGCAGTTCGCCCAAGCGTTCGTATCAGCTTCAGCAGATCCTGCATGTACTCCGGTCTGTCTTGCTCCGTGGCCGGTGACTGCGAGCGTTGCCCGTATACCGCGTCAGCTGCGTCGGGTTTGTCCCTCTAGGTTCAGTGACGACACAAGGGAAGGCTTCCGAGACGACGAAGCAGCTCAATCAACGAAGGCTGTTTCGTGGCCCCACATTCGGGGCTGTGGTAGTTGAGTCAGCGGAGCGTGAGTGCAAACGCGACCCAATGCGCTTCAAGGCGTCTCGCACGTGGCCGAGGCATCCAACGACCTCAACTGGGATGAACTGCAGTTGCGCCTGATGCTTGTTTTCTGCGCATTCTGCGCTGCGCCAGCGAAAGCTTACAGGCCTTCGACCTGGTGCATGCCGAACATTCACTGCAGCGTCATGGCGTTCTCTGTGCCATATCGGCGCCTGGCTGCAGGCGGCCGACCTCGTGACCGGACTGCCCAGAGAGGACCTCACTAGCATAGCCCGGCATAATGAAGCCCTCATCGAGTCACGTATTTGCAGCCACCAGTGGGCATCCGTGTCTTCAGCGGGTGAAAGAAAAAAGGTTTTACACGTGCATGCAAATTGCGTACAGGTTTTCAACACCCAAGTCATTCGCTTCAGGCGTTATATCCGACGAGGCCGCCCTATTCATCGGTGAGTACTAGTCTGAGCATAGTGTCGAACGGCTTCGTTCGTTGCAGCACCTGAAAAATGGCAAGCGAGATCGTTGTACTAATTCTTGCAGTGATGTAATATTTAGCATGCACAGCAAATTAGACCGGTTTTGTGCACACCTTTAAGCTAGCCACACAGTCGTTTAATGCCGACGCACAGCCAAAGTCTCGTCTGTGCAGAATGATGCTGGTTTCTTTCATTCTTGGGCAAGCACCTGCAGGAAGCAAAATTAGAGGTCACACAAGGACCCATAGCGTATGTCAGGTATGCCTTCGTAGTGTAGTTTTCTGCCAGAACTTCTGCCCGACAGCCTTACAGTTCCACTGATCTTTGACGCCGCAGCACATTTTTTTTTCACGCACATTCCCTGTCCATTTTCCGTAGGAGACGCTCCCCGCCCATTTGCACTCCTATTTCTAGCTTTATATACACTTAGACCGCAGTGTTACTCATTTAATGAGAAGGGATGGATCTGCACCTGATTTCCACATCGCTGGGGACAAACTGTATTTCCGTTTTGTCGTCTCCGCAGGCCCTTTCGCGTTAAGCGTCAATTCGGTTTTGTCTGTAGGTACAAGCGCAGTGAAAAATACAAGTCTCCGAGCAGAGATAAATTGAGTTCTGGGTACACACATGGCATTGTTCCAACAAAGAGGACCTGCGAATAGCGACACATTTTTAACAGGCGCTGTGGTGACATATCGCTGTTTGCATCGAGTCACAGTACTATTGCAGCACATATACACGTAGGAGAACATGTTATTTGAACCGCAAATGAGGGTTTTCTTTCTCTAACATAAGTTATATCTTTCAAGACAGTGCTGAGGAGCAATTCATGACTGAAAACCGTATACTACAGCCGTGGCATATTACCTTGTAGAATCACGACAGCTCTGTGCGATATAACGGTGTGTGTGAAGTACAGGCGCTCGATTCGTTGCAGGCCAGCTTCCACCATTGCTTCAGCGGACGCCTCGTCAATTTCACGCCCTCTGTCGATCTCGAAAGACACCAGGTTCACACAGGACCGCACTGCGATAGAGACAGAGGGAGCTTGAAAATATAGGACAGAATGGCAGCTTACGCTCACGGGCCTACGAGGGCATTACGTTCACGATCATCACGGTGCAGCTGCAAAAAATTAAAAATCCAAGTATCGAAACTGACACAAAGTTCCTCGCATGAAAGGGTAAACCGTAAGCTCGTCACGGGATTTACCAGGAGCGAGTAAATACACGCACATCTTATGAAATGTGCAAATTGCCTTTAAGTGCAGTCAATTTAAAGTGCGCTTAAAAACTCGTCATATGTTGACCAAACAAAATCCCAAAATTTCTCTCCTATGAAATAGTTTGCTTCGAAACATGATGTTCTGTACGGAGGATAAAAAAAATGAAGGTTGATTTGAGCAGTTAGGCCAAATGCGAATTCGGTGCGCCAGCACAGTGTGGTCATTGCTTTGCATTGTTTATCATGGTTACGCTTTGCTATTCATGATATTACTATGTGATTAAAATGGTACATCGGGTGCATTGTTTGTCTTTGCATGGCGGGGATGAAGTACAGTACATATGTGACACAATGTTTATTACAATCTTTATATGCTTGGACATCAGCCGCGGCTCCCGTTCCGCATAAGGTGCGGCGTTGTCGCCGTCGGAGGCATTGAGAGCGATAATGCAGGTGGTGTACCTGCCACCTTGGTCACGTGAGCCTGCGAAGTGAGCTGTCCGCCGTGTCAGGTGGCCAGCCCCTGTTGACCAGAGGACCATAAAGACAAAAGGCTTCTTCCGTGAATGTGGGCTTGAGTGCTAGGAGACAACAAAGTAAATTATACGATGCTCACTGTTGCTTCTTAAGCGGCATTCCGATGGATGGGTGTGGGGAGGCGGTGCGCGACTTCTCCGTCCCTGCTCCGGATTCATCTCTCACGCGGGTAGCAGCCGAGAGGGACTCCTGGTTGATTTCAACCACCGGGGGTCCTTTAACACGCACTGACACCACATGGTTGTTGGTCAATTGTTTAAGGGAATCCCGCAAGATGGGGTAGATTTTAATAAGGGAGCAATTTTAGCTGAGAGAAGAATTGAGAGTTGCGCTTCAGTCTACACTTTAAGCGTTTTTTCGCCTTACTGGACGGAAAGTTCGTCCTTTCGGAGGCTAACTGCGTTGTCACAGCCATTAATCCTTCTCAAGACTAATGACGTCAGAAGCGAGCAACAACAGATAAAAATAAAAATTTCGTGACCTAGTTGGGAACTGAACCACTGCCGCTTCGGATGGGAGCCGGGCGCAATACCCTCTATAGACCACTGCTACGACTGTTCTTTCTGCCCAATCTAGAATTTATTCCGAAGACATTACACAATTTTGAAAAATCAGCTTTTTGAGATAGAAGAGCGCTTTTTTCGGCATGAAATGTTGTCAGCGGAGTAGTACATCAGAATACAGCTAGAATGTCTAACTAGTAGGCTTGTCAACTAATATTGATTAGTTAACTTTTTAACTATTACCGTTAGGCTCCTTAAATTATCGAGAGACGTGTGCAGTCCATCGTAAGTAATATCCATATCACTTTTTATAATTTCGAAAACGCGGTTACCCACGGCGCTGTTGTGCAACAAATTTTGGCTGCATCGCTCCAAAATACATGCTATTTTGAGAAGCTTGCAGGCAAAGCAACTTCTCCAGGTCACGTATACCTCATCGAAATAGCCAAAATTTGTTGGACCACAGCGCGGAGCGTAACCACGTTTTCGAAATTCTAAAGAGTGATATGGATATTAATTACGATGGGCTACACGCCTTTCAGTAATTAAGGAGCCTAACAGTAATAGCTAAAATGTTAACTGTTTAATATCAGTTAGCCAGCCTGCTAGCTAGCACATCTTAGCTGCATTCTGACGTACTGTACCGCTGACAAAGCTATGCCGAAAAAAGCGCTCTTATAACTCATAACGCCTACTTTTAGACATTGTGGAAACTCTTAGGTGAAACACCCTTATATACACAGGTTGTTTACAAAGTAGCCAGCTAGTGGCCGCACTGCAGCGACTTGACAGAAAACACAACTAACACAGCTAGAAGGGTGGCAGGCAAAGACAACACATCAATAACGGAAACCAATCCGGCGGAAATTCACTTTCATCTTAAGTGTCCTTCAGTGGAGCACCGTCTGGCCAGAATTCGCTCTGGGGAAAACGACGAGCTCAGCATTCCGGTCCAACAAACGCGTTTTCCAAAGGCTGTGAAGTACAAGCGGAAAAATCGTCTCGTATGGCTCGTGGTTACGTTGAGCAGCCATCAGCTATCGCACGCTGTGATAATTCAAAGCAAATTCTTTCTTCAGTGTCCTTTCAAAAAGCGTATATGTATGCTCATTATAAAAGTGAACTGTCAACAAACGCCCAAGTAAAGATGGGCGTTAGGTGGAATTAGAAGGCACCACTAAGTTGGGAAGGAGGTTCACAAAGTCAACTTGCAAGAATGCTCTCACATATGAAATGGGAGCTGAGATAATTAGTAGCTCGTTTCTTCTTAGACAACCGCTACAACCGATTCAGCTTTCTAAACAGGTCGGTTATATGTAGCATGCAGCATGCGATGGGTATGTGTAGCCCAGTCACGATTTATAGCACGTATTGCTACTATTCGTGCAATGTCTGGCTGTTTTATTGTGACCCGCTTCTGCAGCAGGCTTTGATAAGAATTAAAACATCGACGACACGCTTATAACAGCGTTCTTCGTGCAAAAAATGTGATCAAGCCGTAAACGTATTGACGCACGGTGCTTCGCACAGGACTGCCTCGTCCCGCAGTTAATGTTTTCGCTGGCCAAACATTGTTTCCGGGGGCGAATGGTCGTCGTCGCTTCAGAAAGGATGAAGAATCTCTTCCAATGTGTAGCGTTTCATGTCCGTTCTCTGAAACAACCGAGAGACGCTTTCGTTGAGCTCGTCCGTAGCGCTTCATAGCTCGAGGCTAACAGTTTGACAGGAGCAAGTTAGTTCACTTCACATATATTTCAGAGCACTCCTTGGCACATCATATGAAGAGACCTCCTTTCTCCCTTAACTCAAGGAAGCGCTGAAGGGAGCCCTGTAATTTTCATGCCGTTCCTAGCCGATCCTTGGCTCAGCCACTTGTACGCGTCTGGTGTCAGGAATATGCGCCTATTAATAGAAATATGTGAGTCCAAATTGGAAAAGAAAAAGCAAGTGGTTGGTCTGGCAACAACCCATTGTCTTCAGTGCAGCTGCACTGCAGCACAGAGTTTCTTACTATCAACTATAGAGGGAAATCTGGCGGCGCTGCACCTCAGCCACCATGGACGCTCAAATCAAAATAGGCCGGTGAGCTACTTGGTGCGGGACAGTCGGATTTTTTCGGGAACACAGAGTGGCGTTACTAAAATGCCCCATTCCGTCCACGACGCGCCCCGCACGCAGACGACTTTGGTGCGAAAGTAATGCGCAAAAGTCATAGCAGCGAAAACGCAACAGCAGCGACGCCAATAAAAGGTTTCTGTTTTCCGAAGTGTCATTTAAAACCTCTTATATTGCTTAAGCCATAACGTTTTTTAAACAGTTCTTTTTATAAGTGCGCCTGTTAAGCTCTAAATATAAGTGCGCCTGTTAAGCTCTAAATATTGGGTTTTGTGGTGCACAACACTTTGCCAATAGGAGAGCAAGAGATCTCTTATTTTAGGCAAACTTTACACTTAGATACTTTTCCGTTTTTTTGTTGCAATTTAAGAAGGGTTTTCTGGCGGGCTAGTTGGTGCTTCTCGTTCATGATTAAACCGCGCGAAAGAAACAGGGACAAAGGCAGGAAAACACGTACACACGCAGAACACAGTGCGCTCTGTGTTTGTACGTGTTTAGTGCGCGCTGCGTGTGTACGTGTTTTCCTGCCTTTGTCCCTGTTTCTTTCACGCAGTTTAATCATGAACGAGTTGCAATTTATACAGGGGGTATTGAATTTTAGGGCATTGTTGATTATCGAACAATGTTTTTTTTTCATTATTATTTGGCCAAATGTTGTGGTTCTGCAGTCGGTAGCTCTCCGTCCCATGATACTTAGAGCGCCCATGGTGGCTGAGGTGGTCTCGATGAAGCTCCATGAAAACTCCCATAGGCGGGGCGCCAGCTTTCCCTCTAGGTAATATTAAGGAACCGTACTGTGCAGCAGAGACTGTTCGCTCTGCCATTGTGAACTCGTCGTCGCAGCAGCCGCTGGAGACGGCCTACTGCGCAAGCACAGAGCAAGTGGTTGTGCTGTGGAGTATGCGTTCAGGGAAAGCAGCAAGAATAATTTTAAAATTTGGCCGTAGGGGACTTTTAACCAAAAATGCGGCTTGAGAGCCAACATAGAGATATCAGCTGCCAACTGACAGAGGTTCACCTGCTGTGCACGTGTGCAGAAACAAATGCCTCAAGTATACGAATATTGCATGAAATTCGACTTACAGCCATAAGAGAGGCTTGCTGACAAAATAACAGCCGCAGCTTTCCCATGTTCGTGCAGGAGAACAGACTACACAACTATCTCTAATATACCGCCAGCCCTAGTTTATGCCATATGGCAAGTTTTCGAATTAAAAGAGGTATGACTGCCGGTTTGTGCGCTTGCTCGGTGGCATGGAATTGTTTGCGCAAGGGTAGCTTGATTTCTTTTCTAAATGTTACTTTGTTTTCCTTTTCAGAAACAATCGAAATGAATGGGCTTACGAACGCAGCAGACGCTGGCCAACGTAAGGCTCCTTCCGCCGACGCACACGACCTGCAGCTGAGGCCAGCACTTTCCCAACATCTGGCAGACCCGATGGCCAGCGTAGCCTTGCCTTTTTCTGCAAGTAGAACATCACCGCAAGCAGTGGTTACCTACGCGCATAAGGCGCGAAAACAGAAAACAAGATACGATAGAGGCGGATCAAGTTTATAAGAACGTCAATACACATGGCTCTTCAAGGTGTTAAAGTCGAATCCGGATATTTATAATTATCGTCTATATAGGGTCACTCGGTGGTGACGGCAGTCCATTCTTCAGGAAGACAGCGAAAATGGCTTCCAAAACAAAGTTTATGGGGCTGACTCGCGCCCACAAAGAAATGAACGACTCGGCGGTGGCGATAGCAACAAGCGTGCCCACCGCCCTCGGCCGGGCTAAATTTAATGCTCATAACGAACTTTCGAGGCAAACATGCACAGTAACCACGACAGTCCTAAACAAAGTAGGATCTGTTCCGCCCGTCTGCGATCATTCGAGATAAATCTGGCCACGTCTTGCATCACAAAGCGATAAAGACGCGTGCCGGCAGCTTTGAGGAATGAACAAATTACCATTGCAAAGATTTGCATCAATAGAGCGCCCACATTATTCTCTTGAAAATCCCGCATATAATGATAGGGAAGTCACGCAGTATATCGAACTACAATTTCGCCGGCCATTTCTTATATCGAACTACGCGCCACGCCCCTGAAAGTGTCGCGCTTGTCCCAAAGGCAGACTTTGAACACTTTTGGCGCGCATAGACTGGTTAGCTGCACGGCCTTGTGCACTTGCTGGCAGCGCTAGCGCTGTAAAACCGTGTGACCAGGTGAATGTGGATTGGGTTGCGGGTGGCCTTCCATCTCCTGCACTCATTTTCCACGCAGCATCGCTGTGATGGGGGGAAGCCGATCTTACTGAAGCCTAACGGTGGCCCTCATCTGGCGTACTTCGCTGCCGAAGACGTGCGGAAGCCAACTGCACATTGATTTTGATGAGTGGTTACTATATTTATTGTGTACTGGTAACAAAATTCGATAGGCAGCGCCTAGTTCCTAATAAACGCCATCTGCAGCTTGGATGCGAAGCCAATTAGGCTCACCAACGCCTAGCGAGCGGGGCGCTGCCAGCATGCCGCCGGCAGGCGGCAACTCACTGCAAAGAACCTGTCACTAGCGTGGGTGCAAAATATTCTTGCCTGTAGGTTACAGATGAGCTTAACTTTGCTTGTTTTTTTCTATAATTTGATATATCGATCCGTTTTGTGATCCCCTTCGAGTTTCATATATCCGGATTCGACTGTACACTCTAATATTGTCATGTAGTGGTGACGGCAGGCAGGCCGAGAAAATTGAAAAAAACAAACAAACATGACAAAGCTTCGCGGCATTATATATTCCTTTCGCAAAGATGAAAGACATTTATCGAAGTAGAGTTTTGGTGGACTTTAGATCGTATAAGCAAAAGAATCAAATAAGAAATTTATCTGCCCGATTAAACTATTTTGAAGAACTCATTCAACTACCGTGTACAGTGTGTTGAGGGGAATTCGCTTGGGTGGAGTAGTCTTCGCTTTGGGAGTAATTACTCATATATCTTCCACCAGAGCGATGCTAAAGAAAATAAAGAAAAGCTATACTGCTTTCTCGGAAAGCTAGCAGCTACACCAATCAGGGCTGCTAGCAGACAGATGGTCGGTAAAGCGGCTGCCGCGGACAGGCTTTGGTCCTGGGATATCAGGACTAATTTTTCTTCAACTGCAAATATTCTGAGAAAGATTCGCAGCTTTACTTTGTCGCCATATGGCTGCGCCCAGATGGGCACTAATGAATAATTTGTCCCTAACTTTCTAATGGAACTACTGCATGTGAAGTGGGCGTAATAGGGCGCAACTTTATCCATTTTCCTATCCAGAAAAGGAGAGCGCGTCATCCTTTTTTGATTTTCTGAGGAAGCAGTCAGCACAGTGAACACGTGCTGACACCTCTCTTCTGCTTTGGAAGCGTGACTCGAGTTTGTGACGGCTTCAAGCGCGAGAAACGTGCGGGGAAGCGAACTTGCGGAAGATGAAGACAACCGCCTCAAACCACGCAGCGGCTATGGAGCCGGTAAAATAAAAATAAAACAATAGCCTGAAGTTGGCCGACGATACCCTTCAATCTTATAGTATCAACATATGGGTGAGACGTAAAAATTAAGCAGTTAGTTAATGCAGTAATTACATAATTATTCGACAAACAGATGTAGATAGGCCCTGTAGTTCCTCTTTGTGTCCGAGCTCGTGGCCTGGACTGATATTATTGCCGCGAACGTTGGCCGCTAGGTCCAAGACCATGCAGCCCGATGTGTTTACAGCGGCCGACGATAGTGTGTGCCATGCAGCAACCCTAGAATGGCCTCGCACACAGCGGCCAACACCCTGCGGGCGATAATGTCAGTCCAGGCCACGCTTGTGAGACAGATACTGCGGCATTTCCTTTCCCCCAAAACCAATTTTAATTTCATTTTTTAATTTCAATTTTGATTTCAGGTAGTTACACGCAGTGACTGAACGCTTCGCAAGTTCTACCTTGAAAGATTAATAACTGGACACCCCACTCCAGTTGTCGCCAACACAGTGTTGTGCGCGTGTGTTTTAATTCATCTAAAATGAACTAATCACGCGCACAACCTGGACACATTTCTTATTGTGTAAATAGTTTGTATATATTACTTCTCCTCCTATCCTCTCTTCCTGTCCCCTCAACTCTTTCATTTCATTTCTCCATTCTGCCTGCTATCCTTTATTTCCGTTTCCCCAGCTCAGGTGCTCCAGTATCAAATGACAGATGCCGGGGCTGGCAGAGATCTTTTCCTTCCTTTTTACTATTATTTTAATAAAAAAACCACTACCCCCACCACCACCACGCACTTGGGCATTGCATTGGGCACGCCAGATATGGTGACCAGAGTCGTGTGAATGGCACATTGTCGAATTTGAATCTAGACAACGGAGGCAGCATAATTCAGATTGGACGGCTTTATTCCGTGATAGCGGAAACGAAGAAAATGCGCGCCTGTGGTTGGCGCAACGAGCTCTAATAAGCCACATTATCACAGTGGGCAAGGGAAAACGAAGAGAGCGTGACCGAGGCGACGTGATCACGTGGCTTTGATAACGCTTCGCGATACCACACACGTATTTTTTTTTAAAATTCACTGAAAAGTGAACAGCAACACCCTGCATGCTTCGTACTTCACACCACGGAGATTGTTCTGCGCCTACTGTTCTTGATGGAACAGCATGACGAATAAAATGCAAATACCAATTAAGTAAAGGTAGAAACCACAGTAGGAGTGCTAAAAGTACAGTTCACGTCACAGTGGGCATCACAACACCTCACAACGACACATCAACGTTCTACAAACGTTACTGCTGTATCAACGCGCAGACACAAAGTTGGCGGTTGTGTTGAAGCGAGGTTATCTTCCGTTTAATGTTATTCGTCGATTGAAGAAGTCGAACTAGCTGTGCAAGTAGTAGCGACGTTGTCGTATAGCGTATCCTTGAACGTCGTCGGGAAACCAAAACACCAGCGCGTGTCCTGGTCTCCGTGTCGGCACCGTATTGTACTCACTGCGGGTCTAAGGGCGGTACGATGAGCGCCTTGATGCGTCTGCATCCTGCTCCCAGGGACCACAGTGCCTCCGGGAGAGTCACGTGGGACGCAGTTACGTAGGCCACCGCCTCGAGGAATGGGCACGCGCTCGCCAGCCACAGGACCGTGCATGCAAGACGGCAACGTGGTACCCCGTTAAGATTCAGTAAAAGGCCCCCAGAAGTGCACTCACTGCCCAACCGCTCAGTTAAGGCGACAGCCTTTAATGGCTCATGCTCGCGTCCGTCCGTCCGTCCTTTACGCTCTTCAAATTGATAATAATAAAAATCTTTGTGCACGATGAGATCCGAACCACCATCCTTCCGTTCGGCAGCCCAGCGTGTTAACGACTACGCTACTTCCTGCCAACGCACATGTAGTTCTCCTTGTCTAGGACGCTGGAGAGTGTTTGCGGAAAGGCGTCAGATCACACGGATGCCTCCCAAACGCCCCCAAATGTCTCCAGCATTTAAGATTCACAAACTATTGTGTACGTAATTACCATCTTGACCACACATCAGTGACACAAACAGCAACACCGTGCTGTGTAAAGGCTTCTGCCTCACCGCCCTTTAAGTGAACAAAGTGCCCCCTGAATTTTTTCTAATAACCTATTCGTGGATAAGTCAAAAGAGGACCGACATTGTCACGTAGTGGAGACGGCCGGCTGGCAGTCAAGAAATCGGCTAAAACGGCTTCCAAAAGAAATTCTTTATTGGGCTGGCCTGCACCCACAAAAATATGAACGACTACAAACATTCGAGATAAGTCTGGTCGCATCTTGCGTCAGAAGCAAATGATAAATCCGAGTGCCGGCGGCTTTGAGCGTGAACAACAGTGCAAAGATCCGTGGCAATATAAAACTTGCGGCCTTTACTTTCGCTGTCACTGAACGTTCTGCATAACCGATTGGAAAAAAATGATCATTAAAGCATTTTAACAGATTCAACGCTTCATGGAGACTGAGTTCAGGCGGTTTCGGCTTCCCTTCCGTCAGCAATTAACGTCAGTGGTTGGGCCAGTCTCAGCCGCGGCTCATCCTGTTGGGGTTACGAATCCACAGGACATTTGGCGGCGCACTCTCTGTGGCCTTGTGAGTGGGATGCAGCCAAGGGTTGTTGGCAAGTCTGGAGGGGTGCACACCGGGCTCGTGCGAATCTAGCATATCAAAAGACAGCAAAAATTGAAAAAAACCCCAAATTTTCTCATGCCTAAGGATCACTCCCTCAGTACGAAAGGCGTACAACCAAGCAGCGGTGCGATAATTTCCGATTTCGAAGAGCTCGCGGTACCTTGCGACTGGGCGAGCCAAGTCTGGGTTCTGAGAAACTCAGCTTTGGCTTCAACTGTCGAAAATGACCGGTCTAGTAGTGAGCCCCGAGGGTCAGTAAGCCCCGAAACTTGGGAACGTCAGAGATGTAAACACCGAGTAACGGCTAGGAAGCCCGG